>NC_046297.1:29902500-30510000 GCF_004115265.2 Rhinolophus ferrumequinum | reverse complement strand
ATTCTTAAGAAAATCAGCAGTACATGAGTTATGAAACTGTCAGTACCCATTTTTAACATAAAGGTGAATCAATGACAATTTTTATCCAAAATGGTTTAGTCACTATGCTTCACCAGTCTATGGTAAATGATAAATCCAAAAGAATAATCACTATGGCAGATGAGCACTGAAAAGATTATTTAAACATTTGTTTCAAAGTAATCTGTGTATCTGTAAAATTAAGAGAACTTGATTAAAACTTTTTAAAGCCATAAATCTGAGAGCTATATTTCTTTTTAATTACCCTTAGAATAAACCTTGGCTATAAGGCCCAGCGTGATCACTACAGCCCTTCAACGTCCCAGTCCTCCAGGCCTTTGCTCATCTACTCAGGCCAGGCTGGGCCTTCTACCTGCTCCTTAATCAGCGCCCCAACCCGACTCTCACCCATGCAAGGCAATGGGTACCTGCTCATCTCTTTGCCTAAAATGTCTTCCTACAGCTTTACACTTATCATTTGGTTCCCATCTCAGATATCATCTCTTCAAAAAGGTTTCCCTCACTATCTCTTTTAACAGTTCTCTCCAGATATGCTCATCACTTGGTTAATTTCTGACACTACATGTTACTATCTTAACTCATCTCTTTTTTTGTCTGTTGTACACACTCTACTGTAGCCTCATCAGTGCTTCTATTACACTCACCTCTATACCGCTAGCATTTAGTGCCAGACATTGAGCACAATGCTCTTAACAAATAAATGATCACAAGTACATGGCCTTCAGATGCCTGATTATTTCCATGCCATTCTTAATGAGTGGTCAGCCACTTCAGATTAGAACATCTGTGTCAGAGGGAATGCACAGACTCACACAGTAAGCCATTCTACATTTCTTAATGACTAAAAAGACCTTCGTATCAGGCCAAAATATCTCCCTGCGATTTCTATCCAACAATCCTGATTTTATCCCTTCCTTCTGCTGCCTAGTTATTGTTATTTCCTTCAGGTATGCCTATTTAGTTTTTAGGGTTTAATTAGGAGGCACTTTTGTGAATGGGCAAAACAGAAGGTCCCCCAGGTGTGGTGGGGCCAGTGAGGAGTATGAGATAATCTTGGGACACTGATATTGGACCCTAGTCCTCCAAAAGAATAATTGTAGTTACAGAGACAACAGGAAGATGAAAAGTACATTTTCCTTCCACAGAAGATAAAGTGAAACCATTCAACCACTTCATACTCAGATTTGGAAGTTAATTAAGTGGTTAAGGATTTAAACTGAATTAGAACAAAGATAGGGTTTTTTTACTCACAATCTAGTCTTCCTTCCTTGAAAATTTTGTTGTTAACTACTGATTTGTAACTAAGATTGAAGCTATGTCTAAACAAATTATTTCACTGTTTCCACATATTGAGAAATGTGTCTATTAATTCATAGCACGCTTGTACCTCAAATCACTGCTTTTAGCAGTTAGTTCTGGACTGTTTGCCAACCCTGCCCACCTTGTCTTCTGGGACGCACTTTCCCTTCCCATCCAGATACCTTCAGTAGAGTGGCTGGTTATAATGTGTCCTCACTGCTTCGACCATAGCTTACTGGTCTCACAGTGGCCCCTGACCTGAGGAGGGTCAAGGCTCTGGCCTTGAGGTAAAGAGTGGGGCAATCCCTTTCCAGCAGCTGAAGTTGTAAAATGTGAAATTCAAGAATAATTGGTGGTCATAGTTCCACCACATGGATAAAGGCAGTCTGTTCAGAAAGAAGAACAAAGCCAAGCTGCTGTGAGAGGCTAAAAGAAGGGGCCGAGATGGGGTCCTGTGAGTGCCTATGAGCCAGGACACACCACAGATTCAGAGGATGACCCACACGTTTTATTCCAAGATCCCACAACCTCATCAGTGAGTCACGAATGCCCCTTACATCTATATTAGTTGGAGGAGACTGTGGTTCATAAATAATTTTAAGTTATATAGTGCTGCTTCTGTGATTTTGGTTTGTAGACCAATATTGGAACCTATATCTGGCAGGAAGCTTATTTCCTTAATATATAATAGATATTTCTAACCAAATTTTTTAAAAAGATACAAACCTTCTCTCGTTTTTGTTCAACAACACCTTTTTTCGCATAAATCAAACTGAGCTTTTCTTGGTCCTTTAAAAATCGTCTGCGTAATCTTAATATTTCTGTCCGATTGTCTGTACCTAAAGAATACAAAGCAGGTTTGTTACAGTTGGCCAGCTTGACAATTGCAGTTGACTTTGCCTCTTTCCCAGAATCCTCTAAAACAAGTGAGATTGTTTGCTTATCATCATGTTTTACTTCTATTTAGTTTTTCTTTTTAAATAGCACAAGCCTATAAAGAACTGAGAACAGCAGAGATGATAACTACCTTTGGAAGCTAGAGAACAGAAAGTTCTAACTAACTCAATCCAATCCCAGTGCTGTGATGGAGACAATGGGGCCAGAACAGTGACAGCGGAGACTTGAAGCGCTCAGAGCCTGGCAGCACTAGGCACCTCCAGAGAAGGGGAGGACCGTGAGGCGAACGTAGGTGGTGTGGTTTGAAAGAACAGGCCCTGATGCTGCCAGTACAGAGCCTGGGGAGTGGACACAGGGCATGTGAGAGGAAAAGGCTAGCATGGCTGGAGGCAGAGGAACTACAGTGACCATGAAAACATTTGGAATCTGGAGCTGCCTCCTCCCACTTGGCCTCCTGAGTGCTGGCACCCAGGCCATTAGCCTGCACGCAGGAGACTGGAGATTTTGCTGCTGAATAATCAACCAGCACAAAAGAGCAGACAGAGATATAGACATATCAGGGGTTTCAATGTCTCGGTTCAGCTCGGTGAAGACCACAATCAGTACAAACTCCCAATTTGTAGCTATTCCTAATGCCTTCTTAGTGCCCCACCTGGGAACACATGCAAAAAGCCAAAAATAATCAGCTATTTTGAAGAAAGCTTCCAATATGAAAAACACAAACCAACATAAATAGGACAACAGCAACTGTTGAAATCAGGCCATGTAGGGAAAATTTTTTTTTTAAGTTATCATTTATCAGGAAGATAAGAGTAGATATTGCAACTGTGGATCAAGTACTGAAAGGATGTTCAGAGAACAAAAAAAGTGCATGGAATGTAAAAATATAATATCATAACATAAAAGCAAGGGTTAGAATATAAGGTTGAAGTTATTTCTCAGAATACAGAGCAAAAGGAAAACAAATAGAAAATTAGGAGGATAATCCAGAAGAATTGACCTCCAAGCAATAGGATTCCAAAAAGAGAAAACTGAAATGAGGAAATCATCAACAAAATCACCCAAGAAAACATATTCCAGGACTGGAAAATATGAGTTAGCAGTTTGAAATGGCCCTAGAAAAATGGACTAAAATAGACCTGAACCAAAGAACACTTTTGTGCAATTTTCTAAAACTGGTTTAAAGAGAAGATCCTAAGACTGTCCACAGAGAAAAGACCCAATTCTTACAAAGGATCAACAAAGAGAACGACATCAGGTTTTTCAACCGCAACCCTGTGGAGTAGGAAACTTTGATGAGTTTACACTCAGAATTCTACAGCTAAATTACCTATTAGGTGTGAGTTCCACCAAAAGCAATGTATGGCATCAAAGTATCAAAAAAAGCTTATTGCTTTTGACCCCTTTTCTTAGGAAGCTATTTGAGGAGGTGTTCTACAAAAAATGAACTAAACCAAGGAAGAAGAATAAGACCCAGGAAAGGTAAACAGACCCTCAGGATGTGGAGGTGGTCTCTAGATGATAGGTAAACAGACACCTCAAGACTAAGTAGCCTAGAATGAGGCAGCTCAGAGGCTCCAGGAGAGATTTCTTTAAGAACCTGAAACATTTATATGTTGGAATACAATAAAACACACCTACAACTCACAGGAAATTTGGTGATAAATGTGTAGAAATGTAAGCATCTAAACCAAAATAATTAATGCCCTGGAAAAATTATACAAAAAGGGAAAATAATGATAGAATCATTCATGGTTCAACCACAAATAATAATTATGTATTAAAAATAAAAGGAAACTGAGAACTGATGAAATGAAGACTAAGACATATTATATCAGAGGATGAAGGCACAGGAAGAATTCATCGTGAGTGTGTGTATGATAGATGGGAGTAAGGAACAAGAGAGGGAGCCAAATCTTCAATGTCCATAATGTGAAGCCAAAACAGAATGACTGAAAGAAAAAAAAGGTCGTAATATAAAAGGACTCTTTGGAGAGACGGAAGTAAATATCAAAAACTGGCTAAAAGGGTGTAAGTGGTTGCCTCTAGGATTTGGGAAACAGGTACGGAGGGTTGCCATTTCTTCTAGCAAGCTTGGAAAAGTATTTGACTCTTTAAACTGCATTCATGTATCACTCTGATTCAAATAACTAAAGGAAACTGAAATAAAGAATTAAGTAAAATAATGGTTGAAAAGTGGTATTTTAATTAGGTTATAACTTCAAGTTTTAAAAATGTATTCCCTTTCAATGACTGATAATAAATAGTATCATAGTAAGTACTAATTCACCATATTTTATGAACCTCCAACTTCTTCAGGCAAGGAAATAAATACACATACTTCAAAGAAGACAGGATGTGAAATATTTTAAATCTACAAAGGTACACGGTGAGATTTAAATATATTAATCGAATTGCTATTACCATTTATTTTACCTACTCAGTTTGATGACTGAGATTTTTCAAATCCTTATTAGAACTTTCAAAGAAAATGGTTTGAAAATTAGGTTTCACCTCTTTCTTAATTTCTATACGTGGTCCTCCAATTCTACCTACATCATCTGTGACTTTTTTTTATTATAAAAATGTAGACAGGGTAAAACTGTGCAACAATTTTTGCTGTGGACAATAACTGCTGTCATCCTCAGCAATATAATTTGTTTCTGAGTCTCATCTCATTCAATAAAAAATAGACTAGCTGAGAGTCAGTCACTAGCAATCACCATTAAGTTAGTTGACTGTAGACTGCCCCAAATGCACACCAGTTTTTAACATTTTACAGAAAGCTGCACATGCCCATGGGTTTGAGATGAGCAGGTGTAAAGGTCAGAGAGACAATTTATAAGCAATGGGAAGGTGACAGTCACTTTGGGACTTCATTTTAACTTTGGGACTTTCATAATCAAAGTTACATGAAGGACAGAGCCATGCACTCTTGATGGATCATACATCAGTTTGACGGAAAATAGTAAAGAATGTAAATAAAGAAGACTGATCAGAAGCAGTCAAATGTGGAGGAAAAGACAGAGAAGGAGAGGATTCATTAGTCCTCCATCAAACTCAAGAGTTAAGAGCAAAAAAGAAGACTGGATACATTTACCTCTCTATATTAAATTTAGAGAATTGTGCGTGGCCACAGGTTTGCAACATAAAAGTGTGAAAAAGAGTGGCTGGTTAGAGTAAGGAAACTATTTTGTGTGTGTTTTTTAGTTCCTACAATTAAATAAAAAGGAATATACCATTGTTCCTAATTTTACTTCTATCTAAATTCATATGTTGGCATTTACCCAAGATTCTGTCTTGGCACATTTTCTAATTTCGCATTTTCTTTCTCTGGGCTTTCACTCATTCCCAGAGCTGCAATTCTCATAATGAGCTAATTTTCAAACTGACCTATACACCTGCCCTCTCTGCACTGGATCTTCGAGCTCTGCCAGCACTTCCCACTCAGCCCTCTTGGCATCTCCCCTCACCTTTCCCATCCCATCTTCTTCCTGCCTTGATCTCAGGTCAAGGTGTAGTTGTCTTTGACCTCCACCGTCAATCCTCCTCAGGCACTCCACATGCTGTTCCACACAAACCTCCCCAACAGAAGATCCTTGTGCCTGTCTCTGCTCGGTTAATTACCTAAAGCTATGGTTCATTCCTAAAGCTATACCCCCAACACCCTCAAGTCTGTTTTCTCAGCATTCTTTATCTTTCCTCCCAGTATGTCCTCAGCATCCGTTTAATTGGACTGCTACAAGGCACCGCTAGAGTCAGCTCTCAACAAATGTTCACTGAGCTGCTCTGAGTCCCTTACCCCTCCGAATACATTCCATACTTCTCTATCTCTGCCCTTCTTAATCTTCTCCCTTCCCACATGCCAAACCTCCAAGGCTAGTCTCAAAGGCCACTCCTCTTACCAGGTCTTTCCTGAGGCTCTCTCTTCATTCTATACCAGTCTCTGAGACTTAGCTTACACATTCTGCCTCATCACGTGATCACCTACTTATTGTCTTACTCACCCTTATTATTCTGGAAAGTCACTAAAATAAATGGACTGAGAGCAATTTATTCAACAACTTTTCTGGAACACATAAAACTATGACTTCAACATGGTAAGTGCAAAGACAATATCTATGAATTAAATTTTAATGGGTTTAATTTTAGGTTATAAGGAAATGTGAATACAGTCAGAAATGTGCTTTCTTTATCTAAGCCTCTGCACTAATTTAGGCAGTAGGTCATTTTAAACATGTTTCAGCAACCTTACTTTACCTTTTGCTTTGTTATCCACCTTGTCCCCTGGTCGGCCCAGGCTTTTTCTCCCAAAATCAGGTCCGACTGATTTCAAGGGTGCTCTCTGTGATGTTTCACTCCTCTTGTGGGCAAACAGTAAGGAGGAAGACAAGGAATCAGATGATGAGGAGACCATATAATCCACCAGTGGGTCAATACTGCTCCCAGTAAGCCAATTAAAGGAGTTTCTTCCATCTGAAAACAGGCATGACCATGGCATGTCAGAGCATACTCAACACTGCACAGGCCTTCCAAGTCCACCCCGCACTGGGGCAGTACCAACTGAACACACAGTGAGAGAGAAGGGGGTTCATCATCCTGGCAGCACCTGGGGTGTCCACATGATCACCTGCAATAAGTGACTGGGGACAGCTCCTCCAAGGACACAGTCATGTCACTGCAGAAAGATACTGGGTGGAGGCTCCATGAGGTTATCAGTGGGTGACCTGAGGCAGATCAGGCGTCCAAGCCTTAGTGTCCTCATTTATAAAGTAGAAAACACATCACCTGCTCCTTTAAGCAGCTGTGATCATTACAGGAATGTTTTAGATCTACTATAAAGTACTAAGATCTGTGATTTCTAATATTAGTGTCATAAAATTTCCATTGTAATTGTTCAAATTAGTCCTACTTCTAGAACCAATAGAATGTGAAAAAATTTATATTAGGTGGGTACAAAAGTAATTGCGGTTTTTGCAATTATTTTTAACCTTTAAAACCACAATTACTTTTGCACCAACATAATATAAAGGAAACACGTTAAAGAGTTTCTATAAAATGATTTATATATTTTACTCTACAACTTGGTACTTTGACGATCAAAGGAAACAGCTGAACCATTTCAGAAAGAAGAGAAGTTTAATAAACTATAAACATAGTAATATTTTTGGTTTACCTCTACTTGGCTTCTGAGATATGGGGTTTTGAATTTGATGCATTAAATGGATTTTTCTGAACAAAACCAAAACAGAATATACATGTACTGAAATTTTCCTGTTTTTCTGAGTCAGAAATAACCCTTTTCTACTGTTTTTAAAGTTGTGGTAAAATATACGTAACATCAAATCAACTATTTTAACCATTTTTAAGTGTATAGTTCTGTGGCATCAAGTACATTTACATAGTGGTGCAAACATCACTACTATTCACCTCCAGAACGTTTTCATCTTCTCGCAACTGACTCCATACCCATTAAACATAAATTCCCCATTGCCCCCTTCCCCAGACCCTGGAAAGCACCCTTCTACTTTTTGTCTCTAAGAATCTGACTACTCGGGTGGCTGGTTTGCTCAGTGGTTAGAGCACAGTGCTCATAACACCAAGGTCGCCAGTTCGATTACCACACCGGCCAGTGAGCTACACCCTCCACAACTAGATTGAAAAATGACGACTTGACCTGCACCCCACAACTAGATTCAAAACAACGACTTGACATGGAGCTGATGGGTCCTAGAAAGACACACTGTTCCCCAATATTCCCCAATAAAAATTAAAAACAAGAAAAAGAATTTCGACTACTCTAGGGACCTAAATCCTTTTCTCCTTTGACTGCAACATCGTTTTTGTGGTTCTTATCACTTTTTCCTATTAGCATTTCACTTCTCTTACAAACGGTCAACGATCTTACAGTAGAGGCTGCTTCCACACCTGGTGCACAGCAAGTAGGCATTTGGGTTGACTGTTACCTGTGTTTTGTGTAGGTGTGAAATCATACTGCTGTTGGGTGGCCCGTATTTGCTTCACCATTGTCCCTCGAGCTGAGAGGAATCCTTCCTGGGTCCAGGTCTGGTGAGCACCTTGGGAAGCCTGAGTCTCAATAAACATTGGAGTGAGAACAGTACTTCGCAAACGCCAGTCAGAATCAATAGTATATTCCTGCATGTAAGAGTTACAAATGAAATAATGGTCCTTCTTTAGCAACATGGAAATATTGTAATTTAAAATTCAGTGATACTGTCAGGAAGTATGTACCATAATTTCATATATCTTTGTGGGAGGCAGCTGAAGAACCTTTTCGAATTTAAAAGTTTTAACCAAATAATTATTTGCCAACTAGAAAAACTAACTGGTACTAGGGGCGAAAAATCATTTTTCTACTACTTAACATTGTGCATTACAAATGGCTTAATGACATAATAATAGCACCACAATACAACTGCAACAAGTTAAATGACTCAACTCTTTCCTAAGTACTCACCATGTACCCAGCACTGTGAAAGATACTAGGAAAACAAGTGCAGGCAGAACAGGGTCAGGTTGTGCTGCCCAGCAAGTTGGACCGAGATAAAGTGAACTCATTTGTAAATCAGTTATTAAGGCTATTAGGAGAAAGCACAAACTGGGCATGTACTAAGTGGGTAGAAGGAGTCACAGAAGGGGGAAAAGACATCATGGAGAAGGGAAATTTAATGGATGGAGGGTGAGAAAATGAGAAGTGTGAGCCATGTGAAGGGAGTGTAAGCAGAGGAGGGTATAGCAAATGCGAATGTTTCAGAAAGGAACATGTGAGTATTCCAAGTAAAATAAATAAGCCAACATCACTAATCATCAGTGAAATGCAAATCAAAAAACCACAATGAGATATCACCTCACAACAGTCAGAATGGCTATTATCAGGAAGACAAGAAATAATAAGTGTTGGTGAGGTTGTGAGAAAAGGGAATACTTGTGCACTGTTGGTGGGAATGTAAATTGGTACAGCCCCACCATGGAAAACCCAATAAATGATCCTCAGAAAATTAAAAATAGAACCACCATATTATCTATCAATCCCACTTCTAGGTATTTTTCTGAAGGAAACAAAAATACTAAGTCAAAAAGATATCTGTATGCCATCTTCAATGCAGTATTATCTACAATAGCCAAGACATGGAAGCAATCTGTCTACTGATAAAGAAAATGTGGTGTTTATGTATACAAAGGAATATTATTCAGCCATAAAAAAGAAATCTTTCCATCTGTGACAACATGTATGAATCTTGGAAGGCATTATGAAAAGTGAAGTAAATCAGACACAGAAAGACACATACCACCATATCTCACTTACACGTGGAGTCTGAAAAAAAACAAACAAAAAAAATCCAGACAAAACAAAAAATTCAAAGTCATAGATACAGAGAACAGATTGGTGGTTGCCAGGGGTGGGAGTGGGGAATGGGCAAAATGAATCAAGGAACAAAAGACATGAACCTCCAGTTATATAATAAATAAGACATAGGGATGTAATGTACAACATGGTGACTATAGTTAATACTGTGTTTCCCCGAAAATAAGACCTAGCCAGACAATCAGTTCTAATGCATCTTTTGGAACAAAAATTAATATAAGACCTGGTCTTATTTTATCATAATAAAAGAATATAATTTTTTTTCTTTGCAATGAGAACTTTTAAGATCTACTCTCAATAGCTTTCAAATATATATTATTACCGTGTTTGCCCCGAAAATAAGACCCAGAAAAAAATTAATGTAAGACCCAGTCTTATATTATATTATATTATATTAATTATATAAGATAAGACCCAGTCTTATTTTACTATAATAGAAGACTAGGTATATAATATAACATAATATAATATAATATAATGTAAGACTGGGTCTTAATTTTTGCTCCAAAAGATGCATTAGAGCTGATTGTCTGGCTAGGTCCTATTTTCAGGAAAAAACACGGCACTGGTAGTACGTTGGTCAGTATGTAGGGTCGTATATATTTGAAAAGCTGCTGAGAGTAGATCTTAAAAGTTCTCATTGCAAGGAAAATAATTTGTAACTATGATGGATGTTCACTAGACTTACTGCAGTAATCATTTCACAATATATACAAATATTAAATCGTTCTTTTGTACCCCTGAATATGTCACGTCAATTATATCTCAATTTAAAAAAAGCCATTTTAATACTATTAGAAAATGTCTGTCGACTAACAGACAGGGAAAGCTTACAATATTTATTATTATAGAGCCAAGTACTTTACCTGAAATTCACATTCTGACAGAGGATGCTCAAACACAGGGTTTAGATAATCTGGACTCATGCTGGTCATTTCAAGCAGAAAATCTGTTGCTAGACTTAAAAAGTGCATTTCTATCTTAGGAGAATATAAGGAATTTAGTGCCAACAATCGGTCCAAAGTATTTGAAGGTAACCTAGTTTCATGGCTCCAGAAATTCCGAATAATTAATCTATAAAGCAAAGAAAGAAGGATATTGTTTAAATATTGGCAAACGAAAACCTACATAGTGTTATGTGGAGAAGGCACAGTTTTCCATTTATATAAAGCTTAACATAGATGGAAACCACATTCAAAATTTTATAAGCAGTATAATCTGAGTTATGAATAACAATATGCATTAAAGGAAGGAAATACTTTAAAATGTTAGCATATTTAACAGGAGGTGGGAACTGGGTGATTTTACTCTCATCTCTATTACCTGGGAAGTTTTCAATGATGATTGTGTATATTAAATATTCTGAAACTGAGAAACCATCTTAAGAAATTATGTATAATTCTTTACTGCATTGCTGAAACAACTGACTCTAGAAATGAGTGCCATGAAATATTCAAAATTCACACCAGTTAAGAATCAGTTTATGCTTTTAATTTATACATGCTTATAAAATCCAAATACAATTTTTAAAGGCTCAATGAATTTAAAATTCATCAGCATGGAAAATTGTTATACATTATCATACAAAAGTTTATGGTCCTTAAATAAGTAGTACTTGGTAAAACACTCATATAACTGACTTAGAGTAGGCATTTTAGAGGAGAACAATTATCATTCATATTTCCATGTATATTAATATTATTGTTTCCTTCTATTTCTAAGGTTTCAAACATTTCATTCAATATTAATATGTATTGTGTGATATCTCAACTATTTGAGTTAAATGGAAAACATAATAATTATCATTACAGATTTTCTTTTTATTTTGAAATGCTTTAATTCACTGTATTAGCTGCGACAGTTTTATCCATACCACTTTTCAAGACTTTTATATTAATGTAACTTGTCAGGATTTGTAAGGCTCATGTGATTTAAAACCTATTTTGTTAAACATTATGAATGCAATAATAGGCAGAGAAAATGCTAATGCCACAAATGAATTTCTAAAACTGCTGAAAACTACACTATGCTAGTCTAGAAAAAAAGTACCCCTAAATTTATTTGTCCTGGCCTAATTATTCCAGGGGGAGTACATACTGAAGCCCAAGGTTCTCATCAATCAGTCCTTGAATCAACACATCTTTTGCCAACTTAAATATTTCCTGGGAGCCATCATCTGCTTGACTTTCAGGATCTCTGGGAAAAGTAACAAAAGAACAAAACATTAATACTCTCTTGTATTACTTTATTTCAAACCCAGGGACACTGTCCAGACTTAAAGTAAAAAAGTCTGGCTTTACCCATGGACCTTTAGCTTCCAAAATCACAGCAGAACCACTCTCATAGTATGTAACCTCTGAAACCCTCCTTTAGTGCCTCTGTGAGCCCATCACCACCCCTTCCTCACCGACAGTATGAAAGGGCTCAAGTGTGGGACAGGAGGAGTAGGTGGTGAGAACAGGGCTTCAGATGGCTCCCTGGGAATGCCAAGAGGTCCTAGGATGGGCCCAGGCACCATGAGAAGTGGTTTAACGGTGGTCCTGAAGTATGAATATATCTCAACAGAGTTCATTTCCTTAAACTTGTCAGATCTAAAGGGATAGAAAACAAATTACACTTTTAACTGAACCAATAATTTCATGCTCTGAATATTTCCCCCACATATGAGTTAAAATAAGGAAACATTTCAACAGTAAAATACACTTGTTTTAACTGAATCATATGTTAAAAATATTTTATTTATTATAATCTGTTCCAGATTGTTAAAGGCACCCAAATTCTCCCTTAAAAAATGTAATACAAAATGTCATTGTAGAGCTTACCGGTAATTATCATGAATCCACATAAGAATATTATACATTTGTTCCCTACACACTGGAGAAGGATGAGAAATGAATTCTATAACAGGATTCAGAAGTTCTAGGAGTTCTACTGGTTTCAATTTTGCCACCATCTTATAAATTATGTCCAAACACACTTTCTGTCTTTCATCATCTCTATAATAAGGGAGATTTTTAAAAACATACAAATTTAACAATTTTTATTAATACTTTCAGATGTGAACAGGTTAACTTTTTCATATTTGCGCTATTCTGCATTTCATAATTTGTTGTAATAGTTAATACTACACTTACATAAAAATTATATTCTTAAAAGTAATTATCATGGGTTACATTATTAAAAATAAACAAATTCAACGTGGTATCCTGGATTGGATCCTAGCATAGAAAAGAACATTAGCTGGAAAACTGGAAATCCAAATAAAGTCTAATATAGTTAATAGTAACGTGCTAATGTTAATTTCTTAGTTTTGACAAATATATCCTGATTATGTGAGATGGGGAATTGGGTAAAAGGTATGCAGAAACTACGTGTACTATCTTTTAACTTTTTTGTAAATATAAGATTATTCCAAAATTAAAAGTTCACTTTTAAAAAAACCCTGAAAATGTTAAACAAAATAGGTAAATATAAAAATTTCATGATTAAAAAAGATTTCAAGTTTTAGGCTATCTGGCATGTCATATAGGGGGACTAAATGTAGTCTGGGTCCCAGATAAGGCACACAACCTATTTCCTTATTTTATATCTTTTCTTCCTTAAAGCACTTTACACAAAGTAGGTACTTGGTTAATGTTTAATGGAGGATATCAGAACACAATGACACACATTCTTTCTTACTCTCACATCACACATTTATCAGTAAATTATCACTATGTAAAAAATATGTATACAGACAAAACTGGAAAAGACAGAAAAATAAAAATATTGTAAGTGATCAACAGCATTCTCTTTTAACATTTACTAAAAGATTGCAATTTTGAAAATAAATGAACAATTTTAATAACAACAAAATAATGAAGCCTCTTACCTGGCAAAATAGGTACAAGACTCAAAACCAAACATTTTACATTTGATCCTTAGATAATCCCTCAGATGTAGTCTTCCAAGGTACCAGGTTAGAGGAGGCAGGATGACCAGGCTCTACCCCACCACTTTTTCCTCTCAGGTTCAAATTTAACAAATACATATTTCATGAAAACCTGTAAGTTCTTTCTGAGTTGAAGGAGACAGCTGAACAAATCACTGTTTTATGAGCCTGCTGCATCTGAGAACATGAGGCTGGTTTACTACTCACCTATGTTTCATGATTTGAATGAAATCCTTACTCTTTAACTGTAAATACAGATCTGTTATTTCCTCTGAACGACACAGCACCACTTCCAGACAGAGTGTCTTCATCACACCATGAAATTTTGGCAGCAGGAAAAACACAGTGTTCATAAACCTAACCAGTGGACACGGCCAGTGAGTAGGAGGGCAGTCTTGACCATCTCCCACAGAATGATGTTCACCAAAATCAACACCTTACCTATCGGCAAGAGGAGGGAAGTTCTTCACAACTTTATTCAAGCACACGATAAATTTGTCCTCCATTGTATTCTGATGTTGCTTCAGCTGTTTTACAATCAGTTCACATACAGGTTCCTCCAGTATCTGAAAAATTAAGTTTCTTTTAAAATACACAAAGGTAGAAACTTACATTAAGCTTTTGGGAATTGGTTTATCTTGAATATTTAAGTAAATTTAAAGAAGTGTTCAGTGCTATCATCCACAACAGTGTTCACAAGGTGAAGTGCCAGGAGTCATGGGTTTGCATTAGCCACTGAACACCACCAGAGGTTCTGGAACTGTGAGTTCCTATGAGTCAGGCTATGGCCATGTGTGCTTTGTGCTGCTATCACTGGAGGTATCTGGCTCACGTCAGATATCAGATCAAAAAAGATTAGTGCTTCTTTCTGACACTGAAACACTGCCAACAGGTCATTTGAGAATTTGAATTAAAATTAGTGATTAAATACTGTTCAAGACACATGTTATGATGACAGTGTTCACGTCTCTGGTCAAATATTCACACAAACCAGAATTTTCAAGCAATTTTATGTTAACAGTCCCTATCACTGTTAATCTCCCTATACCCTACTTTCTCTTGATCATGTATTACTACCTATTATGATAGATTTGTTTGTCTCCCATCACCAAATGCCAGCTCCCTGAGGGTGGACTTGGCCTGTCCTGTTCCCAGCTGTATGAGAGCAAAGAGCCAACCAGTGAGTACCCAGAATACATAAGTGACCAACATACGTTAAGTGTCAAAGTTATACGCGTAAAACAAAGTGAAACTAACAATATGGATAAAAGAATAAAGACAAATGTATGCACACACAAACTGATGACTGGAGTCTGTCTCAGGTGCCAAAAGCAGTTTAGTGGTTAGAATATAAGTGACTGTTACTTCTTTATGTTTTTTATTGTTTCCCAAATTTCTACACAAAATCAACACCATTTGATATTCAGAAAAGAATTATGTAAAGCAAAAGTGTTTCTCATTCCTATTACACTGGAATTTAAGTCAAGAGAGATTAAACCTGTGATCTGTTGTAATTTGCTCCATCCACGGTGGAAATTCAGCATATTATATAAACTGATACCCAACATTTATGGAGATTAGAATTTGTCATAACAAGGTTATTTGAATTTTTACAATGGTTTTTTTACCAAAATAGTTGGTAATCCCTAAAACAAATAAGCGAAGCTTGATCTTCTGAAAAGGGTCTGTTTCCTTTTAGCTTTATTTTCCTTCAAATCCAAATAAATGCCTAACTGGAGAAATGAGTGGCAGTCAAATACGCTGTGTTGCAGTACCCTCAGGACCTTCTGACTTCCCCTAAGTTCTCCTCATCCAGCCTGATAGTGAATGTAGCCCAAACTTCACTTTCTTTTCTTTCAGAAGTGGACTGGAGATGCAAATCTGGGGATGAACCTATAGGCAGTTTTTTTTTTAATTAGGTTCAGGTGTACAAAAAACATAGTGATTCGAGATATTCATATACCTCACAAAGGGAATAACCCCCAATAAGTCCTATTACCCCTCTGGTACTGTACAGAGATAGATTCAATATGACTGACTCGACCCTATGCTGACTTTACCTCCCATGACTTTCAAATGGAGTGTTGACATTCAGTGTTATTTATATTAGTTTCGGTGAATAGCACAGTGTGGTTAGACATTTGTATTATTTATGAAGTGAGCCCAGTTAAGTCTAGTACCCACCTGACACCATACACAGTTTTTACAGTATTATTGACTATAGTCCCCATACGGTTTCTTTAGATTCCTATGACTAGTAACTACCCTGTTTTCCCCAAAATAAGACCTAGCCGGACAATCAGCTCCAATGTGTCTTTTGGAGCAAAAATTAATATAACGCCCTGTATATATAGTATTAGATTACATTATAATAATTACATAACTATTATATTATAAGACCTGGTCTTATAGTAAAATAAGACCTGGTCTTATCTAATTTTTGCGCCAAAATACGCATTAGGAGTATGGTCGGCTAGGTATTTTTTTCGGGAAAACATGTGGGACCGATTTTTACTTATGTACACTTCAATTTTCTTACCCAGCACACGACCACCCTCCAATCTAGTAACTAGCAGTTTGTTCTCTGTACGTATAAGTCTATTTGTTTGTTTGTTCTATTTTAGTTGTTCGTTAGTTTCCACATATAAGTGAGATCAATAGGGCATGTTGACTTGATTCTCAAGTCTGATTATTCACTTAGCATAATACTCCGTTGGTCCATCCATGTTTTAACAATGGTAAGATTTCGTTCCTTTTAATGGCCAAGTAATATTCCATTGTATATATGTACAAACTCTTCTTTAGTCCAATCGTCTGTTGATGGGCATGTATGTTACTTTGATTTCTGGCTATTGTAAATAGTGCTGCAGTGAACAACAAGAGTGTATATATCTTCCAATTTAGTTTTGGATTTCTTTGGATAAATACCCACAAATGGAATTGCTGGTCATAAGGTAGTTCTGTTTTCAATTTTTTGTGGAACCTCATACTGTTGTCCATAGTGACTGCACCAACTCACAATCCCACCAAGAGTGAACAAACGTTCCTTTTTCTGCACATCCTCGCCAACGCTTGTTGTTTGTTGACTTATTGATGATGGCCATTCTGACAGGAGTAATACCTCATTGTGGTTTTAATTTGCATATTTCTGATGATTAGTGATGATACCTTTCTTATGTCTATTGGCGATCTTTATGTCCTCTTGGAGAAATGTCTATTCACGTCCTCTGCCATTTTTAATCTGTTTTTTTGGTGTTGAATTGTATGAGTTTTCATTAAATGCTGAATATTAACCCCTTATCAGATGTATCATTGGCAAATATCTTCTTCCATTCAGTAAGGTGTCATTTTGTTTTGATGGTTTCCTTTGCTGTCAAAAACTTTATAGTTTGATGTAGTCTTATTGATTATTTTTTATTTTGTTTCGCTTGCCTGAGGGGATGTATCAGTAAAAATCTTACTAAGAGAAATGTCTGAGAGTTTACTTCCTGTATTTTCTTTTAGGAGTTTTATGATTACAGGTTTTACATTTAAGTCTTCAATACATTTTGAGTTTGTTCTTGTATATGGAATAAGAAGGTTGTCCAGTTTCATTTTATTGCACGTAGCTGTAGTTTCCTCAGCACCATTTATTGAGTATACGATCTTTACACTATTATGTGGCTTTTTTATGCTAATACCATGCTGTTTTAATTGCTATAGCCTTGTAGTATGATTTTATGTCAGGTATTGTGATACCTCCCACTTTGTTCTTATTTCTCAAGACTGCTGTGGCTATTCGAGGTCTTTAATGGTTCCATATAAATTTTAGGACTGTTCTAAGTCTGTGAAAAATGCCATTGGTATTTTGACAGGGATGCACTGAATCTATGTATTGCTTTGAGTAATATGGACATTTTAACTATATTAATTCTTCCTATCCATGAGTGGGTATATGTTTCCATTTATTTGTATCTTCTTTCATTTCTCTCTTCAACATCTCATAATTTTCGGAGTACAGCTCTTTTACTTCCTTGGTTAATGTATTCCCAGGTTTTTGTTTTTATGCCATTGTAAACAGGATTGTTTTCTTAATTTTGCTTTCTGATCGTTTCTTAATAATGCATGAAGATTCAACCAATTTCTGAATTTTAATTTTGTATCCTGCTACTTTACTAAATTCATTTATCAGTTCTAACAGTTTTCTGGTGGAATTTTGGGGTTCTCTATATAAACTGTTACCCCAAAAATTAGACCTAGCTGGACAATCAGCTCTAATGTGTCTTTTGGAGCAAAAATTAATATAAGACCTGATATTATATTATATATTAATTATATTACATTAATTATATTGTATTGTATTATATTATGTTTTACCTAGTCTTATATTATAGTAAACCAAGACCAGGTCTTATATTAATTTTTGCTCTAAAGACGCATTAGAGCTGATTGTCTGGCTAGGTCTTATTTTCGGGGAAACATGGTAGTATCCCATCATCTGCAAATAATGAGTTCTACTTCCTCCTTTCTAATTTAAATGCCTATTTCTTTTTCTTGAATGATTGCTGTGGCTAGGAATGCCAAAAGTATGCTACTATGTCGAATCAAGATGGTGAAACTGGGCATCTGAGAAATGTTCCTGATCCTAAAAAGAACATTTAGTTTTTCCCTATTGAGTTTGATGTTAGCTGTGGGTTTGTTGTGTACAACATTTATTATGTTAGAATATGTTCCCTTTATTCCCACTTTGCTGAGTATTTTTTTTCTTTAATCATAAATGGATGTTGGATTTTGTCAAACGTTTTTGGCATTTATTGATATGATCGTATGTTTTTTATCTTTCATACTGTTTATGTGGTGTACTACATTCATCACTGATTGGTAAATATTAAAGCAACCTTGCATCCAGGAATGCCACTTATCACGGTATGTGATCTTTGTTAATAGATGGCTGAATTTGGTTTGCTAATATTTTGTTGAGGATTTTTTGCATCTGTGTTAACTAGGGATATCAGCCTCGACTTCCTTTTTTGTTATTAGTTTCAGATATATAAAGCAACATAATAGAAATTTACACCCCTCACAAAGTATTACACCCCCAATCTACCAGGCTTCTAACATCGAATATAGCTGTTCTAATACCATTGACTATATTCCCTATGCTGTATTTCACATCCAGTGACTATACGCTTATGAGATCGGACAATAAGTTTGCAAACTCATCCTAGAAAAAGTGCTCCATATCTCCTTGCTGAATATCTCTATGGTCACCTTCGAAGTACACCCCTTGGGAAGCTGTGCACTGATGCCAGCACCTAGTTCCACCCTTCAAAGCAATTTTGGAACTCTTTTTCTAGAATGACCATCAGAGTTGTCATATTACCCTTGATGGCCTGAATGTCATCAAAATGTCTTCCTTTCACTATTTCCTTTATCTTCAGATAAAGAAAGAGTTCACTGGTGGCCAGATCAGGTGACTAGGGAAGGTTTTCCAATAATTATTGTTTACTAGCTAAAAACTCCCTCACAGACAGTGCCATGTGAGCTGGTGCATTGTTGTGAAAACATCTGTAAAAAATGTAATTGATAATTTGATAGGAATTGCACTGAATGTATATATGTGTTAGATATTATGGACATTTTAATTATATTAATTCTTCCTATCCATGAGCACGGTACATGTTTCCATTTATTTGTATGTTCTTTAATATCTCTCTTCAATGTCATATAATTTTCTGAGTATGGGACTCTTACTTCCTTGGTTAAATTTATTCCTAAGTATTTTACTGGTTTTGAAGCAATTGTGAATGGGATTGTTTTCTTAATTTCTCCTTCTGATAACTTCTTTTTAATGCATAAAAATATGACTAATTTCTAAATACAAGTTTTGTACCCTGCTACTTACCTAAATTCATTTATCAGTTCTAATAGTTTCTTGGTGGAATCTAAGTGTTTCTATATAGTATCATGTTGTCTGCAAATATCACAATTTTATTTCCTCCTGACCCATTGGGATAACTTTTATTTCTTTTTCTTCTCTGACTGCTATGGATAGAACTTCCAGTACTATGTTGAATAAAAGTGATGAAAGTGGGCATACTTGTCTTGTTCCTGATCTTAAGGGGAATGCTTTTTAACTTTTCCCCATTGAGTATGATGTTAGCTGCCGGTTTATTGTACATGACATTTATGACGTTGAGATTTGATCCCTTTAGTCCCACTTTGCTAAGAGTTTTTATCATAAATGGATGTTGGGCTTTGTCAAATGCTTTTTCTGCATCTATTGATATGATCATAATTTTTTTTTTTTAAGCTTTTATTGGGGAAGGGGAACAGGACTTTATTGAGGAACAGTGTGTACTTCCAGGTCTTTTTCCAAGTCAAGTTGTTGTCCTTTCCATCTTAGTTGTGGAGGGCGCAGCTCAGCTCCAGGTCCAGTTGCCATTGTTAGTTGCAGGGGGCACAGCCCACCATCCCTTGTTAAACCAGCAACCTTGTGGTTGAGAGGACACTCTCAAACCAACTGAGCCAACTGGGAGCTCAGTGGTAGCTCAGCTCATGGTGCCGTGTTCAATCTTAGTTGTAAGGGTCGTAGCCCACCATCCCTGGCGGGAGTCGAGGAGTCGAACCGGTAACCTTGTGGTTGAGAGCCCACTGGCCCATGTGGGAATCGAACCAGTAGCCTTCAGCATTAGGAGCACGGAGCTCACCCCGCCTGAGCCACTGGGCCAGCCTCCATCCATATGATCTTTTTCATTTTGTAAATGTGGTGTATCACATTAATAGATTTGTGGTTACTGAACGAACCCTGCATAACAGGAATGAATCTGACTTGATAGTGGTGTATCGTCTTTTTAATGTATTGCTGAATTTGCATTGCTAATATTTTGTTGAGGATTTTTGCACCTATGTTCATCTATATTCATTAGGGATATCAGCCTTTAATTTTATTTTTTTTGTAATGTCTTTGTCTGGTTTGGAATCAGGGTAACAGTGGCCTCGTAAAATGAACTTGGGAGTGCTCCCTCTTCTTTAATATTTTGGAACAGTTTGAGAATAGGTGTAAATTCGTTCTTTTGAATGTTTGGTAAAATACACCCAAAAACCGTTGGGTTCAGTACTTTTTTATGTTGGGAGCTTGTTGATTACTGATTTTATTTCATTAGTAGTAATTGATCAGTCAGATTTTCTGTTTCTTCCTGATTCAACCTTGGAATATTGTATAGTTCTAGGAATTAAACCATTTTGTCCAGCATGTCCAATCTGTTGGCGTATAGCTGCTCAAAGTATTTTCTTAAAAGTTTTTGTATTTCTATGGTGTCCATTATCACTTCTCTCTCATTTCTGATTTTATTTGGGTCCGCTCTTAATTTTGATAAATCTGGTTAAAGATTTGTCAATTTTCTTTATCTTTTCAAAGAACCAGTTTTTCGTTTCTCTGATTTTTTGTATTGTTTTATTTCTTCTATAATCTTTATTATATCCTTCTTGTATTCACTTTGGGCTGTTTGTGGTTCCTTTTCTACTTTCCTTCTGTGTAAAGTTAGGCTGTTTATTTGAGATTTTTTTCGTTTCTTTGAGGTAGGTCTGCATTGTTATGAATTTCCTTCTTAGGACTGCTTTTGCTATGTCCCATAGATTTTTGGTCATTGTGTTTTTGTTTGTCTCAAGGCATCTTTTCATTTCTTCCTTGATATCACTGTTGACCCATTCATTACTTAACAGCATGTTATTTAGCTTCCATGTGTTTTTTTTTTTTCTTGTAATTGATTTCTAATTTCATGCCACTGTGGTCAGAGAAGATGCTTGATATGATTGCAATCTTCTTAAATTTACTGAGACTTGTTTTGTGGCGTAACATGTGGTCTATTTTGAAAATGTTCCATATGCACTTGGAAAAGAATGCATGAGGTATGATAAAAAGAAATACAGTGAATGTTTAAATTAAAAAAAATTTATTACAGAAAAAGACAAATTGCCATTAATACCCCTCAAAATACTCCCCCTCACTTCAAACACACTTTCCCCGTACGTGTCTGGTGCCTCTTGAGTTGCTGCCCCTCCACCAGAGCCCAGGTGACTGTGGCAAGCGAGTGTGTTTATGGGACCTTAAAGAGGATGTCTGGGTTTTCAGCCGCCTTCTGTCTCACCTGGACACACAGACAGAGTCCTCGCTAATTTTCACTGCCAGATACTGTAGGGACTCCTCTTCCTGGCATAGGATGTCTTGGCTGGGGAGCCCGGTGTGGGGCTGTGACACTGCCTTCTTCAGGCTGGACCACTGCCACCAAGCTGTCCCTCCCAGTGCTCAGCCACTACCTGTGGGTTTGAGGTCAGCCAGTTTCATGTCTCTGCTCCCGTACCAGTCTCAACGTGGCCTCTTCTTTGTATCTCCTAGTTATAGGTGTTCTGTTCAGCTAGTCTTCATATGTTTCTTGAAGTTGATTGTCCTAATTTAGGTGTAATTTTAATGTGATCCTGGGAGGTCGCAGGGGTAGCATTTACCTATTCCACAATTCTAGACCTTCTCCTATAAGCAGTTTTTTAAAGCCATGATGCTGTATGATCATCAGGGGAACAGTGAAATAGAAGACCACCAAAATCAGAGCTTTGGTGGTGGCCTGGGAAACACATAGCTAAGGGAGAAGAAACTGTCATGGAAGTAGGAAGAAAGCTGAGAGTGTCCTTGAAAATGTGACAAAAGGGAATCAAGGAGGAGTTATTAACTGAGTCATTGTAAATGAACTACAACAGAGAGACCTAGCATAAGCATCTTCTACAATGAGTGACATTGTTTTTGGAGGCTCCAAAATATGTAGCATTCTATTAACATGTGAGAGGAGAGCAATGCAGTAGTAAACATCATTCTGTGACACTATTTTCAAGTGTCATAACATGTTATTTCCATGTAGTGATATATACATCTTTAATAATTATATTTTATTGAAAACTATAGTATTCTGAATGTGTACCATGCTTAATAATTCAATTAGGTTCTTCTCACAATCCTATAAAATGGACAGGGAACAGAAGAAGGAGAACGGTTCTCCTTGAAGCATACTCTCCTGTTTAATAGCTGTATTAGGTCAAAAATTGGAAGTAGAAAATTGTACTAGTTTAACACAGCCCTAACAGTAGCAGGTATCTACCTGGATAATTTTCTCCAAAAAAGAAACGCAGAGAAAAGTTGAGAGGAATAAAAGCTGGTTAAATACTCATATCCTGACTTGTATATAAACAATAAGTTACCAATCTTTAAAAGTTTACCAAATTTCGAAGTGTTTAAAAAAGTCATATATCCTCTAAAACAACTGAACACTGTACAGTAGAAAAGAGAATAAAATACTAATGCACAATGCCCACTTTAGTTTCTTGCAGTATAGAAGATATAACTGTCAAGACAAATCAAAATTGAAAAAGCATTTATTTAAAATTGCACAACATACTCACATTTTTTTTCTCAGTAATGTATCGAAGAATAAGTCCCAGAACTTCTGCCGCTGCTGCATATACCTCTTTATACTTTGCAAAGGACATATTATTGACCAAAGCTTGAAAATATCTATAACAAATATAGAAAATTAATATGCAGAAAATCCACTTTGTTGTTTGACATCAAATTACAAAAATTTTACTCCTCATGACATTAATAGCACAAACTGAGAAAATATGAAACTTAAAACGTGTTTGAATTATTTGTGTGAATATATACATGAAGATGTATTTAAGGCTCTGATGTCATGACCAGAAAGGCACATGATAGTTGGTTGAATGATACAGGACCTGTTGTAGTCAAAGCAAAACACATGCTGAATACTATAAAACTATAGTGAAAAAGGAGCTATTATTTAAGATTATGACTTACAGACTCCCTCTTCAAGCCATCTACTATCACAGAAGACAATAAAATAAAGAGAAAGAGAGGAGCATGAGTGCAGTGCCCACAGACTTCACAGACAGAGGGACTTTTAACCTTCAGCCCCACAGTGGCTCTATGGTTTTCCCTGGAGAAAACCAAAGGTCAAAAACATAACCTGTGTAAAAGTAAGCTATTTCTCAGTCAATCTGGGTTGAGCAACACATTTGTCTATGATACTAGGCGACTAGTGGGGTGGACCAACCAGACAGCGTGGGACACTTTCAAAGAAATGGGAAAAGCATGGAGGGGACATGCTAAAATCTGTAAGTAACCATGATGTGAACACAGACTTTTCAAAAATCCTAAAATAGTAGGACAATGAATAGCAGGACACCTTTTAATGATGTTACAAAATTATCTCACTAAATCTCCTCCCTTTCACACATCATGTCTGTATCCTCTCCTGCCTCTGAAGGGTCCTGATGGAGGGGAGCAAGGTGACTGCAGCTATGCCAAAGAGCACAGTAACAGGGCAGACAGTACGAGTCCCCAGGGCATCCTGTTCATGGTCATGATCCTATAATGAATGGTCTCAAAGAGCTCATGTTGTTTTTAAGAGATAAATGTTGAAAATGTCAGTTTAGAAAATAAGAAAACATTTAACATTTAACATGCTCTTATTTGCCAAAATGTATATGAAAAATTTACACTTACCTACCTCATTCACTCCACTACCTATTAAATATAGGTAAAAATATTTTTAACATTGGTTCTGGCCCTTAAATGTACAGAATTAAACCATACTCCAGTCTGTTTGCAATTCAGGAATACTTTAACCTAAAAAGAAATCAAAGCAAAAACTGATACTTACTTTATACTCTCTATGCCACATTTCGGGTCATAGGGAGGAAAGTTATTGGCCATTACAATGCCTAATAATTGAATTCCTACTGAATTGTCTTTAGAATTAGGATCTTTACTGGAAAACTTTTCGAATATTAATCTGAAACATAAGAATAAATGTACAGATTATCGTATAATAAAATAAGAAGCAGGAAGACAAATATAAAAATTTCTACAGCTAATTTTCAGGGTTTAAGAAATACTTTTTGTTTTCCCACATCTAACACTCTTCTTGCTAATACTCTCTGTTCACATTCAGGTTATTCTAGCTTTGGAACATAGGCAGTTTTCTATCTTTCTATAATTATTTGACCAAATTCCCCCTTAGTTGGTAGTAAAATCTTTGAAAGTTGTAGTTTGCCTCAGGTAGCTAAAAGGGATCAGAGAAAAGTTCTTCAGTCCACTCCTGGGCTAGTACAGTGAAGAGCGGAGTGTGTCCCACATGCCCAGTGGTAGGGAAAAGCCAGAGGTGAACATAGAGACAGAGCAGGGTCTACCTGGAGGCAATGACCTGCTCAGAAATGCTTCTAGTGTCAAACTCTGGAGGTTATGATTTTATGAGTAGCAATATTATACCCTTATAAATGAATTCTATTTCAAATTATATTATTCCTTCTGTCATTTCAAGTAATTAAATTTCATTGTAATCATTATTTACAACATTTTACATTTTAAAGTTTTCTAAATAACAGTGTAAAATCTAGTAAATTTATACCTGTAAGGGATGGATAAACAATCCTTCCAGCATTCAACAAGGGTTTTTATAATTTCAAGATTGTGACTAAACACAGCTCTTCTTTGATGAAAAACATGCTTCATTAGGAAATGAAGCAGTCGATTTGCTAACACTTCATCTTTAGGAATACCCTGAAATGGTACAGAAATTCTATATTAATACGTAGCATTTCATTCTGAAAAAGCATTGTTTAATCCAAAAGTTCATCATAAAAAAATGTGGCATTCTACTGAGGAGGCCGCATCCTGGTTAAAAAGCTATGTGTGATTTTTCAGGTTCAACCATAGGCAATTACAAAGGTGTTCCCCGATAGGTCTCATAGGGGAAAGCTAGTCTCCTTACACCAGATTTGGAACACAGCCAGGACACTGCAGTCTCCAAGGGTAGTTGCAGTCAGACACTCAAGCCTCCTATTTGGTCATGCTCTTGCATATATTTGCATTCCTAGCCCAGGCACCTTCACTCCTGGGTACCTCTGCTGAAAACCCCTGAATGGGGGTAAGAAGGGCAACCTTGAAAATAAGCTTCCCTACTCTGACTCAGTACTCAGTGCTTTTTGACTCTTGTTCCTCACACTCCTTCCAACAGCAGGGTCCTATAAAACTGCTGGAGCCTTTAGTGTGTCCCCCAGATCTGGTGCTGATTCACTTGACCCTCGATCAGTATGCTATTTCATGGGGGGAAATGGAACACTGGAGTCAACACTTGCTCTGGTTTTAGCCTCTTGCTTACACTATTACAATGAGTTTTTTGATTAAAGTTTCCACTGTGACTTTAATTTTGGCTTTAATCAGCTATTCTGACACCTAAGCAGTTCAGTTTTCTCAAGCTTAACTGTGCTCCTGACATCTAAATAAATCTATTCCAATGGTTCCTAAGCTAAACAGTTTCTTAATTTTTTCAGGTTATTAAGCAGCCTACAAATTATTTTATCACATTAAAGCTAAATCTAAATTTAGTTTACTGTGAAATGAAAGGCACACCTTGACACAAATACATATAAAAGCTCTATGTACATACATTATGTTTAATAAGGACCGTTCCCAGGATATACTTACATGAAAACTTTTACACATGTTTTCAAATGTTTTCAAATGAATAGGCAAAATTCCAACACACACAAATCTATACTGGTGAATGTCACAAGCTTACTTAAGTAGAACAGTGTCATTCATCTAAACAAGTGTCACAGCAATCTCAACCATTATAGATCAGTCAATACTGTGTAAGTAGATAGGCTGGCAAAACAAATGCCAAAAAATCCAGGGACTTTACTCACAGCAGTTTTCAGAACCTCACATTCAGGGTCTACTGACATTTATTCGACACATACTTTTAATAAACCAATTATCTAGTATTCAAGCTCCTAGCAGGTAAGAGCAACAAACAAAACAAACACCCAATAGCTTAAAAAAAAGCTCAGAGGAATTATTAAAAGCAGACAAAAAGAGAACTAAAGCAGTATGAGGCCATTTAGTACAGCAGTACCAAAGCAACATGCAACATAACAATTAATGCTAAATATGATAACTCTAAGTCATTAAGAGGAGCTTGAATTATTTATTATATGCTCTACTTAGGATATCAGCAAAGAACTGATTACTCCATAAAAGATGAATCCATTCTTACTATAGGAGTAGCTAATCCTGTCCATGAAAGAACAGTAACCACTATCTCAACCACCATATAGTGAATTCCTTCTCCTCCATTGTTTTCAGAAACAATCAGTTGCAGCAAGGGGCTAAGCCAGTGCTTCGCATAAGGACGAAAGACCTAGAAGAAAATTTGAAAGTCAAATATCAAAGAACTGTTTTGAATAACCAAAATATTAATCCAGAAACATATCCTCCATCAGCTAAAATTTTATATTATGACGACCTAAAATCCAAAATAGATGTAAATTTCAACAATTACCCTGCTTAATCAGATCAGATGTTCTGTTGAATTCTCTTCTCATGGGCTCTGGAAACCACAATTCAATGGAAATGAATTCATTATTGCTGTTTTCTTTGCTTAAAACTTTTCTGATGTAACTATGCTCATAGAAATCAAAATCAAAGTATTCTATATCAACTTTGTCCTATCTGAATAACGTGCAGCTCTAGAGAATTCTAATTTTACTTTATGCCAATGCATCAAATATATGAAAAATGAGAATATGCAAATTAGGTAGATACATGTGGCTATTTTTTTCATTTCTTCCTGTATTATGGGAATCATTCTCTTATAGACTTCTTATACCCAAGACTCTAAAATCTAAATGAAATGCATCTATATAATAGATTCCATTTAATTTATTTTAGAAATTGCTATTCTGATGCAAAAAAACAGACTAAAGTATAAATCAAGCTATTTAGTTTCTTAACCTTTGCCACCTTGTTTTTTTAAAAAATAAAGTTTTCTCAGGGATTGTTCATCTACTTTCATAGCTTAAATTGGTGTTGTCTCAAGTCTTTCATTTATCACCCCATAAGTTAAAACGTTTGAACATTCTCAATGTCTGTGTATTGATTTATCTGTAAATTATAAATACAAACTTCTTTACTATATTATTAAAAAATAACAAATAGATGAATTTAAAGGTTGAAATTTAAAAAATAAAAGTAAACCCAAGTTCTAATCTTTCTGCACAAGACAACAGAATGTTTTGAACACCGCCTTCTGGAAACCACTGCCCTGATCATTCCCAAGCTCCAGATATGCACGAAACTCCAGGGACATCTCTCAGTGATGTCTGAGAGGCACCTCGTATCCACATGTATGAATACATTCAGCAGGGTTCCTTGTCAAACCCAGCTACCAAGAAATCATCCAAAAAACAAAGACACCAATTCCTTTTTTGCTAGCCATCAAGTAAGCACTTAAAAGAATGTGAGTTAGAAATCACATATGACCCTGAGTGTGATGGGTTGAACTGAGTCCCCCAAAAGAATGTTGAAGTCCTAACTGCCAGTACCTGTAAGTGTGACCTTATTTAGAAATGGGATCTTTGAAGATTATCAAGAACAGTCAGTGAGGGCCTTAATTCAATGAGTGTCTTTATCAAAAGGGTAAGTTTGTACATATGAAGACAGATGCAGAGAGAGAAGACAATGTGAAGACACATGGAGAACACGATCTACATGCTGAGAAATACCCAAGGCCCATAATACCCATAAGCTGGGAGAGAAGCCTGAAACAGATTCTCCCTTACAGCGTTCAGAAAGAACCAACCCTACTAACACCTTGATTTCAAATTTCTGGCTTTCAGTTTCTGTTGTTTAAGCCATCTGTTTTTGTGTTACCTGTTATGGCAGCCCCAGAAGTTAGAAATCAAGCATGACCCTGAAGAACATAGGCTCTACTGCGGTTTCAGGTCAACGCTCTCAACCACTTCTCAATAGCCTCGTGGCCTTCACTTCACATCTGCAGTGCTGCCTAGGACTTTCTGTGGAGCCAAGTGGATCATGTCACTCTTCCTAGCACCCTTCAGTGGCTCCCTACCACTCAATGAATGAGCTGGACCCTGAAAGCCTGGCTCAGCTTACCTGCCCCTCAGACATGTAGCCATGCCACTCACACTTTTCCTTTGGACCTGTGTCCATGGTCTGTGCAGTCAGTGCAGATGTTTGGCTGTGTCAGGGGCCGTCTCTGTTCATACTGCTGCTTCCATGTAGAACGTAAACTCACACTGCTACTTTACAACACTTGGCTCACAGGCTTTCTAGAAAGTCTATCCTAACTCCCACCAGTGGAAGAGGCTCCTTCCCATCACAGTGCTACATGTAGCCCAACATATAAATTCAGCAACTATCTAAGATATTCAGCTATTTTTCATATAGAGTCAACAGGAATAATTTTACCACCTTTGCTACTATGAACCAAGAGAGTTGGCAGCCATAATGAAGTTGCTAACACATGTACTTAGAAAAAGATCACTTCTAACACAATAGATGTTAAGTCACATATTTTAAAAGAATGATGTTGAACAAATAAATAAATATGGTTGGCTAATTTATTTAGAGAGAAAAAATGTAATGCTCTGTTCCTTTACGTCTTTCTTTGTTGTGGGTTTAAGTAGGTACATATAATTGCAAAGAATATTTAAAGAAATAATAAATTACTTACTTCTTCTGTATTAATAACAAGTTTTGCTAAGAAGAGACGAATATTTAATGATACCGATGAATTTCCTAGTTTGTCATGAAGAAATTTCATCCACGGAGGAAGATTTCTTGGCACTGAACCCTGAAATGACACACTCAAAATTACCTTTAAAAGAAGCATAAAATAACTCCATATTTTGATGAGACAATAATGACAAAGTAAAACAAGAACAACAAAATCATGCTTATTTGACATGGAATTTGATTTAGTCTTCAATATTAAATATTCATTCTTAATATGACACCAATGAATAGTTTTGAAACAACATAAGATTAGCAGAAGAAAGACCTCTTCTCCTTTAGGTAGAATCTGATTTCTCTGCATGTGTTTAATAAGGGCTGTCATGGTTGCCATACATTCGTGTTGATTGAGTTCATCCATCTCTAACTCCAGGATATCATCTTGAATCACGGGGTCTTTATGCTCCTAGGAAGAGGGAAGAATCTGATTATGCAGAGTATACTGTTAAAATTTCAATATACATGACATTCTGATTTTTTGGGCAATATCATTAAACACACACTTAGGTAACAATGATAATTTGGTAATACTATCAAATACACTTGGTATGTTTTCTTATTAAACAACTAAAAATAAACAGGACCTCATATCTTCTTTACATTCTAGGAACGTATTTCCCACCTGACCTTGTCCATGTGGTCACTCCCTTGGGGTTATAATGAAGTCATAGCATCCATGCAGACATGTGCTGCTTTGTATAAACACCAAGATCTTTTCAAATGTGCATGTCTTGGACTTCCCAGAGCCCTTAATACCTTGAAAGCAAGTCTCATGATTCTGAGTTGACACTTTATGGAGAAAGTAGAGCTACTGAAGTATAATTATAAATGTTTACCTTTTATTTTTTCCTTTGCAAACTGAAAAAAAGTTTTCTCTGAAAATCTTTGTAAAGTCCTTAGTTTGCCTCGAAATTTTAATTAATAGAACAAATCTCTTAAACCATTCTTGATCCTCAAATTCTCAGAAAATACAGCAGTGATAATCGTTTTCTAAAGGTAATGATGAACTGAGGTTTGCCATACATATACAGTAAATTAACACACACACACACACACCCTAGGGTTGAATGAAATCTGTCTGGTATTTTCTAGTACAGATCACTCCCAGGAAAAAAACGACTTGAGAAATCCTAACAGGAAATTTTTGGAAAGTTAAAAGTTAGCTTGGAGCTACTAAGAGATTGCAGAGATTTAATAGAAAAAGGAATAAAAATAGCCCTAGATAAATTTTGTAATTCTATCTGCCCTGGTGGTAGGAACTATTCCAGAACGTCACTTCCCAAGATATACAGTATTTGAAAATGTAAACTCTTCTTACAACCATTATGCCCATGGTCTATCCTCTGAAATATAATGGATAATTTCTATAAATTAGGGATTTTAGAAATGATAGGAAACGGTGTCATATTTTAATAAAAGAAAAACTAAGTAACATTGAAATAGCAAATTTTATATACAATCAGGGTTACAACATACTCAGTGAGACATAAAATCAATCATAGCAACTTTAATGTCCCTTTTTCCTTACAACTGGTAAGGTGTCAAATAAGTTAATCATGATACTTAACTGTATTTAGATGTACTCAACATTTTTACTCAGAATCATTGTATCTCAAGATGCTGCTCACAACCGGATAAATTTTAAACTGGAGATTCAGGTCATGCAATCAGATAGAAGGCATGAGGAGTGAACCCAAGACGTGGTGATGTAAATGGCCTATTAATGAAGTCTCACTGGACAATGCAACCATAATAGAACAAAGTCACACATTTTTATTAACCAGCACAGATGCATGACATAATTTTGGTGAAACTAATGAATGGACTCCCTTTGAAGCATTCATTAAAAAAGAGAAACCAACCTTAAGCGCAACATAAAGCACATCAAACTCAACTTTAAAAACACATGACTCCTCCTTCCATCTTTCTCAGGCAAAAAACCACTGGGCAGACTGCAGTGGGGAGAAAGATATCTGGCAATGTCTGGGAGGCAGAGGAGGAACAGAGTGGGGTACCCACCATGTATTTGAGGGCTCACTCCAGGAATGCATCAGTATATGGAGGCGGGCAAAAGAGTCAAGGCAAAGAGGGAGTGAGTTAGTGTATATCAGAGAAACTGGAAAGGGCCAAAGTTTGAAAGAACCCTGGATGGGAATCAAATGTATCTGTGAGACCTTGTGATGTGCATGTATGGACTACATGAGTGCATAGGTGTGTAATACAATTCCTATCTATGTCCATGAAAAGGCGTGCAAGCAGCTTTCTGCTATTCTCTACCCACAGGAACCAATGCCCCTTAAGAGAGTCTGCCCATTCCAAGGCTGGGGCAGGGAAGAATTAGACCACCTATGAAAATTACCTTGTGCCAGCAAGTTAGGAACTACACAAAGAATGACAAGAACATGTCAAAAGAACAAAGAAGCAAGCATGAAGGGATTCTCACAGGCCAAACCTGGCACAATATGAGCATCAAAATTAATGATAACTCACTGAATAAAATAAGAATCCAGATCACACTGATAAAAATTAAAACAAACGGGGAGAAGAGAAAGCTCTTCAGTATGGTAGAAGGCCACCTAATAAATGAAGAAGTAGAGACGGAATTAAAAAATAACCATTTTACAACTAGCATAGTAATAACTAATTTAGAGAAAAGACACCAATGAACGTTAAAAACTAGTGGGTGAAAGTGGGATGAGGAATGACATCTCCCACCAAAAGGAGGTCAACATCTCTCTCACAAGAACACAGCATCGCTTTGTCATATTCCTGCTCAAATTCCTAGTCTACTATTATTAAGGACGTGTTGGATAACCACTATTGTACTACAAGGCGATGGCAACTGGGTGCATGTTGTGGGATCTTCCCGCTAGAGAAGACCTTATCAGATAACAGGCAAACCCTGAGTGACATCTCTGGGTGAAGGACGCACAAGAATTCTTTATACTACTGTAAATCCTGTCTATTAGAAATTGTCCCCAAATTCAAAAACAGCATGTCACTTGTCAATGAAAAAACGTTCAGCCTAACCAGAAGCTCATAAGAGTTTATTTGTGCCAAACTGACAAGTTGCCAGGAAGCAAAATCTCAATGGATTGAGAAAATGCTCAACAAAATGGCAGTTTGCAGCTTGTATTATATGTACAAATCAAAGGAACAGGATTACATGAAATTCATTCATGGTAGCTTAAGGGGGTGGAAGAAAGCAAAACGTGGAACTCTCTGGGATTGAATAAAAATAAATTGGAGAGACAGGTACTTATTTTATATAGGTGAGTACAGGACAGTCAAAGGTTCACTTTTTACAGCAAATAGAGATGGTAAACAGGGGACACGAATAATCATGAGGGATTCTGTAGTTTCCTGCTCTGGTCCTTAAAAGGGATTACTGACATTCCAAGGATGTTATCTTAAGTGCAATAAGACAATAGACAGGCTAACTTAAGGTAAGGATAGACTTTATCAAGAAAGCATCACATTTCCACATAAAAACGGCTACATAAGGTGAGCTCTTGCAATCTCCCCTGCAATTTACAAAAAAATTGAACAACTGTAATTCCACAAAAGACTCCTTGCACAGCAGACAGGCAAGACTAAGTGACATGCAACTGAAATGACCAAAAGGTGGGAAAGTTGGGCAAACGGGGGAGGTGGAAAAGGGGAAGTACTGAGAAGCAGGTCACATGGACAAAGAACACAGACTTAGCTTGGGGCTCTGAGCTCACTGCATTCTGGAACTACCTCAGCAGCGGGAGAAGGAAGAACTGGGACTGCTAGTGCTCCACTTATGGCCCCAAGTCCCGACTGAGGGATCAACATACACGGCTGAAACCAAGGCTCACGGTGGCTCATGGCAGACACCTCAGGGAAAAGACTGGTGGAAGAAGGGTGAAACTGGCTGTTTAAGCCCTCACTGCTAAGCAGAAAATGGAAGGCTTAGGCACTGAGCCTAGCCGCCCCCTCCTCACCCTCCCAGTGCTAGAAACAAAATGGTAGCAGTGTCAGATCAAAAGAACAGAAAATTTGCAGTTCTGAGAACTTGTGCTAAGCCAGGGACTCCCAGCCCAACTACTTCCAGAAAAGGGGAGGGAGCCTTGGGTGTAGGACTGGCTGTGTGGTTGTGGTTGCAGAGATTGCTCTGGTCCACCTCTCACAACCCAACACACCCGTACCCCCAATCTATCTGAGCTGATCCCTGCAGGAGTAAACAGAGCCACTGAAATACACAGGCTCTGAGACTGGTGCAGGAAGAGCTTTGGAACTTCAGAAGTTCTCCACATCCCCCCATGGAGGCGGTGCCCTGTGACCCAGGCAAACTGTTCACAGAAGAGAAGCTCTCTTCCAGGGAATCCTGCCATTGTGTGAGAAGCCGGAACAGTGCAGAGAAAATATAACAATACAGCATGAGAGAGAATAAGTCGGTTGCAGTGGGAGAGAAAATAAAACATTCTACCAACACCTACAAGAAAGCAAAAGAAAGACCACAATCTTTCAACCTGTTGCAGAACCCACTCCTGTAGATGCCTAGGAAGAGAAATAATAATTCATTAATTGCCAAGGTAACAAGACAGCTCAGAAAGAAAATGAAAAGTCTCCAGATAATGAACTTAAACACATGGAAATATGTGACTTAAATGACAGAGAATTCAAGACTGCAGTTCTTAAAAAACTCAACGAGATGCAAGAAAACAGAAAGGCAGTTTAATGAACTCAGAAACACAAAAAAAAAGAACAAAATGAACATTTTATCCAAGAGACTGAAAATCTGAAAAAAAAAAACTAAATAGAATTTCTGGAGATTAAGAACTCAATAAAAGAAATGAAGAATGAAATAACCAGCTAAGGTAGTAGAGTTGACCAGATGGAGGAAAGAATCAGTGGCATCAAAGATAAAAATCTGGAATGACACAGATGTAAGAAGAGAAAGACTTGCGACTTAAAGAAATGAAAGAACTCCACAAGAACTTTCTGACTCCATCATAAGAATAATGGAAATACCAGACGGAGAAGAAAGGAAGAAGGGAAAAGAGAGTATATTCAAAACAAATAGTTGACCAGAACTTCCCAAACAGGTGGAAAGAACTGGATCCTTGAATTCAAGAAGCAAATAGAACACCTAATTACCTCAATCCCAACAGGCCTTCTCCAAGGCACATTGTATCGAAGCTGTCAAAAACTAACAGCCAAGGATAAAACTCTCAAGGCATTCAGGGGAAAGAAGACAGTAACCTACAATGGAAAGACCATTAGACTATCATCAGATTTTTCAGCAGAAACTCTACAAGACAGGAGGGAGTGGAATCAAATATTAAAAATATTGAAAGAGAGAAAGTATGAGCCAAGAATAATATATCCAGCAAAGATGTCCTTTAGATATGAAGGAAGAATAAAGACCTTTCCAGACATACAGAAGCTGAGGGAATTTTCTAACACATGACCTGCACTACAAGAAATACTGAAGGAGCCTACTCCACCAGCATAAATGGGGATAATCTGTGACAACCAAAACAGAAAAGGGGGAAACAGTAAAGGACTGAACCGGAATACAGGAATGGAGAAAGTAAGCATGTTGACGAAAATAGAATACTGTAAATATGGAACTTTCTTCTACATAAACTTAATGTAATGACTCGGAAAAAATCCAGAACTGAAATACATAACATAATAAAAGAAGAAACAGAGGACAAAAATCATAATACCACCACACTGAAACAACAGACAGCAACAAAAAAGGCAAAGAAACAATGGAGACAAAATTATACCAAAAAACAAAAGATAGAATGATATGAAATCCTCATATATCAATAATCACTCTAAATGTAAATGGACTGAACCCACCTATAAAAAGGCACAGAGTAGGAGATTGGATCAAAAAACTCAGCCCAACCATATGCTGCCTCCAAAAGACACATCTCAGCTACAAGAACAACCATAGACTGACTCAAAGTGAAAGGGTGGAAATTGACACCCCATGCAAATGGTATCCAGAGAAAATTGGATGTATCCATACTGATACTGATGAAACAGACTTCAGGATAAAAAAGTTAATAAGAAACAAAGATGGACATTTCACAATGATAAAAGGGACTCTACAACAAGAAGACATAATAGTCATACAATATTTATGCCCCAGTTAGAAAGCACATGTATATTCCGAGCAATTACTAACAGAACTAAAGGGAAAACTTGATGAAAACACAATTATAGTAGGGGACCTAAATACATCATTGACAGCTATAGGTAGATCATCCAAACAAAAAATAAATAAAGAAATATTAGCCCTATATTAGACACATTTAGACACAAATATTAGACACATTTGATTTAATGGACATAATTGACATTTACAGAGCACTTCATCCTACATCATCAGACTATACATTCTTTTCTAGTGTACATGGAACATTCTCAAGGATAGACCATACATTGGGACATAAAATCAGCCTCAGCAAATTTAAGAAGATTGAAATCACACCAAGCATGTTCTCAGATCACAAGGCTTTGACATTGGATGTCAACTGCAAAAAGAAAGCAGTAAAAAACACAAATATGTGGAAATCAAACAACATACTTTTAAAGAAAGACTGGGTCAAGAAGAAATAAGAGGAGAGATCAACAGATACATAGAAACAAATGACAATGAAAATACATCCTACCAAAATTTTTGAGATGCAGCGAAAGCAGTTTTAAGAGGGAAATTTACATCATTACAGGCCTATGTCAAGAAAGAAGAAAAACCCCAGATAAATAACCTCACGTATCACCTTAAAGAACTAGAAAAAGATGAACAAATGGAATCCAAAGTCAGCAGAAGGAAGGAAATAATAAAAATCTGACCAGAACTAAATGAAAGGAGAGAACAAAAAGACAACAGAAAAAATTGATGCGACAAAGAGTTGATTAGACTCACTAAACCCTTGGCTAGACTCACTAACATAAAAAGCGAAGGCACAAATAAACAAAATCAGAATTGAAAGAGGGGAAGTTATCACGGATACCACAGAAATACAAAGGATCATCCAAGAATACTATGAAGGACTATATGCCACCAAATTGAATAACCTACAAGAAATGGATAAGTTCTTAGAAACATATAGCCTTCCTAGGCTGAATCACGAAGTATTGGAAAATCTAAATAGACCGATCACCAGTAAGGAAATTGAATCAGTCATCGGGAACCTTCCCAAAAGCAAAAGTCCAGGACCAGATGGCTTCACTAGTCAATTCTACCAAAGATTCAAAGAGGATCTAATACCTGTTCTACTCATATTCTTCCAAAAAATTGAAGAAGAAACAATACTCCCTAACTCATTTTATGAGGCCAACTACCCTCATACCAAAACCTAAGATAAGGATAACACAGAAAAAGAAAATTACACACCGGTATCTCTGATGAATAGAGATGCGAAAACCCTAAACAAAATTCTAAAAAATTTCAATGAAGCAATGCATTCAAAAGCTTATACATCATGACCAAGTCGGGTTCAACCCACAGGCACAAGGCCAGTTCAACATATGCAAATCCATCAATGTGATATACCACATAAACAACATAAATGACAAAAATCATATGATCATATCAATAGATGCAGAAAAAGCGTTTTACAACATACAACATCCATTTACAGTTAAAACACTTAATAAAATAGGTATAGAAGGAAAATACGTTAACATAATAAAGGCCATATATGACAAACCCTTAGCTAATATCATAATTAACAGTGAAAAACTGAAGCCTATTGTTCAACGTTCAAACTCAACGTACATCTCAACGACAGAGATGTCACATATCACCTCTTCTTTTCAACATAGTGTTGGAAGTCCTAGCCAGATATATCAGGCAAGAGAAAGTAATAAAAGGCATCCACATTGGGAATGAAGAAGTTAAATTGTCACTCTTTCCAGATTACTTGATGCTATATATAGAAAAACCCAAAAAAACTATTAGAAACAAACGAATACAGTCAAGTTGCCAGCTACAAAATCAATTTACAAAAGTCCATTGCATTCCTACATATTAACAATGAAATCACAGAAAAATAAATAAAAAAATTTCTTTTGCAATTACAAGAAAAAGAATAAAATACCTAGGTATAAACTTAAGCAAGGATGTGAAAGGTACATATTGAAAACTACAAGACATTTTTAAAAGAAATTGAAGAAGGAAAAAAGAAATAGTAAGACATTCCGTGTTCATGGATTAAAAGAATCAACATAGGTCAAATGGTCATATTACCCAAAACAGATTTAATGCAATCCCCATGAAAATGGCAATGGTATTTTTTAAAGAAAGAAGAAAACATCATCAGATTTGTATGGAATCACAAAAGACCCCGAATAGCTAAACAATCCTAACAAAAAGAACAATGCTAGAGGTTTCACACTCCATGACTTCAGCTTGTACTACAGGGCAACAATAATCAAAACAGTGTGGTCTTGGCAGAAAAACAGACACATAGACCAATGGAACAGAACTGAGAACTCAGAAATGAACCCACATAAATATGGATAGATAATTTTTGACAAAGAAGCCAAAAACATATAATGGAGAAAAGACAGCCTCTTCAATAAATGGTGCTGGGAGAGCTGGAAAGCCCCACGCAAAAGAATGTAACTAGACTGCTATCTGTCACCATGTACCAAAATTAATTCAAAATGCATCGAAGACCTAAACATAAGACCTCAAAAAATAAACTGCATAGAAGAAAACACAGTTAGTAAATTTATGGACTTGGGGTTCAAAGGGCATTTTATGAATTTGACTCCAAAGGTAAGTAAAATTAAAATAAATGAATGGGAGTATATCAAACTAAAAAGCTTCTGAACTGCAAAAGAAACCACCGACAAAATAAAGAGGAAACCAACTGAATGGGAGAGGATTTTTGCAAACGCCTCCGATAAGGGGTAATATCCAAAATGTATAAGGAACTCGTACAACTCAACAACAAGAAAACAAACAATCCAATTAAAAAATGAGCAGAGGACCTGAAGAGACAATTCTCCAAAGGACATACAAATGGCAAATAGACATGAAAAAATGCTCAACATCACTAATCATCAGAGAGATGCAAATAAAAACCACAATGAGATATCACCTCACCCCAGTTAGAATGGCTATCATCAAGAAGACAAATAGTAACAAGTGTTGGAGAGGCTGTGGAGAAAAAGGAACCCTCATACACTGTTGGTGGGAATGCAGATTGGTGCAGCCGTTATGGAAGGCAGTGTGGAGGTTCCTCAAAAAAGTAACAGAATTACCATATAACCCAGCAATCCCTCTCCTGGCTATGTACCCAAAAGATCTGAAAACATTTATGCATAAAGACATATGTGCTCCAATGTCACTGTAGCTTTATTTACAGTGGCCATAAAATGGAAACAACCAAAGTGTCCTTCCATAAATGAATGGGTAAAAAAGTTGTGGTATACATACACAATGGAATACTATTTGATCATAAGAAAAGATGAAATAGTACCATTGGAACAACATAGATGGATCTTGAGTTTATAATGTTAAGTGAAATAAGGCAGACAGAGAACCATATGATTTTACTGATATGTGGTATATAAAACTGAAAACAACAAAAGAACGAGATAAACAAATGAAGAAACAAAAACTCATAGACACAGACAATAGTTTAGTGGTTACCAGTGGGTAAGGGGAGAGGGGGTGTCTAGAAGATGGTAACTGCATGGTGATATAAGGAAAACTGACTCTGGGGGGTGAAAATACATAATGTGATATATAGATGATGTAATACAGAATTGTATACCTGAAATCTACGTAACTTTACTAACAATTGTCACCCCAATAAACTTTAATTTAAAAAGAAAAAAAAGAAAGCCTTAGGCTAAAGATGTCGCTTTTTGTCGTGGCCCACCTTAGTTAGGAATTTTTATGTTCACGCTACCCTATGCGGTTATTTTTCAGTATCCTGAACTTGTCAGATTTAACCTGTGGCCCCTTTTCTGTCCAGTTTCTCCTTTTGGTCATAAATCAATCTCAAGAATGCACTGATGACTAATCTTTTGTTTGGGTAGTGTGGTCTCAAGGTGCTAGGAAGGCTCATGTGTAGGAAGTCTTTTTATTTATTTTCATTTTTAATTGTGTTTTTCCAGGATCCACTGGCTCCAAGTCAAGTAGTTGTTTCAATCTAGTTCTAGAAGGCGGAGCTCACAGTGGCCCATGAGGGGATCGAACCGGCAACCTTACTGTTAAGAGCACCACACTTTAACCAACTGAGCTAACCAGCCGCCTCCTTGGGAAGTCTTAGTGTCAGCGTTTGTCTTGCTGAATGTTGGAACCACTGGGGATGGGTAAGACCATAATCTTAGATGGCAGCCAAGGCCAAATTCTTAATTAATTTATAAGAAAAGGTAAACAAATGAGAGGCAGTCATATCCTCTATGTCTTCATTAAATATATCCTGGATCATTTCTAATCTTTGACCTATCATGATCCGAGTTTTTCTCTGTCTTTTGTTTTTTTTGCATCTAGTATAAACACTTACAATTTAGGACCAAGAGAAGTAACATTAAAGCAGTAACACATATTAGGAGCAGAAAATGCCCAATATTAGATACATATGAGTCTGAAGGGAGCAAACATCGTAGCCAACTAAAGAACCCTTCACATGCATTTCCATAATTTTCTATTAAGCTAATAATGTCTCCCTCCCTCATCTACTGCTATTCGTACCTTATGATAAGTTGGAACAGATAAAAGAAGATTCTATTATTTCATGATCTAGAAGTTCTAATTTTTCTTCTGGCCAATTAATTACCATAGAAATGAATTCATGGGGAGAATTAGTTCAATTTACTAATACATTGCATTTTCAGTATCAATATTATAATAGGTTTCATTAACCTCAAAGTTAATTTCCCTATGATTTCAGTATTACATCATATTCCCATTGCATTTACTGTAAATCTGGTGTTATTATAATAGAAATCAATATGACAGAATAAATTTTTTACCCTTCCCAACAAAAACGTCCCCTTCCCATATAATATATTGTTATTGTCAGGGTGGATACGACAGGCCAGGATTGGGTGAATTCAGAATTCCGTATAGATTGGAGACATAACCTTTCACCTTTTCGATTTAATATGGCCTATCTACTTTATAGTGGAAGCACTCAAGTGTCATTTATTAATCTGATTTCTGTTAGTTGTGTAACTGGGAAGTGTACCTTACTAGGCTGTAATAATACAATGGTGTAAATTACAATTACTACCTAAAAATTTCTAAAGGCCAGGAGAACAGTAATAGTTGCATGAATAAATTTTCTGTGCCTTAGGAGCCATTATAGAGGGCCATTAATGAAAAATTTGGAAGCTAACTGAGACAGCATCTAGTGAGACCCAGGTATCCTCTAAGCTGTTTATGTTTTGGTTCTTGGAAGACTGAAGGATGTTATTCCTCTAAGTCTTTCAGGTTACTTAGTAGCCTACCCTTAGTAGATATTAGATAGCCAAGATATTTTACTTGGTGTAAACAGAATCAAAGCTTGTCCTTTGAGACCTTATGTCCTTTATGACTAGCTATTGTAATAGGTTAAGTTGTGTCCTCTTGGGAATCTAATATATCCTAGAGCATAAGAGTAAATCATCCAAATACTAGAGTAGAATTTCTTGGAAATTCAACATCATTCAAATTAGGTTTTAGTATCTGAGAGAAATAGGTGGGACTCTCTATATACTATCCATGTAAACTCTGATCTTCCCAGGTGGAAAAGCAAAGAGGTTATTTCCTGTTTTTTTGTTTTCTTTTTCTTTACAGGAATGCTAAAAAGGTCACTGTTGTCACACAACAGCCTAGCCGATTGTCCCCCGTGTCTTTCCTTAAGGAAAGAAGAGTCTGTGAGACTGTGCATCTCTGGGACTGTATATTTCTCTCTATTTAGTCTCCAAAAGAGGGTTTGCAGCCAATGACAAGTAAGATTTCCCACGGTGGGGTGGGGGATAACTCAAGCCAGGCGGAACGCTGTGGAGACCCCCAATAAGCTGCCTTAGAAAGATTTGGGAAGGGGCCTTGTCTTTCCTTCCCTCAGCCTGGGAAAAGCTGCTGCTGGCTCTGGCTTTCCCCTCTCACCTAATTGGGAGAAAAGTCTTGAGAGAGTGATAAGATTAAGGGTATCTTATCTCTCTCTGCTCAGCTCTGTGAAACAATTTCAACATGTGATATATGTCCCTTAAAGGAGTTGCATACCTCACCTCAAGGACTTTCTGCTTCGGCTGTTTGAAGATCAACATAATTGGTTGGGTTATTTCTATAACGTGATAAATGAGTCCCACAGACCGTGCCAAAAACACTGCTACTCCTTTGTATACTTATCAATAAAAACATCAGTCGGCTCAAATCTGGGCTCCAGTCTTTCATGACTGTGAGACCCCTGGCCTTCTGAGATTTAAACTGCATTAAGTCTCTGTATGTTTCTTTCTTAAAAACTTAACCCAAAGCCGCCCCTTCTTGCACCCTCACTGCCTGTGTTGCGCTGGACGCGACATGTCACTAGATAAATCTATTACTGAAAAATACTGGCAATACACACAGGAATAGCTGATAATAGGGTATGTGGATTTGGAACTACAGGATATCTTTATAGCTTTGAGATCCTGTGCAAATCTCCATCTTTTCCCATTGGGTTTCTTTATTGGAAGAATAGGAGAATTACAGGCGTTGATACATTGAATTATAAACCCCAGTTTTAAATTGTAATCTTGTATAATGGGCTAATTCCAGCTAGTGCATCAGGCCTTAAAGGATACTAGCAATTATTAGGTAGAGGCAAAGTATTATCAATAGTTATTTAAATAGGAATGGCTGACTGAATCTTGCCAATATCTGTACTGGAACATCCTGCAACATTCAGTCAGTCTCAAGACTGGTTTTCTCTCTCTTCGTTCCTTTTAAAGTCATTATTTTCCCAATCTGATTCATTTAGTTCTAAATATATTTTACCCTTTTGGGAGGATACATGAGCATCACTGGTTAGAAAGTATCACACTATCAGGTGAGTTGGGGCAGATTTAACTAGTAAAAATGTATGTTGCCCGTAACACTTCCTAGCTGGAGGGGAACAGGTTCTGACTTAAACAGACATTGGTTGATTAGATAGCCCTACCATTTGTACAGAAGCTTTATTCTAAGGCTGAGTGTAATTTAGTTGGGTAGTGTTAAAAACAGATAAAGTAGCCCCAGTATCTACAAGGCCCTTTTATGGTGATTTGAATTTCTCCTAAAGTATTAGTAAGAAAGGGGAAACGCCCTCATAGTCTTGGAGCAGCCCTATACTTGCTTCTGTTTCTTTTCTTTTTATAAATCCCATTTCAGTTTTGTACAATCTTTAAGGTGACCTGACTTTTTACAATAAAAGTAGACTCATCTACAGGAGTTTCCCTAGGGAAACTTATTTAATAATTCTGTTGCTTTGCTCTCAGAAACCAATAGGTGCATTAATTGGAATAAATTTAAAAAGCCAGGATCATATGGTCTAACAGTTAATTCAAATTCCTTTGCGAACTCCTCAGGGTCATAGAGAGCGCTGGGGAATCTTTAGTAGATTGCTTAGTTCTGTTTGTATACAACTGCTTATTCCTCTCTGTCTGAGAGCGGCTTTTCTCTAAAGGGAGCTGCAATGGAGGTGTAGAAAAGGTGGTGGGAGAGAGACTAACTCCGGACAACAAAGTAAAGCGTACAGTTGGATAGTTGGAGAAGAGGGAAAAGTAGGGTGTAGGCATTGAGCAGCTTTGAAAACCTTTAGTTCAGAGACAGTCTCTAAATTTTCTTAATAAGTTCCTGGAGAGAAGAACGTCTTTCTCTGTACCATTTCAGAGGCTTCTATTTGCCAACTGAGGTAATACTCCCATTTTATTCAATTTTAGTTTTACGTCATTTTTCCTAATTATGCACACAAATATTAATTTAGATGTGAAAAGAGTTCAAGTTTGGCTATCCTAAGTTTATAACACTTATAGTTAAATCTTTCCATTTCTGTAAGTACTTGCAAGTAAAGGCTGTCTAGGAACTGTATACATGCAGGACTATTAATGGGGCTAGAGTCTGGGAGCTTGGCTTTCCCATGCTAATTTTTAATTTTCTTTTGAGATCTGCAGTCTCAAGAAATATCTACTGATATTGTGAAGTGGGTTGAAGTGTGCTGCTTTTGGGCTGAAGTCCAAGGTGCTGTCACCTCCCTCGTTGCATCACCCCTCTTAAATGCCTTGGTTTCTCTCTCGGGCTATCTAGTACAACCCTGAGGGCTTAGAGCACTAGATAACCAATCTTTATGTACGTGTCCCCAGACAAGTCAAATATTTAATTACAGATGTGTTAGAATTCCCTATGGAGCCACCGCACGTTTTGAGGAGTACCTTCAAACACGTCCACATAGATTCTTAGTCATCTAAGAATATCCCACATTCAGGCTAGAGAGAGTAGTAAATGCCCCTTATCTTCGGAGTTGAACAAGTTCAGACTCTCATTTATCCACCAAAAGGTTTTGTTCAGACTTGCAGTAAGCAATTTCATTTGAAAAGCCAAAATTAAAAACCAGCCACCCATTCTTTCTCCTGTCGCTGAGTTATCTCAATCTTGCCTTTAATCTGGGTTATCTCAACCCTTAAGCTTTAATGCCACCTCTAGGACTTAAAAAAAACAAAAGAAACAAACAAAAGCAGCTCAAATAACGTCAGGGCCTCCTACCTTAAAACTGGGAGGTCTGGAATTCCAAGAAAAACTCACCCAAGTTGACCTGATGCAAAGCAGGGAGCCAGTGGGGCACAATGGGCCCCTGCTGGTACCTAGCACGGAATCCAGGTCCACAGGGTGGTCGTGGGTGGGCTTCTTTGAAATGCTGCCCACTACGCCAAGTAATGGAAACGAAAAATCATCCAGTCTAAGAGAAAGCTTATGAGAGTTTCTGTGAGCCAAACTAACGACAATTGCTGGGAAGCAAAATCTCAACAGATTGAGAAAATGCTCTGCAAAATAGTGGTTTGCAGCTTTCTTTATACGTGATCAAAGGAGGTAGAAATCCACTGGTGGTTGATTATGGGGATGGGAGAAACCAAAGCTGGTAAGTCTCTGGGATTGGATAAAAGTAAATTGGAGAGACAGGTACGTGTTTCCCCGAAAATAAGACCTAGCCGGAAAATCAGCTCTAATGTGTCTTTTGGAGCAAAAATTAATATAAGACCGGGTCTTATTTTACTATAAGACAGGGTGTAGTGTAGTGTAGTGTAGTGTAGTGTAATATAATATAAAATATAATATAATATAATATAATATAATATAATATAATATAATATAATATAATACCGGGTCTTATTTTTGCTCCAAAAGACACATTACAGCTGACTGTCCGGCTAGGTCTTATTTTTGGGGAAACAGGGTACTTATTTTACATAGGTGGGTGCAGGATAGTCAATAGTTTGCTTTTTATAGCACATAGAGATGCTAGTCAGGGGACAAAACTATCAATGTGGGATTCTGTAGTTTCCTGCTCTGGTCCTGAAAAAGGGATTACTGACATTCTTAGGTGCCGAATGAGAATAGACAGGCTCACTTAAATTTACCTTTGTCAAGGAAGCTACAGGCCAAAGATGTGACTTCCCACCATGGCCCACCTTAGTTAGGAATTTTTATGTTCACGCCTTCCTATGTGGTTATTTTCAGTCTCCTGAGATTGTCAGGTTTAACATGTGGCCTCTTTTCTATCCACATGATATGGTGCTAAGGTCCAGCTGCCTGCCGCTTGAAAAATTTAAAAATCTAGAGACAAGTTTGGTGGAAAGAAAAGCAGGTTAACTACAAAGGGATGGGATCGGACTGGACCCAAAACTGGTGAGTTCAGTCCCTCTCTCCCCAAGGAAGGCGTGGGGATGGAGCACTGCAGCCAGTCTGATCCACAGCAGCTTGTGGCAGGCTGGCCCTGGGGAGGGGATTACTGGGACCTCCCAGTAGCTGCCAAGACCTCACTGGTCTTCGGGATTTTCCCGACTCTCCCCTTCCTGATGTTGGCTGCCTATAAACATTTAAGCTGGTGGAAAGAAAACGGTTTTCTGGTTCTGGAAACCGCGGGTCAGTAAGTCTGGGAATTGTCAAATCGGAGAGCACACTGGAACTTCCTGGTCTCTACTGTCAGAGCCTCTCTGAGGCTAATCACCCGTATTGGTTCTGGGCGTGCTGTCTAGGCTTCGTGCCAATCTGGGCCTCTCTGAGGCCAATCCGCGGTGCTGGGTTGGTTAGAGATGGGTTTTACCTTTGTCTCTCCCATCGGAGTCTCTCTTAGGCTTATTACCAGCACCAGTTCTGGGCTTATATGCCGTCTGGGCTTCATGCCATCCTGGGCCTCTCTCTCTGAGGCCAATCTGTGGTGCCGGGTTGGTTAGAGACTGGGGTTTGACCCCCAGCTCCTCCTTTCAGGACGATTTGGTCCTGTGAGTACTCATCTGGTTCTGGTTCTGGTTTATTTGTGACTTGTTTGTTTTCTTTTAGCCTGTGTTTTCCCTTTTTTCTTTTCGTTTTCTATTTGTTTTAAACACCAAGCTGATGGGAAGCTCTGTGTCTAAACCTCCTGCAAGTCCTCTGGGTCGTATAACGCCAAACTGGTCAACCTATGGTTATAAGCCAATGACAAAGCATAGTGTTTTACTATAATACTGGTTGGCCCATGTATGTTCTGGATTCTGTGGTAAGGTCTTTGAATTAAGAAAATATTTGACACTAAGAAAATATTTGGTTTAATTTTGATTAAATAGACGTCTTTTAAGGTGATTAACATTAAATATGGTATCTTTTGTTTTACCTGAGTTTACCAAAATAAATTTATCTTTGTTACAGAATTTGCCAAGATAATAGTTTGGGTAATAATTAACTTTAAAATCTCATAGAGTTAAGAACTAATAAAATGTTAACTGAAATGAGGTTTAGATAAAACTTTTCAGCAATAATTATATGATATAGATGCTTAGATGTGGTTTCTCAGCATCTGTTGGTAACTTAAGATTTCAGTTTTACTAAATTGTGTTAAATGACAAAAATTATTGAATATCTAGGTATCTGAACATAATGAAATGCTGAAATATTAATTATAAGATAGGTCTGAGTTCATCTATTTTTGGTTTTGTCACAGGAAACCTGAAAGATAGATTAAGATCCATTAATAAGTATACCTTGTATTTTATTACAAAAGCCTTGCTTTTAAGGTTACAAAATATGTTCCTGGATTTGCCAAAGGAAATGCTAATTGCTTGCTTTTAGTTGTCAGTAAAAATTAAGGTTCTGAAGGTTATGGATTCTAATTAATATGAAAGAAAATGAGGTATGTTTTCAATGAAGATGTAAGGTATGGAAATATATATTTGAAGGAATTGAAAGAAATTTGTCCTAAGGATGGTTATTTATCAATCAGTGAGAGGAGACAAAGAGGGACTGGGAAGTTAGAGAAGGTTTGTAAAGGAAAATCTTGAAAGAATTTTATGTATGTCTAAGCTAAATGTGATTAATTAGGTTTAAATATCAAAAATAAGCTGGTACAAAATTAGTTTTCTCTCTCTGCTAAATAAGACAAGGTTGTTAGACTATTGGTCTGCTACTGATATTATGAAAAAGTTTTCTGCCTGAAAAGCAAAGATTATATGTATCATCAAAATAAATTTCTATGTTTTATATTGTCTTAATTAAGTCCTTGGTTACTGAAAAAAGAAAAAAGAAACAAAGCAAACCTACATTTAAGAACTAAGTTTTGCTAATAGTTATGTAAACTTCTGTACTTTAGGAGTGCTAGAGTTCATGTGCTCTCCTGGCATCAGAGTATAGACCAGTGTAAGGAAGGTTAGTCTAATGTCTTCCCTTACCTGACAGGGTGTTATAATGGTTCTGGCCCACTGTTACATCCTTGATAGAGAAGGTCAGATCCTAGAGAAGGCCAGGGAATTTGTTTAAATGTCTTTAACAACCGAGACAGGGAAAGCGAGAAAAGAAAGGTACAGTGAAATTAGAGACAAGGTCAGAGACAGGCCAGATTTTTGGCTGCAGTTAATAGAAAGACCAAGGGTAGGGCCACCTCAGGGCTACCCCGGATGCCCCAGAAGAGGTCCTCCAAAGCAGTCGTAACACCCATGAAAACTAAAAGGGCACCGGAAGAGGGATTGTCTCTTTTTCTGAAGGGAGCAGGGACCAACTCCTTCCCTGTAAATGCCTGTGACCAAGACAGGCCTGAGTGTCCCAGCAACCCCCCAGGTGAAAGAGACCAATCTCATTACAGGGGAGGAACTGCGGTGACCCTTGCCATGGCGTTTAGCCTGTTAAACTTCCTGATTGATATGGGAGCCATTTATTCTGTCTTGACTACTTACTCTGGACCTGTTTCCTCTAAAACCTGCTTGGTTGTAAAGATAAATAGAGCCAGTAGATTTGGGCTCATTTTACTCAGCCTGTTCCTTACCATTGTTCTATACCTTAGAGGAAATGTAGAACAAGCAAATCAAACTTTAAAAAGGACTCTGGAAAAGTTTTGTCAGGAGACCTCAAAGCCCTGGCTCTCATTGCTGCCCAGTGCTTTGGATTATGACCTGAATTCTGTTATTTCCTGTTATTAATTTGGAAGAGGTTCAGCAAGCACTTAGAAAATATAGGGGACCGGCACCTCCCCCAGGCCAATCCCTCTATACATGTAGTCCCGGAAAGTCAGGGGACCAAGTATATTTGAAGGTCTGGAGGGGGAGGGGTCTCTAACAGACCAGTTAACTCCTAAATGGAAGGGACCCTTTACAGTTTTTCCGAGCACCCCAATGGTTGCCAGGCTTCAGAGAGCCTGTGGCTAGGTCTAACTCCCTCAAATCAAACCTGTTTCATTTGAGTCTCCACAAGACTCCCCAAAAAGGAAGACTTGTGGAGAGCAGGATTTGTGCTGACAAGGACCTTACAGCCTGCAACGTCATTTAAGAGAGGCCTCGCCTCAACATCTTCTCCCAGAAAGAACAAGATAACACAATTACAGCCACAAGATATACAAACTTGCATATTCACAGAACAGGATGTTCTTCTAATACTTGCTTGTTCTACTAATACTAGCTTGTATAGGCAATTGTTCTAAGACTGTATAAAAACCATGTGAGAAATAAAAACTGCGCCACTGCTCTGCCATCCGTGGACAGTGGACCTCCTGATCCCAACTTTCCTTCTCTGTGTTTTCCTTAATCTCCCACCCTTCCCCCTCAGGCCTAGCCCTCCTGCCTGCGCTGGACGTGGACACGGCAAAGATTCTCACCCCTGTGCCCATGAGCCAAATGAAGACCTTAAGCTCCTCTTCAAACAGAGAAGTTTATGTCATCTGGAACACAGCAATTCTCATCTTCAGATGGTTATCCACCAGGGTTTCAACTTGTCCCTCCTGAGGACTAATAACAAGCAATACCAGCAGCCATTTGACCAAGTTTAAATAAAACTTTAAAAAGGACTTCTATTGAAGTTCTTCCATAGCCCTCTCCCCGCGGTAACTGAATAGAAAGAACTCTGGTACCCATAGGCAGGGACTATGCCTACTATCAGCAGGAAGTAGTGAGATCAGTTGCCGCCTGTACACCTGCATTTAAAAATTGTCTTAAATAATATAGTTGTTTTGTGCCCTTTCTAACCTTACTAATTTTATAGAAATAAAATGAATATATGATGGGGGGAATGTAAGAGTGAAATTCAGGAATCAATAATGTAATTAGACTTAGGTAGTTTACAGTTTGACTCACCACGTTGCTCGCTATCTAGCCACTTGTAGTTAGACTTAGTTTGCAGTTAAGATCGATCCTGATATTCAGCTGTTTCCTCTTTCTTTCACGCCTCAATGATTAACTGAAGAACTCTGTTTTGTTCCCTTTCTCAAGGCTACCCTTGTTAATCTATTTAATCAACAGAGTCCTAACCTGAAAAGAACAATTTTTTAATCGTTACGCACAGGAATCCAATTTGCAACTCCCTTGCAGTTTTTACTGGTAACATTAGCACGGTATCACACACACAATTTACAAAATAAAGAATAATAAGAAAGATGGACAAAGGGCACACATGGGTGAAATAGTTCTACCTACCTGCAATATCAAAACAGGTCATTTCAAAGAAAGCTACAAAAGTCATAAAGAATTGTTGGAGAACGAGTTCCTTTTGGGATGTTGATAGGCCTTAGATGATAAAAAAGAACTTTAGAACATACACAGACTCTGGAAATCTGGTAAAGAGAGATTAAGAGATGAGAGTACAGAGACGGAGAGAGAAAGAAATGGGTATAGAAAGGGGAAGGGAAACAAACACAAGGTGGGCCTTCTCTTTGAATGAGTAGACAAGAGTGAGATTAATCCAAGCTTAAAAAAAAAAAATAGTGTGAGGTGCAGGTAAAACTTAGTAAATGAGGAAGTGAAGGAGACTATTATAAGCTGCTGGGACCCAAAAAGAAAAAGACTGAATTCTACTTCTAAAAATAATAATCAAAACCATTCCATACTCTACACCCTTGGTCACCAAGAATTTACTCTTCAAGAATTAAGAAAAAAAAAAAAGAATTAAGCTATCATTTGTGAACATTGATACATTCAGTTGTCTTTGTTTGGTAACGTCAAATATCTGAATAGCTCCTTCACTCTCTCCAGTGACTGCAACAGTCACATCAGCATGAACATCCGAGTCTTTAGGGCCATTATCGTTCTCATTGGAAATATTTAAATGTGGCTCAAATTTAAAACACTAATCTCAGGGAGACTGGCTAATGTGAGTCAGCCCTTGGAGAGATCCTTCCTTCCTGTATTGATGAAATCAGATTGCTGATTCTACCATAAGAAAGGCTAGGGCTTAGATCTTAGAATATTCTCCAAACTAACACTATTTGCTGAGGACTACTGACAAACAGAGAACTGGCTTCCTCTGTAACAAGGAAGCCCCTCCTCCTTTATAAATGCTAACAACATTCTTTAATACATAAAATATGATAACCTGTCTTCGAAGTCGACCAGTGGTAGATTTAGGGTCTTGGTATGAATAGCTCTGAACTCCAGTTGAGAAATCAAATTGACTCATTTCCTCACTCAGGCTACTGTCTGCCAAATATGACAAGGAAGATATATAATGAGGACCACCTGAAATACAAATAAAAAGAAAATACCTTTATTTAAGTATAGTAAGAAATGTATTTCTCTAAGCTCAAATGATATTAAAATTAAAGGATACTGTTAACCTCCTTTTGCTTTTCTCATTATTGAGCAGTTATTTATTGTCAATTTATTGTCATGGACAAAGAAATTAAGTTTAACTAGATCAAATTTTTGGATATATTAACAGAACTTCTTTGCATTTAAAATTTTGATGATGTACACTTTGCCCATAAATGTGGGAAGATATTACTGAAAAATAAATAACCCTAAATATGTAAGAAATTGAGAAAACTGGTTCAAATTTTATCCTCAAATCAAGAAAAGAAAGTTATCCAGAAAAATTAAGCAGAAAATTGAAACAAAGAGTATGTGAAGAAAAAGACAGTTAAATTTAAATAGGAAGGACAGGGAGAAATTCCTTCAGGAATGGCGTAAGACAAAATGTCATGACTCACGCTGATATCCGGGACCAAGATTATTCCAAGCTGAGGGAATATGCCATGAAAATGCCCTGTGGCAAAAGTTAGTCTGGGTGGTGTCCACAGGAACTGGCTGGGAGCCTGGCTGCTAGAGAGGAGTGAGCAGGATGTAGTGGCAGGGAAGTGTGTAGGGGCCTTGGGCAGCTCTGTCCTGAGGGAGGTGAGAGCTGATGGGAGGTTTGTAGCAGCGGAGTGGCAGGATGGGAACTATATTTTAACATAGATTGCTAAATATATCTAAATAACATACAAACATAATCCATATGCAAACAAATAAATATCAAGCCAATCTTGCACTTAAAAAACAAAAGTGTACCATATCTGAGCCCCCATTGCCCACTTACAGATCTTCCCATGCAATTAAAGTTTAGCTAATTGCATTTCTTTCAAGGTACAATTCCATTCACCATTTAAATATTTTTTAAACTCTATTTCAATGTTTTGGGGAACTTAAAGTATTGTCTATTATGTAAAAAATACCCACCATTAGAATCTTTCTTATAATGTTGAAAACATCCTACCTGAATCTCCATTTGCTGCTTCCCTGGCTTCTTTCCTAATTTCAATATATTTTTTCTTTCTTTCCATAGGAACCTATTAAGTAAAACAATACATAATTTAAAACTTTTTAGAATTATGTCACACGTTTTTTATTTGAGTAGCTATCTGGCCAAAAAAAAAAAAAATCCCAATTAATTATTAATTTTTAAACAAAATTTTATCAAATTTAAAAGTATTCAACAATATCCACAATGAAAGACAGGTGAGTCCCCCTTAAGGAAAGCTTTTACTATAGATTCCCACAGAACTCCAGAGAGGCACATATCTCCTCACTTGGGCTCTGGGACAGAGTGTGTGTGTGTGCTAAGATCTTACAGCCACATACCTACCTCAGTTATCAATAGCAAACTATTACTTAACCTGTGAGCCTGTTTCCTCAACTATATGGTTATGATGTATCATATCACCTTTACAGTGCTGTTATAAAGCTTAGAAGTAACATACAGCAAGTGTCTGAATGCTTAAGAAACTAGTGATATTATTTTTTGTTAGTTCTTTGAACATACACCTAGAAAAAAAGTCTCTAATCTTGTGCCAAAAGGGCATAAGGCAGGAAGCAAGCATTTATGTGAACTCGTGAACCACTAAGGTATGTCAAGGTCAGCAGCTATGCAGAGCTATGTGAATGACAGCTCCTGGTCCAGCTCTGTTCTGCAAGCCATGGCATATGAGTTCTGGCACGTGGCCCAACTTCACATTTCCAATGGGCTGTGAAAGACTACAGCCACAATCTTTTTACCAATAGCCTAGGTTGGCAGATCAAACTTAGCTTGGCTAAAATCCAGCTCATCACATTTGGCACAGCAAGTTTTGCAATTATCCCCATGACTTTTGTGCATGGCACCCCCATTATCCTGCCAAATAACCCAACCAGGGCCACAGGGTCTAATTCTGTGTCCAGATGGATCTCAATTTCATCGACCAGAAGAATTTACTCAGAAAACAACTTCTGGGATATGTCCTAAGAGCTTCTTTTATTGGCATTTTCTTTCTTTTACTAGTCAAGAAAGGGAAAAATCAAGTTTGATGAATTTTGTTATAGTTGCCTGAGATTATATCCCAGGTTGAACTACTTGAAACTACCAGTTTTTGTAGTTCAAAGCAGACTTGAATACTGGAAATTTAGTATGTTCAGCATAATATATACATATTTTTCTCTATAAGAACTTGGTATGTTTTTTCTTTTTTATTATAACTTAGAAACATCATTGAAAAATTTCACTCACCTCAACTTCTACAGGAAATGTATAGCAGCGCTTCAGGTCTATCAGATTTTCAAAGATAAGCAAGTTCTGTGAATCCAAAGAATCACATAAATATCTGAATGGTGAAGATCATTACTAATGCTACTACAAAAATAACAGTACTTAATAACTCATGGAGAAGCATTTCAGCTTTAGGTATAAATGAGGAACTAAAAGAACTACATCTACAATATTATAAGAAGACACACATTATGACATAACTTTAACTAATGTAATTTAACTTTTGAAATCCTATGATAGCAATAGTGAACACCTTAGGAAAGGCCTACCTTTTCTGGTTTTTCACTAAACAGAAAACCTTGGTAAAATTTTAATTCGTTGAAAACACAGCAGATAACAGAAATGGCACAATTGTATGCAGCACAATGGTAAAGTCTTCTCCTCTCCAGCAACTGATTCTCACCAGCCATGTTCTCTGTAAACGCATCATAGCACAATCTGCAGTGTAGATCCAGGTTAAAAATTAATTCATGTAACAGTAAAATCATTACTCAATTTCAACAATGCTATACAACAGGACTTCAATTCAATTCAGTTTTTGAGTGCCAGGTTGATGCCCAACATAGTACTAGGCACTGGGAATAGAAAACTAGCAAGTCATTATATCCATGCACATATCAAGACAAAGGCCATGTCCATGGATTTCAACATAGTGCAGTAAGCATAGTGATAGCAACAATCACAGTAAGGTAAGAGATGGAAGCAAGAAGACATAAAGTAGTCCAGCCTAAGGAGCCAAGAAAGGTTTTAAGAGAAAATACTGTTTCGAATTATACGTTAGCCAAAGGGAAAACATACACAGGCATTATAAGCAAAGAAGAATGTCATTTATAAAAAAGGATAAGCCACATGGTGTGTTCAGAGGATGAAGTGGGAAGAAGCAGTGGTTAGCAGTGAGTGAATGGTACAGAGAGATGCATTCCTGAAAGAGTTCGTCGGCCATACTAGAAGCTTGGACTTCATTATGTAGGACAAGGTCACCAAAGCATACCTTTGGTGACCAACTATTTTTGAAAATAGTTTTCTTGAAACACAGCCATGACCATAAGTTTACATATTGCTTATGGCTGATTTCTCAGTATAGTGTGGTAGATGCAACTGAAACCAGATGGCCCGCAAAGCCAAAAATAATTACTATCAGTCCCTTTATAGAAAAAGTTTGCTCATTCTGATACTGTAGATGAGGGAAGTTAAACAATCAGGTATTACAGATGTATAATCATTCTGGCAGCAGTATGACAACTGAGAGAGACAAGCCTAGCAGCAGGGAGAATAATTATGAAGGAGAGTACTGCAGTGGTTCACCAAAGACCACCAGATGCTACAAAGCTGATGAAGGGGAATGAAATAACGGCATTGGTTTCAGGAATACTGAGGAGATAAAGTGCACCTGATCTGGTGACTAATAGGATGTGCATGGAGGTTGGAGAGGTGAAGATGAAGGAAGAATAAAATACAACACCCAAGTCTCTTATTTATGCAAATGAGCAGATAGTGATGTCATTCATTGAGGAGGTAAAGTAGTGATTAGGGTAGGAGGAAAGTAATGATACATTTGTTCTGGATATTAAAAATGATACACAGCAATGTATGTGTTCAGTATTTATTTACTACGAGGGAACTTCATTAGAATGCTGGTTTTAGAGAGAATATATTTGATTACTTTGTGTTTTATAGAATGTCTGCTTAAAAATATTTTAAAACTCCTTTAATCTCAAATGATAGAAAAATAAAATACACTCAATCCCTTCTTACTGTAAATCATACCACTAAAAACATAAAACTATCGAGAGGGAAAAATGGTGGGAAACTGGTGAAAGAAAAAAAGGATTTTCATTCTTTATGAAACGTGTACAGGATAAAATGTTACCCAATAACATGCTAAATTAAAGCTTATTTAAATAGTTTGCACATAAGAAAAAACAAGAAAATTACATTACATTTAAACATTTATTCACATTATATACATGCATAAGCATATAAGTATCAAAAATTTAAAATCAAATACCCTCCAAAATTAACCAAAACCTTACTTAATAAGTGTTTTTGTAAGTTCACTTCCTTCTGTAATACATGAGCCATGGAAAACTTGATTAATTTTGGATTCCTTAGAGTGAACATCATCTTTTGGAAGACGAGAATACATCACATCTATCATCTTATAATAGCCCATCTTCTTGGTGATTTGAGTATCAAAGGTAGATTCATTTAGCTAAGAAAAGGTGTAACAAATGATTATCTTTGCTCTTATCAAACATGAAAAATATTTTATTGAATATATCAAATTTAATACTCAATGCCCTTCACATAGGAAGTAATTTTAGCAAAGACGTTAAATCACTTCAATAAGAGACAGACCAGGGTTTAAAACATGGAAATAATGTATTATACTGAGTGTGGCAGGAAATAATGCACAACGTTCAAAGAGTGAGGGTATGATAATAGCAGGTGAAAATTCAATGTTTAAAAGACAAAAATGTTCAAGTATATTAATAAATCCATATTAATAACGTGACATTTCAGTATTTACAATATTCCCAACGACATTCTCTAGAAGGTTGAATGATGCCACCACCCACAAAAGATATCCGTGTCTCAATCCCTGGAATCTATGAATATAACTTCATAAGGCAAAAAGGGATTTTGTAAATGCGATTAATGGGGATATATAGCTGGACCCTAAGTAAAATGTAACCTTCTAAGAGGGATAAAGGGGGAAATCAGACAAACAGAAACAGGCAAAATAATAATGGAGGCAGAGGCTGGAGTGATGATGCAGCCACAAATCAAGAAATGCCAGCAGCTACCAGAAGCCTGAAGAGGCAAGGAATGGATAGTCAGAGCTAGTGGGGCAATGTGGCCCTTGCAAGACCTTGATTTTGGCTCAGTAAAACTGATTTTGGACTTCTGGTTTCCAAAACTGTTAGACAATAAATTCCATTGTTCTAAGCCACCAAGTTTACAGTAATTTGTTACAGCAGATTCAGGAAAGTAATACACATTTTGGTACCAAGAGTTGGAGGCTGCTATAACAAATGCCAAAAATATGAAGGGGCTTTGGAATTGGATGATGGATAGAGGACGAAAGAATTTTGGATACACGACAGGAAAAAAATTCATTGCCTTGTAGAGACTATAGAAATATCAACATAAAAGGCACAGGTAGTAAGGGCTCAGAAGTGAAGAGCACGGGAGAGAAAGTAATAGTGCCTTACAGAATAGCTCGATCATCATAAATATCTTTTTACTAGCAATATGGACATTAAAATAGTTGTTGGTGAGTTCTCAGGAAATAAACGTATTTTTGCAAACTGAGGGAAAAGGGATGCTTGTTATATAGTGGTAGAAAACTTATCTGAAGAGTGTTCTATAGTTGTGCAGAAAGCAGAATTTATAAACTATACAATTCAATATTTAGCTGAGAAGATTTACAAACAAATTTGTTGGAGGTGCTGCCTGGTTCCTTCTGTGCTTATAATAAAATGTGAGGTACCAGAGATAAACTGAGGTAAAAACTGTTAAGCAAAAAGAACCAGAACTTGAAAATTTGGAAAATTCTCAGCCTATCCAGCTTGTAAAAGATGTTAACAATAGGAGATTCACTGTTAGGAAAGAGTGCTCTAGAGAGAAGACCAAGGGTATGGCTGAACAATCTTTAGCTTGTGCTGAAAAAATTAAGCATGTGACTCATGGATGCCCTCAACCATTTCAGCAGAAGCCAGGACTAGAGATGAAATTATCTACCATATACCCGTGGATGACTCTCATCTAATGGAATGAATCTCCAGACATATGTAAGGGAGCCATAAGGTTTTTGAGAATGTTATACCAGAGGAAACACTGCCAGATGAAATGAAAAAAGGCTGCTGTACTCCCCAAATTCTAAAGGCAAGATACACATTGATAAAACTACTCAACTGTAAACATATGTTACCCTTCTAGAAAAAAAAAAAGGATGACTCCAAGGATGGAGCCTTTGGTCCAGAGAGCAGAGCATCAGGCCAGAGCATTTTTCCCTGGTCTTAAAACCTAACAGAATTTGCCTGGCTGAATTTTGAGATTGTTTTGGAACACTAACTCTTTTCTTACTTCCATTTTCTCCTTTTTGGAACAGGAATGTGTATAATTGTTATCCTATGCCAGTATCACCATTATATAATGAAAGCAAATAATTCATTTTCTAGTTTCACATGTCCACAAATTTTGTCCCAAGATGGATCATACCCAGAATCCCACCCATACCTGATTTATAAGATCTGGATGATGAGATTTGGGTCTTTGAGCTGATGATACTTAAATGAGATTGTGAACTTAAAAATTGATGCTGTAGTGAGTTTAGACTTTGAAGGATATTGTGATGGGATAATTCTAGTTTGCAAGCAGAAACATTTGGGCAGGAGAATTGTGTTAGGCTGGAACATGTTCTAACCGCTGGAACTTGTCAATGTTACTTTATATGACAAAAAGGAATAGACAGATGAAATTAAGTAAAGGATCCTGAGATGGGGAAATTATCCACGTGGGTCCTAAATGCAATCACATATTTATGAGATTTAACTACAGGTTGTTATATAAATGTAGAGGTAATGCTTCTCACGCAATAGAAACCCCTTGACTAAACACATGGCAATTTCTAATAGCACTGATCAAGGAGATCTGTCAATTCTTATTAGTATTTAACTTAGAATAGATGCATAATACCTTTATAAATCTGGACTTCAATACATCAATGGCATCAACCACAATTTTACTAAAAAATTCTCTTAAGGCATCTAGGCTACAGTGCCACAGAAGAGTGAGGAGAGAACGGTCTACAAATGCTTGGCGTGTGATATTTGAAAGTAGGTCATCCCTCCTGAACATTCTGTATACACTTTCCAGAAGACTGAATTGTGTGGCACAAGAGCTCCTAAGAAAAAAAGAAAAGTATATGAACATTCATGCTTTGAACAAATACTTTGAGTGCCTACTCCATAACAAGCAAAGTAAACACCAATGATTATGAATTCAAAAAAACTTGACAGGTTTCATCTATTTATCTATCTACACACACACACACACACATATATATATACATATATATGTATATAAATAAATAAATCATGAAATATAAGAAACATTTGTACAAAAACCATATTACTTTAGTCATGCCCAGAAATTTTCACGACAAATTTAGGCATTACGAAGAATTTTTTTTTCATTACTTCCAAATTTGGTCTTGTTTAGCGAACATCAGGAAGGTTTTAGAAGAGTCTCAGGCCCAAAGACGGTCACATTCACAGAATCTGAAACTCATCAAATATGACTTAAAAATTCTAGTTGCTTCCCAGCAGTGACTTACCACTCCTATTTCCTATATAGAGATACATTCATTTGGCCCTTTATTTTCTCATCTGGGAAATAAGGTATTTGAATGAGAACATATAAGAGTTTATCTACAAATCCATAAATCAAGACCACAGAATTAGTTTCCCCACCTATAAAAATTAAGAGGTTAGGACTGAATGATCATTAAAATCCTTCCCAGTTCTGAAATCATGATGCTCAGAAGTTAGATATGAATTAGGGCAAAAATATTAGATTCAGAAGGCAATTCAATCATAAAGTTTTAAGATTGCAGGACACTATTAGATGCTACATGGGCTTTTATACTATTCATTTGGGTACTTAGATTTAAGTTTTCTTGAGGAGCTTCCTGCTATTGAGCACAGTAGAGATGCACAGCCCTGAAACATCCAACTAATATAGAAAGCTAAAAGGAGGAGAAAAAAAAGATTTAAAAAATCTGATTTTAAATATGGGCCAACAAATGGTTTACTGAAATGTAAATGCAAATAAGCATTAACTATATGAATATATGCTCTATTTAACTCATAACAAAAGAAACACAAATTAAAGCAACATTGAGAAATCCTTCCTTACCTACAAAATTGGAAAAACTCCAAATATTTGACAATATACTGGCAAGACTATGACCAAAATTACAAATTCATTTACGTGACTTACGTTTAGAAATCCACTCCAAAGATATACTGACAAAATACAAAATCACATATACACAGGGATATTCACTATGTCATTATTTTTAATAGCAAAAGATTGAACCCAAAAGTTCAATGATACAGTTGTTTAAAAAAAAGGAATGAGGAGGATCTCTATGAACTGATATGGAGTGATCTATGAAGATATGAAGTGGAAAATAAGGAAGGTGAAGAGGCAGAAAAAGAATAGGAGAGGGGAAGAGAGAGAAGCAAGACTCTTAAATAGAGCTCATTATATACTTAACAACTTTGAGTCATAACTATTGTACATATTCAAAAAAATTAAGTTGAAAGAAACAATTTCTAAAATTCGAAAATTAATTAAAATGAGCATATCTAACTGGTTTAATAATCACACATTGAGAAAACTATATCAAGTAAATTAGGAACACAAAATTTGATGGTATGTATTTTCTAAGTAAATTATAACTAAAATGAAAATTTAAATTTCATCCAGCTGTCATTATTGTTGGTAGAATAACTAGTATTATTTTTGAAATTATTTTATATATATTGTAGGATAAAGCAATCAAGTTTGATGGAATGTTACTGGAAACACTATAAAAGAAAAGAAAATGAGAACTACAGTTTTTTTTAAAAAGAGTAAGTTAAATAATAAATCCCCATAATGTTAAGATTGAAAGGGAAGTATCAGTATGTTTTTCTTTCTTAAAACCAAACAAACAAACAAAAACCCCCTACTCTTCAGTTGTGTAAACTGGTTGTAAGAGCAGTACGACCCAGCAGCATTAAGTTCACCTAGGACCCAGACTGTGGCCTCTAAATACCCATTAAAAAAGAACCAAGGCTCATTGGAAAAATGGTTGATTCTAGGTCAAGGTGAGCCTGAGATAATCTGTTGAGCCAAAAAGCAAAGAAAAGATACCAAAAATTAATGGATTCATGTCAAAGAACATGGGAGCCAGCGTGCAGGAACACCCACCAGCCAAAGATGAAATAATTTGAACATCAAAAATAATAATGGCAACTGACTGAAACTTACTATATTTTTGTTTTATTTTTTAAAGTTCTAAAAATTAAAAAAAATTAAAAAAAATTGAACCAATTTTCAGAGACAAAAGCAGCTTTTCAGTTAAGTTTTCAATTTGGGTGTAAAGGATCCTATGCATACTTTTCTTCCCTTTTTCAAAATTGTTCAGCTTTCAAGCGTTTTACATTTTCATATAAATATAAGCAACTGCTTGTCAAACACAAAAAGAGTGTTGCTGGAATTTTGATAGAGATTGCATTAAATATATACAACAAATTGGACAGAGCTGCCATTTTAACAGTATTTAATCATACAATTCGTTAGTATGGAATGGCTCTCCATTTATTTAATCTTTACTTATTTAGCTTCCTTCAGCAGTGGGTTGTAATTTTTAGTGTGCAAATCTTGCACTTCTCGTCAAATCTATTCCTAAGTATTTTATTCTTTTTTGTTGCTATTGCAAATGGAAATTGTATTCTTAACTGTTAATTCGTTCTAATAGTTTTCTGTTATCTGTAAGACTTTCTACATCATGCTATCTGTGAATAGACATCTTTCTTACCCAATTGGTTGCCTTTTATTTCTTTATTTAGCCTGACTGGACTGGCAAGAACCTCCAATGCTATGGTGAATAAAAAACAACAGAACTCCTTGCCTTGCTTACAAACACAGGATAAAAGCATTCATTATTTCACAATTAAATATTTTGTAGGTCATTGGTTTGTACACATGACTTTGTGTCAGTTTTATTATAAATGGGTGTTGGATTTAGAAATAAATTTATCTGCATGATAAGTTTATCTTCATACACAGGCATGAAAATGTGGTTTTTGTCCTTTATTCTATTAACATGGCAAATAGCAAATGATTTCTGGATGTTAAACTAATATGAAATTCATAGGACAAATCCCAATTGAATATAGCGTGTAATATTTTTTGTATGTAGGTGGGTTTCTGAAGACTTTTGTGTCTCTATTCATAAAAGATATCCATCTATACTTTTCTTCTGACGTTTTTATCTAGCTTTTGTTATCAGGGGGTAATGGCTTCAAAGATAGTTGGGAAGAGTACCTTCTTCCTCTATTTTCCTAAGACTTCATAAGATGTTATTTCTTCTTTAAATATTTGATAAAAATTCACCAATAAAGCTATCTCAGTCTACCACTGTGTGAAGATTTTAAATTATTCATTCAACTTATTAACTTGTTAAAAGTATATTCACATATTTTATTATTTCCTGAATCAGTTTTGGTAATGGGACTTTTCACGAATTTCTTCACTTTAAATTGCTAAATTTGTTGGCAAAATGCAGGTCCTAATATTTCATTACACTTTTTTAATTTCTGAAAGGTCAGTGGTAATGTTCTCTTTCGTTCCTAATTTTCATGACTTGTACTTTCCTTTTTTTAAAAATTAGAGTTGACAATTAAATTCAGTACGAATCTGAAACCATAGGCATTACAATGTTATTGACTATATACACTATGCGGTACTTTACATCCCCATGACACTTTTAGTAACTGGCAATTTCTATTTTAAAAACCTTTAAACTTTCTCACCCATCCCCACAAACGCCCTCCCATCAGGTGACCACCAAGTGGTTCTTAGTATCTATGAGTTCGTTTTGTCTGTTCGTTCATGTTTTTTAGATTCCACATATGCTCCTGTAAGTGTAATCACACTGTATTTATCTTTCTCTGTCTGACTTATTTCATTCAACATAATATCTTCTAGTTCCATCCATGTTGTCACAGATTGGAACATTTCACTATTTTATTGCTGAGTAATATTCCATTGTATATATGTACCACATATTCTTACTTCATTCATCTACAAAGAACACTCAGGTTACTTCTTCATTTCCAATTCAAATGCCTATTACTTCATTTTGTCAGAATGCTCTGATTAGGACTTATTATACTATGTTCTATACAAGTGATTAATGTGGACGTTCTTGTCTTGTTCCTTATATCAAAGAAAAACCTTTCCGCTTTTCACAATTCAATGTGTTAGCTATGGGTCTATCACATGTAGCTTTTATTATGTTGAAATATGTTCCCTCTAAATCCACTTTGTTGAGAATTTTTATAAGTGGATGTTGAATTTTGTCAAATGATTTTTCTGCACCTACTGATATGATCATATGATTTTTATCTTTCCTTTTTCTTTTTTTTTGGTGAATCCTGTTCTTTTTACAGATAGTGAACCAACCTTGCATCCCTGGAATAAATCCCGGTTGACCATGGTATATGATATTGTCAATATATTGCTGAATTCAATTTGCTAAAGTTTTGTTGATGATTTCTGCATCCATGTTCATCAGGGATACTGGTGCGTGTGCACACACACACATAATGTACGGCAATTAGGTTTGGGAACTTGTTGCAACAATGTAGCTAACCTTTATTGATATCAGAGGGATTCTTAATTATGAATTTGTACCAACTGGACAGTTAACAAAGTTTACTATTTGGAAGTGCTGAAAAGGATGAGTGAAAAAATTAAACACCTGAACTTTTATCCAACAATTCACGACACTTGCATCATGACAATGTACAAGCTCACACAGCACTGAGGGAGTTTTTAGCCAGTAAACAAATAACTGTATTGGAACACCCTCCCTACTCACCTGATCTGGCCCCCAATGACTTCTTTCTTTACTCGAAGATAAAGGAAATATTGAAAGTAAGACATTTTGATGACATTCAGGACAAGGGTAATACAATGACAGCTCCGATGGCCATTCGAGAAAGTGTTCCAAAATTGCTTTAAAGGTTAGACTAAGCACTGGCGTCGGTGCACAGCTTCCCAAAGGGAGTACTTCGAAGGTGGCCAAAGGGATATGCAGCAATGAGGTATGTAGTACTTTTTGTTGGATGACTTCAAGAACTTAATTGACGGACCTTTGCATTATATATATATATATGTATATGTATATGTATATATATATATATATATGACTTTGATGACACATATATATATATAAGACATTTTGATGACATTCAGGACAAGGGTAATACAATGACATGTCTGATGGCCTATTATATATATATATACACACACACACACATTATTATATATGTATATATTAAATCTCCTGGTATTGTTTGACATCAGGGTAATGCTAGCCTTGTAAAATGAGTTTGGGAGTCTCTGTCCTCATCAATCTTTTTGGAGTAGTTAGACAAAAAACAGATGTTATTTCTTTTTTGAGTGTTTGGTAAAATTCACCGTTGAGGGCCCTCTGGTCTAGGAGTTTTGTACTTTGGGGGTTTTAGATTACTGATTTGATTTCACTAGTAGTTATCCGTTTGTTCAGATTTTGTTTCTTCCTGATTCAGTCTTGGAAGGTTGTATGTTTCTATCGATTTCTTCCAGGTTGTCCAGTTTGTTGGCATTTAACTGTTGGTAGTGTTTTCCTATAGGCCTTTTGTATTTCTGTGGTGTCAGTTGTCACTTTCTTGTCTGATTTTATTTCTTTGGGCCCTCTCTTTTTTCCTCAATGAAACTGGATGAAGGAGTATCAATTTTGTTTATCTTTTCAAAGAACCAGCTCTTGGTTTCGTTGATCTTTTGTATTTTTATTTTTTGACTCTATTTCATTTATTTCTGCTCTGATCTTTATTACTTCCTTCCTTCTACTCACTTTAGGCTTGCTTTGTTCTTTTTCTATTTCCTTGAGGTGTGAGGTTAGACTTCTTATTTGAGATTTGTCCTGTTTCTTGAGGTAGACCTGAATTGCTATGAATTTTCTTAATAGAACTGGTGTGGCTCTGTCCCGTAGTTTTGGAGTTGTTATGTTTTCATTTACATTTGTCTCAATGTATCTGTTGATGTCCTCCATGATCTCATTGTTAGCACACTCATTGTTTAGTCACTTGTTACTTAGCCTCCATAGGTTTGTGTGTTTTTCATTTTCGACTTGTAATTTATTTCCAGTTTCACACCATTGTGATCAGACAAGTTGCTTGATATGATTTCGCTCTTAAATTCATTGATACATTTTTCTGTGGCCTCACATATACTCTATGGAAAATATTTCATGTGCCCATGAAAAGAATGTATATTCTGCTGCTTTTGGGTGAAATATCAATTAGGTCCATTTGGTCTAATGTGTCATTTAAGGCCACTGTTTCCTTGCTGATTTTTCTGTCTGGATGATCTATCCATTGATGTCAGTGGGGTGTTAAATAAAGCCCCCTACCATCATTGCCTTACCGTCAATCTCTCCCTGTATGTCCGTCAATATTTGCTCTATATATTTAGGTGTTCCTTAGCTGGGTCCATACATGTTTACAAGAGTTATATCCTCTTGCTGGATTGATCCCTTTATCACTATGCAAGGCCCTTTTGTCTCCTGTTACAGCCTTTGTTTAAAAGTCTGCTTTGTCTGATATAAGTATTGCTACCCCAGCTTATTTTTCATTTCCATTTGCATAAAATGTCTTTTTCCATTACTTTAATTTCAATCTGTGTATTTTGATCTGTCGTGGGTCTCTTGTAGGCAGGATATGTACGGGTCTTGATTTTTTGATCCATTTAGCCACCCTACATCTTTTGACTGGCCCTTTAGTCCATTTATATTTAAAATAACTGTTGATAGGTATGTAGTTCTTGCCATTTTATTGTTTTCTGATTATTTTTGTAGTTCATCTCTGTTCCTTTCTTATTCTCTTGCTCTTTCCTCTTGTATGTTGATGACTTTCTATTGTGTTATGTTTGAATACCTTTCTCTTAATTCTTCTGCATTTCTTATAGATTTTTCATTTGTGGTTACCATGTGCTTCATACATACCAAGGTATGTCTATAGCAGTCTATTTTAAGTTCATGGTTGCTTAAGTTTGAACACATTGTAAGATCACTATAATTTTTACTCACCTCCTCCCTGTTTGTTTTTTTCATTCTGATTTGCCTTTTTTGTGTGTGGTTTTGTGTATCCCTAAGTTCACTGATATAATTACACATGGTCTTCCTAATTTGGTCTTTTAACCTTTGTGCTGGCTTTATAGTTGGATGCGCTACTGCTTTTACTACGTTTTTGCCTTTGTCAGTGAGAATGTTTTTCTTTCCCAGATTGCTTATTCACGTTTTTTATCTTTCCTTTTCCTCTTAAAGAAGTCCCTTTAACGTTTCTTGTAATACTGGTTTAGTATACTGATGAACTTCTTTGACTTTTTCTTGTCTGGGAAACTATCTCTCCTTCGATTCCAAATGACAGCCTTGCTGGATAGACCCATCTTGGTTTTAGTTCCTGGCTTTTCGTCATTTTGACTATTTCGTGCCAATCTCTTCTGGCCTTCTGCAAAGTTTCTGTTGAGAAATCATCTGATAGTCTTATGGCAGCTCCCTTGTAGGTAACTAACCGCTTTTCTCTTGCTGCTTTTAAGATGATCTCTTTGTCTTTAACCTTCGGCATTTTAATTATGGTGTGTCCTGGAGTGGGTTATGGTATGCCTCTTTGGGTTCGTCTTGTTTGGGACTCTTTGCACTTCTATGTCTATTTCCTTTTCCAGGTTAGGGAAGTTTTCAGTCATTAATTCTTCAAGTAGGTTTTCAATCCCTTGCTCTCTCTCTTCTCCTTCTGGTACCCCTATGATGCGAATGTTGGTATGACTGATGTTGTCCCAGAGGTTCCTTAAACTATACTCATTTTTTGGGATTCTTTTTCCTTTTTGCTGTGCCAATTGGGTGTTTTCTGCTACTCTGTCTTCCAGATTGCTGATTCGATCTTCTGCTTCATCTAAACGACTGTTGAATCCCTCTAACGTATTCTGCATTTCAGTTACTGTATTCTTCATTTCTGACTTTTAAAAAATGTTTCAATTTCCATTTTTATGTTTCCTATCTCTATGTTGAAGTTCTCACTGAGTTCACTTATTCTTCTAAGTTCATTACGCATTCTTAAACCATATTTTGAACTCTGCATCTGGTGATTGTTCTCCATTTCGTTTAGTTCTTTTTGGAGTTTTGTCCCGCTTTTTCATTTGGGACAAGTTTGCTTGTCTCCTCATTTTCACTGACTCCCTGTATTTGTTTCTATTTATTTGGTAGATCTGCTACGTCTCCCAATGTTGACAAAGGGGCCTCAAGTAGAAGGTGTCCTGTGGAACCCAGTGGTGCCGTCTCCCTGGTCATCTGAGCCTGGTGCTCCAGGGGTGTCCACCTTGTAGGTTTGTGTTCCCTCCTGTTGCATTTGAGTCTCAGTTACCGTTGGCACGTCAGTTGGTCGCGTTGACCCTCAGGCTATCGGGCTGGGGACTGGTTGTGACTACAGCGGACAAGCTCTTATGCGAGGACTGACCCCAGAGAGGGAGTCCCTTTAGCCATCGAGTCCCTGGTTCCATCGAGTCCACCTTTTGGGTGTGTCGTTTGTGAAGCTGCCTAGGTGGTGCTCTGGTGTGATCTGAAGCCTGCCACTGTGTGTGTTGGTTCTGGAGCCTCTTGGGAGTTGCTCTGTTGCAGGTCAAGGTCAGCCACTGCTTGTGCCAGAGTTGGAGCCTGTAGGTAGAAGCTACAAAGTGATCTGCAGTTGGTTGCCGCTTGTGCTGTTCTTGGAGGTGCCTGGGAGAGGCTATTCCGCAAACCAAAGCCGGTTGTCACTTATGCTGGGCATGGGCCCATTTGATAGGCACTACGATGTGAGCTGAGGCCAGCTGCTACTTGTGCCAGGCTTGTGGCTGCTTCGCTGAAGCTATGTTCCAGACCTAGACTGCCTGATGCCTATGCTTGGGGCCTCCTGCTGGGAGTTACAGTGTAAGTTTAGAGTGGTGGCCACTTGTGCTGGGCTTGGGCCACTTAGTAAGAGCTACAGGCATGCCAAAGCCGGCCACTGCCCGTTTGGCGTTTTGGACCTTGAGAGATTTCGGGAAAGTCTGCAGCCCAAGCTGAGGCAGGCCACTTATGTGGAGGAGCCCCTAGAAGAGGCTCCGGCTGGGTGAGCTAGTTTAGTGGGGTGGGGTCTCTGGGAACCACCAGGGCAGGGCAAATGATGTTAACCAGGTTGTTGGAGAGCTCCGATTTGATGTCTGCCTGGGTGGGAGGAGAGCTCCACCAAGGAGCAGTGGCGTCTGTTAGTGCTTCTGTCCCCAGAAAGAGCTGCTCCTATACCTGCCCCTCCAGCACTGACCCTGAAGTTAGTGAATTTAGTTCTTCCTCGTATACCCCTGGCACTTTTGGAGCTGCTGACCCTGCACTGGAGCTTAGAGTGTGTGAGTTTGTGATGGTGTGAGTCTGTGTGCAGTTCCTTTAAGGCCTGTGCCTCAGACTCCCGCCGTCCTTAGTTTTTCTCTGATGAAATCCCATCTGGTTTTCACAGCCGTATGTTATGGGCAGTGTCCCTGGTTGTGGAGCTCAGTGTGGGGCTGGAACCCCTCACTCCTGAGGTGGTACCTCTGCACCTGAGAAATTACTTCCGTTTCTTAATACCACACCATGAGTGTGAATCCTGCCTGTTCAGCATGTCTACCCCTCCTCCAAGTGTAGAGGTGCCTTTCTTGTTCTATCCTCAGTTATTTGTTGTTCCCTAATTTAGTTATAATTCTGATGTGGAACTAGGTTACTAGCACAGAATTTACTTATCCCGCAGTCTTGACTGGTACTCCCGTAGGAACTGTGCTATCTCCTTTTATTTGTGATTATGTAGCTAACAGTTTCTTAGTTTCATTTTACTTTTCCAAAGAACCAATTGTTCATTTTATAGATTTTTGTGCACCATTTTTCTAATTTTTATTTTACAAATTTTCACTCTATTATTTCCTTCCTTCTGCTTGCTTTTGGTTTAGTCTTTCTAGATCTTAAGGTGAAGGTATAGACTACAGATATAGAATCTTTCTTATTTTTTAATATAGGTATTAAAAGATACAAATTCTCCTTAGCACTGCTTTAGCTGCACATCACAGATTTGGATATGCTTTATTCTTATTTTATTCAGATCAAAATACTATTGATTTCCTTTATTTCTTATTTTACACAAGTGTTACTTACAAATGTGTTGTTAAATTAGTTGCTGATTTAGAAATATTTCGGATTCCTAATCTTCCTTCTGTTGTTGATTGCTAATTTAACTACTATGATGAGAGAAAATGCTTAGTCAGATTTCACTTTTAAATTTATTAATACATGTTTAATTACCTATGATATGGTCTGTCTTGTAGTATGTTTCATATGTATTCAGAAAGAATGTGTATTTCCTGTAGTTTTGTGGAATGCTCTATAGTTGGTTAATTGTGACATTTTTTAAAAATGGCAATGAAAAAGGAAGAAACTACTCAAGTCATGCTACATCATGGGTGAACCTCAAAAACATGGTGAAGCAGCAGCCAAATGCAAAAGGGATGATGAATTGGAAACTGCTGGTGCTTGTTTATTCTGGAGTTTCATTTATAGTCTTAGATTTGAAAATGTTTGAAACTTTCAAGATGAAAGTCTTTTTTTCTTACAAAAAGAAGACATAGTTATAAGAGTAGAGCACAATTGCCACTCAACCTTTTTTGATACAGAGAAAACAATTTCCCACATAAGTAAAAAGAGTATTGTTCCTGGCATCTCAAATTAGAACAGAATGACTTACTTTCTGGCAATCTTTTTGAAAGTGGATTGAAATAATTCTTCCATAATATGTTGCTGTTCCCGACAAAGAATTTCTGTCATCAACTGCAACAATATGGGACTTTGAGATAATTCCAATGCATCTAGAAACTATATATAAAAGAAAAATAATAATAATTATAATTTTGTTGCATTTCCATTTTCGTTTTGTTTTTAACAGTTTGAATAAAAAATAGAAAATTGTAACAAATTTCTTCAATAATTAACTAATGTTAATTCTTTTGTCATTTTTATGTGCCTTCAGTGAGGTCATTTTCCTTCACCATTTCTGGTTCTTTTCTTCTGGGTATTTCTGTCTTTTCTACATGATCTTCACTGCTCAACAAATATCTAGGCTGCTCATCTAACATTCTCATCTCTACTCTCCCATTTTTCATTTCAATGTCTGTTTGTTCTACTTTCTAGGAGATACACATAATTTTATCTTCCGTGAATTTTTTAAATTTTGCTTTTATATATTTAATTCCAAAGAGCTCTTATTTGTTCTAGTTCATGAACACAATACCTCCTCTCATCTTTGAAGTTACTCTGTATAGTTTCTTTGATGTTTTCTAATCGCCCTTTGTTTACTCATTTCCTTTTCCTGTTGGTTTCTATCTTTCTTAGGCTGGAAACTTTTTGCAAATGTTCAGTGACTGTATGTACACATATATAAAGGCATTTATATTAAGAAAAAGTACTAAAGATTCAGAAACTTTGTGGATGCTACAACCATTAAGTGAGAGATTATTGGGAAACATGATACTTAGATGGTACCAACATGATGGTTTCACCCCATCCATTACTTGGTAATTGCAGAAAGAACACACTGTTCAACAGAGAGATGAGGTACTGACCATCTTAACCAGGCCACAAGACTTGAGGTCACTAACAATAGGACAGTGACACTGATTACCTCCTGATGTGCTATTGTTGTCAAAAAGATTTTCCTGAAACTCATGATTAAGCTTTAAGCTTCACTTCTAGTTTAGAGGAAATGCAGAGGTTTAGGGACAAGTTAAAAAACATCCCAAGGAAATAATCAGACAAATAGGGGACAATATCCAAGAGTAGTATTCTGGTTTCTTCCAAAATTCAATGTCATGGAAAATAAAAGGGGAAAGCGTTAAGTAGTTCTAGATTAAAAGATACTAGAGACAAGACCATCCAATGCAATCATTAATTAGACCCTGGTTTGAAAAAAAGAATAGCTGAACATGGCGGCAAATGGAGAAATGTGAACATGGACTACATAAGATATTAGAGGAGCATTAATTTACTCAGATATGATAACAGCATTGTAGCTTATTCTTAGGACATGCATGCTGAAGTATTTAGGGATGAAGTATCATGATGTCTAAAACTAACTTGCAAATGTTTCAGGCAAAACACACACACACGCACCCCAAAACAAATATAACAAGATGTTAACTATTGTCTGTAGGAGTTGGTAACGTGGATGCTTACTGTACTATTCTTTTAATTTTTCTGCATGTTTACAAAATTATATGAAAAGAATACAGAGGAAAGAATCTGTGTGGAGGGTAGTGTTTGTAAACTGGTCTTTCCATGTGGCTGCTTGGCTTCCTCAGTGGGTCCTACAAACAAGAGACCTGGGAAAGCAAGTCAGAAAGAAGCTGTAAGCCTTTTAAAACTAGTCTTGGAAGTCATATAACATGACTTCTACTACATTCTTTTTGTTGTGAGTCTTTGAAGTCCAACCCACACACAACAGGGGGAAAGTCAGACTGTGTTTCTCAAAGGAAAAGTTACAGTGTATGAAAAACATGTGAGATGGGATATATTCGTATAGCCATCTTTGGAAAATACAAACTGCCACACCTATACCATATGTTCATCTCTACTGTAGCATTTAGTAAAGAGTGTTTTAATCATCTGTTTTTTCCTGTTTCTTCCTTGCTTTACTATAAGCTCTTTGAAAACAAAGATAATATCTTCAATATTTTTATGTATTCAGACATTGGCCGAGGGCTGAATGATAGGCCACTATTCCCACTCCACTGGTCACTGTCTTGGTTTTTCTTTACTGGGTGAATCCCTGAATTTTAGCTAAGTATACGGTTGCCCTAAATGACAACATTTACAGCCATACTTTCAGATGTATGTGGCAAATTCCTATTTGATAAATTCACATATCAAATTAGTAGGACTGATATATGTAAATTCTGGATTAAGCCCTTAAAAGGAAGGAATGTATTGCCTACTACACTTCCCTAAGTCTTATTGGTTGGAAGGGAAAACAAGATAGTAGGAGCCAGAGCCGCCATTCTGTACTAGAAGCTATGTATGAGAAATGACAGAGAAAAAGGTAAAAGGAGACTGGGTTCTGTTTACCTTAAATTGCCAATCTAGAACTATACAGAAGAGAGAAATAATCTACGAATTTATTTAAGCCACTGGTATTTCAGGAAACTTCAACTGTATATGAAATAAAATGGGTAATATACTGAATGTATCACAAATAACCAGTACTAAAATTTTAGAAACTGAAACATACTGGTAACATTCTATTTCTTAGCTCTTTTTGGTATTATTCTGTAAGACTTATATATTATACATAAAATATTTAACAATTTAAAATTAGGGGAAAAATGAAATCCAAAGGATTTAGGTATGGATCTACCTTCACAGACATTCAGCTTTCAAAATGAATTAAACTGAATTCTTAAATTTAGAACAATTCTCTGATTTTGAATATTTCACTTAGTTCTCTTCATTAAGAAATGTAACACAATGCAGACTAGTGCAGCCGTATGGAAGGCAGTGTGTAGGTTCTTCAAAAACTTACGAATAGAATTACCCAGCAATCCCTCTCCTGGGTATCTACCCAAAAAAACCTGAAAACACTTATACATAAAGACACGTGTGCTCCAATGTTCACTGCAGCTTTGTTTACGGTGGCCAAGACATGGAAACAACCAAAATGTCCTTCGATAGATGAATGGATAAACAAGTTGTGGTATATATACACAATGGAATACTATTCGGCAGTGAGAAAAGATGATATAGGAATATTTGTGACAACATGGATGGATCTTAAGAGTATGATGCTAAGTGAAATAATTCAGACAGAAAAAGCAGAGAACCATATGATTTCACGGATATGTGGTATATAAACCAAAAACAACAAAAGAACAAGACAAACAAATGAGAAACAAAACTCATAGACACAGACAATAGTTTAGTGGTTACCAGAGGGCAAGGGGGGTGGGGGGTGGGAGATGAGGGTAAGGGGGATGAAATATATGGTGATGGAAGGAGAACTGACTCTGGAGGGTGAACACACAATGGGATTATTAGATGATGTAATACAGAATTGTACACCTGAAATCTATGTAATTTTACTAACAATTGTCACCCCATTAAAAAAAAAAAATCTTCATATAGGTTCTCTGAAAACTGAAATAAAGTTTTAAAATGAAGCTTAAAAAAAAAAAGAAATGTAACACAAAAACAACACCAATGTTTTAATTTTACTTGGTACTACTAAAAACTAACTTTTTTCATGCAATCCACGTAATTATTGTACCGCAGAGTTCCTGGGGCAAATTCTTCAGACTTCATAGGGAAATTAGAAACGATGAGCTTATCAAGCACCTGCTTAAGGTTCTCAAGACTGCTTCCAGTAAGATTGGTGAAGAATGGAAGAAGAATTACAGCTTGACCCTGTGGAGCAATGCACATGTATGAAATTGCACTAGTCATGATTTACAGATCCTACAGAATAAATAAAATTACTGTTTCTAAAGATTTTGCAAACAAAGAACTGTGTAGATTCAATGAAAGACTTCAGAATATTTTCTAAATTACATCAAAAAACAACGTAAACGCAAAGCTGTATCATGGCTTTTACTCTAGAAGTAAGTGGGGCCCAGTCAGGGCTATATACATGTAAATAAAAAGGACATTGTATGATGGTTCTGTACGTTATTTTCCTCAACAAATACTCTAGTAGAAATATACTAGATAAGTTTTGAGTGGAAAAAACATCCTGAATAACCTATGTAGTAATTCACAAATATTCCTTGCAGAAGTAACTCAGAACTTCATACAGAGCTTAACAGAAACTAAGTGTTGTTTCCTCTCTCCCCTGAGTGGCAGGTAAGTTCCCAGATTCCCTCATACTGATATATAAGAAACTTGATAAATAACATGGAGTGGAACATTGCAAAGAAAATCCTCATGAAAATCCAGTAAAAGACAGTTTTCAGTAAGGTCACATTTTATTACAATGTACAATCTAATTATTAAAGGACTTTAAAATTAAAGTATTTATTTTAATTATGTTCTTGACCCTAAAAATTACCAAGATATTTTATATTAAAGTATGGTAATCTCATTGTGGTTATACTTAACTTTTGGAGAGACATACTAAAGTATGTGCAGATCAGATAACATGACAATGGGGGTATCCTTCAAAGTGATGGGTGGGAGGACTGTATAGTTCAAACAAATGTGCCCACAACAGATGGCTACTGAGGTTGGATAATAGGTACATGAGAGTTTACTGTGCTAGTCTCTCTGCTTTTGAATGTTTCAAATTTTTCATTATAAAAATAGAAAACATAAATATGCAAAAGTATAAAATGGGAAAATAATGAAGAATGTGATCTGAAAATTCATGTGTTTAACCCTTACCTTTAAATGTAGACCCAATTTTGAATCAGCAAGTAGAGTAGCATATGTTGTAAAGACTTCAGGGAATGCACTGTGATTTATATTAAAAGACACAGATGACTCAATCTGGAGGGGAAATAAAACCATGATACATTTCTATATTACGCATCTAATTTCCTTTAACAATTTTCAAATTTTTAAATTACGAAATTATCTACAAATTTGTTCTTGGGCTTCAACAATGTTTCAACAAATCTTTTTCTAAAATATTTTAAACCTCTCTGGTAAGATAATGCATGTAAAGGTACACTAAAAAAATAAAGTATAAGAAATGATGAGTATAAATAATGAAGTAAAATAATAGAAAAAGCATCAAGTGTTAAGATAATCAGCAATTGTTCAGTAAAAATATTTTTTATTTATAAAACCTCCATCAAATTTGAAAGATACAAGTTACAGAGTACAAACCAACAAATACAATTTTTTTTTAAGGTCTCTCAAAATACCTGCAAAACTTTTCCTAGTAAGGTCAGCACTGCCATTTTACTTTCAGGAGCAGAATCTCTGGCCCACCACCCATCACACTTCCTCCAGTTTTGCAGAATTGTAGTCGCAAGTTTCATTCCTTGGTGTTTCTGATTGGCCCGATCTCGGAAGCTCTGATCTAGCATACCATTCAAAACGGTGCTCACCTGAAACAATTGTGTGGTGACTGAGGAAAAAGTCTTAATATCGATGACATATATATAATTTACTTTAATTTCAAGGCTATTCTCGAAAAAATGAAGATGTTATTTCTATAATAGCTGTTAACTTCACAACTCCTCAAATGTGAGAACATGTAAATTTTCCCATAAAAGCATAATGTGGTATCATTTATGAAATCGTGTTCATATTGCTATTTCTTGTTTTCTTAGTTGGGGGCATTCTCGATGGGAAGAGGAATTGGCTCTCTTCTGTCCTCATCATCAGTATATGTGCATGTGCACATGTGCATACACACATTTCCTGTCCCATCACCTTTTCAATAGTGCTTTCTATTTGGTTGGATTAATATTCAATATTCCTATCATTACGACAATGTAAACACTTTTTACAGATCATCCAAGTTGTACTACCCATGCTTTTCCTTTCTTGCATTTTGATCTCCCTGAGGTTAATACTTGTTTGCTTCCTTCGCTGTTTTCAATGTGTCCATCATTATTCGTCATCAGATTCTCCCAAACCAATCTCCTTAAGACATCTAAACATATCAAGAAATCTATCAGCTCCACCTCTGTAGCAACATAGCTCCTGCTCTGGAATGTTGGTGACCTCTAGCCTCTGGTTCTCTATTTAACACTCTACAGGAGATTCATCCACTTCTCTGTGTTCAGGCCAACTTCCCAGATTCAACATCATTCCCTTTCTTGGCTCACTGCCTTATTTCAGTGAAGTATTTCCTCCAGTAGCTTCCTGGTAAGAAGCCGGAAATACATTCCTTTGAGATCAGCCACAACTGAAACATTTGCATTCAACATTAACACATAAGTGATAATCTGGCCAGATTCAGAACTCCAAGTTGGAAGTCTTTCCTGAATTACGTAGAAAATTTGGCTAACATTCCTCCAGCATCCACTTTGCTACCACAAAGACAAAAGCAATCCAACTTTTTGATCTTTTTAATGTAAACAGGTTTTCTCCTATAGAAACTTTTCAAAACCTTTTCTAATGTAAACCCCAAAAACCCACGGTTTTCAATTTTCAAGAAATGTGCTCCATGTGGAGCTGTTTTCAAACACTATGCTGGACACTCAAAAGCCCTCTTCTATCTGGAAACTCAAGGCCTTCATTTCTTTGAAATGTCTTCAGCTGTGTTACTCAGAAAGGCCTGCCTTACCTCTGGGGCAGTGGCCCTGGTTTTGGACCATGTAGATTGATTCCAAGATTCCTCATCTTTCTCTCTTGTTTTATCTTTTTCTTCTATTTCTGTGCGAGTTCCTGAATTTTTTCTTCTAAACCCATTTCATTTAAAATTTCTGATGCCTACAATCAATTCCCAAGAATTCTTTTTTGTTTTCTGATGTTATTTTTCAGTAGCAATTCTTGCTTCATGGATACAGTATCTTCTCTCATCTTTCTGAAGTTTTTCTTTCTACATTTCCATCTCACTGAATTAATCTCTGCTTCAAGCGGCTTTTTCCCTGCCTGTCCGTTTTAAAAATTCTTTCCTCAGGTTCTTGGTACTCCTTGCCTATTGCTACATATTAAGGAAATGACTAGAATCACTGTGCAGTGGGCAGGGCACACTGGCTGTAATGATCGTTGTAAACTGATCTGATTGGGCAGTGATGACAATATTTTTACGTTCTCATAGGCTTGTTAACATATTCCAATATCCTGCCTGAGAGTATATACCTATAACAATCTTCTGGAAGCAAAATTGGGCAAAAGGAACTAAGCCTTAAAGATCAGAATTTAGGCAGACTTTCATTTAACTTCCCTGTATTCAAGAAGTTATCCTTACACCACAGAAACACAAAGGATCATAAGAGACTATTGTGAACAATTATACATCAACAACTATGACAACTTAAAAGAAATGTATAAATATTTAGAAACATACAACCTACCAAGATTGAATCAGGAGCAGCAGATATCTGAATAGACCAATTACCACTAAGGAGATTGAATTAGTCATCAAAAACCTCCCAATACACAAAAGTCCAGGACAAGATGGCTTCACAGGTAAATTCCACGAACGATTTAAAGAAGAACTGATGATGGTAACAGGGAGATCCAAGACGGCGGAGTAGATAAATGCTGTGCTTACCTCCTCCCACGAACACATTAAAATTACAACTAAATTACAGAACAATCAACTTGGAGAACCATCTGAAGTTTACCTGAACAGAAGTTTCATAACTCAGGATACAAAGAAACCACACTGAGACTGGTAGGAGGAGCAGAGATTTGGAAGGGGCCGGCCCCAAACCTCTCAGTGGCAGATGATAATTGAGTATTTCACCTGTGAAGGTTCCGCCTAGGAGAGTTAGGATCCCCCACATTTGGCTGTGAAAAACAGTAGGGATTCCGACCATCTAGGTGAGAAACAAAGCTGTGGGAAATCCAGACATCCTCTTAAAGGGCCCACTCAGGACTTGCTCCCAGGCCCTCACCCTAAGCTCCAGTGGAAGGGCGGTGACTCAGGAGGAGTCAGAGATATACAGGGAGAGACTGACTTGTGTAGCTATAGGGCAAGAGTTAGAGTGACAGTCACCATTTTCCCTGTGGAGAATCCTCCTGCCATGCAGCCTGCAGGCAGGAGCCATCTTCCCTGTGTTAAACACCCCCAACTCCCAAGCCCAAGGCCAAATTTGAATCTGCATTGGTCTGGTGAGCTCCTTGGGATGCGGCCCAACCCTACTTGTTTAATGCTGCAGGCACTTTATTAAGGAGCAGCCAGCCCTAACGGTTCTACACTCTTTCTTAGTCAACTCTCAGGGGTCCGTGGGCCCACAGTAAATGGCGACTGGCTTCAGTGTGCTCTGAGACTTTGGTTGAGTATCTCTAGGCTCAGTACTGGCACCAAATCAAAATTTACATTAACATGGTGAACAAAACTCATCCCACCCTGGTAACTTGAGATTCTGCCTCATCGAACTCACCTAACGCACAAGGTTTTATCAGCAGCTGAACCTTAAGGAAGCTAGCAGGTGACAGCAGGCCTTGGGGTGTCCTGGCTTTTGCGGAGCTACCACAAGCCCATGACTGGTGGCAGTCAGCCTCAGTTCGCAGTGTAGCTTCTCCCATGCACCTCCACATCCATCACAGGCAGGACTAACCGCAGATAGCTTTGTAGCTTCTACCAGGTAGGCCCCAGCAGATCGTAGGCAGTGGCTGCCCTGGGCCTACATCAGAGCCCCTCTCAGGAGGCCCAAGAACCAACATACCCTCAGATCACCACAGAGCACCACACAATTAGCCCATAAGCAGCACATCCAAAGGGCAATCACAATAGGCACCACAGCCCACTGGGGTAAATCCTGTTCCATGGGGTAAGCACCATGTACAGCAGCCCATAAGCTGTGGACGTGGTGAAAAACCACAGCCAGTCAGCCTGAGCATCAATTCCACCAAGTGATGTGCCAATAGGAATTAAGTCTCAACTATAGCAGGAGGGTATGTACAACCCACACAAGGGCCACTCCTGAAGTACCCAGCGCAGGAGACCAGGGAGATTGTACAGCGGGGGCCCCATAGGGCACCTACTACATAAGGGTACCACATCGAGACTGGGAGAGATAGTATATCTACCTAATAAATAGAAACAAACTAAGAAACAGTCAAAATGAGGAAACAAAGAAATACATCCCAAATGAAAGAATAGGAGAAAACTCCAGAAAAAGAACTAACCAAAACGGAGGCAAGAAATCTACTAGATATACAGTTCAAAACAACAGATAGAAGGATGCTGAAGGAATTCAGTGAAAAGTTCAACAAAGAGATAGCAATCATTAAAAAAAAAAAAGGACATAGAAACCGTAAAAAAAACCACTCAGAAGTAGAGACTATGATAACTGAAATGAAGAATATACTAGAAGGAATCACAGCAGACTAGATGTAGAAGAGGATCGAATCAGCGAAGTGGAAGACAAGGTAGCAGAAAACGCCCAATTGGAATAGGGGAAAAAAAAGTATCAAGAAAAAAAAAATGAGGATAGTTTAAGAGACCTCTGGGACATCAAGCATTACAACAATCACATCATAAGGGTACCAGAAGAAGAGAAAAAGCAAGGGATTGAGAATGTATTTGAAGAAATACCGATTGAAAACTTTCTTAACTTGGTGAAGGAAATAGAGACACAAGCCCAGGAAGTGCACAGAATCCCAAACAAGATGAAACCAAACAGGCCCACACCAAGACACATTATAATTAAAATGGCAAAGGTTAAAAGACAAAGAGAGAATCCTAAAAGCTGCAAGAGAAAGGCAACTACAAGGTTACTTATAAGGGACCTCCCGTAAGGTCAGCTGATTTCTGAACAGAAACCTTGTAGGCCAGAAGGGATTGGCATGAAATATTCAAAGTGATGAAAAGCAATGACCTACAAACAAGAGTACAGCACACAGCAACACTATCTTTTTAAATTGAAAGATAAAGAACTTCCTCAACAAGAAAAAAACTAAAGGAGTTCATCACCAATAGACAGACTTCTTTAAGATGGAAAAATAAGATCAAAAACATAAATAAAATGGCAGTAACTACCTATTGATCAACAATTACTTTAAATGTAAATGAACTACTCATAAATGCTCCAGTGAAGAGATATATGGTGGTTGAACTGATAATAAAACAAAACCCTTATGTTAGTATGCTGTCTAAAACTCACTTCAGACTGAGGGACACACACAGAGTGAAAGTAAAGGTATGGAAAAAGACAGTTCATGAAAATCAAAATAAACAAAGAAATCCGGGGTAGCAACACTTAGACAGATAAAACAGACTTTAAAACAAAGGCTATAACAAGAGACAAAGAAGGACCCAGTAATCCCACTTCTATTTATTCGAAGAAACCCAAATATGCTACAGCAAGGGGACATGAGCAACCGTATGTTCACTGCAGCACTGTTTACAATGGCCAAGATGTGGAGGCAAGCTGGGTGTCCATCGATAGATGAATGGATAGAGAGGAGGTAGACGTGGAGGATGCTGTACTGAGTGGAGTATGTCAGACAGAGAAAGACCAATACAATGTGATTTTGCTTATATGTGGAATATAAAGAACAAAATAAAACAACAAAACAGAAACAAACTCATAGATACAGAGAACAATTAGATGGTTGCCAGATGGGAAGGCGGTTAGGGGGTGGTGAAAAAGGTGAAGGGATGAAGAAGTACTGGTTGTTACAAAGTAGTCATGGGAATATAGGGTATAACATAAGGAACATAGTCAGAAATACTGTAATAACTATATATGGTATCATACGGGTAATAGATTTATCGGGGGATAGATGGGAGGTGGGTTGAGGGGCATGGTGCAAAAGGTGACGCAATTAAAAAGTGCAAACTGGTAGTTATAAAATAGTCATGGGGATGTAAAGTAAAGCATTGGGAATATAGTCAATAATATGGTAGTAACTATGTATGGTGCCAAAGTGAATAGTAGACCAGTCAGGAGGATCACTTCTTAAATTATATAAATGTCTAATCCCTATGTTGTACACCTAAAATTAATATAAAATAATATTGAATGTCAATTGAAAAATTAAAAAGGGGGAGAAAGGTGAATAAGAGGTCCATATTTGCAGGTATAAAATAATAAGCCATGGGGATGTAACGTACACCATAAAGAATATAGTGAATAATATTGTGATAGTGTGGTATGGTGTCCGATGGTTGCTGGACTCACTTCTTTAGGTATATAAATGTAATATAATATTGTATGTTAGCTGTATTTTAATAAAAATCTTAAAAAATAAAGAATACCAATATCTTCTCAAACTCTTCCAAAACTCAGAAGAGAAGGAAACACTTTCTAACTCATTTCATGAGGTCAGCATTACCCTGATACTAATACGAGATTTAAAAAAACAGAAAAAAAAGAAAATTACAGGGAAATATCCCTGATAAACATAGATACAAAAATCTTCAACAAAATATTAGCAAAGCAAATTCAGCAATACATTAAAAGAGTCACACACCATTACGAAGTGTGATTTATTTCAGGGACGCAAGGAAGGTTCTAGAAATTAAAGTAAAAAATGAGACACACATTAATAAAATGAATAAAAATCACATGATCATCTCAATAGATGCAGAAAAAGCATTTGATAAAAATTAACATCCATTCATAATAAAAAGTTTCAACAAACTTTGTATAGAGGGAACAAACCACAACATAATAAAAATCATATATCTCAAGTCCACAATTAACATCATGTTCAATGGCGAAAAGCTCAAAGTTTTCCTATAAAACAGGAACAATATAAGGATACTCACTCTCACCACTTTTATTCAACATGGTACTAAAAGTCTTGCCAGAGCATTCAGACAAGAAAAATAAAAGGCATTCAAATCAGAAAGAAAGAAATAAAACTGTCTCTATTGGCAGTTAACATATTATATATTATATAAAGACTGCACCAAAACCTATTAAAATTAATCTGTGAATTCAGTACAGGATACAAAATCAATATTCAAAAATCCATTGTGTTTCTATACACCAAGAACAAACTATCTAAAAAAGAAAGTAAGAAAACAATCCCATTTACAATTGCATCAAAAGGAAAATACCCAGGAATAAATGTAACCAAGGAGGTGAATGACCTGTACCCCCAAAACTGGAAGACACTGATAAAACAAAATTGAAGAAGACACACATTCCATACTCATGGAATAGAAGAATTAATATTGTTAAAATGTACATATTACCCAAATAAATCTATACACTCAATGCGATCCTTATCACAATTCCAATGTCATTTTTCACAGAAAAAAAAAAAATCCTAAAATTTGCATGGAACCAGAACAGACACCAAAGGAATCTTGAGAAAGAAGAACAAAGCTGGAGGCATCATACTTTCTAATTTCACACTGTTGCAATGCTGAAGTAATCAAGACAGTATGGTATTGGCATAAAAACAGATACATACATCAATAAAACAGAACAGAGTCCAAAAATATACCCACACAAAAATGGACAATATATTAAAGAATATACAATGGTGAAAGGATAATCTCTTCAAGAAATGTTCGGAAAAATGGACAGCCACATATAAAAGAATAAAACTCAACCCCTATCTTAAACAAAAATCAACTCAAAATGTATTGAAGACTTGAAGACCTGAAGCTACAAAACTCCTAAAAGAAAACTTAGGGGGTAGGCTCTTTGACAATGAGTTTGGCAGTGAGTTTTTGGGTTTTACATCAAAAGCAAAGGCAATAAAAACAAAAATAAACAAGTGGTCCTACATCGAACTAAAAGAGCACTTCTGCACAGCAAAGAAAATCAGCAACAAAATTAAAAGGTAAGTTACAGAATGAGAGGAAATACTTGAAAATATATATCTGATGAGTTAATACCAAAATTATATGAAGAACTCATAAACTCAACAGCAAAATACCAAACAAACCAATTAAAAAATAGGCAGAAGAACTGAACAAATCTTTTCCTAAAGAAGACATATAGATGACCAACAAGTGCATGAAAGTGTTGAACATCACTAATCATCACAGAAATGCAAATCAAAACCACAATGAGATACCACCTCACACCTGTGAGAATGGTTATTATCAGAGACAACAAATAACAAATGTTGGTGAGGAATGTGAAGAAAAGGGAACCACTGTGTACTGTTGGTGGGAATGTAAATTGGTGCAACTACTATAGAATACATTCTGGTGATTCCTCAAAAAATTAAAAACGGAACGATTATATGATCCAGCAATTCCACTTCTGGGTATACTTGTATACCACAAGAAAACAAGATCACTATCTAGAAAAGGTATTTGTACCCCAATGTTCACTGCAGCATTATTTACAATAGCCAAGAAAAGAAAAAAATGTAACTATGTGAAGTAATAGATGTTAATTAAACTTATTGTGGTAATTAATTAACTATATATATTAAATCAGCATGTTGTACACTGAAAATTAATTATGTTACTTGTCAATTGTGTCTCAATAAAACTGGAAAAGGAAAAGGGTATTCATTAATATGAATGGTTACAAAATAAATAAAATCAATAGCTTTCTGATATACCTCATCTTATAAAGAAAATATTAAGGGAAAATATTACACTTACATTTACGTATAACTAAATAGTATCTAATATCTAAAATAGTCTTAACAATGTACAGGCAAGATATGAATAAAATTATAACATTCTACATAATAGTATGACAAAAGGATTTTAGAATGTGTATGATTTGAATAAATGGAACAACATATCATAGAAAAAGTGGGCTTAATTTTTTTAAGAGGTCAATTTAGTTTAAATTTACTCGTTACGTAGTATATTATCAATCAAAATCCCTATATGTTGTGGGAAGGGTGGTGAGAGAATTGAGAAAATGATTCTAAGTTTCACTTTGAAGAATAAACTTGCAAGTATACCTGGAAGAATTCTGATAAACAAAAATATGAAGAAGGAACACTGTCTTATTAGATGTTAAAATGTATCTTAAAATTGCTGAAATTAAAAAATGTGGTACTGGCTGAGAAGTAGATGATTATGTAACAAATTAAAATGCCCAATCTTAGAGAATTAGCATTTGAAAAAGTTAGAATCTTGAATTGGTGAGGAAAATATACATTAGAAAATAAATGTTTGTCCAATATGTAACCATTTGGGGAAAAAATGTCTTTTCTACAGTGCTCTTTGTATGATTTACATTTGTTACAAAAAGAAATTGTGAAAGTAACAAAAGAAAATATGAGCAGATTTAGAAGACAATATTAGGGTAGAGAATGCTTTTGTAAGTATGACATAAAAGATGGAAATAATGAAAAAGATAAGTTTAACTATAAAAGTTTAATTACTTCGGTATTATAAAAGAAACACTCCAAGTGAGACTGAAAGATAAATGGTCAATAGGAAAAAGTACTTTCCTTATACATGATAGAGAGAGATCTACTATCCTTAATATACATAAATCTCTAACAAATTAATAAGAATGTACATCTCAACAGAAAAATGGGCTAAATCAAAAAATATAGCACACACCAGAAATACTTCGGTTTTTAAAAAAAAAATTAGTGGGAGACTACAATCAGTAAAGTTGGAGAACATGAAACTTGAGAGATAAAAGTACAAAATAAAACTGTCACTAGTATAGTAACAAAATTTTTTGTTATGGTACAAATTATTACAAACTTTACTACATTGCTTAAAAAGAGATACTTGTATTGTGTAATAAATGGGATTCTAATCTTCACTAAAGGAAAAATAAAGAGAATCCTTGCACTCAACTACGCCTAGGGTCCTTCAGTCCAGAGATATTTCTCCTGTCCAGAGAATCAGCCACCTCCAGTCTCAAGTGGGGAAGGATGAGTTCCCCTAACCACAGAGGACGGCTAATGATCAACTAATCCTCCACACCCTGCTCTCTCTATACTCCAGAAGCCCAGGGTCTCCATGGCCTGACTCCTTTCTAAGTTCTGCAGCACAAATTAGATGCCCATCTTCCCACTGCTAAGATCATACTGCAGCTTTCTTGGACTCTGAAGTCTGTTACCATTTGTCCTTTTGCTTTCCAGCTTTCAAAGTGTTGTCACTCTTATCTTTTCTCTTTTCCTCTGGTCCTTTAAGATGTGCTTTTTTTTAAAACTGTGTCTGTCATTGTAGAGGGATTTGAGGAGGTGGAGGTAAATGCACATGGCTTTTATGCATCATCTTCACGAGAAGTCTGAACAGTTTTAAAGTCCAAATTGTTACATTTCCTCAATGTTATGGGTCTACTACAATTTTATTTTATAACTTTAAAAAATACAAATTCCTAGTGAAGCTAACACAAAATATTCCCATACAATGACAACAAGCACTGCTTGGAATAAAACCTTAACTCAATAGGAAATTACACAATCTTCACTTAAAATGGTCATTCTAACAGTTAAGTTTCTGATTGTCTACAGACCAGGTTATATTTATAAGTTTTTATAAAATCAACTGTATATTAAATACTGATCTCCAAAGGTTCAGTAAGGGGAAAAAGTAGGCTATAGCAGGAACATGCATGAAGTGATACCAGAATGTACAGGACCAGCTCATGGCTGGTGGAAAAAGCAAAGGCAGGCTTGGGCCTCAGGACAGGTTTATGAGCTTCAATGCCAAGTCTTGACAAAAGTCAACATCCTACATAGCTGTGTCTTGTAATATTAGGCTTAGAGATTTTTTTTTTTTTGGCGGGAGGGTCGGGGGCGTCTGAGAGATTAGAAAAAACAAAGTTTCAACATCCATTATTAAATATTCACAAAGGCTTTGTTTTGTTTCCTTTGATCTTATTTTTAAACACTGGCAAGAGCTTTAAACCTTCCAGCAAGCGATCTTGATTTGTTTTAATGATATATTTCAGGAATATATGCATTATATAAAAAAATATACTTTACTTAAAGTAAAATTTCATTACCATTTTGGGATTATCCACAGATGATTTCATGAGCTCCAATACAGCAAGATCTAAATCTTTCAACAATTCAGTGTTGATTGTTTCTGAGAACAAGCTATAAAAATACTCTCCATGACAGAAGCTGACAATGTTTCTCTGGGAGCCTCCTGTGGATGGCATGAACAACACTGCTGTGTCCAGAAGAAGACTCACAAGGCACTCACACTAAGAAGAAAGAAAAGTGTGATAAAAGAAGTACATATCTTAAGTATTACAGAATGACTCTTTGGGTTGCTATTAATTTTGAAAGTGGAAAATCATACAGAGCCTGATATTTAAAGGCCTGGGTTCAAGTTTGAACTGTATGCATTTCAATGAGCCTCCATTTTCTACGTTGCATTTTGGGAAAGAAATGTTCTCTGACTCACGTTTCTCCCAAATTTCCAGAAATCTTGTTGTTTTGAGGGGAGAGTCTAGTAAGGGTGTCTTTTTAGAAATTTAAGTATGTAACTTGTTTACCTTAAGTGGACAAGGGGGCAAAGAGGTTTCTGCAACAAGAGAAAAGATGGGTAAAATGGAGTGAACACACAGTACTGGCTGGCAGGTCTCTGCTATAGCAGAGACTGTTTGAGGCCAGCTCTGCAGAGTTCAAACAATGAAGACATTTTTTTGTGGTGCCTCTGGGATTATCCTGCAGGGGCTCTCCCTAATTAACCATCTGAAGAATCACTAAGGATAGGGGAAGAAGAGACCACTTGTCAACACAGTTCAGCTGTTCTCTGCCTAAAGTACTTTTGAAATCCAAAAGGGATAGACAAAAGCCCAACTTAAAGGAATGCTGTTCTATTCTATTAAAAAGAGAACAACAGTTAAAAAAAAAAAAAAACCTTTTAGAAAGTCAGCTTACATAAAGTACTTGTGCATTTAAGAACTTACCCAACTAAATTCACGTTTTTAAAGACACAACACATGTGAGTTGTATATTTACATGATTAAGATAGCATAGCATGTAGCTGTTTCTCCTACCAGTCCTCCAAAAGCAAAGGCCAACTCCAGAAGTCCACTGGCCAATCGCTTACAACTGGGGTCTAGCGAAGGAAGGCACTGTCGTTCATGTCCAGGTGCAATGCTTTTATAAACCAGGGAAAGAAGTTTTGTGCCAATAGAATGACGCTGATCTACAGACTAAAATAAAGTCAACACTGAAATATCCAGCAACAAGGTATTTTATAGAAAAACAATTTCACACTCTTCATTAATTAAAAATCCATGTGAGCTAACACTGACAACTGCCTTTCAATTGTCAGGAAATTTTTCACTCAACTTTGCTTTCTGTGCTATATTTTTAATTAATGTCACCTAGCCACAAAGACACAATAGCAGTTAGTCCCTAAAGTTCTTCAGAAGGCTGCTGGAAATACTCAAATGTCCTTTATTTTATTTTCATTTATTTATAAATTTTTTATATTTACTTTCATATTTATATTCCTGGTAATACCCACATGTCTGGAGCAAGGATTTCTGTAATTTCCATTTCAGCATACTCTGTACATAAAGGATGTTTTAAAAAGACTGTAAATAGACTAATATAAATAGAATAATTAGCAAAATGAAGCTAAAAGAAATGTAAAAACAAATTGGCTGCAGTTACCTGAGATGGTAATATAACATGCAAAAGACCAGCTTTATGAAGTTGTTTGCAAGCTGACACGATAGAAGCCAGCTCGGCCCTATCCACATAAGCATCAGGGCCACACAGGTTAACAGCACAGAGCTTCTCAATGCTGGCCATGTGAAAAAAGCAAAAAGAAAACTTAGATGAGTGCTGATCTTATTAAATTATCAGGACACACTGAAAATACGTGTGTTCTATTATAAATGTATTTACTAACTACCTGGCACTCAAATTCATGACATAACCTAGAAAGCAAACAGAGGCTAACACCAAACAAGGGGCCCATGCACTAATCCAGCTGTGGAAATCAACACGAGGCTAAGCCCATCCAAGGCTTGTGTACTCTAAAGGTGCAGTGAAGGCAGTTGCTAAATAGATAATTTTCAAACAACTGATGAAATCCTCTGCACCAAACACCCACTGATGAGATCCTTTACTTAAACAAATGGGGCTACAGAAGCAACACACACGGCTGCCAAAGCACGTTGCAACCTTAATTCCACTACAACACTGACCCTGAGCATGATCCGAATGCCCACCTCTGTGCTGTTATTTTTTCCTTGAGGTGCACCTCTAGGATGTCTTTGTATGGGGACTTCTTCAATGCTCTCATCAGGTTCACACAAACATCAGGAAGATGATCCATAACGGGAACATCACCAATATTGAAACCTATGCTCGAGGGCTCACAAAGGGTTTTCACCAAGAGTCTCATAAGATTTGTGTTACATAAATACTTCTCAAGATGCTGTAAGAGATGGATTGGAATAAAAACACATCTATTAGTCAAGATTTGGATTTTCACTAGAGTATAAGTTCCACGAAGCTGGAAATTTTTGCTTGGCTAGGGCGAGGATTGGCAAACTTTCTCTGTAAAGGGTCAGACAATAAATGTTTTTGGCTTTGTGGGCCATAAGGTCTCTGCTGCAACTACTTAACTGCCATTATAGCGTGAAAGTGGCCATGGACAATATATGAACAAATGAACCGGGATATATTCCAAGAAAACCTTCTTTACAAAAGCAGGCAGCAGGTGGGATTTGGCCTGTGGACCAGTTTTCCAGCCCCTGGTTTATTAGGGCAATGCTATGTCTGCCCACAGGACAGGGCATATACTAGGTGCTTAGTATATATTAACTGGATGTATTGACTGGAGTTTGTTTATATACCAAGCCTCCCAGATACATTTATAGATATTTGCTAATGCATGTTTCCTAAGGTGGATCATAGTATAAAATGCAGTATCAAACAAAAATTTAGAAAAACTATTTTGTATTTTCTTCACACAATGAGCAGTTTTATTATTTTCAAGAACAGATAACTCCTACAGCAATGGGAAGTTCTAAGACAGCTAAAACCACTTCTAATAAGTACTTTATATGTGTTTTTCCAGTACCAAGTACTGACCTCAAATTAATAAAGCAGCAGGAGTGACCCTACCTTCCAGCCTTCTGGATAGATGCTGAGCAGTGTTGTGGTAAACTCCATCATCCGAACGACAATTGTGCATTTGCTATAATTATATTTTTCTTCCTCTTGTGGGCTGGGTTTGTTACTTGTTGCCCCAGTGCCAAAGCACTTTTCTGCTGCCATAATATCATGCATAGCAATGCTTTCTAAAAAGAAAGCCACCGCTGTCCAAAGTAAAGACTGCGTGTCAGTACCTAGAAAAAAAATTACATTAAAATATCAACATATGCTTCCTTCTAACTTCACCAAGGTTAATGTAAAATTTCTTCTTTAAATATAGGCATGATATACTTTTAGTCAAAATTTCAAAATTTTTCAAAAAAAGTTCAATAAAAACTGAATAAAATGGCAGTAATTTCTTCTCATTTCAAAATTTCAGAATTAATACCACTCAAATAGAATTCACCTTTAGACTCATGTAATAAGAACACATCTATGGACAGTTAGGTCTTGCTTCTCAAACACTGCTTGTGGGAATATAAATTAATATGATATTTTTGAAGGGCAATTTGGCAAATTATACCAAAAGCTTTAAAACGTATGCTAATTTATATAAAATGTTAAAAAGTTCTTTTGCTTTGATCTAGCACTGAAATTTTATCCTAGTGAAATGGCACAACTGCAAAGATGTGTTTGTAAGGATGTTCATTTTAGCATTGTTCTTAACAATAAAAAAGTAGAAACAACTTAAATGTCCTTCAAAGGGGCAACAGAGAGACCAATTATGGCAGTTATTTTCAAACAGGTGTGTATGGGCACTGGTCATTTTATAGAATCAATTTCAGATCAACTCTCATATGGACTTTTTCATAAAATCTGAAAACATGATTGTGCTGGTGCTCCTTTCCCATCTCCACCTCTTTCATGATTACCCTTCTCCTGTTTAACAAAGAAAAGACAGATACACCTTTCTCTTCTGCTCAATCTTACTGCAGTTTATAATTAAAGTTAATGACCTTTGGAGCCCCAAAGCAACAATTTAAAACAGTGACATATATGTTGAAAGAAAGACTAAACGTAATGACTAAGAAATCCTTTCACAAGTCTGATGGTTTCCAAGTCTTTGTTTTCATAAAATTTAAGGAAAGTTAAACTGTCAACTGGTGGATCACTAAAAATAATTTTGATGACAAGTCACCATGTATTCAAAGAACTGAGAGAAAATACATTAAAAATTAATCCTCAAACACCAAATATCCTTGAATACAACAGATGATGGGCTGCATGACTCATTCCAACCACAAATATGTTAACTGTCCGAAAAATATGTTAACTGTGCAAAAAAAAATCTGTGCCTTTTAGAATTATTCAAATATAGCACTTGTTTATATGAACAAGTTCTTTTACTACTAAAATCTAAATAAACAAACAATAAAATTCTAACCATATAATTTTCCTTTTAATATGTAACGATTATAAAAATGTTTATTATACTTATGTTGTGGTAGTAATGAATATAATGTGCCCTAATAATAAGTGCAATGATAACACAGAGGAAACCTTTAAACACAGACCCTTTATTACAAAGACATAGGTAGAGTTATAAGTAAAAACACAAGCATAAAAGCATGACACCTTAGGTTCAAAAAATGTAAGGGTGATGGAATGGTAATGATAATGAGGGACTGCGCAAAATTCTCCATAAAGAAATTATATTTTAAAGCTGATGATGTTAAATATAAAACTACTATAGTATTTAGGTTCCAATGAATACTTTTTTTTCAAGTAATGCTAACGGTTTTATATTAAAATGTCAACATCTATAACACACCAGAAAGATATACAGAAAACCAATTTTGGGGGTGAACTTTAAAGTTTGAATGAAGGTACACTGTTTTTAATGTCTCCCTCCCCTCACAGGGTAAATGAATAAAACTGGTTTAAAACTACTTAATGTATTACAGACACATGATTTAGTAATATGTGTATATTTAAACTAGATCAAGCTATATATACCAACATAAAAAGATGTCTAATATGTTAAGTTTCTTTTTAAAAAGTAAATTACAGTAAAGCACACATATAATCCCATTAACTAAAAAATGAAAATCAGAAAAAATATACAATATGTATAACAAAGTTTAGAAAAGTAAACACTAAATTATTATAGTGTTTATCACTAGGGAATGTGATTAGGGGAGAGGTTTTGCATATTTTCTGTGCTTTTTTCCTTGTTTAGATTTTCAAAATGAGGATATGAGATCTTCTTAAAACAATACATTTAAGGTACTATTTGAAACTGAACAGCTACTGTTGCTGTATTTAAGGTTTCACAACTTTTTGACCTAGTCTTCCGATAATCTCATGCTAGAATCACTATGGAGTCAGATTTTCTCAGCACAGTATAAAATCTGTTTTCCTGAACTTTAGCTTGTGTACACGCGGTGCACATTATACACTCTCCACTATGCCTGGCTTTACCATCCTCAAACTAGAAGGAAAATAAAATAGCCTTGTTCCTTTCTCCCAAATTTCCATAATATGGACCTTATCTCTGATGGAATTAAAGAGAGCATAGTAGTTCCTTTAGTCAGCCACCACCACCACTAGTATGGATTCCCCATCTATATTAAAAAAAACATTCAAATAAGAGAACATGTTCTGAGTGGAAAGTCTGAGGTTCAGCTCATCAGAGAGGATTTAGTGAAACTCCAGAAAATTAACATATGCCTGCTCAGAGAATTGCAAAGCAGAGAGCACATCTGTCAGCTCCAGATGCTCTACACTTGGAGAGATGCACCTCCCAAAAGCCATCTCCTATCCTCACAGTCCCATTTAGGTCACAAAAAGGATGGAGACTGCCTACCTTCTTCTTCCCAGCATGGGCCAAGGAACAAACAAACATTCTACCTTATGTTCTGCCTCTCAGCAAACAACACTGTTATTACCATATTATAATAAAAATGCTTAATAGGAAAATGTAAGAAAAACAAAGACATGCTACACAGAAACACAGAATAAGATCATAAAGTTTTAGGTCAAGAAAGACTCGCTTTAATTTACTACGTACAAATGAAAACCTTAAAAGGTTATTTTCATAAAAGGGTCAAGAACCTGTGGACAGGGCAAAAAGGAAGTATAAACTTTGTTTTTGTAGCCTTAATTGTGTCATCTAAATCATACTAATATCCTCATTTTGAGATTAAGTAAGAATGCAGGTACTTTGCACAATACTAAATGATGTTGTCACCATTGTTATTGTTATTTTGGGACAGCAGCAAACTGTCTCATCAAAAACCCCACTGATGTTTTCCCCACAATGACTATAGGCAGAACTGAACACCACTAACTTAGGGGTAAGTGTTACTTACCCAAGACCTCAGGTGCTTCAAAGGTTTTCTCTTCAATGAATGTGTTGTAACACTCCAGAGCTGCCAGAAGCAAGTCCATCCACTGCAGGGCAGCTCTTAGACTGAACGGCCCTTGCATATGACAGAGTGTTGGTTGAGCAAGGATGCCTGATGGTGGATCACAATCTCCTCCCCCACCCTCAAATGTGTTTATGAGAAAGGAAGTATCTTCTTTCTTGATAATATCTTTCAGCCATAAAGAAGGGCATTTGTTGCCTTAAAAAAGAAACAAGATTAAAACGTACATATAAATAACTTACACATAATTAAAATTATTTCATCGAATCACTGTGCCTAATTAAAAACAACATCCCCTAATAATAAAATAATAAAAATTAAAAGTCTGGTAAGTTAAAAAAATGTAACCAGGCAAGAACAAGACTGGTACTACACAATATTTCAAACATAGTTTTCAATAAATGTCCCACATAAACTATCTACTAGAGTAGTAAAATTTCAAAATGATACAGGACAATCTTTTTTTAACCATAGTACTCACAACTTGTTTCACTATAATTACTGCCAAAAAGGTATTTATTTCTATCAAAAGCCATTCTCTTCAGTTTCTTTAAACATTATAAAAATAGTTGGGTACCATTTAAATAACTGTAAACTTCCTGCCCTTTTTTTCTGCCTGTTATCTTAAATACTATTATTCTTTTTTTAAAGGAATAATTTAAGAGATAAATACAAAAAGAGCACTGTGAATCTTAAGCTCCTATCCTGGCTGGGCTACCTCCCAGCTGTGGTGACCTGGCCTCTCATGTCCCAGTTTCCTCATCCGTAAATGAGAATCATAACAGTATCTACCTCTGAGGTTATTACAAAAATTAATTAGTTTATATTTGAAAGTGCTTAGAATAGCCTTTACCACACAGTAAGTGTAGTGTTTATTAAATAAAAGAGTCAAATGATCTGCTTGTTAAAAGGTACTTTTGTTTTAGGTAGTCATCATTTTCTAAATTAAAGAAAAAAATCACAAAATTTTATTTTGTATTCTCTGAAATGAAAGGCTCGGAAAATGCCAAATCATTTTGAGTCTAATGAAGTTAGTGAATAATCCAAAACAGTAATGTAACTTTGACGTCTTAGTTTTTCTATTGTGTCAAAAAATACTTATGAGAAGCTCTGTAAGTGAAACATTAACATCATGTTTTTAGGGTTGCTTTAGAAATATTAAATGTTCCATTATTTTCACTAAGAATAAACAAAGAAAATAAAACTCTAACAATGAGTGAAAATAATAAAATATTTAAATTCTGTATCAAGTACTAGCTAAGAATGATAGAATAGAAAGTAAGGAAATAAAGGACACAAAAAGACAGATCTAGAGGCAGCTGGATGGCTCAGTTGGTTAAAGAATGAGCTCTGAACAACAGGGTTGCCGGTTCGATTCCTGCATGGGCCAGTGAGCTGTAATCTCCACAACTAGACTGCAGACAATGAGCTGCCGCTGAACTTCTGCAGGGGCGGCCGGATAGCTTTGTTGATTAGAGCATGAGCTCTCAACAACAAGGTTGCAGGTTCAATTCCCACATGGGATGGTGAGCTGTGACCCCTGCAACTAAAGACTGAAAATGGTGACTGGACTTGGAGCTGAGCTTCGCCCTGGAGAAAAGCATCGTTCCCCAATATTCCACAATACAAAAAAAAAAAAAGATATGCATCTCTATGTTCATTGCAGCATTATTTAAAAGAAAAAAAAGACAGATCTAGACAAAGAACAAGACAAGGGAACACGCGTAAGAACAGAGATAAGCCTAAGAGAAATAGGAAAGTACATTTGGAGAGCTCGGAATCTTCCCAGCTCTCTACTTCTTTCTCACTCTCCTCCTCACAAGTGTGGTTATCTGTCACTCTGGCTTTTTGTGCAACATGTTCCCATTCACTGATCTCAGAAGCCCCTGAAACATGTCATAAGGACATATCTGCACTTAAGTGTTGATGTGCCCAGCACCCCCATTCATAGTGCAGGACCTCAGGACATAGGACCTCTGATCTAAAGAGATGCCTATCGTATCTTTTAAAAACCATTAGAGGAAAAGATACAGGAAATGTAGATGCACCAGTGGAGGACACTGAAAAGGTAAGTCAAGGAATGCTCATTAATTTTATAAAAATTTTATGTTGGTAGCAGGGCAAATTCATCTACTACTTAGCATCCTTAGTTTAACAAAAACAATTCTGAGAAGTAGAGCTCATTTACTTCATTGAAAATATATGAGGTCTCAATTAAAGGCAATTGAGAGGAAGAGCAATAGAAATGTCTTGGGTCAGTCAAGTTGACATCACTAGAAATTATGTGGGCAAGAGACAGCCAAAGACCCAAATGTAAGTTAGAGTTTGCCAACAAGTAGTTCTACCTATGTAAAATATCTGGGCCTTAGTTTCCTTTAAAAATAATGAAAACATGCCCCACCCCTCCATCCCACACTGACTTTACAGGACTGGTGGAAGCATGATTTAACATACAAAACAAACTTTAAAAGTTGTAACCAAATATAAAATACTAATCATGATTTTTAAGCAATTCTCAAAGTTAAAAATACAAATATATATTTCCACTATATAAATACAATTATAGAATAGTAGATAAATATATTCCCTATATTTACATACCATATATGATACATATTATGAATATAATGTACCGGGGCTGCCAAAAAAATGTATACACATGACTTGTTATCTGTATGTATTCATCTTTTGTTATCTGTATATATTATTACAATTTTAATACAGGTTTTTCCTTTCTTAAAATGTGTATACATTTTTTTGGCACCCTCTGTAGTATATAAAATATATAGTACATGACATTATAATAAATTCCATAGTACAACAAAATACAGAATTCCTTCTAAGTTTTAGAATTACATGAAATAAGTTTTACTCTTCTTCCATGAAGAAAAAGCCCCAAAGTAGTACTCCACCCCATTTTCCAAAGAGAACTGGTTCTCTGTAATGATTTGTAGTGAGTGCACTATCACCTTTCTCACCCAGACACATATGCCAGAGCGTGCACTGGTTCTGGACTAGAGCACAGTGCACTTGAAGAGAGCAAGCCAGTTCATGGGTCTGTCCTGAAGCACAGCTTCCCATGCCTAAGCTACAGAACCTGGGGTTGAACTTGCTGGAAAAAACAAAACAATACATTTATTCCTAAGAAATTTAGTAATTATCTCTAGCCTACAGGTACAGTTTATTGAAAAGCCTAGGTTCACTTCTTTCCTTTAATATCACAATGATCTGAGATCATTCAGACTTAGGAGAGCAGCAATTTCTTATTACTTATATACTGAAATAAAACAACTGCATTATTTCATTAAATATTAATAAGATTTGTAAATCTTAATTGAAAATCATGTTAACAACAACAGTGGTCATCCAACTCTTCTTTATTTCTTTTAAATGGACTAGAAAAATAAAAATATAGTGAAATAAAAAAAGATGCTGGGAAATTCCAAATTTACTTCTTCTATACCATTTGACTAACATCAAAATAGCATTTTTTTCTTTCCTTCTATAAATCTTTGAAAAATGTACAGCCATACTTATCACGTATTTTTTGCATTTATTAAAAACATATTATTTGTTACATTCATCTAAAAGATGGAAAGATCACATTTTAAATTAATTATGAATCTCTAAAGTACTGGTAAAGCAAAACCCATTATTTATAGGACATAAAGATCACCATACCTGGCAATAAAGGAACAAATTTATAAAAGAGTTCTATGGATTTGTGTCGACATTCTGTCTGGGGCCTCCCACAATGGGCTAAAAGCCACTGGACCACATCCAATAAACACAACGATGCCGCAGGTGGAAATCCCCTATATGGAGATAACACACAGTATATAATGTGCTCCCCAACATTTCACATTTAAGTGACCCACTATAAACCATAAACTCAATATTGCCACACTGATATATGTGGAAACCCTATTAAAAAGCATTTAATATCTTTTTTAATGTATTATCATTAGAATGCAATCAAAATGTCACAGGTTAAATAGGTTCTAAATGCTGCTTAGCTTCATTTTTTTTTGGAGGGAAAAATTTACAAGCATTTCTTAAAAGAACAGCACCAAGTATTTTCACGTTTCCTTTTCATTGTACTTCAAACAAAAGGAGGTTTAAGATCTAAAGCAGTGCTTCTCAAATTGTGGTCTCTAGACCAGCTGCATCAGTATTATCTGTAAACTTGGCAGAAATGCAAATTCTCAGCCCCACCTCAGACCTAATGAAACAGATTCTGAGGGCAGGGCCCAGCAACCTGTGTTTTAACTAGATCTCCAGGTAATTCTGATGCATGCTGAAGTCTGAAAACCAATGATTTAAAGAGATGTTATAAATTAACTTAAGAATCTGGAAGAAGCAATTTTAAAAGAGGTCATATTAATATCTAGTCCACATGGGATAATTCTTTTGCAGAGTGGCAGCCACCAGCAGACACCAGAGTTCCCCGCACAGATCTGGAGGGGCTGGTGCATGGCACACTCCCATCGTGTCTGAGAATGAGAACTTGCTGGGATGGAAATGAGAGCAAAGACTGGAAACCACGGGTCAATAACATAGCCTTGGTTTTGAGCAGCTTCATTTCATAATTCTATAATTCCATGTCTGTCAAAATCCTACTATTTCAATATTTCAGTTCTTATATTTCAAATTTACTCCATAATAGTTCATGCATATTGTAGTTAAATAATTCCATGTCAAATCTGTATTTGAATTACTTCAGGTAAAATAAATTCTCAGATACAAAACTAATTTTCAAATTGTATCCACTATCCCAACTGAAACAAATTCATCTTATGTCAAGATTTTTCAAAAATAAAGCTTTTTTTTTAACATCTTTAGAAAACTTACTCTTCATACTTCTACACAATCCTTGTTCAGAAAATTAATTCTTACACATTCCTCCCAGATTCTCCTTTATTAACTGAGAATTAGTTTTATATTGGGGGAAAATAAAAGAGAACTGAAGCAGTATCACCTACCGTGGCCAACGTCGTTTTTTTGCTTCATTTAAAGAAACGTGCTTTTTTTCAATGATACGCCTTAGGTGATCAATGGTATCACAACACTGTTGAATTGTACCTGTTATCAAGTACAAAAATATTATTTCCAAAGAAGATATATAACAAATTATTACTAAATTAGTATCATAGGTTTTTGCTCTAGTTTTTTTAATTAGAGGTAATTTTACAATGAGTTAATATCTTTTCATCCCTCAGAATATAAAATTTAAATAAATGATTTTCATTGCATGTCCAAACCCAAAACAAAGCACACATTTAAGACTACAGGATAGCATAGGGAACACTCACACATACAGCAAATACCACAACTAATGAAAAACTGCTCCACCAGCAACCCCAGCCCACCAAAGCACAGCCTCATGTAATAGTTTTGCAATGGAAGAGACTTTGCAGGTATTACAAAACCCACATACCAGCCAAGAGCCTGTATACTTGAATTTAAGGCTATTATTTAAGGGGTGTAAGTTACTTGACCTCCCCTTCTTCTCATGTAGGTTAAACTCTATAGCTTAATAACAAAGCTACTGTAGAAGAAGAACAGAAATAAAATAGTAAAACCATCTACAATAGGGTTATTTGGGAAAGGAGCCTCACACAACTTATTTTAACCTCTGTTAACAGAAGTTTCCTTTCTATGTTTTTTAAATATGGCAGTGATTTTTAAAAGAGTAAATTTTCACTTGTTGAGAAAATTCACCTATATGAGATATCTAGATAAACAAAGCAATATTAATTTATTTGATGGACTAAATTTTAAGCATTTTTGCCCATAGTAGACTATCGACAAGAAGGATAATGGAGCTCAACTTGTCTTTTAAAAAAATAAACAAAAACTAAAATCTGGTAAGTGAAAGAGAAGTTCTGCCAGCACACAGCTATGTGATCTAGACCAGTTGCTTACATTGTGTGGGCCTCCGTGCCTTGACTAGTGTGGAGACTGAATGGGAAGATCTCTAAGAAGTCTTCCAGCTCAAAAACTCCATGATGTTCCTAAGAGCTTCTGGACAAAATTTAATTGTAAACATCATCATTTATTATTTTCTTGGTTATTTTAGCCTATTTCTGACCGAATATATATATATTTCTCTGTACATAAGTATCCCTCCCTCTTCCTCCTACATCTGTGCAATTGCTCATAACACATAACCTTAGAACTGCTATTCTGACCACGTCCACACAAGTCATTCAAATTAAATGTATAGAAAAGATCTGATACTGCATCCATATTCTTTTAAAATAAAAGGAATTTTAAAATCTCTCAACCTATCCAAAAATAAGTCAACACCAACAATAAACTTGAAGCCTTTTACAAGCATATCCAGTACATGTAAATTATATATATTCATTACAAGATTATGATAAAGCTATTTTGACCATAATTAAGAAATACATATATATCATTAAATACATTTAATGATATATATATTTAATAATATATAAATAATATATAATATATTTAATAAACATATAATATATGTAATAAATATATAATATATATTTAATAATATATACTTTCTTAATTATGGTCAAAATAGCTTTACCATAATCCTTATTTTCTATTTTCTAAATTATCATTTGTGAGTTGATAGACACTGACTACATTTCAGTGGTTATTACATCCAGCATTTTTTATGTTGTACAATATGTGTACACTTTCACATGTGTCAATACAGCAACTGGCTGGCTTCACTGGAACTGACAATAAAATTGTCCCACCTGCCCTGGGTGGGATCACTGACTAATCAGGGGTCCAACCTCAGTGGCAATCAGGGATGTATAGTCTTAGAAGAGGAGAGCATGGCAGACTCTTTTACAAACTGGATTTAAGGCACTACAGGGACATAGCTCCCCTTTACATGTATCACCCTGAATGAGAAACCTGAGGAAAGTACATCATCTTGGAAGATAACAGGCTTAAACCCTGAGTGAAAAAGACTTGCGAGGCAAACAATTGGCATGCACACCGAAGATCACATAAGACCTACCTAAGGATTTCTCATCTGTATGTGCTAAGGCCAGACTTTCCATATATGTAACCAAGGCTTCAAATACAAACTGTTCTACCAGAGACTCTTCTTCCCTGTAAAATAAAGAGTACTGATCCTCACATAAGAAAACAATAAAGCAGAAATGACAAGAAAAAAAGTAATGTTATTAAATACATTAATTAATTTTGTTTTGTAAAATGATTCAAATGCTTTAAAACACAAAACAACCAAAAATACTTCTCAAAGAAAACTTAAGAGTAGACCAGACAATATAAACCAAAAGAGGCAGCACTGGCTTTTTCTCTGTACATAAGTATCCCTCCCTCTTCCTCCTACATCTGTGCAATTGCTCATAACACATAACCTTAGAACTGCTATTCTGACCACTTCCACACAAGTCATTCAAATTAAATGTATAGAAAAGATCTGATACTGCATCCATATTCTTTTAAAATAAAAGGAATTTTAAAATCTCTCAACCTATCCAAAAATAAGTCAACACCAACAATAAACTTGAAGCCTTTTACAAGCATATCCAGTACATGTAAATAATTAATTCAATTAACAACGTTTGTGGACCATCCACTTATACAGAGTAAACTCATGGGTACGCCAAGGAGAGAGGTTAAGATCTCTCACTAAAAAATGTGTTCCTTAATAACATAAGACAGTAAATGATTAAGTACAAAATGACAAAACGACAGGTGTAGGCACTAAGTCTCACAGGAGTTCAGAGAAAACTAAGAGTTAAATGTTCTATTTGTGTGATGAAGGGCTAGGTCACTGTATCACCCACTGGGAAGGAGCACTTTCTCTGTAAAAAATAAAATTAGAGCATGGTGTTGGAGGACTTAGAACAGGAATTGCAAACTGGTATTGGGTTTGGCAGGAACATTATCCTAATTTGTTTTTTAATTTGAATCCCAGGAGGTGCAAGGCCTCTCAGAGTTCCACACAGTCCACATCTACCACAATGTTGCACACCCAAATCTGACGCTGAAAATAAAGGCTATTACCAATAAATATGGAAGCAAGATGAAAAACACAGCAAGCAAACCAGCAAAGCTGGAAGGTTTGTTTGGCAGAGCAATTTACAATAAGACTACAAATGTTAGAGTTGAAATGTAGAGGTCTTCAAAGGTCAAAGTATAAGTGTTTTTATCTTAGATACCAAAACCAGTTAATGTAGGCAGGTAGAGAAATGACATGATAAAATGATACTCTAAAACTGTGCTCTCCAAAGAAAGGTGTGCAAAAACAGTTCTTTAGCATGCAGAAAGGAAACATAAGAACTTCTTTTTATATTATCCAATGTGTAAGATCTCAAAAGATTTCTCTCATGAAATTTTTGTTGAAGAGCCACATAGAAAGTAGTCCAACAAATGAGAGTATCCAAGAAAGAAACAACAGGAGAAAATGAAATCGAAGCCCAAAAAAACGAAAGAAGTAAAGGGGACACCCAAGAGGAATGTCAAGGAGATCCAATTATGGAAGGCAAGCAAGGACCCAAGAAAGAGACTTATTGACAGCTGTCTCCATCAGGATACACAATATAGGTTTTTCAACCTAGACAGAAGATCCAGGTAAGCCTGACCCAAATTCCTCTGTTTAGGAATTTAGCCTATATACTAGGCATACCATGATCATGTGCTTGAAGTTTTTCTACTATTCATGTTAAGCCTGGGTCAGCTGACAGTGCTCATTTATCCCACAAGAAATATTGCTCTGACCTGCTCCTGACAGGCAAGCGAAGGCCACTGGAGAACTGAGAAGCAGAAATTAAAGGGCAGTCCACACCCTCTGATATTTCTCCACCATTAGCTGCTGGTCTACTTCACACCATTTCTGGACAGCTCTGCTTCCTAGGACTACTGATAGACCTGGTCAAAGTACTGTAATTCCTTGGAACGGGCTCCTATAATCCTTCAGGAAAGCCGAAGCCAGTCTCCATTCAGCAGAGTCCCCCAGGTTGCTTCAACGAACAGTGAAAACACGGCCACATCCTTTTCAGTCTTCTCTATGCTTATTCTCTACTTTCCAAACTCAGAATTATTCCATATAGGATACATTTAAAAATAATAAAACATAAAAGAAGGGAAAGGGAACAAGTAATTTAAAACTAAGGAGAATGATTACTCAGGGCAGGGTAGGTTCTAAAATATAGAAAATACTCTATTTCTTAACCTAGGTGGTAAATATGCAAACACTTCTTTTATCGTTTTCCATAAAATTAACACGTTTTAAATAGAGGTATAACTGATATATGACATTAGTTTCAGGTGTCCTACATACTAATTCAGTTTTGTATAAAATAAAATGATCACCACAATAAGTCTTGATTAACATCCATCACCATAGTTACAAAAATTCTGTTCCTTCTGATGAGAACTTTTAAGATCTACTCTTAGCAACTTTCAAATATGCAATACAGTATTATTAACTACAGTCACCGTGTTGTTCATTACCACTGTCGTAAATTTGTTTTATAAAAAGAAGTTTGTATCTTTTGACCTCCTTTATTCGTTTAACACACACCCCCAACTCCCTGCCTGTGGCAACGTTGGTGTTCTCTGTATCTGATCTCTGTATCTATGACCACCACTTTTTTTTTTAGATTCCTCATACAAATTATATCATACATTACTTGTCTTTCTGTCTGACTTATTTTACTTAGCATAATGTCCTCAAGATCCATCCATGTTGTCACAAATGGAAAGATTTCCTTCTTTATAGCTGAGTAATATTCTGATATGTGTGTGTATGTATAAAACACATCTTTATCCATTCATCCATCAATAGACGAGGTTTCCAGGTCTTGGCTATCGTAAATAATGCTGCAGTAAACATGGGGGATGCAAATATCTTTTTGAGCTAGTGCTTTTGATTCCCTTCGCTAAATTCCCAGGAGTGGGATTGCTAAATCCTATGGTACATCTATTTTTCATTCTTTGAGGAACCACAATACTGTTTTCCATAGTGGATGCACCAATTTACAACCCCACTAAAAGTGCACAAGGGTTCCATTTCTCAACAATCTTGCTATCACTTATTTTTTCTAGTCTTTTTTGATAGCAGTCACTTTAAAAGGAATAAAGTGATATCTCAATGTGGTTTTGATTTGCATTTCCCTGATGACTAATGCTGTTGAACATCATTCCATGTACCTACTGGTCATCTATCTCTTCCTTGGAAACATGTCTATACAGATATTCTGACCTTTTTTAACTGGGTTCCTTCTTTAATTACTATTTAGTTGTACGAGTTCTACATATTTTGGATATTAACCACTCATTAGATATATAAATTCCAAGTATTTTCTTTAGGTTGTCTTTTCATTTTGTTGAATGGTTCCTTTCCTATACAGTTTATGGTTTGATGTAATACTTCATGTTCAGTTTTAATTTTGAAGTCAGATAAAAAAATCATTGCCAATACTGATGTCACCCAGCTTGCCACCTAGTTAGTATGTTTTCTTCAAAGACTTTTATGATTTCAGATTTTGCATTCAACTCTTTAATACATTTTGATGTAACTTTGGTGTAATTGTATAAGAGAATGATCCTGTTTCATTCTTTTGCATGTGGCAGTCCAGTTCTCACAATACCATTTATTGAAGACATTGTCCATTCTTTATTGTATATTCTTGGCTACTTTGTCCTAATTTAATTGACCATATATGGATGTATATCTTTTTGGGCTATCTGTACTCTTCCATGGCTCTTTGTGTCAGTTTTTATGACAATATCACACATTTTAAATTACTATACCTTTGTACTATACAGTAGTACCTCGGTTTTTAACAACTCCGTTGACGAACATTTTGGTTTATGAACGCCGTAAACCCGGAAGTAAAAGCTTCGGTTTTCAAACACACATCGGAAGTCGAACATGTCACAGGGCTTCCGCTAAGTGCAAGATCTTTAGGACGAGCTGTTGGCTGTTTTCGAATGTTTCAGAAATCGAACAGCATTCCGGAACGGATTACGTTCGAAAACCGAAGTACCACTGTAGTTTGAAATTAGAAAAGTGATACCTCCATAATTATTCTTTGTTCTCAAAATTGATCGGACTATTCGAGATGTTTTGTAGTTCCATACAAATATTAAGACTGTTTGTTCTATGTATGTGAAAATTGTACTGGAGAAATCACTTGCAGTCAAAATGGCAGAGTAGGTCAACTAGGTGCTAGCTTCCTCAAAAGACCCAATCAGGAGTGACGTCATAGGAATGGCGGCAGCAGGGCGCACTTTCTGAGTTCTCCTCCAGATCTTGTTGCAAACGGGAACTATAACCCATCGAGGAAATTTTCGCTCACCACACAATATAGTGGAGAGATTCGTGGATTGCTTGAAGCTAAGAAATTCTTGGGGGTAAGCTAACTGGACGGAGCAAGGAGAGGAGGAGGAGAAGCGGCGTGGGAGCGCCGGCCGGCAGCGGCGGGAGAGCCCAGCCCCCAGCGGAGCCTCAGCTGGCGGGGGCGAGGACCGAAAACCACGGAGCCGGGCAGGCGCAGGATCCCAGGCGGAGCGGAGAGCGCAGAGACCGGGGGTAGGCCCTTTCCCTGCTCCCACGGCTGATTTCTCCCGCCGGGAAGGCGGCGCGCCCTGCGGCGGTCGGGGGGCGCAGTCTCCATACCTGGGCCCCTCCCCCCCCCGCTCTCCCAATCCTACCCCGCCCTTCCAGAGACTGGGACTGGAAACCGCGGTGCAGCCCCGCTGTGCCGGGCGCGCACAGGGGCCCAGGCGGAGCGGAGAGCGCAGAGACCGGGAGGCGGCTCTTTCCCTGCGTCCCGCGGCTGATTTCTCCAGCCGGGAAGGCGGCGCGCCCTGCGGCGGACGGGGGGCGCAGTCTCCATACCTAGGCCCCTCCCCCGCCCCGCTCTTCCAATCTTACCCCGCCCTTCCAGAGACTTAAACCGGCCCCTGAACCGAGAAGTGGTATCAAAAGCTCACGCTTTGGGAAGCCTGACGGGCAGCCCTGACCCAGGCAGACTGGGCAGTGTGCGTGATTTTGGCTGCGCTAGGAGAGAAGAGACGCCTCCACCCCCAGCCACCACCTTTTCTGGCCTGCGGGAAGAGGGCGACGCACGGCTGGGCTGGGAGAGTGAAGACCCCTCCATCTCCAGCCCCCACCCTTCCTGGCTTGCCTAGGGTGGGGTGGGTGCAGCGGCCGAGACACACCCGGAGATCAGCAGTGAGGCAGGCGCAGCTCTGGGCTTTCAGCAGATCAGAAATCTCCTGCCCGCACTCACACACACACACTGAAGAGGTGCCTTAAGACTCAAGAGTTTTGGTCACATATCTGGTGGTGCCACTCTCAGTGTGCATTTGTGCAGGCAAGGGCAGAAACTGCACTGATATTGTAAAAACTATCATCCAGACCCCTCAGGCCCACGCTTTTAAGTCTGCAGTCCCAAAGTCTCTCTGGGCACCAGGTGACCGGCTCTGCCTGCGCAATAAGCAGGGGGCTCCTTGGTACAGCAGAGAACAACCTGGACATTGCTTGGTGGGCTTAGGCCGAGACTGTCGCTGCTTTTTGTATTGCTTTGTTTTGTCTTGTTTTGCTTTGTCTTTATATCTTTGATATCTTTGCCTCTGTCGAGTGGGGTTATCAGGTGGTTTTTGCATGTGAACGTATTTGATATTTTTCTTTGTTGTTGTTGTTGTTGTTGTGCTTGGTGATTTGCTTTGTTCTGAAACTGCCCTGCCGGGGCCCAGCTTGTGAGGCACGGTCAGCAGATCAGAAATCTCCCGCCCGCACCCATACACACACACTGAAGGAGTGCCCTAGGACTCACGAGCTCTGGACAAAGGACTGGTGGTGCTCCTCTCGGTGTGCATACGTGCGGACAAGGGCAGAAGCTGCACTGACTTTGTGGAGACTACCATCCAGACCCCTCAGGCCCACGCTTTTAAGTCTGCAGTCCCAAAGTCTCTCTGAGCACCAGGTGACCGGCTCTGCCTGCGCAATAAGCAGGGGGCTCTTTGGTACAGCAGAGGACAACCTGGTCATTGCTTGATGGGCTCAGGCCGAGACGGTCGCTGCTTTTTGTTTTGCTTTGTTTTGCTTTGCTTGGTTTTGTTTTGCTTTATCTTGTATCTTTGATATCTTTGCCTGTGTCGAGCGGGGGTTATCGGCTGTTTTTTTTTTTTCTTCTTTGCTGTTGTCGTTGCTGCTGTGCTTGGTGATTTGCCTTGTTCTGGGACTTCCCTGCCGGGGCCCAGCTTGGGTGGCACGGGACTCGGCATATCTGGGGGCCAACTCCAGACCAAATCGGAGTGCAGCCGGGGTTGACCTGCAGGTCACATACCTAGAGGGGGTTCTTGGCAGGCTCTGGAGCCCATAGAGGCCAAACCACATTGGGGTGGTCAACCCTCACGCAGCAGAGTGCCCTGCGGGGGGCAGAGCCAAGTCTCACGGCAGGTCAGCCCAGGAGTTGACCCCACCTGCTCATTAGCGGGAAGCAATTAAAGATCTTCTTGAACGGGACAGTGTACACAACACAAGACTCACCTTTGGAGCACACGCAGAGGAGGACGACGTGGTGCGAGTCAAATATAAAGGACACATACTACACAAGATAACCTAGCAAGAACTAAGAACTCTAGGGGATCTACCTAATATATCAAAATAAACACAGTCAGCCAGAATGGGGAAACAAAGATACACGTCCCAAATAAAAGAACAGAAGAAGCTTCCACAACTGGAACCAAATGAAGCAGACGTAACCAACCTCTCAGAGACAGAGTTCAGAACACTGGTGATAAGAATGTTTAAGGAGCTTAGAGAAGACATAAAGAAGGATGTAGAAATCATAACAAACGAGCTTAGAGAAAACATAAAGAAGGATGTAGAAATCATAACGAAAAACCAGTTGGAACTAAAGAACACAATTACCGAAATTAAGAACTCACTTGAAGGAATTACCAGCAGGCTAGATGAAGCAGAGGATCGAATCAGCGACTTAGAAGACAAGGTAGCAGAGATCACCCAAACGGAACAACAAAAAGAAAAAAGAATAAAAAACAATGAAGATGGCCTAAGAGACCTCTGGGATAACATCAAGCGCAACAACATGCGCATCATAGGAATACCAGAAGGTGAAGAGAGCAAGCAAGGGATTGAGAACATATTTGAAGTAATAATGTCTGAAAACTTCCCCAACCTGATGAAGGAAACCAACATACAAGTCCAGGAAGTGCAGAGAGTTCCAACCAGGATTAACCCAAACAGGTCCACACCAACACACATTATAGTTAAAATGGCAAAGCTAAAAGACAAAGAGAGAATCCTAAAAGCAGCAAGAGAAAGACAGAGGGTTACATACAAGGGAACTCCCATAAGACTATCAAATGATTTTTCTACAGAAACATTGAAGGCCAGGAGGGAGTGGCAGGAGATACTTAAAGTGATGGAAAACAAAGGCCTACAACCTAGATTGCTTTATCCAGCAAGGCTATCATTTAAAGTTGATGGAGAGATAAAGAGCTTTCCAGAAAAAAATAAGCTAAAGGAATTTATTACCACCAAGCCAGCATTGCAAGAAATACTAAAAGGTCTTCTGTAAATAGAAGAAAGATCAAAACAACCTAACTACAAATTTAAAAATGGCAATATCTATGTACCTATCAATAATCACTTTAAATGTAAATGGATTAAATGCTCCAATCAAAAGACATAGGGTGGCTGACTGGATAAGACAGCAAGACCCTTGTATATGCTGTATACAAGAGACTCACCGCAGAACAAAAGACACACACAGGCTGAAAGTGAAGGGTTGGAGTAAGATATTTCATGCAAATGGAAACGAGAAAAAAGCTGGAGTTGCAATACTTATTTCTGACAAAATAGACTTTAAAATGAAGAACATACTAAAAGATAAAGATGGGCACTATATAATAATAAAGGGATCGATCCGACAAGAGGACATAACCCTAGTAAACATCTATGCACCCAACATAGGAGCACCTAAATATATAAAACAGGTACTGACTGACATAAAGGCAGAGATCAACAGTAACACTATTATAGTCGGGGACTTCAACACACCTCTGACCACAAGGGACAGGTCTTCCAGACAGAAAATCAATATGGAAAGAACAGCCTTAAATAATACATTGGACCACTTGGATTTAATCGATATTTTCAGAACATTTCACCCCAATGCTGCAAAATACACCTTCTTCTCAAGCGCACATGGAACATTTTCCAAGATAGATCATATGTTAGGCCACAAAACAAGTCTTGATAAATTTAAGAAAATTGAAATCATACCAATTGTCTTCTCTGATCACAATGCTATGAAATTAGAAATGAACTACAGGAAAAAAACGGGAAGACACACCAATTCATGGAGGCTGAATAACTTATTACTAAATAATGAATGGGTCAAGCAGGAGATCAAGGAAGAAATCAAAAGATATTTCGAGATAAATGAAAATGAAAACACGACGACCCAAAATCTTTGGGATGCCGCGAAAGCAGTCCTAAGAGGGAAATTCATAGCTTTGCAGGCCTACCTAAAGAAACAAGAAACATCACTAATCAACAGTTTATCTTCACATTTAAGGGATCTGGAAAAAGAACAGCAAAATAAGCCCAAAGGGAACACAAGGAAGGAGATAATAAAGATCAGAGCAGAATTAAATGAAATAGAAACCAGAAAAACAATACAAAAGATCAATGAATCCAAGAGTTGGTTCTTAGAGAAGATAAACAAAATCGACAAACCATTAGCCAGACTCATTAAAAAAAAGAGAGAGAGGACCCAAATTAATAAAATCAGAAACGAAAGAGGAGAAGTGACAAGGGACACTGCAGAAATACAAAGAGTTTTAAGAAGTTACTATGAGCAACTATATGCCAACAAATTTGACAATTTGGAAGAAATGGACAATTTTCTAGAGGCGTACAACCTTCCAAGGCTAACTCAAGAAGAAACAGAAAACCTGAATAGACTGATTACCACCACGGAAATTGAATCAGTAATCAACAGTCTCCCAACAAACAAAAGCCCTGGACCAGATGGCTTTACAGGTGAATTTTACAAAGCGTTCAAAAAAGAATTATCACCAATTCTCCTCAAGCTCTTCCAAAAAATCCAGAAGGAGGGAAGACTCCCAAACACTTTTTACGAAGCCACTATCACCCTGATCCCAAAATTAGACAAAGACACCACAAAAAAAGAAAACTACAGGCCGATATCTCTAATGAACATAGATGCAAAAATCCTCAACAAAATATTAGCAAACAGAATTCAGCAATACATTAAAAAGATCATTCACCACGATCAAGTGGGATTCATTCCTGGTATGCAGGGGTGGTTCAACATCCGCAAATCTATTAATGTGATACACCACATTAACAAAATGAAAAATAAAAATCACATGATCATATCAATAGATGCAGAAAAAGCATTTGATAAAATCCAACAGCCATTTATGATAAAAACCCTTAAGAAAGTGGGAATAGAGGGATCTTATCTCAACATAATAAAGGCCATATATGACAAACCCACAGCTAACATCATACTCAATGGGGAAAAGCTAAAACCATTCCCCCTAAGATCAGGAACAAGGCAAGGATGCCCATTATCTCCGCTTCTATTCAACATAGTTCTGGAAGTTCTTGCCACAGCAATCAGACAAGAAAAAGAAATAAAAGGCATCCAGATTGGTAAGGAGGAAGTAAAGTTATCATTGTATGCAGACGATATGATACTATATATAGAGAACCCTAAAGACTCCACCAAGAAGCTATTAGAGCTGATAGATGAATTTAGTAAAGTGGCAGGATACAAAATTAATATTCAGAAATCAGTTGCATTTGTATATACCAATAATAAAACATCAGAAGGAGAAATTAAAAAAACAATCCCATTTACAATCGCTCCAAAGACTATAAAATACCTGGGAATAAATTTAACCAAAGAAGTAAAAGATCTATACTCAGAAAATTATAAGACACTGATGAAAGGAATGAAGGAAGATATAAATAGATGGAAACACATATCATGTTCATGGATAGGAAGAATTAATATAGTTAAAATGTCCATACTGCCTAAGGCAATATACATATTCAATGCAATTCCTATCAAACTGCCAACGTCGTTTTTCACAGAAATAGAACATATAATCCTAAAATTTATATGGGACCATAAAAGACCCCGAATAGCAAAGGCAATCTTGAGAAATAAGAACAAAGTGGGAGGTATAACAATACCTGACTTCAGATTATACTACAAGGCTACAGTAATCAAAACAGCATGGTACTGGCATAAAAACAGACACATAGATCAATGGAACAGAATAGAGAGTACAGAAATAAATCCATGCCTATATGGCCATTTAATCTACGACAATGGAAGCAAGAATGTACGATGGAGTAATGACAGTCTACTCAATAAATGGTGCTGGGAAACCTGGACAGACACATGCAAAAAAATGAAGTTGGACCACCTCCTTACACCATATACAAAAATAAATTCAAAATGGCTTAAAGACTTAAATGTAAGGTCTGAAACCATAAAATACCTAGAAGAAAATATAGGAAGAAACTTCTCAGACATTACCCGGAGTAAGATTTTTACTGATATACACCCTCGCGCGAGGGAACTAAGAGAAAGAATAAACATGTGGGATTATATCAAACTAAAAAGTTTTTTCACAGCAAAGGAAACCATCAATAAAACAAGAAGGGATCCTACTGAATGGGAAAAGATATTTGCCAGTGATATATCTGATAAGGGATTAATATCACAAATCTATGGAAAACTTGCTCAACCCAACTCCAAAAAAACAAACGATCCAATTAAAAAATGGGCAGAGGACTTGAAGAGACATTTTTCTGAAAAGGACATACAGATGGCAAACAGACATATGAAGAAATGCTCAACCTCACTAACCATCAGAGAAATGCAAATAAAAACCACAATGAGATACCACCTCACCCCAGTCAGAAAGGCTATCATCAATAAATCAACAAACAACAAGTGCTGGCGCGGATGTGGAGAAAAGGGAACACTTGTGCACTGTTGGTGGGATTGCAGACTGGTGCAGCCGCTATGGAAAACAGTATGGAGGTATCTCAAAATTCTGAAAATGGAACTACCTTATGATCCAGTAATTCCACTCCTAGGTATCTATCCGGAGAAATCCAGAACTTCAATTCAAAAATCTCTATGCACTCCTATGTTTATTGCAGCACTATACACAATAGCTAAGACATGGAAACAACCAAAATGCCCATCGGTAGATGACTGGATTAAGAAACTGTGGTACATTTATACAATGGAGTATTATGCAGCCATAAGGAAGAAAGAAATCTTACCATTTGCAACAACATGGATGGATCTAGAGAACATTATGTTAAGTGAAATAAGTCAGACAGAGAAAGATAAGTTCCATATGATCTCACTTATTTGCGGATTCTAAAGAAAAGAATAAGTGAATGAACTAATCAGAAACTGTTTGGGAGACAATGAGGAAAAACTGAGGGTTGCTAGATGGGCGGGGGGAGTGGGGGGTGGGGGGGAGGGTGAGGGGATTGGAGGGCAGTCGGTGACCACAGGATGGCCACGGGGTTTGAAAATTAATCTGGGGAACGTAATTTGGTGGTTACCAGAGCGTAAGGGGGTTGGGGGGGGGGGGATGAGGGTGAGGGGGATCAAATGTACGGTGATGGAAGGGGAGCTGACTCTGGGTGGTGAACGCACAGTGTGATTTATGGATGATGTGATTCAGAATTGCACAACTGAAATCTATGTAATTCTACTAACAATTGTCACCCCAATAAATTAAAAAAAAAAAAAAAAAAAAAAAAAAAAGCATTTCCTATACTTTTTCTCCTCTGTTCTCAGTATTTGTTACGACTGGGGAGACATTTTTATAAAACTCAGAATAAAATAGAATTGCATATTTAATTAAAAAAAAAAAAAAAAAAAAAGACCCAATCAGAATTACAAGTAAATTATGGAAAAACTATCACTGAGAACTACCTGAAGACCAGGTGAACACAAGTCCTATAGCTGAGGGCATAAACAAGAAGCCACGTTGACACCTGGAGGAAGGGATGATACACTGAACAGGCAGGATTCACACTCATGGTGTGGTATTAAGAAACGGAAGTAATTTCTCAGGTGCAGAGGTACCACCTCAGGAGTGAGGGGTTCCAGCCCCACACTGAGCTCCACAACCAGGGACACTGCCCATAACATGCGGCTGTGAAAACCAGACGGGATTTCATCGGAGAAAAACTAAGGACGGCGGGAGTCTGAGGCACAGGCCTTAAAGGAACTGCACACAGACTCACACCATCACAAACTCACACACTCTAAGCTCCAGTGCAGGGGCAGCAGCTCCAAAAGTGCCAGGGGTATACGAGGAAGAACTAAATTCACTAACTTCAGGGTCAGTGCTGGAGGGGCAGGTATAGGAGCAGCTCTTTCTGGGGACAGAAGCACTAACAGACGCCACTGCTCCTTGGTGGAGCTCTCCTCCCACCCAGGCAGACATCAAATCGGAGCTCTCCAACAACCTGGTTAACATCATTTGCCCTGCCCTGGTGGTTCCCAGAGACCCCACCCCACTAAACTAGCTCACCCAGCCGGAGCCTCTTCTAGGGGCTCCTCCACATAAGTGGCCTGCCTCAGCTTGGGCTGCAGACTTTCCCGAAATCTCTCAAGGTCCAAAACGCCAAACGGGCAGTGGCCGGCTTTGGCATGCCTGTAGCTCTTACTAAGTGGCCCAAGCCCAGCACAAGTGGCCACCACTCTAAACTTACACTGTAACTCCCAGCAGGAGGCCCCAAGCATAGGCATCAGGCAGTCTAGGTCTGGAACATAGCTTCAGCGAAGCAGCCACAAGCCTGGCACAAGTAGCAGCTGGCCTCAGCTCACATCGTAGTGCCTATCAAATGGGCCCATGCCCAGCATAAGTGACAACCGGCTTTGGTTTGCGGAATAGCCTCTCCCAGGCACCTCCAAGAACAGCACAAGCGGCAACCAACTGCAGATCACTTTGTAGCTTCTACCTACAGGCTCCAACTCTGGCACAAGCAGTGGCTGACCTTGACCTGCAACAGAGCAACTCCCAAGAGGCTCCAGAACCAACACACACAGTGGCAGGCTTCAGATCACACCAGAGCACCACCTAGGCAGCTTCACAAACGACACACCCAAAAGGTGGACTCGATGGAACCAGGGACTCGATGGCTAAAGGGACTCCCTCTCTGGGGTCAGTCCTCGCATAAGAGCTTGTCCGCTGTAGTCACAACCAGTCCCCAGCCCGATAGCCTGAGGGTCAACGCGACCAACTGACGTGCCAACGGTAACTGAGACTCAAATGCAACAGGAGGGAACACAAACCTACAAGGTGGACACCCCTGGAGCACCAGGCTCAGATGACCAGGGAGACGGCACCACTGGGTTCCACAGGACACCTTCTACTTGAGGCCCCTTTGTCAACATTGGGAGACGTAGCAGATCTACCAAATAAATAGAAACAAATACAGGGAGTCAGTGAAAATGAGGAGACAAGCAAACTTGTCCCAAATGAAAAAGCGGGACAAAACTCCAAAAAGAACTAAACGAAATGGAGAACAATCACCAGATGCAGAGTTCAAAATATGGTTTAAGAATGCGTAATGAACTTAGAAGAATAAGTGAACTCAGTGAGAACTTCAACATAGAGATAGGAAACATAAAAATGGAAATTGAAACATTTTTTAAAAGTCAGAAATGAAGAATACAGTAACTGAAATGCAGAATACGTTAGAGGGATTCAACAGTCGTTTAGATGAAGCAGAAGATCGAATCAGCAATCTGGAAGACAGAGTAGCAGAAAACACCCAATTGGCACAGCAAAAAGGAAAAAGAATCCCAAAAAATGAGTATAGTTTAAGGAACCTCTGGGACAACATCAGTCATACCAACATTCGCATCATAGGGGTACCAGAAGGAGAAGAGAGAGAGCAAGGGATTGAAAACCTACTTGAAGAATTAATGACTGAAAACTTCCCTAACCTGGAAAAGGAAATAGACATAGAAGTGCAAAGAGTCCCAAACAAGACGAACCCAAAGAGGCATACCATAACCCACTCCAGGACACACCATAATTAAAATGCCGAAGGTTAAAGACAAAGAGATCATCTTAAAAGCAGCAAGAGAAAAGCGGTTAGTTACCTACAAGGGAGCTGCCATAAGACTATCAGATGATTTCTCAACAGAAACTTTGCAGAAGGCCAGAAGAGATTGGCACGAAATAGTCAAAATGACGAAAAGCCAGGAACTAAAACCAAGATGGGTCTATCCAGCAAGGCTGTCATTTGGAATCGAAGGAGAGATAGTTTCCCAGACAAGAAAAAGTCAAAGAAGTTCATCAGTATACTAAACCAGTATTACAAGAAACGTTAAAGGGACTTCTTTAAGAGGAAAAGGAAAGATAAAAAACGTGAATAAGCAATCTGGGAAAGAAAAACATTCTCACTGACAAAGGCAAAAACGTAGTAAAAGCAGTAGCGCATCCAACTATAAAGCCAGCACAAAGGTTAAAAGACCAAATTAGGAAGACCATGTGTAATTATATCAGTGAACTTAGGGATACACAAAACCACACACAAAAAAGGCAAATCAGAATGAAAAAAACAAACAGGGAGGAGGTGAGTAAAAATTATAGTGATCTTACAATGTGTTCAAACTTAAGCAACCATGAACTTAAAATAGACTGCTATAGACATACCTTGGTATGTATGAAGCACATGGTAACCACAAATGAAAAATCTATAAGAAATGCAGAAGAATTAAGAGAAAGGTATTCAAACATAACACAATAGAAAGTCATCAACATACAAGAGGAAAGAGCAAGAGAATAAGAAAGGAACAGAGATGAACTACAAAAATAATCAGAAAACAATAAAATGGCAAGAACTACATACCTATCAACAGTTATTTTAAATATAAATGGACTAAAGGGCCAGTCAAAAGATGTAGGGTGGCTAAATGGATCAAAAAATCAAGACCCGTACATATCCTGCCTACAAGAGACCCACGACAGATCAAAATACACAGATTGAAATTAAAGTAATGGAAAAAGACATTTTATGCAAATGGAAATGAAAAATAAGCTGGGGTAGCAATACTTATATCAGACAAAGCAGACTTTTAAACAAAGGCTGTAACAGGAGACAAAAGGGCCTTGCATAGTGATAAAGGGATCAATCCAGCAAGAGGATATAACTCTTGTAAACATGTATGGACCCAGCTAAGGAACACCTAAATATATAGAGCAAATATTGACGGACATACAGGGAGAGATTGACGGTAAGGCAATGATGGTAGGGGGCTTTATTTAACACCCCACTGACATCAATGGATAGATCATCCAGACAGAAAAATCAGCAAGGAAACAGTGGCCTTAAATGACACATTAGACCAAATGGACCTAATTGATATTTCACCCAAAAGCAGCAGAATATACATTCTTTTCATGGGCACATGAAATATTTTCCATAGAGTATATGTGAGGCCACAGAAAAATGTATCAATGAATTTAAGAGCGAAATCATATCAAGCAACTTGTCTGATCACAATGGTGTGAAACTGGAAATAAATTACAAGTCGAAAATGAAAAACACACAAACCTATGGAGGCTAAGTAACAAGTGACTAAACAATGAGTGTGCTAACAATGAGATCATGGAGGACATCAACAGATACATTGAGACAAATGTAAATGAAAACATAACAACTCCAAAACTACGGGACAGAGCCACACCAGTTCTATTAAGAAAATTCATAGCAATTCAGGTCTACCTCAAGAAACAGGACAAATCTCAAATAAGAAGTCTAACCTCACACCTCAAGGAAATAGAAAAAGAACAAAGCAAGCCTAAAGTGAGTAGAAGGAAGGAAGTAATAAAGATCAGAGCAGAAATAAATGAAATAGAGTCAAAAAATAAAAATACAAAAGATCAACGAAACCAAGAGCTGGTTCTTTGAAAAGATAAACAAAATTGATACTCCTTCATCCAGTTTCATTGAGGAAAAAAGAGAGGGCCCAAAGAAATAAAATCAGACAAGAAAGTGACAACTGACACCACAGAAATACAAAAGGCCTATAGGAAAACACTACCAACAGTTAAATGCCAACAAACTGGACAACCTGGAAGAAATCGATAGAAACATACAACCTTCCAAGACTGAATCAGGAAGAAACAAAATCTGAACAAACGGATAACTACTAGTGAAATCAAATCAGTAATCTAAAACCCCCAAAGTACAAAACTCCTAGACCAGAGGGCCCTCAACGGTGAATTTTACCAAACACTCAAAAAAGAAATAACATCTGTTTTTTGTCTAACTACTCCAAAAAGATTGATGAGGACAGAGACTCCCAAACTCATTTTACAAGGCTAGCATTACCCTGATGTCAAACAATACCAGGAGATTTAATATATACATATATATATACATATATACATATATATATATAAAATATAAAAAGTATAATACAAATGTCCAATTAAGTTCTATCTTCAGGTAAAGAATGAAGTCATTGGTGGCCAGATCAGGTGAGCAGGGAGGGTGGTCCAATACAGTTATTTGTTTACTGGCTAAAACTCCCTCAGATAGTGCCGTGTGAGCTGGTGCATTGTTGTGATCCAAGAGCTATGTATTTCTGGCGAACAGTTCAGGCCTTTTTCATCTAACATTTTCACGCAGCCTTTTCAGCACTTGCAAGTATTAAACTTGGTTAACTTTTTTCCAGTTGGTACAAATTCATAATGAATAATCCCTCTGATATCAAAAAAGGTTATCAACATTGTTGCCAGAAGTTCTCGAACTTGTCATACATTGTGTGTGCATGTGTGTATGTATGTGCAGAGGGTGCCAAAAAAATGTATGCACATTTTAAGAAGGGAAACAATTGTATTTAAATTGTAATGCTCAATATATACCGATAAGAAAAGATGAATACAAGACGTGTATTCATTTTTTTGATACCCCCGGTATATATGCCAGTATCCCTGAGGAACACAGATGCAAAAATCGCCAACAAAATATTAGTACACCGAATTCAGCAATATTTTGAAAAAGCTCATACACCATGATCAAGTGGGACTTATTCCAGGGATGCAAGGTTGGTTCACTATCTGTAAAAACAATAGGACTCACCACATAAAAAAAAGGAAGGATAAAAATCATATGATCATATCAATAGGTGCAGAAAAATCATTTGACAAAATCCAACATCCATTTATGATAAAAACTGTCAGCAAAATGGGCTTAGAGGAAACATACCTCAACATAATAAAAGCCACGTATGACAAATCCATAGCTAACAACATACTCAATTGTGAAAAGCTGAAATCTTTTTCTTTGACCTAAGGAACAAGACAAGAACTTCCACATTCACCACTTTTATAGAACATAGTATAAGAAGTCCTAGCCAGAGCAATTAGACAAAATCAAGTAATAAAAAGCATGTGAATTGGAAACGAAGAAGTAACCTGAGTATTCATCGGTAAATGAAGGAATAAAGATGTGATACATATATACAACAATGGAATATTACTCAGCCATAAAATAGAGAAATGTTACCATCTGTGACAACATGGATGGACTTAGAAGGTATTAGGCATAATGAAATAAGTCAGAGAAAGATAAATGCTATGTTATTTCACTTATATGTGGAATCTTGAAAAACTACATGAAAAAACAAACGAAGAAACTCACAGATACTTAGAACCACTTGGTGGTCGTTTGATGGGAAGGCATTTTAGGTGACAGGTGAGAAAGTTTAAAGGTTTTTAGAAATACAAATTGTAACTAAAAATGTCATGGAGATGTAAAGTATTGCATAGGCTATACAGTCAATAACATTGCAATACCTATGGTGTCATTCATATTCATACTAGACTTATCAGACATATACATGCAAAAAAGTGAAACTAGATTAGTTTCTTACACCATATCAAAAAGAAACTCAAAAAAATTTAAAGCCTTAAGTGCAAGACCTGAAACTCTAAAATTCCTACAAAGAAAAAAAAAGGCAGCAAACTGTTTGACTTTGCTATAAACCGTGTTTTTTTGAATATGTCTTCCCAGGCAAGGGACTACACCAAACAAAAAAATTGTTTCAACAGTTAGGGAAACCATCAACAAAATGAAAACACTACCTACTGAACGAAAGAAGATACTTGACACTTATATGTCTGATAAGGGGTTAATATACAAAAAGCATAAGGAACTCATATAATGTAACACTAAAAATTCTAACAATCTGATTTACAAATGGGCAGAGGACGTGAATAGACATTTCTCCAACGAGGACATACAGTTGGCTGAATAGATATATGAAAAGATGCTCAACATCACTAACCATCAGGGAAATGCAAATAAAAACCACAATGAGAAATCACCTTGCACCATCAATAACGCAACAAACAAGTTTGGCAAGGATGTGGAGAACAGGGAACCTTTGTACACTGTTGGTGGGATTGCAAACTGGTATAGCCACTATGGAAAATAGTACAGAGGTTCCTCAAAAACTAATAACAGAAATATCCACAAGACCCAGCAATTCCACTTCTGGGTATTTATCCAAAGAAATCCAAAAAAGTAACACTATATTCACTGCAGTATTATTTACAATAGCCAAGAAATGGAAGCAACCTAACTGTCCATTGACAGACTAATGGATAAAAAAAGTGGTACATATATACAATGGAATATTACTCAGCCATAAAAGAGAATGAAATCTTATCATTTGTGACAACATGCATGGACCCAGAGGGTATTATGCTTAGTGAAATAAGTCAGACAGAAAAAGAGAAATACCATATAATTTCACTTATACGTGGAACCTAAAAAAGAAAATAAATGAGCAAATAAAACAGAAACAAATTTGTAGCACAGAACCAATTGCTAGTCGTCAGATGGCAGGGGTGCTTGTGGGGTGTGTGAAAAAGGTGAACAGGATTAAGAAGTACAATTTGCCAGTTATTAAAATAGTCATGGGAATGTAAAGTGGAACATAGGGCATGTATAGTCAGTAACACTATAATAACTAGTGTTATTAGGTGATTCTGTCATAAGTTCTATAAATGTCTAAACACTATGTTGTACATCTAAAATTAATATAACATTGTATGTCAACTATAATTTTAAAATAAATTTAAAAAAGAAAAATGCCATTAGAATTTTGATAGGAACTGAATTTAATCTGTAGATTGCTTTGTGAAGTATGACCATTTTAACAATATCAAATCTTTGAATCCATGATCATGGAGTATCTTTCCAATCATCTGTGTCTTCTTCAATGCCTTTTATTAATGTCTTGTAGTTTTCACATATATACCTTTCACCTCCTTGGTTACATTTATTCCTAGGTAGTTTGTTTCTGATGCAATTGTAAACAGGATTGTTTTCTTAACTTCTTTTTCTGATAGACAATTATTAGTGTATAGAAATGCAATACATTTTTGTACATTGATGTTGTATCCTGCAACTTTACTGAGTTCGGTTATTAGTTCCAACAGTTTTTTGGTGAAGTCTTTATGGTTTTCTATACACAGAGGGTGCCAAAAACATGTATACACATTTTAAGAAAGGAAAAAACTGTATTAAAATTGTAATACTCAGTGTATACCAATAACAAAAGATGAATACAAGTCACATTTGACTTCTGAACATTTGAGAAAAGGTGCTCAAAGTGGTTACCATCAGCATAATTTTAATAAAGTTTTTTCCTTTCTTAAGATGTATATACATTTTTTTGGCACTCTGCATAATATCATGTCATCTGCAAATAATGACAGCTTTACTATGTTTTAAATCACCTTCCGTACATATAGGTGTCACAATTTCAAAAGATTTAAAAAATAACGAAGTGACTTCAAATTAGTCACTTAATACAAATGTGCATGTACATACTCAAAGCGAAATAAAAGCTATCTATCTATCTATCTATCTATCTATCTATCTATCTATCTATCTATCTTATTTTATAATTGCTCCCATCATCTCTATCACAACTTCCACTTCGTGAGAGAAGCAATAGTGACCATAGTCAGGTTCGTCATTATAAAATTACTTAGTAATCATGTACCACTACTTAAAAGCCCTAATTTCAGGTATAAATTTTACATTTACCTCTGTGATTATTATCTATCTCTCATTCTTAAATGCAACCCGCAAGAATGGCTGTATCTTTCTATCTCCAGCATTTGGCACAATGTCTGGCACATAATCTTTTTCTTAAAAATTTTTTTATTAAATTTATTGGGGTGACATTGGTTAATAACATATGTTTGAAGTGTACAATTCTATACTACATCACATATATACTGCATTGTGTGCTCACCACCCAAAGTCTAGTCTCCTTCCGTCACCATATATTTGAAAGCCTTTACCCTCTTTGACGTCTCCCAACCCACTTCCCCTCCAGTAACGACCATAATGTTGTCTGTCTATGAGTTTGTTTTGCTTGCTGCTTTCTGTTTTATATCCCACACATAAGTGAAACAATATGGTTCTTGTCCTTTTTCGTCTGACTTATTTTGTTTAGCATGACAGTCTCAAGATCTATGCAGGTTATGGAAAATGACAGTATTCCACCTTTTTTCATGGCTGAGCAGTATTCCATTGTACCAGTATGTATGTACCACCTCTTCTTTTTTATCCAATCATCCACTGAAGGACACTTAGGCGGTTTCCATGACTTGGCTACCATGAATAATGCTGGGGTACATATACCTTTATAAATAAAAGTTTTCAAATTTTTTGGGTAGACACCCAAAAGAGAGATTGCTGGATCATTATGGTAACTCTATACTTAATTTTTTTGAGGAATGTCCAGACTGTTTTCCATAGTAGCTATACCAATTTACACTCCTACCAGCAGTGCATAAGGGTTCCTTTTTCTCAACATCTTCTCCAACACTTATTTCTTGTCTTATTGAAAATAGCCTAACAGGTGTGAGGTGGTACTTCATTGTGGTTTTGATTTGCATTTCCCTTATAGATAGTGAAATTGACATCTTTTCACATTATCTGTTGGCCATTTGTAGATCTTCTTGGGGAAAGTGTTCAGGTCCTCTAGTCAATTTTTAATAAAGTTGTTTGATTTTTATTACATTGTATGAGTTCTTTATGTATTTTGGATATTAGCCCCATATTGTTTGCAAATACCTTCTCCCTTTCAATTGGTTGCCTTTTTGCTTTGTTGATAATTTGTTTCTGTGCAAATCTTTTTAGTTTGATATAGTCCCTGTCATTTATTTTTGTTTTTAATTCCCTCGCCTTTGAGGTCAAATTTATAAAACTCTCTCTGAGACCAAGGTCCGTAAGTTTAGTACCTATGTCTTCTTCTATGGATTTTATTGCTCAGGCATTACATTTAGGTCTTTGATTCATATTGAGTAAATTTTTGTATATGGTGTAGGATAGTGGTCTAGTTTTGTTCTCTTGCATGTGGTTTTCCAATTTTCGCAGCACCATTTATTGAAGAGGCTTTCTTTTCTCCACTGTATGTTTTTGGCTCCTTTGTTGAAAATTATCTGCCCGCATATATGTGGGTTTATTTGCGGTTTCTCACTTGTTTCATTGGTCTGTGTGTCTATTTTTCTGCCAGTATTATGTTGTGATTGATTATTGTAGCTTTGTAATATAATTTGAAGTAAGGGAATGAGATACTTTCAGCTTTCTTCTTTTTTCTCAGATTGCTTTGGCTATTCAGTCTTTTGTGGTTCGATACAAATTTGATGATTTTTTGTTCTACAACTTTGAAAAATGCCATTGGGGTTTAATGTGGATTGCATTAAATTTGTACATTGCTCTCGGTAATCTGGCCATTTTAACTGTTGATTCTTCCAATTCATAAACACGGAATGTCTTTCCATTTCTTTGTATCTTCTTTAATTTCTTTTAATAATATCTTATAGTTTTCAGTGTATAGGTTCTTCACATCCTTGCTAAGTTTCTCCCTAGGTATTTTATTCTTTTTCTTGTCATTGCAAATGGAAATGTTTTTTTCATTTCCTTTTTGGTATACAGGAATGCATCAGATTTTTGTACACTGATTTTTTATTCTGCAACTTGTCTGTACTTATTTATTGTTTCTAATAGTTTTTTGGTGAATCTTTAGGGTTTTCTATATAAAGAATCACGTCATCTGAAAAAATGATAATTTAAGTTCTTCATTTCCAATTTGGATGCCTTATACTTTTTTCTCTTGCCTGATTGTTCTGGCTAGGATTTCCAATACTATGCTGAATAACAGTGATGAGAGTGGTCATTCTTGTTTTGTGCTTGACCTTAGACAAAACACTTTCAGTCTGTCCCAACTGAGCATGATATTATATGGCATATAACATTTTTAATAAGTAATGCTAAGTGTATGAAAAATCGATTGAACAAACACCACTATCACCTTAGGTCAAAGACTAATTATCTTTTCTTGAACTTTTTTTTTTTTTAAATTTTATTTATTTAAGTGTGTTTTTTTAGGACCCATCAGCTATAAGTCAAGCAGTTGTTTCAATCTAGTTGGGAGGACGCAGCTCACAGTAGCTGATGTGGGGATAGAACCAGCAATCTTGTTGTTAAGAGCATGGCGCTCTAACCAATTGAACTAAATGGCCGCCCCTCTTTTCTTGAAATTTTGAGACAGCCCTTTCATTGTTGTCCTGGATATAAGTCTTATTCCACTCAAATCCACACTCTATATAGCCATCAGCTGTTGAATTTTAGGAGGAAATTTAACCATGCCGCTCCCTGCTCCTACTACTCCAGGGACTTTTCATCAGTAGAGGTGACCTATGTTTCTTAAATCGACAAAGGCTCCTGGCTGGCCTCACTACGTTCCCTTCCAAGCATCAAACTCCAAGGTCTATACAAATATAAAACGTCTTTATCTCCTTATGTACCATCCTATTTCTTATCTCTACCCCATCCCTCTGATCTGAAAAGCTTTGGCTAATTTCCATTAATCATTGAAGTCTCATCTCAAGTATAAATACTATTGGAAGCCTTCCCTAACCTACTCACACTTGGTTATATACTTCTCTTGTGATGCTTTTATGTATTTCTCAGCAGTTTCTGAGGTTCTTGACTGCAAACTGAATTTTAATTCATTTTTTAACCCCCCAAAAATAGCACAGCATCCAGCACATACTTACTAAATGCTTCATTTATAAACATATGGACATATAAACACCAAACCACTTTTCCAAATCACTACTAATTTAAAGAACTTGTTTTACACTCTCCTGTTATGTGGTTTACTTACCTGAATTCCCTGTAGATACTATTAAAAGCAAGTGATGCTCCTAGCCTCTTGAAAGCATTGGGATGAAGTGCAAAGCTGTATAGTCGCTTGAAAAGCGATTTGGTGTTTACGGAACTTCTTTCCTGCTGTTGCGGTGTTGTCTGCTTAATGGACCATTTGAGAAATTCTCGAATGCACCGACCACAAAAATCTCTCAAAGTACTGTCATCGGGATCCACAATTCCATCCTAAAACAAAGCATTAAATGATAACTGAATATCCTGGCCTGTCTCGGAGCATAACTAGAATGTTATAAAAATTTATTTAGAACACAATTCAAAAAAATAAACACTAGTAATACTAATCGGATCGCCTAGAATCTAGACTAATAAATTCTTTTTGACATATTAAAAACACTATCTTTTAAAGAAATCAAGAAACTGAAAAGTCTATTAAAAAAAGAGAATAATTATGTAACAAAGTACTCTTCCCTTTCCCTGAAGAAACACAATGAGACATCATAAGAACACATCATAAGAATTTTTGTCATTTATTTGACCTCGTAACAGTATGAGATGCTTTACTTAACTGATGTTAAAGAGAATAAGATCCTTGCAAGTTCCAAAGAAATTGTACTGCTACATAAAGACAAATCATATAGAGATGTGGTTTTGAAAATATAACTTTCTATAAGAGCAGTCTGCACAAAGGTACAGTCTCTAAATACCTGGGGAAAAAACAAACAGCTAAGGATATCTGAACATGTTTGATTCCCTCTAGGCATTATTTCCTCTCAGAGCTATAATGAAAAAGTAACATGAAAAGTGCACTGAATACTGAACTAGGGGTTCTCTCTGCCTAACATCCCTAGTTATTTGTTACTTCTGTAATGCAATATCTTTCATTACAGTGTTAATTAGAATTCAAAAAGGTTAAAAATCATGGCAATGCAAAGAGGTGCTACTGACTGCTTCTCAGAGCAGGTATATGACATATGTGTTGACATTAGGGAATTAGCAATTCTTATTAGGAGATTGATAGATGCTCTTTCACTTCAGAGTGCTGTACTACCAATTTCAAATTTTCTTCTTCACCTTTTCTTGTCTCAACTATCTCATTTTATGATACCATTATCTTACCTGATTTCTTTCTTAAGCTGTCACTTAAGTTACTTTCAAGGTTTAAAAGGGGAAAAGAAAGAGCGAAGACAGAAATTTCAGAATACAAACATTGTATAATGTTTTCTTGATTTATTCAGATTGAATAAGTCAATCTGAATTCAAATAAGCCACAACTTAAACGTGTGTATTATAGGTAGGATTCACGGGTAGACACTGCAGAGAATTAAACCACAGATATAATTATGTCACCATTCTAATCAAAAATGTTTAGTAATTCCTCACTGCCCCACAACATGATATCCAATTAGGGTCAATCTAAGAGTGAAAGGAGTACAGTTAATAATTACATACTCACCAGGCATAATCTGGACTCTCCTGGTCAAATTGGAATGTATGGTTACCCTATATACAACGTTCTGCTATTCTGTCCCAATACACCTTTCCCAGCCTCGCACAGTGCTCCAATGCAAGCGAAACTCAAAACAGACCTATTCCTCACAAACACACCAAGCACTTAATGCCTTTATTTCCTCTATATGGATGTCCCTGTCAAATTCCCTACTTCCTCTGGCTCATCTCAAACTTAACAGAAAGTAACACACAGATTCGAACTAGAATCAATTTGCAAATCCATACAAGGACTTTGGACAAACCTGATAGGTGTTTAACTGGGGCTTTTGATTCTGAAGTCAATATACAGCAAAACCAAATTATAGGATGAAATAATAGGTAAAATCAAATGATATTTAAAGGGATCAAATTTAAAGTTATTTGCACAGATTCAGAAAATTATAATAAAATAAATGTCAAAAGACACTAAGGCTTTAGCTGACCTCATTTATCTCTGCCCTTAGTGAACCTGTGACCAAATCCTAACAATTCTACCTCTACAGTCTAGGATACTTCTACATAAATGGTGAGCTACTATTTCTAGGGTCCTTTAGTTCAACCTAATTGCAGGAGAAATCTGGATAAGCTCAAAATCTTTCTTTTACTCTTATTATACTATAGATATTTTAAAAAGAAGGATACTACAACTTTGATAAAAGTCCAAGAACATTCTTATTCACTTCTTCCACCCTCCACACACACACACACACACACACACACACACACACACACAGAGACACACACCCTTAATACAGACGAAGTCAGTCAAATTTATAATCATTCTCCCAAAAAACAGAAAAGAAACAAAAATATGAATATTTGCTTACAGATACTTAAAAGTATCACTTAAGTAAATAAATAGGGCATTCTGACCATTAAAATACCATTTCACCAATTTTCTTAAAACAAAAGAAAAAACACAGTACGATCTAGCTAAATATTACATTTTGATTATTTTGACAGGTAACTTTTCTTAAAGAACTAAACATAAATCAAATGTAACTAGTCAATGGGAATAGAGGAAAAAGATTCAACCATTACTCACCAATATCGTTTCTAGTAAAGCAACAGTATCCTGACTTTCAAATTTCTTATTGTTAGTGAACCAGTGAATCAGTTGCATAACTAGTGGCGCGTATAGTTGCCTTGTCACCTGAGGAAAAAAATACATCTAGAGTTTTTCCTCATATTAAAGCAAGTTTATACTGGAAAAGAGTTCCATTTAAGTGGCAGGGGCAAAATTAAGGACAATACTACCATGGTTATATTAGTTTCCTTTCCTAATTAAATTCTATGATGAACATGTTCCTTCTATTTTCTTCTTCCTAAAAGTCCAGAAAAGGAAAATACGCTACTAAAACTCATTATTCCTCTAATTAGGAGGGCAATTAGGGTATTGTGGTTTTCTAGTATTCCTCTTTATTAATTTGTTCCTGAACGTGCACGAGGTATTCTGGATAGAGACATTACTATTACTCAACTAAAAAGTAAATAATAACTTCGTGGTTCCCTACACACTGATTTATACACTTGCAGTGACAAAAAGAAAGCCAGACCAATGTCCTACGCATATGAACTTCAAAGCCTGTGTAATAAAAAGAAGACATTCAGGACAAAGAGGCAGCTGTTTCTCCCACCCCTGCCAAAAGGACAAACTTTATAACTTGGAGATGGGATGCAAAGGATCCTGAGTTCTCAATCTAACCTTGCAGAATGTAAACAAAATCTCTACAGGGGCCAGATAGTACTGTGGATCTCTGACGTTTACAAACCAGGGTGTCTTCCAAGCCAGGGCTCCTTCCTTCTGAAAGGAAATACGCAGGGAAACAGAGCTCACGGTTCTGGAACCTTGGGAGCTTAACCTAGTGTCCTAGTCTGGTGTGACCATGTGATCATCTTGAAGAAATAAAGGAAGTTTTATTATCCTTTTGGATCAGAGCAATTACCCAGGCAAATGTTTACAGATGTAATCATTATATATGAAGAGTAAAATCTTTGAAGTGAAAGTGATGGGAAACATACCCTATCTTTACATCTTATACATTTCTGTGTTTCACAAGGCTAGGGCTCCTACAGGAGCACTGAGAAATACAGGAGAGTTTTATTTCCCAAATGATATCGAGCTCAAGAATAAAGCACCATGATATGAATTCCACCACCTCAAAAATCATGTAAAATGTCTCAGGACTCCAACCAAACAACACAGAGTCCTCTTGCACCTAGATATTTTTCGATAAAAAAAAGTATCTTTCTAACCTTTGAAGTGATTTTCAGGATTAAACAAGAGTCTTACCTTTCAGTCTGAAAATTTAAACTGATCTTAAAGCATCATTTTTTTCTTCAAAAGAATTATACTGTTTTATTCTTAGTACATAAGTTATGTGTGTATATACACACACACCTTACAAAAATTGTGTAAAATGTAGAAAACCATCCACCTACAATCCTATATTTCAAAAGTGCTAACTTTCAAAATATTTGGTTTATACACATTTAAGTATATATACATGTGTAAAAATAAACATACTTTTTTGTAACCATTTCCCTCTTAATTTTAAATATTTTCCACATAAATACATAAGCTGTATCAATGTTTTTATGAGCTGCCTGGTATCTCATACTGTGTGTCTCCAAAAATAAGACCCAGCTGGAAAATCAGCTCTAATGCGTCTTTTGGAGCAAAAATTAATATAAGACCGGGTCTTATTTTACTATAAGACCGGGTATAATATAATATAATATAATATAATATAATATAATATAATATAATATAATATAATATAATATAATATAAAATATATCAGGTCTTATATTAATTTTTGCTCCAAAAGATGCTTTAGAGCTGATTGTCCGGCTAGGTCTTATTTTCAGGGACATACAAGTATATGCAAATACGATGATCCAGTTACTCAAATCCTGTTGTTAGAATTGCAGGTATTTCTAATGTATAACTAATTTAAAGAAATCACAGTGAAAAGTGTAATATACATTACTCTGAGTACATCACTAATAATGAAACTGCGAGACAAAGGCGCAGGTCACCAAGCGTTTTGCTCTGTACACAGAGAGCCTGGGCGAATCCATACTCCCACAAGCCAGAACATATAGGGCCCATTCTCCACATGCTTGACAATACCAATACTATCAGTTTTCTAAATATTTGACAAAAGCTGCAAACAATATTTTAATTTTAATTTCTTCTTTTACCAAAAAAGATGAATATTTTAAGTTAATTGACCACATACACTTCTTTATGAGCTGCCTGTTTTTGTTCTTTATCCATTTGCCCATTTTTAGATTTTATATCTTCAGAATGTTGCAAAAATAATTTTACCACATTATGAATTTTAAAATTCTGTTTTGTATCATTCAGTAGTTTTAAATATTTGTAAAGTTAAAACTATTACTATATTAGCATATTCTGTATGTCTGTCTTCAATATCTTGTAGGAAAATGTCCCTTCCTATGCAAACTTTACAGAAAAACAATTTTATGGATGCCTTTCATGTAACAGTAACAAAATCCATCCAAGTAGCAGAACTTGAATGTTGTATACAAAAGAAAGCATTTTTGAATGCTATGATCTTACTTTATACAAATAAAACAAAATAAATATGCATGTTTGTAAAAATGTGTTTTGCAAAGATCTGGGGGTATATTATTTGCAGAGGATAAAGTGGCTTTTCCTAGGGAATAAGAGTGGGAAAGAGGTGATGATATGGATGTTCACTTTAAGCTTAACGTTTCTATATTAATTTATGTACTTTATCAATGAAAAAGACCACTCCAATCCAGAGACACAAATGCTAAAATTCATCACGTTTTTCTGTAATGTATTTATAGTTTGTTTTTCCTTTTAAATCTTTTTAATTTGAAATTAATTTTTCATGTTAGTCTATTACCTGATATGATTTATTAAATGATCCATTTCTTACTAACTTAATGCCTTTTCTACAAAATATACAATTTTTACGTACACATGAGTCCACTTCCTAACTACTAGACAGACACTCCCCACTGATATATCTGTGCACTAGTTCAACCTTGTTATAATTAAGGTGGCTTCTTTTAACATGTTATGGCAAGACTCCCTTTAGCACTCCACCGTTTCAAAATTTTTCTTGGTTAAGCTCAAGCAATTATTCTTTCAGATTACTTTTTAGGTTTAAAATGTAATTAATTCTGGGCTTTTTGCTGGGATGCTACCAAACGCTGACTGATTTGGGAAGAGCTGGCATTTTTTCAATATTGATTCTTCTAAGTCAGTTATACAACATATTCATTTTATATTCATAAAATACGTTTGCCTGGCATATTGAAGCTTATTCCTAGGCATCATATATGCATATTTCATGCTATCATGAATGGGATGTTGTAGACACATTTTCCAAGTGGTCAATACTAATACATGACATATATGAGAATACAGATACACGAGAATTCACCAGCTTCTCCCTTTATGAATGCTTAGTGTTTATCAGTTGATACTCTTTGGCTTTCCAGATTTAAAAACAAACTATAGTCAAAATAATAATCCTTTCACCTTCCTTTCTAGTGTCCCTGCCCTCATAAAACTGACAGCTTGATGAGAAGATCAGATACTAACCACTGTAAATAACTAACTAAATACAGGTGAAGATATACTGAGTAACCAACTACTCCAAGCCACAGGCACTACTCCTGGTAGGTACTGGAGCCACTATGAACAGATGTAACTGCTTCTCATCAAAGGTTTCTGTCCTGTCCAAAGCACAAGGCAGCATTAGTACTTCATGACTGGGGATGACTTGGCTCTGACATTCAGACAGACATTCTCTATCATATTCAGATAATATTAAACTAGTCCTGGTTTATGAGGAGCTAACAAATGCCCTTTAGGCTCACTGCTTGTGAAATCCATTTCTGTGGTAAATTTCCAGTTTTATAAAAAAATCCTATCTAATAATGATGTATCTCAATAGACTACTGAATTGTATTCATTCGTATATATTGAAGAATTTTTCATCTATACTTATGTTTTTCATTTCATTTTCGTTTTTGTGCGTGCAACTTGATATAAAGTTTATGTTAGCTTCATAAAATCAACTGAGAATTCTATTTTTTTCTGCTTCATGACAGCCATAAGAATGTGTCCATAAAGTCATCAGTAATAGGCCACTTGCCAACATTTCCAATCTCTTCCATGACTACTGGCCATGGTTACATCTCTTCTTCACCCCATGAAAGACTGAGTCCCTACATGTGTGGGACGTTAGCTAACTCAGCTTTAGATGACTAGCCTAGACTCTCAGTAACCCTTAACTAGAACAGTGATTCCCAAATTTTTTGGCAAATTAAAAATCACTAGGACAGCTTTTAAAAGTCACCATCCCCAGATCATATCCCTGCGGGATTAAATCAAAGTCTGGGGACAGCAGCCAGGTAGCAGTATTTTTTTAAAGCCTCCCCAGGTGATTCCAATATGAAGCCGGCTTTGATGATCACTGAACTAGACAAAACTTCAAAAAAAAAGTTTTGCAATTGTTTCAGATTCAAAATCATTCACTTACCTGATCTACATCACATGCAAGTCGAAGTAGCACAGGAAAAGTTCGCTTATAGAGTTGGTACATGGGTGGGGAACCCTGACCACTTTCAGGCATTTGAGTGGCTTTTCCCAACATAAACATAACCACGCTATGTAAAAGTTCACAAGCTGCGACCTGAAATAGGCCAAAAGTTCAATAAAGTTTAGGTTTTCATGTTTACAAGATAAGAATATTTCGAAATCATATTCAATTTAGTCCTTTAAAAACGATCGTACCCAAATGTAAATTAACATCCCAGTAGCACTTCTTGTATAAAATTAATGCTTCTGTTCACTTTGATCTTTAACTACGTTAAGAACTGAAACTTAAAAGCTTTAGACATTGGACTAACACATTCATAAGAAATATATTTGAATGCTGCCATATCACAGAACTTTGCTTGATTTGTTAGTACATTTTCAACTATCTCTACTTTAGTGAACATTTGAAGCACTCTGAAAATTTACAAATTAATATAAAAACTTGAGATTATCTGTTTCTAATCTCCCAGATTGAGGAGATAATCAAGCACAGATTGAAAATCATTTTTAAATGCCCTTTTACAGCATTTTCTTGTATGAAGAGCTTTTGGTATATTAATGTTTTGCTAGGTTATTATCTGTTAAGATGATTTATGTTTAACTTTTATTTATCAATGACATCTACTTCGGCTAGTTAGTTTTCTAATTACTATATTACAGAAAATAAAAAATTACTGATATTCAAATGGCTGAAATATATTATCTATTTCCTAACAAATATTATGTCTTAAAAAAATAGACTCTAAATAATGAATGAAATGAAAAATAAAGTACTTTAGTTTGTCTGTCACTAGCTGAAAGAGCTAATTCTGTGATCCGAGGTAAGAATATATCCAGATAAATGACAGGCTTCATATCTATAAATGGTACTGCAAAACTGAGTCTTTTTTCTGTGTCCCATGCTACACATTTCTTCATCTTTTCATCCAAGGATGCAGCTGTTAAAAAGATTAAGAAGAACATTTTTTTTTCCCATTCAAAATCTAATTGCTTTACAATTCACTTAGTGAAACCAGGGTACTTTATTATACTTTTAAGTTAAGCACTTTATTCATCTTTCCTTTTTTGTTTTACTTCAGACATATAACTTCAACATTAGAAATCACTGATACTATTTCTTAATTTAATTTAAAGTAAAATTATTTTTAAACAAGTCTAACAGTCTGGGATAATTTCCAGTTTCAGCAAAGAGTTATTTACTGAGGTATTCTGTGGAAAAATCATACACACTTTTATTAAAAAATCTCTTTATAACAATTATTTTCCCAATATAGTCTGTAACTTCCTAAATAACCCAAAGTTACTTAAGTTATTTAATATGAAATTTCAAAACTTAAAATAAAGATGAATTTCAAAAATGTTAATTATCAACAAAAACAATGTAAAAATATCCAAATATTAACAATATAAGGTTCAAAAAAGATTGACTTTGAATTCTTGACACATTTAAAATAGCAAAGAAAGTCAAACTGGATTCTGTTTCAAGATGGAAAACATGCTTAAGAAACCAAACCAGAACATTTTGCCTGCTAGTGTACTGAATTATTCAGAATGCATGGGTATAGTCAAAGCACTTCACTAGCAATTATTCTTTGTAATCTTATTTGAAAATATATAAATCACATATAAGAGCGAATATCTATCTATTTCATGATTTGTATATATCCAAATTAAAGTACAAATATTATGTATAGAGGTTAATTTATTTTAAAGGAAAGTTTATTTACCTGTTACAAGATTTTTGTTTACTTGTCCTCCTAGAGTACCAAGCATTTGTACCACTCTAATCCTTATTTCTTCTAAGGACAGTGCTTCATTCTGCAAATGTGAACAATTGTATTATATATGAGAGACACATCATATATATATATTTAATGAGAGACACAACCAAGGAGACAGACCGGTGTCCTCAGCTTGTGATCAAAAGATGTGAAACCCAAGTGATACCAACTCTGAGCTATGCTTTTTTCAGCTTGGTATAAGATATCTTCTCACAGCATTCTCTGTGACTGGTCACACCTTTGGGGAAGCTTCTTAAAAGATATCATAGATTCATGATCAGGAGATGGTATGCCTCAGCCAGGCTTCCTGAGTTTATATCTTGGCTCCTCTACTTCCTTCTTGTGTGATGTTAGGTAAAATCATATAAACATCTCTGGACCTCAGTTTGTCCACCTTAAAATTGGAATCATACTACTACCTATGTGCTAGGATTGAAGTGAAGTTTAAATAAGTGTTTGGTACATTGTAAGCACTTAATAATGGTAAGCTGTTAATATTTTCTTCTGGAAACCAAAATAGCTTTCGTAGCTATTCTAAAATCAGATATAACAAAGAAGAGAAATTTGAAATAGAAAATTATATCATACAAAAGAGCTAAGTTAACTATACGATGATAACTAAGTTAAAAATTAAAGAGAATTATGAAAGGAAAGAAAAACTATTTTACAACCCTCTCTAATATTGATGCCTCCCAATGGTTCATTATATCCCACACAATGCTCCTGTTAATTTTATTGCCAAATTCATGAAAAGAAGTCACATCTCGTCCAATTTCAATTAGATGTCCATTTCCTAGGCCAACAATTCCAAAATTTTACTAGGACACTTAACGACCTTGAAAGATACTGAAGATCCCTAAAGATTTTGTGTGGGTTATATTTATCAATATTTACCATATTAGAAGTTACAACTTAGAAATTATTTAAATAGTGGCTTTATTTAAAAATACTAAACTCATTACATGTTAACAAGTGAGATATTTTTAGGAAAAGTAACTATATTTTCCAAATAAATGAAAAACCTCAAAAACTAGCATTGTTTTGTATCTGTGCAATTTCTTTATTGTCTGGATCACTAGAAGACAGCTCTTGTGATCTTGTTAGGGCTGTAGTTGGAATCCGTAGAAGACGGGAGGAGTATTTTGATAGTCTTTTTTTTTAGATAATTGTGATTATTCTTTGATACTACACCAAAACTGAACAAGTGATAGTTTCTTAGATTAGTTATGTGCAATCTGAAATTAATTAATTTTATATACTCTATTACATTAAAATCCATTGGTTTATCCTGAATGTTAACTTTTTTTACCCATGCATGATTTGGTAATATACTGCTCGTCTGAAATTATTGGCTCACTGTGTTATACAGACCTATCAAATATTGACTCATTTCATTATATATGCAAAAAAAAAATTTGTTAATACTAAATGTCATCAGAAAAAAATCTAAGTATTAAGGAGCTGTCAAGTTCATGGTGATGGTTACAAGTTTTTCAAAATTTTAATTTTCACTTAAATGTTTGAGTTTTGTCCATGGGCAACAAATACTCTAAGATGTTTTATTAGAAGTGACAGGCTCACTGTCTATTTTATAGAAAATGTTTGCCAAATATTGAATAGCTAATTTGTCTGCCATTTGTTCTTTCAAGTAAATACGGTGTTCAAGAAAAAAACAGATACATTAGTTCATAGCTCAAAGCATCACATAAATAAGTGCTTTTCCTGAGGACAACTGTCACCCTTCACTATGCAGCAGACTGCATCACAGAATATTAAAAATATGTGTGCGAAAGGGTCAAGATTTAATAAAGTGCTAAGGAATCAACAGTGTTACCCATCATTATACCATAGTACAAATGTCAACAATTAAAACTAGTTTTGGCCTTGTACAGTGACGCTCCAGTGGTCCACACTTTGTGAACCACTGTGCTAGGGAATAGGGTGTTACATCTATAAAGAAATTTTATTTGTAAAACTGGAGATACACTCAAGTAATTTTATCTTGCATTATTTACATGTGATAAAATTTTTAAAGTTTTATAGACAACCATTTCTAGTTTCATTCAAGTCTCTCAATCAAATGCTATCAAAAATAATGAAGTGGGAAGAATTTATCTAGAGTTCGCATTATCAGTTCTAGACATCACAAGTTTTGCAAATTTTAATTTTCACTTTATACCTAAAAGTTATTTTCCCTATACCATTTCAGTTTTCTCTATTTACATAAATTAGATGCCACATTTGAAAAAAATTGTCTCAAGCAGTTAACATCTTAAAAAAAAAAAAAAAAACCCACAAAAGCTGGCCTGAATTGAACTTGACAAAATGATAATACTTAAGATCCAATCAGTAAATGACTCAATCTTACATATTCATAATCAGCATTCCTACTGCTTATTAAACATGAACCAGCTTATTTTTAATTATTCACTAAATATATTTGAAGGTAGAGATAAACAGGAAAATGAGATCAAGACAATAAACTAAATAGTTAATTTACCTACAATTTTTGTTGCTAAAAATATATTCTATATTGTACTCTTAATTTATGTTTTAAGACTAACATTTAATGAAGACTTTTACTTTTCACAAACATTAGAATCTGATCTTTGCATTATTTAAGGTAAAGAACATACAAAGGATTTCTTACTGATGAAATGTTCTTTATCTTTTTCAAATGCTTTAACACAACTTTACTAAATCCTTTTTGGGCAGCCCGAGAAAGTGCTGACACTTCCCAGTTATTCTTGTTCTCATCTGTCAACAGGAAACAAAAATTAATTTTAAATAGCATTCTTCATTTACTTGATGACTACTAGGGTGAACACACTATATTACCAAATAAAAACAGTAAAATCCTAATTTTAATTGTAATTAAAAATTAATTTTTTAGAACAAAAATGTATTAATAGTAGTTGTCTTGGTTTTAAATATCATTCTCTATAAATAGAAATATGTTGGAGATGTAGCTAATTACAGAGACTGGGCAGGCAACACATACTAAAAGTAATAATCAGAGGTAGTGAGGCAACAGGAAAAAAAGCTTTGTACTCAATTTCCAAATAGTCTATTAGTTTATGATTGTTTTTTTAAAAAAAATTCTCCTATTTAACAGCTACACAACTATCCAAGTCAGGACACTGACCTGGAGACATTTACCCACGTTTAATCCTCAGCCCCATTCAGGTTCCAGCATTGATCCCAGTAATGTACTTTGTTCAGATTCACATTACATTAGGTCTCTGTCTATTTAGTCTCCTTTAAACTGAAACCCTTCTTCAATCTTTCCTTGAATTTTATGATTTGAAAATTTTAAAATTTATATGCCAGTAATTTTGTACACTGTCCCTCTATTTGAATTCGTCTAATGTTTTCTCATGATTAGATTCAGGTTACACGAAACAGTTGTAACATCCTACTAGTTCCTTTATTAACTATTGAGTTGAATAAAATCTTTAACACATGTTCATTTATAGCAGAATAGAGTCATAATTTTACAGCTATACAGTCATTTTTCACTAGTTCTGGAGGTGCCCAGTGGTTCTGCTGACAGAGCCAGGTAAGGTACAATGCTGGAGAACACCGTACAGGTGGTTTAATCCCAGTCCTTCCTTCCTTGGCTCCCAGTAATGAATCCCAATTGACAACAGACCCTTACCTAGCTTTCTGTTACTCTAGTTCCTGTCCTTTATATAACTTCATGTTTTTGTTTGCTTATACCCGATAAGCTGATCCCAGGAATGGGAGTAATGACTGAGAATTTGGATTTATGGTCTCCTGACCATTTGGTGACCTTCTGTGGGTAGATGGTTACAGATCTATTCTCTGATGGGCCACAGATGAAAAGAGGATCTGGTTTCTAGGGTTTTTGTTAATTATTTTTTTGGAGCTCAACAACGTGAATGAGCCTCAAAGAAAAGACTTACCAAGAGTTACCATGCAAATTTGCATACCATGAACACTTTACCAAAGAGATTGAAATTTTAAAAAAGAACCAAATAGAATTTCTGGAGATTAAGAACTCAACAGAAGAAATGAAGAATGAAATAGCCACGTTAGGTAGTAGAGTTGGCCAGATGGAGGAAAGAATCAGTGACACCAGAGATAGAAATCCAGAAATGACATGGATAAAAGAAGGGAGAGACTTGAGAGTTAAAAGAAATGAAAGAACTCTATAAGAACTTTTTAACTCCATCAGAAAGAACAAGGTAAGAATAATGGGCATACCAGAAGGAAAAGAAAGGGAGAAGGAAACAGAGAGTATATCCAAAAATACAGTCGATAAGAATTTCCCCAATGTGTGGAAAGAACTGGATCGTCGAATCCAGGAAGCAAATAGAACATCTAATTATCTCAATCCCAACATGCCTTCTCCAAGGCACATTCTATTGAGGTTGTCAGTAATTAATAGCAAAGAAAGAATCCTCAAGGCAGCCAGGGAAAAGAAGACGGTAACCTACAAAGGAAGGCCAATTAGATTATCATCCGATTTTTCAGCAGAATCTCTACAAGCCACGAGGGAGTGGACTCAAATATTCAAACTACTGAAAGAGAGAAATTATGAGCAAAGAATAATATATCCAGCAAAAGTAGCCTTTAGATATGAAGGAAGAATAAAGACCATTCCATACATAGAGAAGTTAAGGAATTGCCTAACACACTCCATGAACTATAAGAAAAACTGAAGGAGGCTATTCAACTTGAAACAAAAAGGCAAAAGAATACAACACTATGAGTAGTATTACGAATACACAGATAGACCCAGGAAATGGCAAGCCTACACCAAATAAGACACTATACATTTAACATGTAGAGAAAAGCAGAAGAAGAAAAAAAACCTCTTAAAAAAACGGAGGAAAACAACAACTAGGTACTGCAGTACAGAAATCAATTCACAGCATGAAAAAGGATAATTTTAAACTACAAAACCATAAAAGGGGAGTAAGTAACGGTCTGAACCGGCACAAAGGAATGGAGAAAGGAAACATGATGAAGAAAAAGGAATACTGTAAATATGAAACTTTCCTTTACATAAACTTAATGGTAACCACTAAAAACAAAAAAAAAATACATAACTGAAATATATAACATAAAAAAAGACACAGAGGAAAAAATCATAGAATACCGCCACACTGAAATAATGGACAGTAACAAAAAGGCAAAGAAACAATGGAGAAACAGATTTACCAAAAAACCAATATAGAATGACAGAAAATCCTCATATATCGATAATCACCCTAAATGTAAATGGACTGAACTCACCAATATAAAGGCACAGAGTAGCAGATTGGATCAAAAAAACTAAACCCAATCATATGCTGCCTGCACCTCTCAGCTATAAGGACAAATATAGACTCAAAGTGTCAGAGTGGAAATTGATACTCTAAGCAAATGGTATACACAGAAAAGCAGGTGTACTCATACCGATATCAGATAAAACAGATTTCAGGATAAAAAAAGTAACAACAGACAAAGACAGGCATTTCATAATGATAAAGGGGACTATGTACAAAAAGAAGACATAACAGTCATCAATATTTATACCCCCAATCAGGGAGCACCGAAATATACCAAGCAACTACTAACAGAACTAAAGGGAGAAATTAACCAAAACACAATTATAGTAGGGGACCTAAATACATCATTGCCAGCTAAGGACAGATCATCCAAACAGAAAATAAATAAAGACATACCAGCCCTAAATGACACATTAGATGAAATGGACATAATTGACATTATAGAAAACTTCATCCTAAAACATCAGACTATACAATCTTTTCTATTGTACATGGAACATTCTAAGGATAGACCCTATATTGGGACATAAACCTAGCCTCAGCAAATTAATGAAGATTGAAATCATACTAAGCATATTCTCTGACCACAATACTATGTAATTGGATATCAACAGCAAAAAGAAAGCAGGAAAAAAACATAAATATGTGGAGATTAAACAATATACTTTTCAAAAAAGATGTCAAAAGATACATAGAAACAAATAAGAATGAAACTACGTCTTACCAAAACTTTCGGGATGCAGCAAAAGCACTTCTAAGAGGGAAATTTATATCATTACAGGCCTATGTCAATAAAGAAGAAAAATTCCACATAAATAACCTCACGTTACACCTTAAAGAACTACCAAAAGAAGAACAAAGGAAACCGAAAGTCAGGTAAAGGAAGGAAATTATAAAAATCAGCAGAACTACATGAAATGGAGAACAAGACAACAATAGAAAAAATGAATGCAACAAAGAGCTAGTTCTTTGAAAAGAATAATAAAATTGACAAACCGTTGGCTAGAGTCACTGAGATAAAAAGAGAAAAGACACTAAAAAACTAAATCGGAAATGAAAGAGGGGAAGTTACCATTGATGTCACAGAAATACAAAGGACTATCCAACAATACTATGAAGGGCTATATGCCACCAAATTGAATAACCTAGAAGAAATGGACAAGGTCTTAGAAACATATTGCCTTACTAGGCTGAGTCACAAAGAAATGGAAAACCTAAATAGACCGATAAACAGTAAGGAAATTGAATCAGTCATCTGAAACCTTCCCAAAAGCAAAATTCCGGGACCAGATGGCTTCACTAGTGAATTCTACCAAACATTCAAAGAGAATCTAATAACTGTGCTCCTCTAACTCTTCCAAAAAAATTGAAGAAGAGACAATAGTCCCTAACTCATTTTATGAGGCCAACATTACCTTGATACCAAAACCTAGTAAGGATAATACAAAAAAAGAAAATGAAAGACCAATATCTCTGATGAATAAGATGCAAAAATCCTAAACAAAATTCTAGCAAATCGAATACAACAATGCATTAAAAAGATTATTCAACACGACCAAGTGGGGTTCATGCCAGGGGCACAAGGATAGTTCAACATATGCAAATCCATCAATGTGACACATTACATAAACAAAATAAAGGACAAAAATATGATTATATCAATAGATGCAGAAAAAGCGTTTGAGAAGACACAACATCTATTTATGATTTAAACACTTGATAAAATAGGTATAGAAGGAAAATACCTTAACATAATAAAGACCATATATGACAAACCCTCAACTAATACCATAATTAATGATCAAAAAATGAAGCCTTGTGCTCTACGATCAGTAAAAATACAGGGCTGTCCCCTATCATCTCTGCTTTTCAACATAGTATTGGAAGTCCTAGACAGAGCAATCAGGCAAGAGAAAGAAATAAAAGGCATCCAAATTGGAAATGAAGAAGTTAAATTTTCACTTTTTGCAGAGGACATGATGCTATATGTAGAAAACATTTCTAAAGACTCCACCACAGAGCTATTAGAAACAACAAACGAATACAGTAAAGTTTCTGGCTACAAAATCAACAAGCAAATGTCCATTGCATTCCTATATACTAAGAATGAAACCTCAGAAAAACAATATAAAAAAACAATTCCTTTTTGCAATTGCAACAGAAAGAATAAAATACATAGAAATAAACTTAACCAAGAATGTGAAAGACATGTACACTGAAAACTGTAAGACATTTTTAAAAGAAACTGAAGAAGACACAAAGAAATGGAAAGACATTCCATGTTCATGGATTGGAAGAATCAACAGTTAAAATGGCCATATTACCCAAAGCAATATCCAGATTTAATGCAATCCCCATCAAAATCCCAATGGCATTTTTTTAAAGAAATAGAACAAAAAATCATCAGATTTGTATGAAACCAGAAAAGACCCCAAATAGCCAAAACAATAGTAAGAAAAAAGAGCAATGTTGGAGGTATCACACTCCCTGACTTCAGCCTGTATACTACAGGACAACAATAATCAAAACAGTATGGTACTGGCAGAAAAACACACATAGACCAATGGAACAGAATCAAGAACACAGAAAGAAATCCATATAAATATAGACAGATAATTTTCAACAAAGAATCCAAAAACCTACAATGGAGAAAAGACAGCCTCTTCAATAAGTGGTGCTGGGAGAACTGGAAAGCCATGAGCAAAAGAATGAAACTAGACTGCTTTCTGTCACCATCTACCAAAATTAACTCAAAATGGATCAAAGACCTAAACATAAGACCTGAAACAATAAAATGCATAGAAGAAAACATAGGTAATAAACTTATGGACCTTGGATTCAAAGAACATTTTACGAATTTGCCTCCAAAGACAAGGGAAGTAAAAGCTAAAATAAATGAATACAGTATATAAAACTAAAAAGCTCTGCACAGCAAAAGAAACAATCGCAAAACAAAGAGGAAACCAACCCAATGGGAGACGATTTTTGCAAACAACGCCTCCAATAAGGGACTAATATCCAAAATATATAAGGAACTCATACAACCCAACAACAAAAAAACTAAACAATCCAATTAAAAAATGGGCACAGGACCTGAAGAGACATTTCGCCAAAGAGGACATACAAATGGCCAATAGACATATGAGAAAATGCTCAACATCACTAATCATCAGAGAAATGCAAATAAAAACCACAAGGCAATATCACCTCACACCAATTAGAATGGCTATCATCAACAAGACAAATAATAACAAGTGATGTAGATGCTGTGGAGAAAAAGGAACCCTCATACACTGTTGGTGGGAATGCAGACTGGTGTATCCACTATGGAAGGCAGTGTGGATATTCCTCGAAAAATTAAAAATTGAATTACCATATGACCCAGCAATAGTTCTCTTCGGTATCTACCCAAAAAACCTGAAAACATTTATCCATAAATATATATGTGCTCCAATGTTCACTGCAGCTTCATTTACGGTGGCCAAGACATGAAAATCAAAGTGTCATTCAGTAGATGATTGGGTAAAGAAGTTGTGGTATATATACACAATGGAACACTATTCTTACGTAAGAAAAGATGATATATTGCCATTTGCGACAACATGGATAGATGTTGAGATTATAATGCTAAGGGAAATAAGTCAGACTGAAAAAGTAGAGAACCATGATTTCACTGATATGTGGTATATAAAGCTGAAAACAACAAAAGAACAAGAAAAACAAATGAAAAAACTAAAACATAGACAACAGTTTAGTGGTTACCAGAGGGGAAAGGAAGAGGGAGATGGTAGATGAGGGTAAAGGGGATAAAATATGGTGATGGAAAGAGAACTAACTCTGGGTGGTGAACACACAATGTGATATACAGATGATGTATTACAGTATTGTACACCTGAAATCTATGTAACTTTGCTAACAATTCTCTCCCAAATAAACTTTAATTAAAAAAAAACCTATATCAAACTTCTAGAATGCAGATAAAAAAAATCATAATAATATAAGGTATTAAAGAAAATAGTAAGATAATAAAATTGTCTTGACTCAAGGAAAAAAAATCCAAAAAACCAACAAAAAATCAAATTTCAAAAGTTACAAAAATACAAACAGTAGTCCTATTATAGTTACTATATTGCCATTGTATTTAAAATATACATCACAATTCTTTTAAACCTTACCTGATAAAGCTGGAGTTTTCAGATATCCATCAAGTCTGGGTAGAATGTCCTTATAATAGGGCTGAATAACTTGTTTGCTTATGTAAGCTGACCACTCCTCTAGGGCATTCAGGCCTATTTCTGCCAAAGGAGTATAGCTCAGGCCCAGTTGAAAAGCCATCTATATGTTAATACAAACAAGGTTAATTGCAATGCAGGGAATTAAAGAGTTAAGAAAAAAAACACCACCAATTAATTGTGGTTTCTCATGAATAAGCCTTTCTACTGCCAGAATGCCAGACACTGCTATAGAGAAATGGATATAACCCACGTCATTATTAGAAAAACAAGCACCACTACTCAGTATGGTTGGTGATACACTGTAGACTTTCAACACATCGAAAGTTTAATCCTCACATCCACCAGTAAGGGAAGTTCAGAGAGGCCAAACCAAGTGTCCCAAGCACCTACTGGGACTGCCATGGCAAGATCTTGATATTATCATATTTTCTAGGAAACATAAGATTGCATGAAGAAATGGATTTGCTCATCTACCTGCAATGCAGGAACATAAGCTCTAACATCAAGTTCAATGATGTCATGTGGCAGAGACAGAATAAAGGTCAAACAGGAGGCCAAAAGTTCATCCTTGTACTGCTTCATTTTAACTGATACCTTATAACAAGAAAGAAGAAAAAGACAGTGCTGTGTATCTGAATAAAGCCTATTCATTGAAAATCAACTAAAAAAATACCCAATTCTCAAATACAAAAAAATGATCATGTACCCTTTATTTGACATGACCATGTTCATTTTCAAATTAAACACTGACCTCTGGGAAAAGTTCATTTGTTGAAGTACTTCATTCCCATTATACGGAAAAGCTAAAGAATCTATTAGTTTTGAGCTTTCATCACACAAATTATTTTAGGAAAATTCAAGGGACTTTTATAACATAATGGTTTCCTGTTAGTACTTTTTTACTCCTTTAATCCTGAACAGAATTAAGGAAACCAATTTTTAAGTAATTAGATCATTTATTATCACTAGGATTTTTTCCCAACATACATTCATTTTTAAACAGCCTATGATAACACTGAGTACATCATGTTAAAATTACCTCTTTACCAAATTTTGCAAATAAAGCAAAGCATGTATACTTTTCTGGGTTCTCAGGAGACTGTTTCTGACTCTTCGAACAAACTCCCTGTCAAATAAAATAGTTAATTAGGACAATGAACAATAATCAGGTAATTCTGTATCCTAAACCAGCAGTTCCCAACTTTTCTTCTGAGGGATAAATCCATTTTCACTTTGCCAAGGTCTTGTGCAGAGGAAACTTGGCTCCGATAACATTTCAGGCGGAGACCAGTGAGAAACAGAGGGTGAGGTGGAAAACGGATGGCTGATCAAGAGCCATAGGCCTGGCTAAGTCCATTCCACCTTCCTCATCTTCCAATATATCCACTTAGGAGCACTGAGTACTGCTCACCTTGTAATTAACCAGTCAGACTAGGAACACTAATCCAGTTATTTTCAAACTTCACCAGCCACCAGGGCTTAGCCCTGCCCCAAGTGTTTCCAGTAAGTCTGGAGAGGGCATAAGATTTCCCAAGTAATGCTTGTGCTGCTAGTTCTAGTACTACACTTGGGAGAACCTCTGTTAATCTAACATAATTAGCCAGGTGCTTGTAAATCAGAACAGGAAATCCTATTAACTTTGTTATCACCCAATTGCCACTCACATGGTCAGTTTTGAAAAATACAGACAATAAAATTAGATTTTCAGAACTGCAACATGCTATAATCTCAGACTTTATAATGAATTTATACATATTCATGCAATCTAAAAAACAAAGGAATATTCAACATCTTCCAAAAAACACTTACCTCAAAATATTTTATTTTCTTGGCATTACTCACAACTATAGAAAGCAATTTGTAGAAACCACTAATGAGTGGCAACCTTGTACAGTGCAAAATTAATTCATATGCAAATGAGTATACCCAGGGCTCAAAAAATTCTACATGTTTCTCAGGAAGAATCTCTCTGTAAAAACAAATTAAAAGCTCAATGTAGAAATATTTTCACTCAGGTTTGAAATTTTAAGGGACATAATTAAAACGTCTATGATTCCATTATATAACATTTTAAATATATGTGTCGCCACGTAACAGCTTAACCTTTTGTTTCTTTCTACCTGCCCCTAAAAGAAAGGAGTCTGTAAGAGGGATCCTTTCAGGAACTTTGCTAAACCTTTGTGTTTGCACCTTAGGCCTCCCTGTTTGGTACCAGAAAGATGACTGGACAGTCAATGAGTAAGATTCCTCATGGAAGGAACAACTCAAGCCAGATGCAGTCGTGGGGACCAACAGGAGAACCCACGGGGTTCAGAGGTGGGCACAGCCCCCCCACCTTCCTCAGGCTAAGGAAAGCGTCAGCCTCTGTGGCTGCATTCCTTCCAGTAACCTGCAAAGGAAGTAATTCATTCAATGAGGTGCTCTCCATCTATTCGTATGCATGTAAGTTTTGTCCCTTGGGGAAGTTGAGACTTATGGTCCAGTGGTCTGCAGGCAAGGGTGATTGACTTGAAATGGTTTTCTATTATGATGTATAGAATTCACAGATCTTGAGATTGACAAGCTTTATTTCCTTTGCTTCCCCACCTAACTAATAAAAGTTATTGTGCAGGCCCTTGAGGCTGCTGGTCCCTTGGCCTCTGCATTTAAATTCTATTCATGGCTATTGTCTTTTCTTAACCCTGTGCTGCCCTCCTCGCTCCCCACAACTGGAGGGCTCCCCACAACTCTCGTATATTCCTTTTATTCCCTATCTGATGATCTGTAACATATAAAAATAATAACTCTAAACTGGTACATTTAGATATATTTTAAAGGTTCATATAAGAGATTTTAGATTGTAAGTCTATTGCTATTTCATTTCTTACATCTTTATCAGTGTTTTTCCTGTATTATAGCAAGTAATTCACCATTTTCACTCTTAAATAATTAAAATTTAAAAAAAATACCTGCAAAATTCCACCAGGTTAATGAAGGCTGAAAAATCTTTGGGTTTAACAGGATGCAAATTAGCAGCTGGATCTGAAGTCGGGATCACCCAAACACCAGTAGCTCCATTTTCATCCTTAAAAATTAATTGCACCATAACAAATATTGTACCATTCAATCACACATTTCTTTAAGAAACAAGTGACCAAATGACTTCATAGCCGAGGCCTGATGCTATAAGGAAGGAATGCAAAAGTGAAAAAAGTACAAGTGGGTCCTGAAAAGCTTACAGTTAGATAAAAATGATGGGATTTGCAGAAAACATTAAATAAAAGGATACACGGGAAGTGATAAAGTGATAAAAAAAATACAAATACAACAATACAAAGGGAGGGGGATCATTTCTTAAAAGAGGTAGCAATGATGACTTGACAGAGGTAGAATTCCAAAACTTAAAGTTTATAGAAAGAATAGACTCGGAGGTTTCAAACTAAGAAACAGAGGAATGATGAATAGTATTAAGTAATATTAATATTAACTTAATATTAACATATTAAGTTTGTGTTATCAACTTCAGGGGAACATTTTAAACAAGTAGTTAGAAATGCAGAGCTGGAAGCTGTGAAGGAGGATAAGGTTGGAGACTAGCTTTATTTGGGAAGTGCTAACAGAGGTGACAAACGACCAGCTGGAATGAAGCAAAAAAGGGCAGGAAACAGGAGAGAGCAGAAAACGAGAAAGCACCAGGAAAGCCACTGAAGACAACAACGATAGACATGTGTCTTAAAAAACAAGTTTTTTGACTGACACAGTTCCAGGTAAGTCCCTTTTGGCAAGTTTTTAGATGAAATTATTTTAGACATACACAAAGCATAAAAGGCATTAAAATACACATTGGTGTTCCCATCAACCAGCATAAAAAGTTGAACATTACAAAAGCAATAAAGTCAATGTGACAAATGGCCTTTTCCTGTTTTGTCCTGTTTTAACCTCTGGAAAACGAGATGTTCTCCACTGGGATTCGAGCCCTTTAACACCGACTAGTCTCATTACTACAGTGTTTTACTAAAACTCCTCAGACCAGAAGAGAGTAACTCCCAGCGGGCAGCCAAAAGCCATAAAAACTGGGTATGAGAAAAGTGGAAGGTGCACTCCTCCTTTTCTGTCTATTGTCTATATTCTACTATCTGAAGAACACATTTAATACTTTGCACCCAGAATTTGGAATTCCTTAGCTATAAACAAGAGGAATCCCAGCTTCCCCTCTCCTAATACAAAGTCACCTCTGCACAAAATAAGATTTGACTCTTTACTATTGCTAAGTAATAAATAACAAAACAAGCCTAGGAAACAAGTTTTACACAAAAAATTGTCTTAACATACTAAGCATATAAATTATTTTTTGAAAAATCTAGTGACATTTTATACACATTAGGCTATTCCAATAGAAAAGTATCAACAACACATATTAATGCTGAAGAAACCAATTTCCTGCAATTCTCTACAAATGTGCTATTTTCCCCTGAATATTCACCTACAAAGAGAATGGTATAAAAATGATGCAAAATAGTGATGAAAATTCTAACCTCTTGTTCCCCAATGTTCTGTTTTTCTAGTGTAAGATCCAATTTCTCAACAATCTTCAAAATAGATTTTACAAATTCATCATAAAGCAAACGATTCAGAGTTTGAAAGGTGGAATTCACAAAGAATGCTTCATCCGCTAAAAGAGAATCCTTTAAATAAAGAAAAAACATAAACTTAAAAATTTGTACAAATAAGTACCAGAATGACTATTAAATAAGCATGAAAATGTACATAGATGTACATGAATATTTAGGAATTATGAAAGCTGCTGTGTAAACTATAGTAGGTTTACCGAGTAGATGTCAAGATAAAATTGTAGACACCATCCTAAATTATCATTTCAGTCAGATGGTATGACTTAACTAGCCATGTAGCAAACACTAAATAAATAGTATTGAATAATATTTAGGCCAATCCTTGTCAAAACATTTACCCAATTAATTTATGTGTGTGTGTTGTAGACTATACACACACTCTATATACGTCTATATATGTGCAAACACACATACATGTACATATACGTGTACATATATACATGCACATTATACATACACATATATACATCTGGATAAATATATATCTATTTAAAAATATAATCTATCATTTCTTTAAAGTGAAACTATTCTAGTATTTAAAAAATATAGGCCAATTATATTGCCTTTACTCAGTTAAATATTCTACAGGACTTAACCCGAAAATATAGGGATATCTAACATCACATACCTAAGGAACAAATATTTTAGGTAAAATTATTAACATTGCTATTTTACTCAACAAGAAAACTATAAGCTTCTAAGAGTTTTCACAGGATAGGAATCATCTATTGATAAAAATTGCTTTTTTTAGGCAATTAATGCTTTGTCAAAGTCTATGTTATGGTGGCCCCAGCGGCTGAATGAATCAGTAGGTTAGAGCGCGAGCTCTGAACAACAGGGTTGCTGTTTGATTCCCACATGAGCCAGTGAGTTGCACCACCCCACCCACAACTAGATTGAAGACAATGGGTTGCTGCTGAGCTTCCAGAGGAGCAGCTGGATGGCTCAGGTGGTTAAAGCGCGAGCTCTCAACAACAAGGTGGCTGGTTCAATTCCCTCATGAGATGGTGAGCTGCACCCCCTGTAACTAAAGATTGAAAACGGCAATTGGACTTGGAGCTGAGCTGCGCCCTCCACATTTAGACTGACGGACAATAAGTTGGAGCTGATGCAGCCTGGAGAAACAAATTGTTCCCTGATATTCCCCAATAAAATTAAAAAACAAACAAACAAAAAACGATGATAGAAACTCCTGGAATTTGGATCGAACTTACTAAAAAAAAAATAAAATAAAATAAAGTGGCCAGAACCTGGCTTAAAAAGCAGACATTAAAGAAATATCTGCTAGAGGGGTGGCCAGTTGCTCAGTTGGTTAGACCGCGGTGCTCTTAACAACAAGGTTGCCGGTTCAATCTCCACATGGGCCACTGTGAGCTGCACCCTCTACAACTAGTTTGAAACAATTATTTGACTTATAGCTGATGGGTCCTGGTAAAAGACACTTAAAAAATAAAAGTTTTTTTTTTTGAAAAAAGAAAGAAACATCCGCTAGAAACATATTAGGCAGAAGACATTATTCTAATCATAAATAATGTAAACAATAGCTATGCATCAATCTCCTTCATACCTATTAAATCAATTGGATTTATCTTCATCTTTAAAAATAAGAAGAGAATAGCTCTTTCATGGTGATAATACTGTTATATTTTTGTTACCTAAGGGGTTGGATCTGTTAGAAAGAACAACTTTGCATCAACTATACTATACTGCTACTTGAAGCTAAAATGTGGACTCGACTACAGTAATTAATTTTAAATGAGTTCTAGGATTTTGTTCCTTTTAATTGACCTTTTTCTAGTTTCACTTTAACTATATTAATTTACACTTTTGATTTTTTATTACTTGAAGTACTTTTTAAAGAAACTATTGAAAGTCAGTAAAATATAGTTCTGAAATAAGCCTAAAGTGTAAAATTATGCAGACTAATAAAGAAGAACCAGAGTATTTTATGGCTTTAAAATTGTCATTTTTACCATCATTTGGTCACAACTCAGAAGATTTCTAAAAAGATCCAAATAGTCTTTGTATGTGGGAATTTTCCATTTGCCAGTTCTAACTTCCCCTGATGCATGATAGTCTTCAGATTCAGACAGAGTTACCTGGGCAGGAAGACAACATGCCAAAACTTATTGACAGATTCATCACAAAATATGTACTGCTGTCATAACTTTCTGATTTTCAGAATTTTCTAAGCTAAAAAAACTACTAGTAGGAGACTACAATTTGATTGAGAAAGACAGTATATTATGAAAGCATAACAAAAAAAGCTGAAAAAGTCATGATTCTTCTAACTAGGACTAAAACAGTGATGTGCTAACAATTATTTCAAACACAATATCCATGGAATGTGTTGTAAAGTATTTATCTCACTTTCTTACACAGATCAAATCTCTTATCTCATCCCATTTCCTGTAATTTCAAGTAACTAAGATATGCCTCCCATAATACACCTATTTTGTCCTAGAGTTTCAAGAGAAAACATTCCCTTTTTGTAAACAGGTATGTATAATATTAAATGTATGTTTAAGGGTATTTCATAACTTAGAAGTTTATTCACCTGAAAAAAATATAGAAGTATTACATCCTACATTTTTCAAAATGTAAGTCAGGGCTAATAACTAAAAAGGCCACCTTTATATATTTACAGACTACAAACCTCAGCAACATTTCTAACTTTCAGTGACGAAGGACTTATTTTCAGAACATTAGCTTCAGAATTTACCTTTTGAAGTATCACTGGTTTAGAACATATTCTGATTAAACTCTGATGCACTGAAAAAAGAAAATGAAAAAATGAAGGAAACACTAAAAATTACATAACTCAACAAAAACGATAGCCATTATTTTTTTTAACATAACCTCTCATTTTTTTTCTCTTTTAAGTTTGTTAAAATCTTTAGTTTTAAATTTTGGACTATTAAGATTCAGAAGCACAAGGAAAAGAAAAACAAGATTCAAAAAAAGGATAGAAAAAGGAGATTTTGGTCCACCAAAATATTAGGAGTTCTCCAAAAGGCATCAAAAACTACAAAAGAATCTGGCAACCAGATGTTCTTTGTCTGTGTCATATAACATGCTAAGCATTCATTATTCATTATCATAAAAACAAGAGTGAATTCCAAACTTACCCACAGCACTAATGCAATTCCAGAGAACTGGTCCTTTTTCTGCTAAGGCTAGGAAAACTTTAACTATGGATCTACAACATACCAACTGCATTTTTGGACTATACTGTGGGAAACTGTCAATTTGTACCACCATGAGATGTTCCAGAACTGAAGTATACACCTCAGGAACCTACCAGAAATGGAAAGCAAACTATAAGTTAAGGGAAGAGAATAAATAAATTGGGAATACAAATATTCAAAGTAAATATAACTCAATTAGATATATTACATAAATGAAAAACCTGGTTTGTTACCTCAATCTAAAAACTTAACATATATTATTAATATTATGATTGCATAAAAAAAAAATATTAGAGTAAAACTGTCCGAATGATACTTAAGGTGCAATTCTATTCCAAGTAGGAATCTTAACCTTTTAGAAAGACAGAAAAAGTAACAAATAATTTTTCCTGCTTTGGGTAATAAAAAGTCAAGTTTCACGGCTCTAATTTTATTGACACAAAATACTAATTAGAAATGTCACCTTGATCATAATGGGGCCTATATTGAGTGCACACAATTCCATCAAGTTATTTGAAGAACTGAGATTAAATAAAACTGTGCTTAGTTTAATTAACTATTCCACTTACAGAATCAAGGTAAAGCAAGACACTTGCGATAGACTGAAGGAAACTTGGCATCTGGTAAAGATGGTCATCAACAGTGTCCATCTGGGTGAGGAACAGCTGCTTGCAGCGCTGAATGAGCTCTACATACATGAAGTCAACATCTTTTGCATTTATAACCTTGCAAGGCTTTAGAAAGGTAAAATGTAAATCTTTATCAATCTTATTGTTAAGGCATGTGATTACAAACTGAATATTAACAAGCTTTTAAATGGAGAAGAAATACAGATATACAGTATATCTTGTAAGATGCTTTTTAAAATAATCTGTAAACACATTCTAAATGTTAATTCATACACAAAACATCTACAGATTTTTCAACTACATTCTAGGCTCTGTTTAGATGGTAGGTATCAAAGACAAATAAGATGCAATCCCTGACTCCATGAGGCTATTCATTAAGAGGAAAAGACTGAGAACTAAATTCAAAGTTGGAATACACTACTATACCACACTGAACACTATGCCCAGAGCCACATTTATAACTCACAACCTAATAATGCTACTACCCAGCTTCAGGTTTTCCAAAGGTCTAGTCTAGCCTCCTTGAGGATCTGACTAGTTTCTCTTTTTAGAGTCCTCTCCCCTTTTCCTTGTCTATCATGCTCTAGCTACACTGTGAACAACAATAGTGAATAAATTGAAGTTGGTCAGATTATAGTCTATGAAGTTAAAAATTCCATGCTCTCATTTACCTATGAGCCTTCTTATATACTGTTTCTTCTGCCCTAAATATTTTTAAAGGAGCCAACAGAGACAAATGGAGATGAAGATTTTTTTAAAAAGAAAGGGGACGGGACCATTTGAAAGCAAATGAGGAAATACCAGGGATGGAATGATACTGAAAAGCTGGAAAGAGGAACTCTTCTCTGAAACAAGAGAGCAGCATTGATGGATACATTTGTAAAAAACAGAGGTAGCAAATGATTTTCTCTGTAAAGGGGAAGTCACAGAAATCCACTAAGAGGAAAATAACTATAGTTATTCTCATTATTCTTAAACATACCTTTCTGTCATTAGAATTTCTCTAAAATGTTGAGTGATATCAACTAGAATTTTACTTCATAAATAAGAGGCAGTAAAGCACAGTGGGAAAAAAATAGTGTTTTCATTCTTCACACTTGAATTTATGTCTTGGTTCTGTCAATTATTAACTGTGTGTCCTTTAACAAGTTACTCAATTTTTCTGGGTCTCAGTTTTCTCATCTGTAAAATGGAATACTATTCCTAAAAGCTTGTATGAGTTATGAGGATTTGAGATAATACATATACAGAATCCTAGTACCATGTTTCCCCGAAAATAAGACCTAGCTGGACAATCAGCTCTACTGCATCTTTTGGAGTAAAATTAAGATAAGACCGGGTCTTATTTTACTATAACATAAGACCGGGTATAATACTATACTATACTATACTATACTATATTATACTATACTATAAAACTGGGTCTTATATTAATGTTTGCTCCAAAAGACACAGTAGAGCTGATTGTCTGGCTAGGTCTTATTTTTGGGGAAACATGGTACATAGTAGACACTGAAAAAAAAAGTTAACAATAAGCAAATAACAAAATACGGACACAAGTGTGAGATTCTTAAAAAAGCAATAAATTGTATTTCTTTAAACATTCAAATAAAACTAATAACAGAAAATTAATGAGCCATACTCCCGCAAAAAGTCCATATCCACGAATTGCAATGGATAAATCCTTGCTGTTTGAATCCATGTTCCTGATGATTCCATAGAATTGCTCCATAAAGTACTGCAGCTTACTCTTATGCATTTCTGCATCTTTTGCCACCAAAATAGAAACCTGCAATTGTATATTTACTTTTTAAAAGTATTTTAATGGTAAAACCAAGTAGTCTATACAAATGCGAAAAGGCTAGAATTATTTAATTAGATATTATTGTGCTTTATAGTTCATTACAATCTCTTTCTTTCCTAAAGAACCACTGATTCAATTGCTTAGTCTCTATCAAGTTCAGAAAAGACATTCTCTTAAATAAGGCTTTATTATATGTGACATATTTTTCTTAGAGAAAAGGGACTGAAAATGACCAGAGAAATGCAGAAAGACAAACAGATTTTGAATTAAGCCTTCCTCTTAAGAGCTCATCTGTGACTCATAAGGTGACACAGAGTTGTGCAGGCCCAGAGGCCAGCAAGTTCAGAAGTCATTAACAGACTGAGAGCCTCATTAAGGCAACACAAAATATAGTTCAGAACTAATAATCAGAAAGACAAATCATCTCATTTTTCAAAAAAATAGGCCACAAACGGTAAGGCTTAAATTAGGTGAGGCAAGGGAAAAAGTACTTTGACAAGCAAGTAGATCACTATTTACCAAACTGATAAGAGCCTAAATGCGAGAATACAAGTGTTCAAAAAAGCATTCCTAATTTCAGCACAAAGACTTCCAAGATAAGAATGAAAAGGATCCAGATAACTATCAAAGGCAGAAAAAAGGTATCTACCTTTCATTACCAACCTAGCAATACATACCCTAATCTCACACAAAGCCCCACAGGTCTTAGAATATATCACTCCCATTTATTTTAGAAGGATAATATACATACTACTTCATAGTTTTTTAAAAAGATTTTTACTAAAAAATATAGCTAACATACAACATTCTATCAATTTCAGGTGTACACCATAATTGTTCAACATTTATATAGCTAAAGAAGTGATCACCATAAGTCCAACAATCTGACACCATACCATACTATCATAATGTTATTGACTACGACTATATTCCCTATGCTGTACATCACATCTCCATGACTTATTGTTTTATACCTAGAAACCAGGACCTCTTAATCCCCTTTACCTTTTCACCCACTTTTAAAATTTTTCAATTAGAGTTAACATTCAATATTATTTTGTATTAATGCAGGTGTACAACATAGTGGTTAGTTATTTGTACGATTTAAGAAGTCATCCCACTGACTAGTCTAGTAACCCCTGGCTCTATACACAGTTATAACCGTATTATTAACTATATTCCTTATGGTTTACTTTACATCACTATTTTGTAAATACCAATTTGTACTTCTTAATCCCTTTACTTTTTTCACCCTGACCCCCAACCCCCATCCCATCTATTACCCCGGTGAATGTAGTACCCATCTGACACTATACAAAGGTATTACAATATTATTAACTATATTCCTTGTGCTATACCCTACATCCCCATGACTACTTTGTAACAACCAATTTGGACTTCTTAATCCCTTCCTTTCACCGACCACCTCAAACCTTCTCCCATCTGCAAAATGTCAGTTTTCTCTGTATCTGAGTGTGTTTCTCGTTTGTTCGTTTATTTTGTTCTTTAGATTCCACATATAAGTGAAATCACATTTCATCTGTCTTTCTGTGTCTGACATACTCCACTAAGCACAATACCCTCCAGGTCCATCCTTACCACCGCAAGATGGCAAGAACCCATTCCCTTCCACAGCCAAGCAACATTCCATTGTATATACAGAGGGTGCCAAAAAAATGTATACACATTTAAAGAAAGGAAAACTGTATTAAAATTGTAATACACAATATATACTGATAACAAAAGATGAATACAAGTCACGTTTGACTTCTGCAATTACAATTGTTGCACAAAGTGGTTACCATCAGCGTCCAGACACTTCTGATTACGGCAAACTGCTGCTTGAGAAACGAAGACCAAAGGGTCCACTTAAATACATTTTTTTGGCACCTCCAGTATGTACCACCTCCTCTTTATCATTCATCCAAGAATGGACACCCATGCTGCTTCCATATCTTAACTATTGTAAATAATGCTGCAATGAACATATATAGACACACACATCCCTTCAAAGTAGCATTTTGGGTTTCTTTGGATAAATAACCAGTAGAATTACCGGATCCTTCTCTGTCTCTTCTTATAGTGTTTGTATTAAAGTCTATTTGGTCAGGGATAAATATCGTTACCCCAGCTTTTTATTTTCCATTTCCATTTCCATTTTAGTCCGTGTATGTCTTTCAATCTAAAGTGAGTTTCTTGTAGGCAGCATACATATGTAAGGGTTTTGTTTTCTTATCCATTCAGCCACCCTATGTTTTTGAATGGAGCATTTAATACATTTACATCGAAAATAACTGTTGATAAATATGTAGTTATTGCCATTTTATTATTCATATATAATTTTTTTTTCATTTTAAAGAACTCCCTCTAACAATCCTTGTAGTACTGGTTTGCTGGTGGTGAACTCTTTTAGCTTTTTCTTCTCTGGGAAGCTTTTTATCTGCCCTTGATTTTAAATAATAGCCTTGCCGGGTAGAGTTTTCTTGGTTGTAGGTCCTTGCTTTTCATCACATTGACTATTTACTGCCAATCCTTTCTGGTCTGCAAAGTTTCTTTGAGAAATCAGCTGACAATTTTATGGAAGCTCCCTTATAAGTTAATAGTTGCCTTTCTCTTGCTACTTTTAGGACTCTCTCTTTTGTCTTTAACCTTTGCCATGTTAATTATGATGTGCTTGGTGTGGGCCTGCTTGGGTTCATCTTGTTTAGGACTTGCTGCACCTCCTGGGCCTATATGTCTATTTCCTTCGCCAGGTTAGGGAAGTTTTCAGGTTTTATTTCTTGAGTGGGTTATGTGTGTGTTCCTGTTATATCTGAGCCTTGATTGCTAGTGGCATGTCAGTGGGTGGGACTGACCCTCAGGCTGACTGGTGTGGGGTTTGGCCATGTCTAGAGCTTACCAGCTGCTGTGAGGGGGAGCTTAACCACATGGAGCAGGATTTGCCCCAGTGGGCTCTGGTGCCTGTTGAGACCGCCCTTTGGGTGTGCCACTTTTTGGGCTAACGGGGTGGACTATCAGTAGATGAAGCCAACCTCCAAGTATGTTGGTTCTGGGGTTTCTTAGGAGGGACTCTGGTGTATGCCCAGGTCAGCCACTACCTGTGACTGGCAGGGGACTACCTGATAAGTTACAAAGAGATCCACAGTTGACTGCTGCCTGTGCTGGACCTGAAGGCGCGTGGGAGAGGCCACGATATGAACTGAGGATTGCTACCACTGGTACTGGGTCTGGAGTAGCTCTGCAAAAAGCCAGGACACACCGAGGCCTCCTGCAGGTTGCTGGCTCCTGTAAGATTCAGCCTCTGTATATAGTTGGGAGCGGCGGGGTCTCAGTGAGTCACCAGGGTGGAGCAAGTAGAATACAACAGACCAATTCAGTTTCAGATTTGGCCATCCGTATGGGGGAGGGCTCAACACAGAGCCCTCCCAGCTGCACGGCAGTAGATCCCCACACAGGGAAAGTGGCAACTATCTTCCAGCCTTTGCTGGAAGCCACACACTTCAGTCTGCCCCCATATGTCTCCAACCCACAATCCCTCCGTCATTGTCCCTCCGCTGAAGCCCAGGGTGAGTGACTGTAAGCGAGTCGGTGCACACTCTTTACATGGATGTCTGGGTTTCCCATGGCCTTCCATTCCACCCTGACAGTAAGAATCACTAGCGTTTTTCATAGCCAGATGTTGTAGCGGCTCCTCTTCCTGGCACAAGTACTTCAGGCTGCAGAACCTCGAGAGGGTCCCCTTGCTCCTCCGTAGGGAACCTCTGTGGCCAAGATATCCCTTCCACTTTTGACTTGCCACATAAAATTTCGGGCCACCTTTCATACCAGTCTTAACATGGCTTTGTCTTTATATCCTTAGTTTTAAAACTTCTGTTCAGCTAGATTTCAGATAATTCACCTGGTTGATTGTTCTATAATTTAGTTGTAATTTTGATGTGTTCACAGGATGAGCAAAGTACAGTGTTCATCATCTACGCCACCATCTTTGTTCATTTCCCCATAATTTGTTTTTTCCACAAACATATCATAAACAATATTACTCAAAAAGTAACCAACCATCTTATTTAATCAAAAAAGTTTTTCATTTTATGAATACACTATATTTATGAATTTAAACTGTTTCTAATTTTCTATCATTGTACTTTCAACAAGCATCCTTTTTATGTATTTTTATCTAATTTTTTTTTTGCTTATAATAGCAAAAACTTGGAAATATAATTACCAACTGTAGAGAATAAGTTAAAACACTCTGGTTCATGAACATGATATGTATCAACTATGTTGCCATTGAAAATTAATCTTATAGATCTCAATGTAGTATCAGGAAAACATATTCAACACAGTGGAAAATCTTAAGGCTACAGAAATTATAAATAATACTCCTTTATGTCAAGATATCACTCTTGCTACCTCTTCATTCCTTCCTTCTGAGTAAGGAGAAAGCAAAAGGGGGACAAGAGGGAGGGACAGAGAAAGGAAAAGGAGGTGGGCCTAAAAGCATCACTATAAAAAAAAAAAAAAAAATCGTGATTTTTGTCTTGGTAGGATTCAGAAGATTTAATAGTTTTCTTTGTACTCGTCTATGTTTTAATTATATCATGTTTCTCCAAAAATAAGACCTAACCGGACCATCAGCTCTAATGCGTCTTTTGAAGCAAAAATTAAGTCAATGGGAAAAGAAGAGGCTTTTGAACATGTGGTGCTCAAACCAACAGGGGGGAAACTCAACTTCATACCTTACTTTACACCATACACACAAAAAAATTCAAAATAGATTACAGACCTAAGTGTAAATGCTGAAAACTATAAACTACAAAACATCTTGAAGAAAAAACTTTTTTAAATTTCTGCACCCATGGGATAGGCAAATATTTCTTAGGGCATACAAAGGAGGAATTAGTTGGAAAATTGGTAATCTGGACTTAAGCAAACTTTAAAACTTCTCTCTTTGAAAGATGCTGTTAAGAAAATGAAAAGATGAGCATCATGAGAGTGAGACCACTGCTTTCAATTTCCGTTAAATCTGTAACTAGTCAAACATCCATAATCCAAGAAACATCACTCTGCTCAATATACTAGGACACCTAGGAGACCCACACATTGGTACATTGAAAGATGGGCATATTGGAACACATAGGGGAGGCAGGATGAGGGAAGGACAGGGACAGTGCCTATATATGTGCTCCTCTGGCCACCATGGCTGAGCCCATGGCCCCAGTGAACAGCAGCGATGAAGGAGAAAGGGTGTGGTCTCCGCAACATGAACTATGGAGGACAGTAAGGGGGCAGCAACTTTGTTGGCACCTGTCAATCTGGCTCCCACCCCAATCATGGCAGTGCTCGCATCACCAGAAAGATTGGTAGCAGCGGTGGAGACACACAGTGCAGTTCCAATGGCCATAAGGAACCAGGTAGCAGCATAATTAGCTTGTGAACCGGGCTCCCCCCTCACCTGCTACATCCCCCCACCAAGATGGTGGTACCCCAAGACCCAGGCGACCCAAACACAGCAAAGGCACCCACCACAGTGGTCACCAGGCAGCAACTCCCAGGACCACAGCGATGCCCCTCTCGCCATGATCCCGAAGGCACAAGCAGCACAGGTGAGATACAACAAAAATGTGCACTATTGCACCATCTACTGGGAAAAAAACAAGCTCTAATTATAAACATATTAAGTTGTTAAAATCAAAATGGTACCTAAATAAGTGTTTACTACTTTGAATGTGCCGGCAGAGGAATAATCAAGTACCATGAACAACCAAGTTAACAAGGTAACACAGAAAGGAAAGGAAATTCTCCAGAAACCAAACTCAAAGTCATGGAAGACTGTGAACTATTCTTTTGATAAAGAATTCAAAATAGGAGTCATGAAGAAACTCTATGACATACAAGAACACTCAGAAAGGCAGTTCAATGAGCTCAGAAAGAAAATAAATGAACAGAAGTGGTACTTTACCAAAGAGCTTGACACTAAAAAAGAACCAAACAGAAATTCTAGAGCTGAAGAACTCAATATATGAAGAATGTATTAGAAAGCACTGGAAATACAGCAGACTATATGGAAGAGAGAATCTGTGAGCTTGAAGACAGAAAGAAGGTGAAAGAGAACAGAGAACTAAGTTTTTTTTTGTTTTGTTTTGTTTTTAAATGAAAGTCCTCTACAAGAATTGACTCCATTAGAAAGGGCAACATAAGGATAATGTGTCGCCCACACAAGAGAAAAGAAACAGTGGAGATACAAAGCAATCAGAAAACAAAATATAAAATGGCAGTAGTAAGTCCTCATATATCAGTAATCACCCTAAATGTAAATGGGCTGAACTCACCAATCAAAAGATAAAAAATAGCTAGATGGACTGAAAAACAAGCCCCAACTATATGCTGCCTTCAAGAGACCCATGGCAGCACCAAAGACAAACACAGGCTCAGATTAAAGGGGTGGAAGATGATATTCCAAGCAAATGGCATCCAGAGAAAAGTGGGTATACCCGTTCTTATATCAGACAAAATTGATTTCAAGACGAAAATGGTAAAAAGAGAAAAAGATGGACATTTTAAAATGATAAAGGAGACGATCCAGCAAGACATAACATTTATTAAAATACATGCACCCAACATAGGAGCACCAAAATACATAAGTAATTATTAACAGACCTAAAGGGAGAGAAAACAGCAACACAATATGAGTAGAAGACTTTAAGATCCCACTTACGCTTATCCCACTTACATCATCCAAACAGTCCACAAGGAAACAACAGCCTTAAGTGACACTTAAGATGGACTTAATATATATGTACAGAACTTTCTATCCCAAAGCAAAAGAATACATATTCTTCACAAGTTCACATGGAACATTAAAGTATAGACCATATGTTGAGACACAAAACAAATGTCAATAAATTTAAGAAGAATGAAATCATATCAAGCATCTTTTCTGACCATAATGGTATGAAACTAGAAATCAATTACAAGAAGAAAGATGGAAAAAAATCACAAATACGTGATTAAACAACATCCTACTAAACTATTGGGTCAATGAAGAAATAAAAGAAATCAAGAGATAAATGAAAATGAAAACAGTATATACCAAAGTCTTTGGGATGAAGCAAAAATGGAAAGAGGAAAATTTACAGCAATATAGGCTCCTCGAGAAACAAGAAAAATCTCAAACAAGGTAACACTGCACCTTAAAGAACTGGAAAAATATCGATAGAATAATAAAATTCAGAGTGGAAATAAATAAAACAGAGAATAAAAATAGAAAGATTAATAAAATGAAGAGCTGGTTCTTTGATAAACAAAATTGACAAATCCTTACCTAGACTCACAAAGGAACAAAGAGACAAGACACAAATAAATTAAATCAGAAATAAGAGAGAAGTTACAACAGATACCACAAAAATATAAAGGACCATAAAAGAATAGTACGAAAGGCTGTCACCAAATTAAACAACCTAGGAGAAATAGACAAGTTATTAGAATCATACAATCTTCCTAGACTGAATTATGAAGAAATAAGTATCTTGAGGATACTGATCACTAGTAAGGAAATTGCAATAGTAATTAAAAACTTCCCCAAAAAGCAAAAATCCAGAACCAGACTGCTTCCGTGGTGAATTCTACTAAACATTCAAAGAAGAATACCTATCTTTCTTAAACCCTTCCAAAAAACTGAAGAGAAAGGAATGCTTTTTAATTCTTTCTACAAGGCCAACATTACCTTGATACCAAAACCAGACAAGAACAACACAAAAAACAAATTACAGGCCAACATCTCTGATGAACATAGATGAAAAATCCTCGATAAAATACTAGTAAATCAAATACAACGATACATTAAAATGATCATATGCCACAATGAAGAGGGATTCATTCCTGGGATGCAAGGATGGTTCATCATCTACAAATCAATTGTAATAAACCACATCAACAGAATGAAGAATAAAAAAAGCATATTATCATCTCAATAGATGCAAAAAAAAAATTTTTACAATATACAACATCCATTTGCGATTTTTTTAAAAAAAGAGCTCTCAATTAATGGGTATGGAAGAAAAGTACCTCAACATAACAAAGGCCATATTAACAAACCCACACCTAATCATACTTAACAGTAAAAAATTGAAAGTTTTTCCTCTAAGATGAGGAAAAAAGACAAGGATACCAATTTTTGGCACTTTTATTCAACATAGTACTTGAAGTCTTAGCCAGAGCAATTAGGCAAGAAAAATAAATAAAAAAGATCCAAATTTGAAAGGAAGAAATAAAAGTCACTATCTGCAGATGACAAAATTTTACACATAGAAAACCCTAAAGACTCCACCAAAAAAATATTAGAAATAATAAACCAATACAGTAAATTTGCAGGATACAATACCAATATACAAAAATCTGTCATTTCTATATGACAATGAACTATCTAACAATGAACTATCAGAAGGAGAAATGAAGAACACATTCCATTTATAATCACAACAAAAGAATACTTAGGAATAAACAAAGGTGAAAGACCTGTACACTGAAAACTACAAAACACTGTTGAAAACAATGGAAAAAGACACACATAAATATAAAGATATGTCGTGTTCACAGACTAGAAAAATTAACATTGTTTAAAACGGCTACATTACCCAAAGCAATCTACAGATTCAATACAATCCCTATCAAAATCCCAACAGTATTTTTCAAAGATGTAGAACAAAAAATACTAAAATCTGTATAAAACCACAAAAGACGCCAAATAGCCAAAGAAATCCAGAGAAAAAAGAACAAAGCTGGGTGTACCACACACTCCATGATTTCAAATAATACTACAAAGCAGCACAAAAACAGACAAATAGACAAATGGAATAGAATTTAGAGCCCAAAAAAAAACCCACACATATATAGGCAACTATTCTACAACAAAGGAGCCAAAAACATACAATGGAGAAAGGATAGTCTCTTCACCGTACACAAAACTTAACTCAAATGAATTAAAGGCTGGCATGTAATGCCTGAAACAATAAAATACATAGAAGAAAACATTGGCACTAAGCTTCTGGACATCAGTCTCAGTGGGCTTTTTGTAAATTTGACTCCAAGGCAAGGGAAACAAAAGTAAACAAATAGGACTATATCAAACTAAAAAGCTTTTGCCCAGCAAAAGAAACCATCAACAAAAGAAAAATGCAACCAACTGAATAGAAGATTTTGCATATGATATTTCTGATAAGGAGTTAATATCCAAAATACAAGTATATAAGAAACGCATACAAGTCAACAACGAAAAAACACCCCAAGCAACCCAAATAAAAAATGGAAAGAGGACTGGAATGCACATTTTTTTAAGGAAGCCACATACAGACATATGAAGAGATGTTCAACATCACCAGTTACCAGGGAAATGCAAATCAAAACCACAATGAGATACCACCTTACACCTGTGAGATGGCTATTATCAAAAAGACAAGAAATAACAAGTGTTGGAGAGGATGTGGAGAAAAAGGAACTCTTGTATACTGCCGGTGGGAATGTAAATTGCTACAGCCGCTATGGAAAACAGCATGGAGGTTCCTCAAATATTAAGAACAGAACTACCAAATGATCTAGCAATTCCTCTTCTGGGTATTTATCTGAAGACTATGAAAACACTTATTTAAAAAGATATATGCACCTCTATATGTTCATTATAGCATTATTCACAACAGCCAAGTTATTGAAACAACCTAAGTGTCCACTGATGGATGAATAGATAAAAATGTGGTACATATACACAAAATGGAATACTATTCTAACATAAAAAAAGATAAAATATTGCCATTTGTGACAATGATGGATCTTGATGGTATTATGTTAAGTGAAATAAGTCAAACGTAAAAGGACAAAAATCATGTAATTACAACTCATGTGGAATAAAAAACAAAAAGTAACAAACAAAACAAAATAAAAACTCGGAGATACTGACAACACAATGAGGATTACCAGAGCATAAGTGGGAGGGTGAAATTGGTAAAGGGGGTGAAATATATGCTAATAGATGGAAAGTAGACTTTTGGTGGTAAGCTCGCAAAAGAGCACACATGTATCAAATTATAATGTTGTATATCTGAAATTAATATAATGCTCTTAACCAATGTTACCCCAATGGAAAAAAAACAAAATGAAAAGGCAAACCACAGAAGAAAAACTATTTGCAGTATTTTTAGAACAGGACTTGTATCCAAATTTTGTAGAGAACTCTTACAACTCATTAATAAAAAAGAAACACAAATAATTTTAAGATGAGCAAAATATATGAATTAATACTTCACAAAATAAGATATAAGTATGGCTAATAATCACAGGGGAAAAAGATAATCATCAACTGTCAGCATGAAAATTCAAATTAAAACCACAGTAGGGTACATCGTATACCCATTAAAAGGTCTAAAATTAAAAAGACCAACAATACCACGGGTTGATAAGGATTTGGTGTGAATGGAACTCTCATGCATTACTAGTGGAAATTAGAATATGCAACCAACTTGGAAAAGAGTTTAGCAGTTTCTTATAAAGTTTAATATATACCTACGATGTGACACAGCAATTCCACTTCTAGGTTTTTATTCAAGAGAAATGAAAACATATGTCCACAAAAATACTTGGTCATGAACATTCTTAATTTAAAATAGCCCCAAACTGGAAACCACCACACATCCAAAAACAAACAATGATATGTCCCTAGAATGGAACACTATCTGTGCCACACCTCAAATTGGTCTTCATGGACTAGCTTGTGAATTTAACTACCATTTATAACACTGCTCCAAACAAAATTTATATCGTGAATCTTCAATGTTTTCCTTCAGACAACCCAAGCAGTTTAATTCCATAACACCTATCCTGAACAGCAGGTATTTCCAGATACCTTTGTATCTGGAACCACAATCAGAACCACAATCATGAACACATTCTCATTAGCCAACTGTGAAATGTTTCCAAATTTGCAGGCTCAAAATCTGCAACCACATCCTATCTAGATGGAAAATACACAAAGGCAAATGGACTCTCCTTGTTCTTGAAGTAATATGAAACACAAGTATCTTATCTTAACATGACAGCCGACCCTCACCTCTCAGAGATATGTTTTCTTACCCCACCTGGCTGCCACTGCCAAAGAAACCCTGATCTCCCAGGGCCTTCCTTCCTTCCATCTCCTCAGTGTCACTTCTGTCCAATCTTGGATCTGAGGCCCTAATCAGATCTAGTAGTATCTTCATAGCTTTCTTTCAGTCCTGCTGTTATCCATGCAGTTGATCAATAACCAAGCTTTTTTCTTTAAATACTACAGAAGCTAATGGGTCAACTTTTATTTATTTTTCAAATGTGCAAGCACAAGATTAGATAATATTTTGCATGGAAAAAATATTTTTAAATGTAAGTGAAATTTTAGTACCTGTTTCAGAAAAGATTCCAGAGCTGAATTTGCACCTCTTTTCAATTCTATGTTTGTATGGTTACACCATTTTGACAGTACTTCAAATAAAGAAATGTAGTTTTCCAAAAGGCAGGTGCTAAATTGAGCTGCATGTAGGGTAAATAAGCACAAGCCAGCTGCAATTGCAAAAATCATTATATTTAAACTAGGAACACAAAAAGCACAACAAAGAACTAAGAAAGCTTCAGGCATATGTCAAAAATAAAACTGTTCATGAAGATCCAGTATCATTACACTGTAATGACCTAGGGATCCTAATCAGAGCTCTAATGCCACCATCCCCCATTTAATCAATAGGCCCATGATTTGGCGAATGAATCCCCAAAGTTCAGAAACAGGACCACAGTTTATTTAGATACAGTCAGAATCAAATCTTCTGGATCCCGTAAAGATGCTCTAAAGCAATTTTTTTTAAATCATGTAATCTAAATGTGACCATCTCAACCAAAATTTTTGTGCTACAAAGTCTCCAAAAGCCTCCCTGCAAATAGCTGCGAGTGACACATCACAGATGTTATCACTTACTTTTTTTTGTTTTTTAGTTAGACAAACAGCTTTATTGCCTCTTGGCTTCTGGCTCAGGGCATGTGAGCCACACTTATGTAACTTTCATTTGTAGTTTAAGCAAATTTACTCAAGACATTATTTAATCTGAAATATTCTACCTCAATAAATATAGAATCTTACCTAAGGGCACTGCATATCTCTTTAGATCAATCTATTTAAAAAGAAAACATATCATTAATGTTTGACAATCACAAGTCTCAATTGCAAAAGAATTAGAATAATATTGATCCCACCTGAGGACGAATGGCCTTTAATGCAAAATCAAAAATCTCCCTTGAAGTCTGGGGATCTGAGGAAAAAAAAAAACCAAAAAGAAGCCTGTTACAAATCATAACACTATCATGTGACTTTACAATAGCTTTATTTCAGACAGCTTGACATCTATATTTAACCACAACAGTCTCTTGTGAATTCAGGAGTAACGTCTTCTATCATTCAGTTCAGCTAGAGAATTGTAAGATATTACTGCCACACAATTATTACTGCAGTATAATAGTTAGAAAGTCTGGAATAACAAAGATACAAATTTATATTCAACTCATCACTTAAAAGCTCTGTTAGAGTCTCTCAGTCTCAGTTTTCTTATCTGTAAAAAGACGCATATATACTTTCTTTTAGAGTTGTTTGGAGGATTAAACAAGGCCAAACACATTATTATTCTTTCAATACTCCGAAGCATTTTTTCAACACATAGTATATGCCACATTATGGGAATTACAAATATGAATAAAATATGATCTTTGACCTTAGTAAACTTATTACCTAAAAAGAAAGATAAAACAGAAAACCAACTATAATCTGAGGCTCTTATCCTGGCCTGAATGACATCACAATTACTTACATAACTGTCTCCCACCAGTATTTACTGCAGCTGTCCAGAAATTATGCTTTATTCATCACTGAGTTCTCTGCCCTTCCTTGTAACAGTGACTTGCAAACAGCAGAGGTTAAAGAATTATTTGCTTGATTACCAGGATCAATATATTTGAAAAAACAGGACACAGAGGCAGAAGGGGTCAGAGAGAGTTTAAGATTAGAGAAGCATCAGAATGTTTGGAGGTTAATGCCATAAAAGAGATACAAGAAAGCCACTTTGGCATTCAATACCCGGAAAGATTTCTTCTGGCTGTCAGTATTCCAGACAGGCTTTACAGACAAGGTAGCACTTGAGTTGAGCCTAAAAGGATAAGTACTAATTGGGGAAAAGGTCATTCTAATATAAAGTGACACTGTAAATATAGGTGTGCAGACACAAAGACACCAGGTACTTGTCAGTGCACAGTTGGTCTGGAATGAGTGGACTTGGTGGACCCAGTGAAGCCCAGGGATTCAAGGGCCTGAGCTCTTCTCAGTAGTGGGAATGTACAACATCCTAGCTTCATGCCTTTTCCCAGGCTCTGGCCACCCACAGTCCTCTCCTGTGTCCACCTCTCCTTTCCAATGGAGAGCTCCCCAACAAGCATGCTCTTGTATCTATTTTTTCACTGTGGTAAAATACATGTAACAACATTTATCATTTTAAACATATGCATAATTAAGTACCATTAAACATAGTCATATTATTGTGCGCCACTACCTATACCCAAAACATTTTCATTATCTCCAACAGAAAGGCTGTCCCCATTAAACACTAACTCCCCTCCACACTTCCCCCCAGCCCTTGGTAACCTCTATTCTACTTTCTGTCTCTATGAGTTTGCCTATTCTTGTTACCTCATCATAAGTGGAATCATATTGTACTTTGTACTTTTTAAAAAATCTCACTTAGCATAATGGCCTCAAGGTTCATCCACGTTGTAGCATGTTAACAGTATTTCCTTTTTTAAGGCTGAATAACATGCCATTATACCACAGGTATGTATATACCACATTGTTTACCCATTCATCTGTTGATGGATACTTGGGTTATTTCTACCTCTTAGCTATTGTCGTTGAAAAACATCCAGCCTAAGAGAAAGCTTATTAAGAGTTTGAGCCAAACTGATGACAATTGCTGGGAAGCAAAATCTCTATGGACTGAGAAAACGCTCCACAAAAATGGCAGTTTGCAGCTTATTTTATACATAGAATCAAAGGAGGAGGATTACATGAAATCCATTGGTGATAGATTAAGAGGGTGGGAGAAAGCAAAGTGAGGAAATCTTTGGGATTGGATAAAAGTAAATTGGAGAGACTGGTACTTCTTTTACATAGGTGGGTACAGGACAATTAAGAGTTCACACAGACATGTTAACCAAGGGACAAGAAGAATAATGAAGGATTCTGTACTTTCCTGCTCTGGTCCAGAAAAAGGGATTACTGACATTCCAAGGATGTCATCTTAGATGCAAAAAGACAATAGACAGCCTCACTTAAGGTAAAGATTGACCTTATGATAGAAGCTTCAGGCTAAAGATATGACTTTCCACCATGGCCCACCTTAGTTATGAATTTTTTTATGTTCACGCCATCTTATGTGGTTATTTTCGGTCTCGACTTTGTCAGGTTTAATCTGTGGCCCCTTTTCTGTCCTCACTATTGTGGTTAGTGCAAGTTAGGAACACAAGTTCTTGTTTCTATTTTCTTAAACGAACTTAATACGTCTCAAATTTTAATACCATCCCCTACACACACATTTATTTGCTACTAACAACTGAAATAGCACATCAAAAAGTTTGTTACAATTTAAATTTTTGAAAAACCAGAGAATCTAGTTAATGCACCCTGCCTTAAATTATGCTCTAGCCAAACCACCCAATGTTTTCTTTTTTACATTCCTTCCACACAAGTTATTTGCTTCTAATTCTTGATGTTGGATTTCATCTTACAGGCTTCCAAGACACACTGGCAATACTCAAGACCTATTATAAGTACTTTTTTGGGTCAAATATAAAAATAGAACTGAAGTATACTGAAGTCATTCAAATGCGAACTACATAGATTCCTTGTAAGTTACTGGCCTCAAGGTAGACAAAAAAGAGATGCAAGAAAAAAAGACATCACAGAACTTCTATCATAGGTTATCAAAATATTGGCATATAGTATGTCCTAGCATAAGTAGCTTTCCCCAGCTGCTGCATAATGACTCTAAAATTAGTAGCAAGAAAAAAAGTACAAAAATAAGGTTTATGACTAAATCAACTTCATGTCATTATTCTCCATGCTAATGTTATCAGAAGGATCTCTATAACATAGGCAAATAACAGCTACATCTAAATCTTCTGAATCGATTCAATCTCAATTTTCCCCTCCTATGGATACTTTCAAAGCAGAGACAGGGTGCAGTATCTAATAGCTTGTAACATCCTGTGCATCCTTTTTTCCAAGCAATTGCCAATGTTCTTACTCCACATCTCCTGTAGAGTATGCTTTGACCCAGCCCCAGTCCAAGCTCCTGTAAGTTCTTTTCTCTGTCCTGCTATTGTGGTAAACATTCTCGTACATGAGAAGGGAATTTGGTACTAGTGTTCAGAATCAAGTTACTAAGGTTCTTTGCTAGTATTTCTGAGACAGCTTAAGAGTAAGATGAATCTTCTTCATAGGTCATCTGAGAAGACTCCAGAGTCAATGTTGGATTAAGCTTTTTTGGTGAGTCCTCTGGAAGTCTAGTCACAGTTTGAAGCTTCTCTAAGATCCCCCAAAGGGTTCAAGCAGAAGGTGATACTCAAAACTCTCAAATTGCTATAAAGTACCCTGGAAAGAATCGTACAGCACAGAATTAGCAAGTAAACCCCAATTCCAACAAAACGTGGCCAAAGAAAAGAGCTAACCTTCTTCTATTTTTTAAACCCCTTTCTTATGCCTACAACATCTCCTGTTGGCTATACCACATTTCTTTGCTTTACTATTTTAAGATTTCTCTTAAGGGTTTTCTGTAGAGGGCCTCTACTTCCTACCTTCCATTCACCTTGTCTTCATCCTACTAACTTTAAACTGCTCTGGCTTGTCCCATGACACTCGACTTGAAGCTGCTCTTGATGAACTGGACCCACTTTGCCACTCTGGTCTCTTCTCATTCAGACCCCTCCCAGAGCAAGGAAGAATCACACTCCCTCCTCCAGTCTCTCTCCTTATATCCTTGCCCTAATCTCTCTGCACTTGTTCTCTAGTTCATCTTGCTCACACTCACAGCTTTACATACTATTTCTATGCTGAAGACTTCGAAATTTGTATCTTGAAGTCTGATTTCTACTGCGAGAACCAGTCTTTACATATGCAACTGCACACTTACCATCTAAGCTTGGATGTTCCATAGGTTCCAGGTTTCTCCCTGAAACCTGGTCCTCTGCCATCCCCCCAGCTTAATAATCAGTACATGGACTTCAGTTGCTCACTCCCACACTCAAGACCAAAGTCTCTCAATCCTACACTAATCTTTCACATCCATTAGCAGTTGAGTAGACCTTTATAAAATATCAATTGGCCCACACCTATTCCTTACAGAAAAAAACATGGTTCTCCATTCCATTTGGAATGAAATCCCAGTTCAGAAGCTCCTCACACACCGACTCCACATCCTGTCCAATGTCACCAGGCCCTCTCTGTGTGCTGCTAAGCTCCAGATACTCCAGCTCTCTTGAACCCTTCCAACCACTGCATGCTGGCCAGGCTTGAGGCCTGGGTACTTGCTAGTACCTCTGCCTGGGATACTCTTTCCAGCTGGCTCCGGGCTGTGTGCATTCTCCATCTCTCCATACTCCAATATTCCTATTCACTGTACCCAACTTGTTTGAATAATTGAATGCTGTATCTGTAATAGCTTGTTCATTTGTTTATTGTTTGCCTCCTCTATTAGACTGAGTTCATGATGGTAGAAACCCGGTGAGTCTGATCACTGAATCCAATACCTAATCCATCACTCTTTAGATAGAAGGCACCCAGGAAATAATTATTATTTGATTATATTAGTATTTAGTGCTTGAAGCCACGTTATCATGAAATAACAGAAAAACTATAAATTTTAGCTTCAGACCAAGGCTTAAATCTCACTCTTGCCATTTATTGGTTATATTAGTTTCCTATTGTGGCTGTAACAAACTACCAGTAACATAGTGGTTAAAACAACATAAATTTATTACCATACAGTTCTGGAGGTGAGAAATCTGAAATGGGTGTCACTGAGCTAAAATCAAGCTGTCAGCAGAGCTGTGTTCCTTTCTAGAGGCTTTAGGGGCTCTATTTTCCTGCTTCTGAGGCCACTCACATTCCTTGGCTCATGGACCCCGCCCATCTTCAAACCCGGCAATGGCTGGGTCAATCTTTCTCATATTGCATCACCCTTAACATTGCTTCTTCTGCCTCCCTCTTCCATATTTAAGGACCCTTGTTATCATATTGGGCCAACTTGGATAATCTCGGCATCTCAGGGTCAGCTGATTAGCAACCTTAATTCCATCTGCAACCTTGATTTCCATTTGCCATGTGGCCTAACATATTCACAGGCTCTGGGGATTAGAATGAGGACATCTTTGGGAGCCATTATTCTGCCTACCACACTAACTGTGTTACTTTGGGCAAGTTAGTTAACTTGCTTTAATTCTAGTTTTCTAATATATAAAACAGAAATATTATTACCTGTCTTAAAGATTTCTTGCAAAATGTCTTGAATAATCATTAGCACATGGTTATTGAGCAACAAATGCTATTATTTTCCTTAAGCTGTCTATGTTCACCAAATGTCAATTAATATGCCAAGAAAATACAGACAAATAAGCAACATTACCTGCCAGGTAAATTAAAAATATGTCATAGTAAGTGCTGTAACAGAGGGGAATACAGAAGCCATAGGAAGTGAGTCAACTCAGGGGAAACATAAAGGCTTTATAAAATGGATGCTCTTTGAGCAATAACCTGATGGAGTGGGAAGCTGGCAACAGGATATGAGAGAAATAAGAGAGAGGACAAAGGAAAGGAAATCATATAGGAACAAGTTCAATATTCTTGGTAGGCAGCAATAAAGAAGGGTGAGTAGAAACATGAAGTTAAAACATGAAATTGCTGTATTTGCAGGTCAAAAGTCACTGGATATAGGCAATTTCATAAGTTTGAACCTTATGAAAGCAAGCACACTGGAGGTAGAAAAATTTAGAAACTGTTTGAACAAAACTGGTAAGGAAGAGCAAATACAGATAATGCATTTTTTTTTAAAGAATGTTTTAAGATTACAAGCTTCATTTGGCTTTTAAAAAGAAATGAATTCATAATACTTATAATGCTACCATAGCTAAATTATCCTAAAAACCTTCAATTTTGAGATACTTCAGTAGAACATTATTGATAGCTATGAAGAAAAGTATATTAAACAGAATTGTAAATTGACAGGCAAGAATCTGCATCCTAAGAATTACAAAATGCTGATGAAAAAAAATCAAACACCTAAACAAATGGAGAGATATACTGTGTTCACGGATTGGAAAACTCAACATAGTAGAGATGTCAACTGTCCCCAAACTGAAATACAAGTTTAACGTAATTATCATCAAAATCAAAGCAAGATTTTGCGTAGAGAGTGACGTCATAGGAATGGCGACAGCCAGGTGGTCTTCTTGAGTTCTCCTCCGGAACTTACCACAAATTGAACATCTATAACCCATCAAAGGGCTCTCTGCTCATCACACAGAACAGCTTAGAGACTCCTATGAGGATTACATGAAGGTGGGCAAACTAGGCTAGCAGGGGAAGAGGGAAAGGAGCAGAGTGGAGATGCTGCCCGCATGGGCAGCTGCAGAAACGCAGGGGGTCCCAGGACACAACAGAGACCACAAGAGCCAGGAGGTGGGCTCTTTCCCTGCGTCCTACAGCTGATCTCTCCTGCCTGAGAGAGCAGCAATATCCAGCATTTGAGGCAGTAACCTCAGCTGAGACCTCCAGCTGAGCCCTAGGTCAGACAAAGAACTTAAACACCTTATCTGGGCCCCTCCCCCTACTCTCCCAATCAAACCCCCATCCTTCCAGAGACTCAAGCTGGTCTCTGAACTGAGGAGAAGTGTCAGATTACAGAGGAGCAGTAGGGCTCAGGATCTGGGGAAGACCCAGCTTGCAGCTCCAAGAGAAGAGGCTGGAAAGAATATGAAACTGCTGGGTTGAGAGAGAGAAAACCCCCTCCATCCCCAGCCCCCACCTTTTCTGCCCAGCCTAGGGCAGGGCAATTGCAACTGCAGAGACACTCTCAAGTGTCAGCAGTAGGTAGGCAGCAGATTCAGCTCAGAAATCTCCCGCCCTCAACACACACACACACACACACACACACACACACACACACACACAAACACACGGAAGAAGTGCCCTAACATTCAGGAGACCTGGGCACAGCGCTGCCTGTGTTACTCTCAGAGCACGTTCTGTACATGCAAGAGCAGAAACTGCACTGACTTTGTAAAATGTACCATCCAGACCCCAAAGACCCACTCATCTAAAACTGCAGTCCCAGGGTAAGTCTGGGCACCAGGTGACCAGCTCTAACTGCACAAGATGCAGAGGACTCTTTAGTACAGCAGAGAACAACCTGGAGATTACTTGGTGGGCTTAAGCCAAGACTAGCGCTGCTTCTTTTGTTTTGTTTTTGCATTTTTTATATTTTTGCCTGGGCGGAGTGTGGGTTATCCATTGTTTTACATGTGAGTGTATTTGGCTTTTTCTTTGTTGTTCTTGTTGTTGTGCATGGTGATTTGCTTTGTTCTGAAATTGCCCTACACCAGGGCCCAGTTAAGAGGCACAAGATTCAACACACCCAGAGGACAACTCCAGACCAAACCAGAGTATTACCGGATTTGACCTACAAGTGACACACCCAGAGGGAATTCTCTACAGGCTCAAGAGCTCATAGGGGCCAAGCCTCATTTGAGCAGTCAACGCCTCTCACAGAAGATCATCCACTGTGGGAAAAGCCAAGTCTCACAACTAGTCAGCCTAGGAGTCAATCCCAGCTACTGACAAGCCAAAAGCAATTAAAGATCAACTTTAACAGGACAAAATACACAACACAAAAGTCACCTTTGGAGCACATTCACAGGAGAAGAAGGAACTGGTGCAAGTCAAATATAAAACACATACTACATAAGATAACCCAGCAAAAACCATGAACCCTAGGGGATCTACCTAATACATCGAAGCAAACACAGAGAGTCAACCAGAAGAGGGAAACAAAGAAACATGACCCAAATAAAACAACAGAAGAAACCTCCAGAACTGGAACCAAATAAAACAGAGATAACCAAACTATCAGAGACAGAGTTCCGAACACTGATGATAAGAATGTTTAAGGCACTTAGTGACGACATAAAGTAGGATAGAGAAATCATAATGAACCTGTTAGAACTAAAGAATACAATAACTGAAATAAAGAAGGAATTACCAGCAGGTTAGATGAAGCAGAGGATCGTACCAGCGACTTAGAAGAAAGTTAGCAAAGATCACCCAATTGGAACAACAACAAAAAAGAATAAAAAACAGTGAAGATGGTTTAAGAGACCTCTGGGATAACATCAAGCGCAACAACATACGCATCGTAGGAATACCAGAAGGTGAAGAGAGGGAGCAGGGATCGAGAACATATTTGAAGTAATAATGTCCGAAAACTTCCCCAACCTGATGAAGGAAACCAACATACAGGCCAAGAAGTGCAGAGAGTTCCAACCAGGATAAACCCAAACAGGTCCACACCAAGACACATTATAGTTAAAATGGCAAAGCTTAAAGAGAAAGAGAGATCCTGAAAGCAGCAAGAGAAAGACGGAGGGTTACATACAAGGGAACTCCCATAAGACTATCAAATGACTTTTCTATAGAAACTTTGCAGGCCAGAAGGGAGTGGCAGGCATTACTTAAAGTGCTGAAAAACAAAGGCCTACAACCTAGATTGCTTTATCCAGCAAGGATATCATTTAAAGTTGAAGGAGAGATAAAAAGCTTCCCAGAAAAGAACAAGCTAAAGATATTTATTACCACCAAGCCAGCATTGCAGGAAATATTAAAAGGGCTTCTGTAAACAGAAGAAAGATGAAAACAATCTAACTACAAATTTTTTAAAAATGGCAATAACTGTGTACCTATCAATACTCACTTTAAATGTAAATGGATTAAATGCTCCAATCAAAAGACATAGAGTGGCTGAGTGGATAAGAAAGCAAGAAACTGTATATGCTGTATACAAGAGACTCACCTCAGATCAAAAGACACACACAGACTGAAAGTGAAAGATTGGAGTAAGATATTTTATACAAATAGAAATGAGAAAAAAGCTGGAGTTGCAATTCTTATATCTGACAAAATAGACTTTAAAATGAAGACTATATTAAAAGACAAAGATGGGCAATACATACTAATAAAGGGATTGATCCAACGAGAGGACATAACCCAGGTAAACATCTATGCACCCAAAATAGGAGCACCTAAATATATAAGACAGATATTGACTGACATAAAGACAAGAGATCAACAGTAATATTATCATAGTAGGGGACTTCAACACACTCTGACAACAAAGGACAGGTCTTCCAGACAGAAAATGACACATTGGACCAGTTGGATTTAATCGATATTTTCAGAGAATTTAATCCCAAAGCTGCAGAATACATGTTATTCTCAAGCGCACATGGAACAGTTTTCAAGATAGACCACATGTAAGGCCACAAAACAAGTCTTGATAAATTTAATAAAATTGAAATCATACCAATTGTCTTCTCTGACCACAGTGCTATGAAATTAGAAATCAACTACAGGAAAAAAACTAGAACACACACAAATTCATGGAGGCTGAATAACATGTTACTAAATAATGAATGGGTCAACCATGAGATCAAGGAAGAAATCAAAAGATATCTCGAGACAATCAAAAATGAAAACACAACGACCCAAAATCTATGGGATGCAGAGAAAGGAATCCAAAGAAGGAAATTCAGAGCATTGCCGGCCAATCTAAAGACAGAAGAAAAATCACTAATCAACAGTTTATCTTCACACTTAAGGATTCTGGAAAAAGAACAGCAAAATAAGCCCAAAGGGAGTACAAGGAAGGAGATAATAAAGATCAGAGCAGAAATAAATGAAATAGAAACCAAAAAAACAATACAAAAGATCAATGAATCCAAGAGTTGGTTTTTAGAGAAGATAAACAAAATAGACAAACCGTAAGCCAGACTCATTAAAAGAAGAGAGAGAGGACGCAAATTAATAAAATCAGAAATGAAAGAGGAAAACTGAAAACAGACACCACAGAAATACAAAAAATGTAAGAAATTACTACAAACAACTTTATGGCAACAAATTAGACAATCTGGCAGAAATGGACAATTTTCTAGAAGCACACAACCTTCCAAGGCTAACTCAAGAAGAAACAGAAAACCTGAATAGACTGATTACCACCAGGGAAATTGAATCAGTAATCAACAAGCTCCCAACCAAACAAAACCCCGGATCAGATGGCTTTACAGGTGAATTTTACAAAACATTCAAAAAAGAATTATCACCTATTCTCTTCAAGCTCTTCCAAAAAATCCAGAAGGAGAGATGGCTCCCAAACACTTTTTAGGAGGCCACTATCACCCTGATCCCAATATCAGACAAAGACACTACAATAAAAGAAAAGTACAGGCTGATATCTCTAATGAACATAGATGCAAAAATCCTCAACAAAATATTAGTGAATAGAATTCAGCAATACATTAAAAAGATCATACACCATGATCAAGTGGGATACCTTCCTGGTATGCAAGGGTGGTTTAACATCCGCAAATCAATTAATGTGATACACATTAACAAAATCAAAAATAAAAATCATATTATCATATCAATAGATGCAGAAAAAGCATTTGACAAAATCCAGGAGCCATTTATGATAAAAACTCTTAAGAAAGTGGGAATACAGGGACCATATCTAAACATAGTAAAGGCTAAATATGATAAACACACAGCTAACATCATACTCAATGGGGAAAAGCTAAAACCATCCCCCAGATCAGGAACAAGGCAAGGTTGCCCACTTTCTCCACTTCTATTCAACATAGTGCTGGAAGTTCTAGCCATAGCAATCAGACAAGAAAAAGAAATAAAAGGCATCCAAATTGGTAAGGAGGAAGTAAAATTGTCATTATATGCAGATGACATACTATATATAGAGAACCCTAAAGACTCCACCAAAAAGCTATTAGAACTGATAAATGAATTTAGCAAAGTAGCAGGATACAAAAGTAATATTCAGAAATCAGTTTCATTTGTATATAAGAATAATAAAATATCAGAAGGAGAAATTAAGAAAACAATCCCGTTTACAATTGCTTCAAAGACTATAAAACATCTTGGAATAAATTTAACCAAAGAAGTAAAAGACCTGTACTCAGAAAATTATAAGACACTGAAGAGAGAAATTACAGAAGATACAAATAGTTGGAAACATATACTAGGCTCATGGATAGGAACAATTAATATAGCTAAACTGTCCATACTGCCTAAGGTAATATACAGATTTAACACAATTCCTATCAAACTATCAAGGACATTTTTCACAGAAATAGAACATATAATCCTAAAATTCACATGGAACCATAAAAGACCCTGGGTAGCCTCGGCAATCAAGAGAAATGAAAACAAAGTGGGAGTTATAACGATACCTGACATCAAATTATACTACAAGTCTACAGCAATCAAAACAGCATGGTACCGGCATAAAAACAGACACATAGATTAATGGAACAGAATAGAGAGTCCAGAAATAAATCCATGCCTTTATGGTCATTTAATCTACGACAATGGAAGCAAGAATTTATGGTGGGGTAAGGACAGTCTATTCAATAAATGGTGCTGGAAAACCTGAATAGACACATGCAAAAAAATGAAATGGACCACCTCCTTACACCATTTACATAAATAAATGGGACTACAAACCTTTTTCACAGCAAAGGAAACCATCAATAAAACAAATAGGGATCCTACCGAATGAGAGAAGATATTTGCCAAGGATATATCCAATAAGGGGTTAATATCCCAAATTTATAAAAAATTCACACAACGCAACTACAAAAAAAACAAATAACCCAATTAAAAAATGGGCAGAGGACATGAAGAAACATTTTTCTAAAAAGGACAACAGATGGCAGACAGACATGAAAAAATGCTCAACCTCACTAATCATTAGAGAAATGCAAATAAAAACCACAATGAGATACCACCTCATCCCAGTCAATAAATCAACAATAAATCAACAAACTACAAGTGCTGAGAAGGATGTGGAGAAAAGGGAACCCTTGTGCACTGTTCGTGGGATTGCAGATTGGTGCAGCCACTATGGAAAGCAGTATGGAGATATGTCAAAAATCTGAAAATGAACTACCTTATGATCCAGCAATTCCACTCCTAGGCTCTATTCGGAGAAATCCAAAACTCTAATTCAAAACAATGTATGCATCCGTATGTTTACTGCAGTACTATACACAATAACCAAGACATGGAAACAACCGAAATGCCCATTGGTAGATGAATAGATTAAGAAATAGTGGTACATTTATACAATGGAGTATTACGCATCCATAAAGAAGAAAGAAATCTTAACGTTTGCAACAATATTGATGGACCTAGAGAACATTATGTTAAGTGAAATAAGTCAGACAGAGAAAGACAAATACCATATGATCTCACATATATGTGGAATCTAAAGAAAAGAATAAATGAATGAACTAATCAGAAACAGTCTCAGAGACATAGAGGAAAAACTGAGGGTTGCTAGATAGGAGGAGGGGTGGGGAAACAGGGGAAGGTAAGGGGATTAGAAAGCACAGTCGTTAACCACAAGATTGCCACGGGGATACGAAAGTCAATTTGGGGAATGTAATCAATAATGTTGTAAAGATTTTGTAGGGTATCCGATGGACACTTGTCTCATTAGGGAGACCACCTCAGGGATGATGTAGATGTCTGATCACTGCACTGTACACCTGAAGCTGAAGCTGAACAATAATGAATGTCAACTACAATTTACATATATATATACATATATATGTATATGTGTGTGTGTGTGTGTGTGTGTGTGTGTGTGTATATTTATATACGGTTACAAGAAGCGGATTACAGCATGAGGAATAGAGACAGTGGAAATATAATGGCTGCATGCGATCAGAGGGGTGGGGGGATCAGTGGATGGGGACAGGGGTTGTCACTGTATAAGGGATATAAATGATAAATCTTTATTACATCGCATTGTACATTGGTGCACCTGAAACTAATAAAAGAAATGTTAAAAAAAATGATTTTTCGTAGATACAAATTTATTCTAAAATTTATACAGATAAGCACAGGTCTTATAATACTAAAATGATTCTAAAAACAAGACAACAATGGGAGGACTTTATTTAGCATTAATGCTTACTACATAGTTAACAGCACAAAGACAATGGTGTTGGCAGGGGCATAGCTATATAGACCAAAGGAATAGAAGAGAGAACTCAGAAACAGGTCCACACAAAGGCACAAAAACAATTCAGCAGTGACTTGGCAATAATTACATGGATATGACACCAAAAGCACAGGCAACAAGAGAAAAAAATACATACACTAGACTTCATCAAAATAAACAACTTTTGCTTATCAAAGGATACAATAAACAGAGTGAAAAAGGCAACCCATGCAATGGGAGAAACTAATTGCAAATGATGCATCTGATAAGGAATTTGTATCAGAATATACAAAAAAACTCCTACAACAAAAAGTCAAACATTCCAATTAAAACATAGGCAAAGGAGTTGAAAAGATTATTTCTCCAACAAAAATATATAAATAACCAATAAGCACATGAAACGACACTCAAAATTACTAGTCATAAAGGAAAAGCAAATCAAAACCAAAGTCAAGACTCCACTTCATTCCCACTACTATGGCTATTATCGAAAAACAGAAAATAGGACAAAGAGGGTCCAAAATGGCGGATTAGGTAAACGCTATGCCTACTGCATTCCAGGTTCACACCAAAATTACAAATAAGTTACAGAAGAATCAACTTCAAAAATCATCTGAAGACTAACTGAACAGAACACCTATAACTAAGGATATAAAGATGCCACACTGAGACTGGTGGAAGGGGTGGAGACATGAAATGGGTTGACCCAAATAGACAGATAGTGGTTGAACACTGGAGGGACACCTCAGTGGCAGAGATCCCCCTGGAAGGCAGAGGGGTCCCATCCCCACACCGCGATCCCCAGCCCAGGGGACCTGTGCCAAGAAGAGGAGTTCTGCTGAGCTCCTGAATGGCTCAATTGGTTGGAGCGCATCCTCTCAACCACAAGGGTGCCGTTTCGACACTCCCAAGGGATGGTGGGCTGTGCCCCCTGCAACTAGCAACGGCAACTGGACCTGGAGCTGAGCTGCGCCCTCCACAACTAAGATTGAAGGGACAACAACTTGACTTGAAAAAAAAAAAAAAAGTCCAGGAAGTACACACTGTTCCCCAATAAAGACCTGTTCCCCTTCCCCAATAAAATCTTTAAAAAAATAAGAGGAGTTCCCATAACAACGGGCAACGAAAATCAGCGAGGATTCTGTCTGCACATGCCAGTGAGATGGACACCTTCTTGAAGGGCCTGCACACAGATTCACTTGCTTACAAACATTTACCTGGTCTCTGGTAAAGGGGTGGCAACTCGAGAGGCACCAGAGACATATGTGGAAAGGATGAGATGTGTGGATTCAGAGAGAAAGCTGGAGAAACAGCAGCCATTATCTTTGTGTGGAGCCAGACGCACATGTAGCCTACAGAAAGGAGCCATATTTTCTATGTGAACCCTTCCCCAAACGGCGAAATATGAGACCACACTGGTCTGGTAAAATCCTTGCATGTACATCACCACATTGGTTATACCCCAGGTACCCAACCCACAGAACCAGTACTGCATAACCCAGTGCACTCAGCTACAGAGTGAATGGCCCCGTGCCTCAAGCTGTGGAAGCCTTTTACAGCAGTGGACAGCCCACGCCAGACCAGGGAACTTTTGGTGGTGGAGAGTGAGCGACAACCTGCTTCACAGCCTCTCCTGGGCAACTCTCAGAGACCTGCGAGCCCGAGGCAAGCAGTGGCTGGCTGAGGTGTCCTCAGAATGTTTTGATTAGTCACAGGTCAGGCACTGCCCCAAAATAAGCAGTGGCAAGTGAATCTGCATTAAACTTGTAAAAAGCACAGGTCACACATCATGACTCCCTGAGACCCACCCAGTTAGTGATGTATCACTAAAGGCACTCTCAACACGAGATCAACAAATCTGGCCTACACACCTAATTTAGCTCTTTCAATGGCTGCTCCTTACAGGCAGCCCCCAGATAGCAGTAAGCGTAAAAGGCCATGGGCCTTTTGCTAAACTGCCCCAGGCCCAACACTGGTGGCAGCTGGCCTCGGTTCACAACGGGTCCACCCCAAACAACTGCAGGCCCAGCACAGGCAGCAGCCAACCTCATATTGCTTTGTGACTTCTACCAGGTAGCTGCAGGCCAGTAACAGGCAAGGCTGAAATTGGCCTGCACGGGAGCTCCTCCTAAGAGACAACAGAACAACACAGCCATAGGCCAGCTTCAGACCATATCAGAGCACTACCTGGTGAGCCCAACAAGCGGCACATCCAAAAGGTGGTCTCAAGAGGCACAAGAGCCTGTGGGGGAGAATCCACTACTGATGGATCAGCCCACACACAGCAGCTCATATACTGTGGGAGTAGCCAATCATCACAATCAGTCAACTTGGTAGTCAATCCCACCCAATGACACGCCTAAAATAATCAATGCTCCACTACAACAGGAGAACACACATAACACACTCAAGAGACACTCCTGGAACACACGCAACACGCACAGTAGACAGGAAGACTGCACCACTGGACCACACAGAACACATACTATGTAAGACGACCCAGCAAAGACTGAGAGACATAGGAGATCGACCTAATATACAGACGCAAACACAAAGAGGCAGCCAGAATGAGGGAACAAAGAATCATGTCCCAAATAAAAGAACAGGAGAAAATTTGAGATATAGATCTTAATAAAATGGAGGCAACCTACCTACCAAAGACACTTTAAAACACTGGTTATAAGAATGCTTAAGGAATTTAGAAAGAATTCAACAAAGAGCAAGCATAAAGAGGGACATAGAAACCATTTAAAAAAGGTCAGAAATAAAGAATACCTGACTCAACAACAAAGACAAACAATCCAATTAAAAAATGGGTAGAGGACTGAACACACTTCTCCCAAGAAGACATACAAACGACCAACAGATATATGAAAAATGCTCAACTTCACTAGCTATTAGGGAAATGCAAATCAAAACCACAATGAGCTATCACCTCACACCTGTTAGAATGACTATCATCAACAAGACAAATAATGGGAAGTGTTATAGAAACTAAGGAAAAAAAGAACCCTCATATACTGTTGGTGGGAATGTAAACTGGTACGGCCGCTATGGAAAACAGTATGGAGGTTCCTCAAAAAATTAAGAATAGAATTACCATATGACTCAGCAATCCCTGCTTGGTGTCTACCCAAAAAATCTGAAAACATTGATCCATAAAGATGTATGTACTCCGATGTTCATTGCAGCATTATTGACGGAGGCCAAGACATGGAAACAACCAAAGTGTCCTTTGATAGAAGATTGGATAAAGATGTGGTATATATACACAATGGAATATTACTCTGCTCTAAGATGAAATACTGCCATTTGCAACAACATGGATGAATCTTGAGATTACTATGCTAAGCAAAATAAGTCAGACAAATAATTGAGAACCATATAACTTCACTCATATGTGGGATATAGAACTGAAAGCAACAAAGGAACAAGACAAAGAAACAAAAATTCATAGACACAGACAACTGTTTAGTGGTTACCAGAGTGTAAGGGGGAGGGGGATGGTAAAAGAGGGTAAATGGGGTCAAATATATGCTTATGAAAAGAGAACTGACTCTGGGTAGTGAGCACACAATGTGATATATAGACGATGTATTATAGAATTACACACTTGAAATCTATGTAATTTTACTAACCATTGTCACCCCGATAAATTTAATCTAAAAAAAAGGAAATTTTTAAAATCAGTAATCTAAGATTGAAACCCAAATGAAACCCAAAGTAAGCAGGGGGGAAAAAAAGAATACCTGAAATGAAGAACACACTAGAAGGAACCAATGGCTGACTTGATTAAGCAGAGGATCAAATCAGTGAATTACAAGACAACACAGCAGAAAACACCCAATTGGAACAACAAAAAGAAAAAAGAACTAATAAACAAAAAAAACAAAAACAAAATGAAAATAGTTTAAAGGACCTTTAGTACAACACGATTTATATTGTAGGAGTGACAACATTTATATTGTAGGAGTACCAGAAGGAGAACAGAGAGAGCAAGGGATCAAGAACCTATTTGAAGAAATAATATGTTAGAAACTCTCACCAAAGAGGGAATAGAGGGGACATATCTCAACATAATAAAGGCCATATACGACAAACCCACAGTTAATATCATAGTCAATGGGGAAAAGCTAAAAGCATTTGCCTTTAGATCAGGAACAAGACAAAGATGCTCACTGTCACCACTTTTATTCAATATAGTACTGGAAGTCCTAGCCACAAAATCAGACAAGAAAAACATAAATAAATAAAAGGCATCCAAATGGGGAAAAAAACAAGTAAAATTGTCATTATTTGCAGATGACATACTATATAGAGAGAACACCAAAGATTCCACCAAAACACTATTAGAACTGATAAATGAATTTAATAAAGTAGCAAGATACAAAATTAATATTCAGAAATTTGTTGCAGTTTTATACACCAATAACAAAAACAGAAAAAGAAATTAAAAAACAAATCCCATTTACAATTGCATCAAAAAAGAATAAATTTAATCAAGGAAGTGAAAGACCCGTACTCAGAAAATTTTAAGACACTGAATAAGAAATTAAAGACAGAAATAAATGGAAATATATACTATGATCATGGATAGGAAGACAATATAGTTAAAATATCCATACTTCCCAATTCAATCTATAGACTCAATGCAATCCCTACAACATGCCAATGACATTTTTCACAGAACTTGAACAAATAATCCTAAAATTTATCTAAAACTGTAAAAGACCCCAAACAGCCATGGCAACTCTGAGAAAGAAGAAGAAAGTTGGAGTTATCATGCTACCTGATATGAAATTATACAAGGCCATAGTAATCAAAACAGGATAGTATTTTCATAAAAACAAGACACATAGATCAATGGTACAGAAAACACAGCCCAGAAATAAATCCATGTATATATGGTCACCTAATCTATGACAAAGGAAGCAGAAGTTTTCACTGGGGTAAAGACAACAGTCTATTCAATAAATGGTGCTGGGAAAACTGGACAGACACATAAAAATGTGAATGAAACTGGACAACATTCTTACGTCATATACGAGAATAAACTCAAAGTGGATTAAAAACTTAAACTTAAGAGCTGAAAACATAAAACTCCTAGAAGAAAACATAGGAAATAAACTCTCAGACATTTCTCTGAGTAGTATTTTTACTAATATATCTCCTTGGGCAAGGGAAATAAAATAAAAAATAAATAAATGGACTACAAACCTTTTTCACAGGAAAGGAAACCATCAACAAAACAAAAAGACATCCTACCGAATGGGAGAAGATATTTGCCAATGATACATCTGATATCCAAAATCTACGTTTAAAAAAAAACTCACATAACAAAAAATACAAACTATCCAATTAAAAAATCGGCAGATGACCTAACTAGACATTTTTCTCCAGACACACAGATGGTCAATGGACACTTGAAAAGATGCTCAACGTCACTAATTATCAGAGAAATACAAATAAAAACCATAATGAGATATTACTCCCACCTGTCAGGATGCCTACCATCAATAAATCAATAAACAAGTGTTGGTGAGGATGTGGAAAAAAGGAAACCCCTGTGCACCTTTGGTGGGAATGCAAATTGGTGCAGCCACTATGGGAAGCAATATGGAGGGTCTCAAAAAATTGAAAATACAGCTACCTAATGACCCAGGTATTCTACTTCTGAGTATTTATGCAAAGAAATCCAAAATAGTAATTGAAAAAGTATATGCACCCCTATGTTTACTGCAGCGCTGTTCACAATAGCCAATATATGGAAACAACCGAAATTCCCACCAATAGATGACTGGATAAAGAAATACTGGTACATTTATAAAATGGAGTATTTCTCTGCTATAAAACAGAATGAAATCTTTCCATTTGCAACAACAGGGATGGACAAAGAGAATTTTATGCTAAGTGAAATAAGTCAGACTGAGAAAGACAAATACCATGCCACTTATATGTGTAATATAAAGAACAGAATAAACAAAAAAAAACAGACATAGACTCATAGATACAGACAACTGATGGTTGCTAAATAGGAGGGATTTCAGGGGATGGGTGAGGAAGTTGAAGGGATTAGGCAGTATAAATGTGTATTCACAAAATAGTCACAGGGATGTGAAATACAGTATGGGAAATATAGTCAACAATGTTGTAAAAACTATGTATGGCGTCAGATGTGTACTAGACTTATCACAGGAATCACTTAATAAATTATATAAATTTGTAATTTATATAATTTATATAACCACTGTGTTGTATATCTGAAGCCTATAAAAGAATATTGAATGTTAACTTAAAAAAAAATATACATATATGTATATATATATACACACACACATATACATACATACCTATATACATACATATATACATATAATCACAGGATGTAAAGTACAGCATAGGGAGTATAGTAACCAGTATTTTAATAGCTATTTAAGGTGTCAAATGTGTAGTAGACTAGTTGGTGTTATCACCCTGTGAGGTGTGTAAATATCTAATCACTTATGTTGTTTTGTATAACTGAAACTAATTAAATTTAAAAAAAAGAAAAAAAAAAACACAGAAAATAACCCGTACTGGTGGGGATGTGGAGAAATTAGAACCCTCGTGCATTGATGGTGGGAATGTAAAACAGTATAGCTGCTGTGGAAAACAGGCAACTCCTCAAAAAATTCAATATAGAATTACCAAATGATTAAGCAATCCAACTTCTGCATATATACTCCCCCCCAAAAAGAAAGTAGGGACTGCAACGGATATCTGCATGCCCAATTTCCAGCAGCATTACTCACAACAGTCAAAAAGAAGCAACCCAAGTGTCCACTGATGTATGAATGGATAAACAAAATGTAGTATGGTCATACAATGGAATATTATTCAGCCTAAAAAAGGAAAGAAATTTCGACACACATTACAACATAGATGAACCTTAAAACATTATGCTGAATGAAGTTACATGGAAAATTACATATTATGAGTCTGTTTTTATAACCTTGAAATGACAAAATTCGAGATAGAGATAAATCGGTAGTAACTGCAGGAGGAGCGGGGAGAAAGAGAGGTGAATGTGGCTATAAAAGGTTAGCAGGAAGGATCCTTGTGGTGATGGACTATTCACTACCTTGACTGTGGTGGTGCATACAGAGACTTACACATGATAAAATTGCACAGAACTAAATACACACATACAAATATGTGCATAAAAACCTAGCAAAATCTGAATCAGATCAGTAGATTTTATCAATGTCAGTATCCTGGTTGTGCTACTGTACTATATCACCAGCAGAAAATGGATAAAGGACATATGGAATCTCTCTATATTATGTCTCACAACTGTATGAGTCCAAGATTGGCTTAAAAGTTCTAAAAATAAATCTATGTAATTTTACTAACATTGTCACCCCAATAAATTAAAAAAAAAAAGTTCTAAAAGTAAACAGGCAATTCATTTAGATCTATAGTTTTTGAATAAAAAAAGAAAATCAAGTGGAATCAAGCAATACCTTCTTCCATGGATTTAGTAAAGTTACACATAAGTGATGACAATCCCTTTAGACATCCTGCCACAACAGGTAGTTTGGGCTCTCTTACTGTTGATGTCATCTAAAAGGAAAGTTTTATGAAGTTACTGTATAAAAGAAAAATACAACCAAATCTATGGAAACACAATATCATAAAGCATATCATACCTGTGTCTTAAGTTCACCCAGAAAAGCCCGGAACAGTTTTTCTGAATTATTTATCATCTCAGTAGGATGAACTTCCCCTAATACTCCTAGAAGCTCATATATTTTTTCTAAAACTGAAAAATAAGTGTTAAATAAATAAAGGAAAAAATTACATTTAAATAAATTAAATAAACAAAAAATGCATAAATAGGAAAATGAGCACATGAAACTAATATAAAAATGAAATTAAAATTAAAAACAAAGAAAAGGAGAGGATGTTTAGTTCGAAAGTAATTTCACAATAAGGCATGCAAAATATCTAGTTTTATACACTGTAATCTTTCTTGATAACTTTTATGAAAATCTAGTATTATAAACTAAATTATACTTGACATGTGGTATGAGATTTATATTTAAATAAATCATTTTGTAAACATTAAAATTTTTGGAAGCAGAAGTCATCACACATTGTTTTCGTTTGGTTTCATTTTGGCTTATTTTCAGCAAAAAGGATTCATCTGTAAAACATAAATACCTTGGTAGAGAAAAACATTTAAGTTTTATGCTAGTAATTTTTTTAATGTCAATTTGTTAAAATATTTTAAAATAACATTTAAATGCATCTCACCTGTATCTGGTATTCTTGTTTTCAATGCAAGCTCTTCATAGAATTTGCTAAATAATTCTCCAACTCTAAATTCATCCATAAGTCTAGAACTTCTCAAAAGTTGAAGTAACTAAAAGAATACAAATTATCATTGTCTAAAGAGAAAAATAATGAAAAGGCATTATCTACCTAAGTGACTCTGTATACAGCAATGTTCCAGAATCATGTGTCTCTAGGGGATTTATGCTTGGTGTCTCAGGACTCTTATCTAGCCCGATTATTTGGGAGGTAGAAGGTAAGGTGGATGGTGGGAGAAAACAGGGGTTACGAAGGGGAAGAGGTTGTAAACTTAATTTTACTTTCCCAAGAAACCAATAACATGAGTAGAACAATTCTCTTGGACGCACTTAACAACAAGACCCAAAGGAATTCTAAAACAGAGATGCAGCTAAGAGAGAGATACAGGTAAGAGTGAATCCCAGTGACCACTAAAATAAAACATACAGAGCCATCTCCGTAGTACGGTTTTAAAAAAAATCTCAGAGACATAATGAGGTGAATTTTGGCAATTCTCAGTAATTTTAAGAGTAAGGGTAATGAGACTAGGGAGGAGCAGTAAACTTCTTAGTTATTTTTCCCCTTCATTCCCATCACAACCCAAAATTCTTCATTTGCTAACCAGAAGAGTCTGAAAGCAAAATACCAAAGTATTGTTGGGTGATGATTGGAAAATGTGCATCTTATCCACACATTCATGTGATTAGAGCCCATCATCCAATATCTCTCAACCCAAAATTCCCATTTTTTTTTAAGTTATGTTTAATATTTGTACTTAGAAATATTAAATTACCTTAATAAGAAGGTCTAGGGCCGGAATTTTACATTTAGCAGTCTTATCTTTTGTGTAAACACTGGTACAAGTATTCTAGGTTTTAAAAGAAAACATACCAAAATCATCAATGAGATTTTAGTTCTTGTAAGTAAGACTTAACAATAGATAAAACTACATCTCTGAGAGGAGCAATACCAATATATGACCTAGCTATTAAGTAAAATACCTAGCTATTAAAAGTATAACTTTAGCGTATATAAACATACAGATTAAAAATTACTGAAAACATTGATGCAATGAGCAATGATAATATCAACAATAATCACACAAACACAAAGTAAACGGAAACTTCAGCAGGATAAAAAAAAAGTAAAAGTTACTCCTCCTTATATACTTCCCATAGCACTTGTTGCCATATACCAAGAAAGAAAGAATGAAGAATAAAAAAGGTAACTAAAGCAATTCGGAGAAGAATGTCTGGGACTTGATAAGAAAACAGTGTAATCAACCAAGCAGGAGCCTTAGAAGGAGGCAACCTGGCTCCAAGACTGAGGTGCGTTTCTTAACTTCTAAGTCTCATTTGTAAACTCGAGAGATTAAGAAAGTGTTCTTAATCTCTCGAGTTTACAAATGAGACTCACTTAACAGAGACTTGGTAAAAATTAAATGACAAACTGTACATTAAAGAACTTTGTAAACTATGAAATACTCTACAAATGTGACTCCTACCATTAAGATAATGTTACCAAATATTAAGATTCCAATCAAAAAAGATCAGAAGTCAAAAGAGAATAAAATCAAGCCTATTTAAAAAGACTGATAATAATTAAAATACTTTATATGTTAGAGCTACTTAACCAATATGTTAGAGCTCATTTATAAAATAACTTCCTATTAAATTACCTCAAATTGAATACATACTTATTCTTCTTCAACTCTTAGCATCCAAGAACTTTAAGCAAATTTAGGACCAATAAACACAACTTACCTTGAGATATGGCGCTTGTTGAAAGTAAGTCTGAGAAAGAACAACTTCATTTATGATTACTAGTTCTATAGTAAGTTATGAGGGAACCAGTGGAGAGGAGGTTGAAAGAAAATGGGAGGTACAAGAGAGGCAAACTTTTCAGACTGTTATCAAAGAGAACACATGAACTACAGGAAACATGAATCTTACCCAGACGAGAATTCTTTACGATTGTTTTTTAATTACCAGGGGGGTAGGGTGAAAAAGTTGAAAGGATTACAAAGTAAAAACTGATAGTTACAAAATAGTAACAGGGATGTAAAGTATAATACAAGAAACATAATCAATATTGTAATAACTATGTATAATACCAGGTCGGTACTAGACTTATGGTGGGAATCACTTCATAAGTTATATAAATATCTAATTAATACAATATATACCTGAAATTAATAAAATATTGAATGTCAGCTATAATTTAAAAATTTAAAAATTATCATAATAAAATTAAAAAATAAAACTTTTTTAAAGTGTTCTGAAATCTCCCCACAATTCAAAATTCCAATTTATTATGACTTTTAATAAAAGGTCTTATCTATTCCATGTGCAAAAAGTTATCAAAATAGTTATATAAAAGTTATCAAAATAGTTTGACAAGGGCCAAAAAAAAAAGCCCACTTCATTTCTAACACCATCAAGCAAAAATAAACTCCCCAATGAGAAAGACAGAAATAAAATAAAAAATCTAAGTTTAACTTACACCGTAAGTTAAAGTGGATATTGGTATATAATGAGGTATGTTTTTTCCTCCTTACCTTAATATCAAGAGAATAAGGTATAATCCTCTGGCCAATTTTTTCTAAGAAAATACATAAAAATTTTAGGACTTCTTCTCTACAATCACGAAACTATAATAAAAGAAATATACATTGTAGTAAATATGGGTAAGAATAAGTCACTCCAACAAAAATGAATATACAAGAAAAGCAAAATGAAACTCTTCAACTTACTTCATCAATGCCTAGTGATTTCCGAACAAATCCAAGCAAACCAAAATCTTTGGAAAAAACTAAGGAAGTCTGTAATGCTAGACACAAAAAAAATAAAATTAAATTAAAAAAAAATAAAGGTAAGAGAGCTGCCAAAAAGCACTCCATAAACCCACCCTAAAGGGAATGCATGTTTCTCAATTGAGAAAGCTTTATAAGTGACAAAACGCAAACCTAAGGCTGTCGTATTTACACAAGGAAAAGGGGGATATTCTAGATGTTCCACAGAGATGCATGGGTATATCACAACTGTAAATTTGCTAACTTTACATGGCAAATGAAATTAAAGTTGTAAATAGAATTAAGATTGTTAAATCAGCTAACCTTAAAATGGGGATATTATCAGGTGGGCCCAATATAATCACAGGGGGCCCTTACCATGGAGGGAGGAAGAGATATGGGAAGACAAGAGAGGAGAGATTCCAAGCAGAAGAGTTTCCATGACTCCCTGTTGCTGGCTTTGAAGATGGAGGAAGGGGGCTGTGATACAAGAAATGTGGGTGGCTTCTAGAAGGAACATCAGCAAGGAAAAAGGGACCTCAGTCCTACAAATGCAAGGACCTGAATTCTGCTAAAAACCTGAAGGAAGAAGAAAATGAACTCTCACTCAGTCTTCAGAAAGCAAAGTGGCCCTGCCTGATACCTTCATTTTAGCTTGGTGAGACCAGTGTTGACTTCTGACTACAGAATTGTAAGATTAACAAAGCTGTGATGTTTTAAACCACTAAGTTTATGGTATTTGTTACAGCAGTATTAGAAATCTAATGCATTCCTCTATAATCTCTCAAGTGAAAGGACATATTGAATATTCAGAGTAAACTTGGAACAGCTTTACAAACAAGTTACTAAAGGAACAATAAGGAATGCTAACTTAGAAACCTTGAGGCTAGAAAGCATTTACATAATGTTGTTAGTTTTTAAATTTTTTCCCCATTAATATATCCTTGACGATAGATGGGCACCATATATATAGCATATTGTTTGAGGTGTGTTGTTTACATTATATCTCTACATATTCAGCAAAGACCTCTTAAGAAGACAATCTCTTGTCTTTATGAGGACAAGACACACTATGGAGGTCTGCATATTTGTGCTTTTAAAAAGGAATATCGGAGTTTTCAAATAGTGATCTACATTAAAAGTGCTGAAAACAGGCACTTTTACTACAGAGAGGGAAAAAACCTCTTCTAGGCATTGCTAAAATGTTAAAAGAACAGCATGTCTTTCCAGTTACATTTCTACAATGCTTCTCAAAAGTAGGAACAGCAAAAATAAGGGTTTGGAAAAGGTACTGGTGGGTTTAGACGAGATTAAGGTGAAAGAACACTTTCCTCTTGTTCTGTCTCCCCGCTTGGGATAACAAATGGTTGACGAATTTAGGGTATTTTCACCAACTTTGGTTTTAAAACCTTTCCTGTGCTGTTAAAAAAGGCAGTATAACAAGTCACTTTCTATACACGGCCACAAAAATTATGATGACCCAGAATCAAATGATTGGACTTCAAAATATTGTTAAATATGCCCACTGTTAGAGAAACACTGGGCTGTTAAGCTCCAGCAAACTCAGAAACCCCGAAACGGGCACACGCCTCGGGACATTCCTTGGCGCGGCCCGATCCCCACACGCCTCCGGACCCTCCTCGGCGCGGCCCGGCCCGATACCCACCCAGCACCGCGGGGTCGGTGTTCAGCACACACTCCTGCCCCACATCCCGGATCAGCCGATAACTGGCCATCGCAGCGCTGCAACGGTCGGCGGCAGACAAGGACTCCTGTAGCTGCAGCAGGGAGCCCTGCACGCCTGACCTTGAATCAGCCATGACGCGCAGCACCACGCGAGCGTACACTCGGCTTTGGCCCGGAAATACCGGAGGTAGGGCTCGCGGGAACAGGGACAGGGTTCCGGGGGCGGAGACAGGGCTTGCGGGGGCGGGAACCCTCCATGACACCATCGCTGGAGGGTCCTCCCTGTACGAACAGAAGCTTACAAGTGAATTAAGATACTGGCAGGTTTATGAATGTGTTGCACATAATACACTTAGCATGCATAAAGTGAAGCTTAGTGAAAAAGGAATCCGACGGTTTGACCACCGGAAATAGATGGGGAGGACAGTTGGAGTTGCTTTACTAAAGGCAGAAAAAGACAACTTAGGGTCTTGGGTAGAGATCTACAGTTTTTTCCTTGATAAAGAGTGAAAAATGCATTTGGGATGTCTTTAGAAATGAAAATGCTTAAGGGGTAAAGAAGTACATTTTCCTTGGCCAACCCTACAGTGAAAACCAATGCCTCGGTGAATATGGTCGGGTTAGACTCCCCAGATTTCCCGCGAAACTGCGGTCCAGTAGGGGATCAAACCAACTGAACGGAGATGGGCACCCAGCGAAGTAGGAGTCTTCTTTCTACCGGGCGCCGAAAGACCCTCCTGGTCCGTCCCCCCTGTCGGTGGGCTGTGGCACCTTCCGGAGGCGGAGCCATGCGAGAGCGTCGCTGTGATTGGTGGAGCGCCACCGAGGGCGGTGAAGAAGGTCCCGCCGGCGCGAAACCTTGGGCTTCGTTGGTGCAGTCTAGGAGTGGGACCTACCGAGTGTATCCCAGAGCTCCACGTGCGTCGGAAGCAGCGTCCTTTCTCCGGTAACTGCGCGCGGGTTGGGAGGGCGCAGCGCGGTGCCCTGCAAGAATGTCTGTGCCGGGGAGAGAAGGAAGCCGGAAGCCGACGCGGCACGAGCCTGTCTGTACTCTTTGTCGTGCAGGTACCCAGAGCACCATGTCGTCCCCAGCTTCGACCCCGAGCCGCTGTGGCAGTCGGCGGGGTAGGGCCACGCCAGCGCAAACACGTAAGTCTTCTCTGGCATGTCCGTCCCGCCATTCAACCCCCCTCCCTCAAGTTTCCGTCTTCTCCTCTGGTCATTTCCCGCCATCGCTGAGAGAGCTTGGCCAATACGCAAGGTCTCCGGACCCAGTCTCCAGGTCCCGCCCTCTTGCGGACTGCGAGCGTTTGTTCATGCCCTGCCCATGCCCTGCCCATGCCCTGCCCATTCTAGTGTGCAGAGACTTTCTTGTGAGGCAGACATCGCTGGACGCCCATTAAATTTTGATTGATTAAACATGTCTGTCCTCATTTGCCTCGGTTTTGTTTGATTTGTATTTGTTCAGTACTGAATTAAACCATCCCAAGAGAAAGACAAATCCAGGATGATGAACAATGGGAATTGATGACCATCTTTTTCTGTTTTGTGTGTCACAAGCTCGAAGTGAGGATGCCAGGTCATCTCCGACTCTGAGACGTAGAGGCGAGGATTCTACCTCCACAGGAGAGCTACAGCCCATGCCTACCTCGCCTGGAGCTGACTTGCAGACACCTGTCACACAGGACACATTGTTTTCCAGCCCTCCTCAGATACATTCTTCAAGTGTGTTTCTGAATATCAGTATACTGTTCCTAACATACTGTTCCTAATAACAGATGATGCTTCAGCTGGTCAGATTGCTGGTTTGTTAATGGGTAGTTGATGTAACTACATGAGCTAGGATGTTCACCAGTAGTAGTACAATGATAGTACATGTTAGGACTTAGTAAGCAGAGAAGGAAACTTGGTGCTTTTTTTCATACAACGTTTAAGAGTCCTCAGAATCCTAACCTCCAGAAGTTACAATAAACATTCAATTTGCTATTGTGTTTAGTTGAGGTAAATCATCAGATAACATGCTATAGTTTCAAGATTGATGTGGTACCAGAATTTCATTGTAAACTTAAAATTTTTGTTTTTATAGCTATTCCTCTTGACTTTGATGCTAGTTCACCACTGACATATGGCACTCCCAGCTCTCGAGTAGAGGGAACCCCAAGAAGTGGTGTCAGGGGCACACCTGTGAGGCAGAGGCCTGATCTGGGATCTGCACGGAAGGGCCTGCAGGTGGATTTGCAGTCTGAAGGGGTGAGTGAGTATACAGTACAGTCTTCTGATAGCTTTATTTTGGGAACATAAAATTGGTAATCCCCCATTAACATGGTTCTGTCATATTTTTTCTGTATAGCCAGGAGCAGAAGATATAGTGGCGAGTGAGCAGTCTCTGGGCCAAAAACTTGTGATTTGGGGGACAGATGTAAATGTGGCAACATGCAAAGAAAATTTTCAGGTGACCTATATATGTTTAAATTCATACACTTCAGGATAAAAATACTGGGAGAAAGTCTTTATAATCTATGTCTATGTAGCCATAATACTTAAGGGTAGGTTTTTAGATGGCTTAGAATTGTTGATGTTTTTCTAGTTTTTAATAGTGACATACTGTTTTCAAATAGTGACATATTTGTAATATATTTTGAATAGTTGCTTATTCCTAAATGCATTAAACTTAATGTTTTTCTCTCATCAAGAGATTTCTTCAGTGTTTTACTGACCCTCTGGCTAAAGAAGAAAATGTTGGCATAGATATTACTGAACCTCTGTACATGCAGCGACTTGGGGAGGTAATCGTATATTCTTGTAAATTCAAATTATGCATTTCAAAACAATTAGAATATAACTTGTTCATTTTATCTTACAGATTAATGTTATTGGAGAGCCATTTTTAAATGTAAACTGTGAACACATAAAATCATTTAACAAAAATCTGTACAGACAGCTCATCTGCTACCCACAGGTAAGAATTTGGCTTTGATGAGTTACAGTAAACATCTAGAACATCTGAAGAGTTTTTGGATAGCAAAATTTCCTTGGTGGTAACAGGGAATTTGCCTCCAAAGCAAAAGAACTTCTTTAGAAAATCATGTGTATTCTCCTTTAAGGTAAGCATTTTTTCACACTTTAACATTTCTGAAATTGAAATGTGTGTTACTGTCAGTAACACATCCTAGTTTAATTGGCAGTGTTTCTTAATAGTATAAAAAGTAATGGTGAATCTTTCAATTGACAGCTTTTTGGGTTTGATGAAGTAATGCATCTTAAGTGGAAATATTTTATAACTGCATCACATACTTCTGCCATCTCTAACAAAATGCTGTTAGACCATAACCATACTGTGGTCTTTTTTTGGTGGGGGGCTTAAAGTTTTTATTGATGATGTATCAGCAATGTTAATTCTAGCTATAGGCTTTGGAGGCAAGCTGACTTGGTTTTAAATCTTGACTTTTCTGTTTAATAGCTATGTAACCTCAAGTTGTGTAGCCCTCCCAGAGACTTGTTTCTTCACCTGCAAAATGGGGAACAAGTGTTAACAAATTTGAATAAAAATCATTATGATTTAATTTATTTTGGTATTTCATTGTGGAGAAAAAGTAAGACATGGAATTATGTGCTCAAAATCCTTTGTTACGAATTATTAATAAAAACCTAAAATATGCCAGTACATAGTGAAGGCACTTTCATATACATAATCACATTTAACCCCAATGAGAGCATACAGAGGTAAGATAATTCACTGTGCCCAAGGTTTGTAAATGGCATGTGTGCGATTGTATAGGGTAATGCTTTTGGATTACGCCATGTGTTTTAGCTTTTACACTTTGCTAGTATAAAATGCTTTATTTGTATTTAACCCTAAGAGGGGAATACAAACAGGTTGGAATCATCATTCATTTCTACAGGAGGTTATCCCAACTTTTGATATGGCTGTCAATGAGATCTTCTTTGACCGTTACCCTGACTCAATCTTGGAACATCAGATTCAAGTAAGACCGTTCAATGCATTGAAGACTACGAATATGAGAAACCTGAATCCAGAAGGTAATATTTTTAATAACAGGAAAATACCTTACATGAAAACAAACGAGACTTTATTTCATGAAGAAACTTTAAAAGAATTGGTGGTGATGGATTAGAAATTGACAAAATAATAGCAGATTCAGTTACAGTATATGATTATGAACCCACCATACTTTTTTTAACTTAACTGAAATTATTACTATATAACTATAAAGGCAGACAGTTAAGTTCTCGAACTTATCCTAGAAAATGTGCTACATACCTCATTGTTGAATATCACTACGGTCACCTTCGAAGTACTCCCCTTGGGAAGCTAGGTGCCAGCGCCTAGTCCGCCCTTAAAAGCAATTTTGAAACTCTTTTTCTGGAATGGCTATCAGAGCTGTGGTCGTATTACCCTTGATGTCCTGAATGTTATCAAAATGTCTTCCTTTCACTATTTCCTTTATGTTCAGGTATTGGGGACCAGATCAGGTGAGTAGGGAAGGTGTTCCAATACAGTTATTTGTTTAGTGGCTAAAAACTCCCTCACAGAGAGTGCCATGTGAGCTAGTGCATTGTTGTGATGCAAGAACCAGGAATTCTTGATGCAAAGTTTAGGTCGTTTTCATGTAACTTTCACACAGCCTTTTCAGCACTTGCAAATAGTAAACTTGGTTAACTGTCCAGTTGGTAAAAATTCATAATGAATAATCCTTCTCATATCAAAAAAGGTTAGCAATATTATTACAACAAGTTCATGAACTTAATTGTCAGACCTTATATATACTTACATAAATATGTAATTATTGACAATTCTCTATTTTAAGGTGAATTTATTCAAATATAATTTTACAGTTATTAAGTAGGTGCTTTCTCAGAACCACTGTGGGAAACAAATAAATATGATCCTTGCTCTAGAGCTTAATCAAGAAAGAAATCTAGTTGGGAGTGTAAAAAAAAGAAGAGGTAAAATAACTGAAGACCAATGTAGGAGATGTCTTAGCCCAGGGAGAGAAAGAAAGCACTGGGCCCAAATGGGAAGAGTTCATGGTGAAATAGAAATTGGGGTTACAGTAAGGATTTAGAAACACATGAAGGAATTATCTCCAGACAGCAGACTGAAGGAATCTAAAGATCTTTGAATTCCAACTTAATCTAGATTTTTTTTTTTATTTCAAAGTCAGTAAGAAGCCACACTGGAAAAAGATTTGCCACTCTTGAGAAGTTCATGGTGGGTCTAGTGTGCAAACTATGTTGAGGTTCAGTTAGGAGACTTTAACAGCTCAAATATGGGGCAGCAGAGTCCTAAGCTAGATAGCAGCCATAGGAGTAAAAGTATAGAACAAACATGATGTTTGCCTTATATGAAGATTGAGGTATAAAAGCTGTAGAGGGAATATTGCTCTAGGTAAGTGTGTAAAAGACACAAATTTCAGTAAAAGTAAGATAGCCAATAAACATGAGCAAGTAGTATTAAACTATTAAAGAAGTGTAATTTTTGTTTTTCTCTTATGAAACTGGCTCCAGACATTATCTCTATGACAGGGATTTCTGGTGGGGACACTGGAAGAGGTAGAGCTGTTTGGGTAAGAGTGTTGCATCTAAGTTTTCAGAGACAGCTTTGTTACACAGAGAATTCCAGAGTAAGATGAGAAATTACTAATTGCCACATACTCAACTAATTTCAAAATTTTTCAGCTTTTACATTTATTTTGTAATCTATTACAAAAGTTACATTTTAAAGTTAAAGGATTAGTGGAAAGAAGAGCAAAGAAGATTTATGGGAGGACAAGATCAAAGGAACGGCCTTGGGAATCACCAGTGCTTAAGAAATGGGATGATCTGCAAGGCCAGCAATAGCTAACTACATGGCATGTTGACTATAAATAGCAGTGTAACTTCTTTAGAACCAGCAGTGGGAATTAGTTGGGGAAAAAGCTGTCAGGAAAGGTCCAAATTATAGAGGAACCATAAGCAAGAGTGCAAAATAGCCCATATAGGGCTTTTCTTATATAGATAGTGATGATTGGCTACGTTATATAGTGCTCATTCTCTGTCAGGTACTGTTATTAGGCTTGGCGTATGCTGACTCTTAATCCTCAACAACTCAATGAGGTATGTACTATCGTTACTCCCATTCTATAGATGAGGTACAGAGAGGTTAAGGGTGTCCCCAAGGTCACAGAGGTTCTTAGTCCAGTCTTTGTGGCTCTAGAGCCCATGCTTTTCACATAGACTGAGATAGCAGGACTTACATGAGGCACAGTAAGTCAGGTATGAAAGGCCATGGGACAAAATAGGCAAAAGCATAGAGTTTCTAATCCAAAACCGGAAAGTGAAGCCAGATAAGAGGCAGACGAGAAAGAAGATGGTGGGATGCCTATGGGTCAGGGGCCCACTGGGTTTGAGAGGAAGGCAGACCTGGACACGGGAAGGGCATTTGCGTCCAGACCCAATGAAATGTTCATGCCCTGGCCACAGCACCCTCCTGTGACCCCACCCAGTCCCAGGTACCTCTGTACCTCCAGATAAGGTTTTTCTGGGCTTGACAGCAGACCCAGACCTGCCCTGACAAATCCAGCTCTGGGCGATACCGTGTCTACCTGGGCTGTGGAAAGTGGCTAATGGACAAACATACCTCTCTCCCCCCACAGACATCGACCAACTCATTGCCATTAATGGCATGGTAATCAGGACGTCCCAGCTGATTCCAGAGATGCAGGAGGCCTTCTTCCAGTGCCAGGTGTGTGCCCACACAGCCCGGGTAGAGATGGACCGCGGCCGCATCGCCGAGCCCTGTGTTTGCGAGCGCTGCCACACCACCCACAGCATGGCACTGATACATAATCGCTCTGTGTTTTCCGACAAGCAGATGGTATGTGGCCTTCCTGTGTGTGCTGACTGGCCACCTGTGTGGCATGTTTTGCCTTTTTTCTGCCTCTTTCTGGACTCTCAAAAAGCTAAATATAACTTGTCCACTCTTGAGGCCCTAAAATCTTGCTTCCTAAGTGGCATTCAATTACTTCATTCCTTCTCTGGCAGTGTAGGTTTTAGAGGGTTGTTGGCTGGATACTTGGATCACTCCTAAGGCTTCGGCTTTGGGATGGCAGTGTCCCTGTTTTATTGCCAGTGAGCACCAGTTCATTATATATTCAGACAGAATGCATTCTTCCACTATAAACATCTTAAGTTTAATGTTTGTAAGTTAACAGATCAAATTAGCCTCTGATTTATTAAATCAAATTTAACATGAGATGCCTCTATAGGAAATATGTAAGATTGTAAAATTTTAACATGTCAGATTAAGAGTACGTAAACGTTTAAGATCTGTAAAAATTATTTAGTTAAGTTCTGTCGTTTTGCAACTGTTCCATTGGTAAAGAATGGATGGAGAAATTTTTCTCACAAATTTTATTTGTATAGGAACTTTGACCTTTTACCTCTTTAATCATGAAATTTTTAAGATGAAGTTACTAAAATAACAAGTGGGGAAAGGCAGACAAATCATTTATTTACTGTGATTATAATGGTATAAAAGTATCCATAAGGATTAGGACTTTTTCTGTTGCAATGTTTAAAAAATTTTTTTAATGTTAAGTAGCAAGAATGTGGTCAAAACACTGCAAAAGGTAATTTCCCTTATTGGGGGTTAATAAGAAAATTACTAGCAAATGTGAAAACATGTAATGACAAGCGGGGAAAAGAAAGGGGAGGGACATGCTAGAATGGGACTAATGAATCTATTTAGCTGTATCTAATCAATTTATTTAGCAATATGCAATAGCAAAAGACAAAGGTACTTAGGAGAATGTGCTAATGACAGAATGTAAAGTTGGTTAAGACTGAACTATATATTGATAACAATGTCATGTCAAAGGAGTATACATACACATAAGTTTAAGAGATCTCAACTATGTTTACTACTGATCAAAAATCACTTGGCTAAATACACAAATAACATCAATAAAAAATATCCAAAAGCAGTAATAAACTTTATAGGATAGCAACTATTATAATAGAAGCCAAAAGCTCACCAACGTAGGAAAAACAATACTGAAACAGTCAGGAATCAAAACCTTGCCAGGTCTGCAGTACAGAGAAACTCAGCATCTCCCACTGCTGCTTACTAGTTCCCCAGAATGTTGTTGTTGCTGGAAGTTAGGGCATCTCTTGATGCTACAAGCTGCAAGCTGCATACAAGTTTCCAAAATGCTAGCAAGTTCTTAAGGCTAACCATGGGGAACAACACTGGAGAGGTTGGGAACCAGCCAGACCTCACCAGGTCCGCAGCTGGAAGTCACTCCGAGTGATGTAAGCTGCATGTTGTATATGTTACGAGTCTTCAAAATGTTAGAATGATGAAGAATCACCAATCACAAATGACGAAATTACACTGCCACCTGAGATCTGTCTTACATATTTTTTCAGATGTACCCTAGAGCCAAGCTCCTTGTTCCTGCCAGTTCCTGTGATAAGAATATTGCTTATTCGGCTGAAGAGCCAGTTCATTCAGACAAACACCTGCTGTTCTCGCCTGGGACCATCGGCCCAAGGCCTTCCAGTCTGGCAACATACCTGTCACATCATTCTGATATAACTTAGTTACTTCTCCACCTCATTTGCTGATGTGGGCAAAACAGACAGAAAGTAGCATCCTCCCATATCTCTCCTGCTGGGAACGAAACAAGGGAGAAATTTTCTTAGCCCTAAGCTAACCAATACACCTCACATGCAGTCTGTCACGGGTGGGAACCCCATATGCAGTCTCATGTGGGAAAGGTACAAAAGCTAACCAATACCTCACGTGCAATCTCTTGTGGGGAAACAAACAAAAACTAACAGACAAAAGCTCACATCAGCCAATGAAGGCAAATTTTCCTCAACATATTCCTACACATGTTCAGTGTTAATACTAACCAAATAATTGCAAATAAAATTAACATGTAAATGTTTAATATTGGTACAAATTATTGGAACAAATGTATCTCAACTCATGCCAGCATGGTGCTACGAGCTGGACATAAAAAGGTTCCCAAGGAGCTTGTAGTGTATATTCTTTGAATGCTCCAAAGACTCCCATACTGATTAAGATACAGAATAAAACCTGTATCTTAGAGTAGTGTCCTAGCCCACATGGACCGTCATTACCCACAGCACACCTTTGTACCCATGGATCTTGCTGGCATTGTCTCAACTATTTCTTTATTTATGGATCATCAGCCAAGCTCAAGCCTGACTCTGGACCTTTGTACTTATGTTCTTTCCATTGAGAACACTTCCTTCTTTCCCAACATCCTTAGACCTGTGCCCAGAGGTCACCTGATTTAAGAAAGGCCTTCCCTAACCTTGCTTTATGAAAAGCATCTCCTGCACTTCCATTCCCTGCACTGCTTACTCTTCTGTGTTGCATTTGTTACTGTCAGATCTGTTACATGCTCACTTGTGTGTTATCTGTCCCTCCACTCTGAGGGAGGAAACTTTGTTCATTGCAGAGTCTGCAACACCTAGAACAGTAGTCAAAAGAGGCTGTCAGATGAGTGGATATAATTAGGTAAATAGGCAACTATTTGTGAGGTGCATGCAGTGACTAGCAGAGATGCACAGAAATGCTTGACCATGAACCTAAAAAGTGTGTTTCCCATCTAGGAAATCTACTAGAAGTAATTTCTAAAATAATTAGTAAGTAGATAAACATTTATGCAAAGATAACCCATTACAACCTTAAAAATGGTATTTTTAAAAAGTCACTTAAATTGTGCCTCCCCTCCCCCAAATAGGGATATGTTTACATAACATCCTCACAAAATGCATGTTCATGTCACATTAAAAGCTTTTTTAAAAACTATCTGGAGATTAAAACAAACAACAATATTCTGAAAGGTAAAGATGCTAAGCATCAAAAATAGTTATTTCTCATTGGTACAAAGACTTGCAGCTTTTGTATCCGTTATGCTTTCTTCATTTCCTGAGTTCCTATTTTTCACTGCTCTTCTTTCAGATAAAGCTCCAAGAGTCTCCTGAAGACATGCCTGCAGGACAGACACCTCACACTGTCGTTCTTTTTGCTCACAATGATCTTGTTGACAAGGTTCAACCTGGGGACAGAGTGAATGTTACTGGTAAGAATGTAGGTTGTATTGATGCCATAATCTTGCTTTTAATGACAACTTTTAGTCAGTTCCTTGACTTTGTCATGAATTCATTGGCATGGGGCAATGTCCTGCCTCCAGCGTCATTCAGGGCTTGAGAAGATGGGGTATAGTGCTTTAATCACTTTTTTAACATCAACACAGAATGTTTTGGTGCATTGTCTTTGCAGTCTCTTGCTATCTCGGTATTCCAAAGATATGTGTGTATCTTGACTTGATAGTGTTGGTATCTTGAGAAAACAGTTTCAGACAAGGCTGGTATTGGCAGCATTTGAGCTATGCCAGCAGCTCCAAGAAGTAGTACTTACAGCTCTAGAATTTTAAATAATTTTCTACTTATTTCCTAAATGCATAGCTAAAGGTTAAATTTTATTATAGGAAAGAATGGATCCTAGCACCTTGCTTCCGTGCTATGAGTTTACATTATGATATTTTTAGAGATGAGGAAACTGAGATTCATAGAAGTATATATTAGCGTAGCTAAGATTCTGGTAATTTGTGGCACTAGGAGTCATCCTCTCTCATCTTTTTCCGCTGCACCACATGAATATGCCAGTGTTTCTTTCAATGCTTCGTAGCAGTGTGGGCATTTGGTTTCGTGGGAGTGGGAGTAGTTTGTGTTTATGAGGATTGTAGTTCTTCGTTAGAAGGCAGTGTGACATCGCTTCTCAGCCTTTTGGTTAAGATCAAGTGTAGAGGGCAATGTGAGAATTGAATCCACAGAGTGGCTAAGGCTTCTGGGGCAGTCCATCTTTTCCATTCAGTGAGTCAGGACTTCTTATCCTGTGTCTTCCCCAGTATGAAATCCAGCAATTGTCACTAGCAATCTCAGTTATAAAAGTTAAAAATTTGAAAGATTTGTCATCTTTAGTGAAAGAGATATGCAATCCTTATTCTGCCACCCTACTGCTCTGAAAGCCTCAATAAAGTATTTAACCCAATATTTTAATTTCCTCAACTGCAAAGTGGAATTAATGTGATGATACATGTAAAAGTATTTGTGGGAAAGGGGCTATGAAATATGCTGTATACATGTAAAATAAGTATTAGTGCCGTTCTGTGAAGATAAATCCTTGTAGGCACCAATAAAGATAGCTGCTTTAAACATAATAAACATAGTCATCCATCTTCAATCTGTCTTGGTATGAAGAATACTGTGTATTCAAGGATTGTTACGTATGTTTTCAAAAAGAATTACATTGACCTGTTAAAAGGACAAGTGACATCTGGTGGCATGTTGTGAAAGCTGTTAGGGAAAGATTGGATATTTTCTCCTCAAAAAGTAGTAGGAAACTGAATTGTCCTGGAGTTCAAGGGTTCTAATTTGAAATTCAAAAAAGGTAAACATCAGACATAATCAGTTTTGGAAATTTTTGTTCTTGGAAAATGGATGAGTTGTTTCGGTTGAAGGGTTGATTGTAATTTAAGAACATTATAAAAAATAGATGAACATTTTTGGAAAGCAAAGTGGGGCATGGGCATTCACCTAGAAATACCTCCTATTATGAACAAAATATAGTCATTTTTCCATTACCATATCTTCACCTTTGACTCAGTAAATTGTCTTATTGTGTGTGAAATAATTTGTGAGTAATTTTTTTTAAAGTTTTTGGGATAGTGTTTTAGTGGCATTTTGTTCCAGTCAAATAATTGATAAGTAGATTCCGTACACTCAGCTTAAGGGAAATGAAAATACTATTTCAAAATACTATTCACTCTACACAGCCATGAGCCAAGCATTGTGCTAGAAGCAAAATAATTTGATTTAAACCTCAAAATGATTAAGTGCAATGTGATTCTTTATGCTCATATAGGTGAGCAAGGTCACAGAGCTAACAACTGGTCACAGATGAACACATTTTTAGCTCTGTCTTTTTCAGAAACCTGTGTTCTTTCCAACTTGATCCTGTCCCCTTTAGCAGAGAACCTTACAGTATAAGCCTAAGTCCTTCACTCTAGGAGTTCCATGAAGACAACGTGCGTGGAGCTCACCTCCAATGCCAGCTGTCAGCTCTCAGAGCTGCCTGTTTTCTGTGCTAGTTTGCTGAGCCTGTTAGTGGAAGGTAAAAGTATGTTTCTTGGTTGTGCCCTCAGGCATCTATAGAGCTGTGCCTATTCGAGTCAATCCAAGAGTGAGTAATGTGAAGTCTGTCTACAAAACCCACATTGATGTTATTCATTATCGAAAAACTGATGCAAAACGTCTGTATGGCCTTGATGAAGAAGCAGAACAGAAACTTTTTTCAGAGAAACATGTGGAATTGCTTAAGGAACTTTCCAGAAAACCAGACATTTATGAGAGACTTGCTTCAGCCTTGGCTCCAAGCATTTATGAACATGAAGATATAAAGAAGGTAACAATGGATTTTTATATTTAAATTATATTTCAGTCTGTAGTAATATAGTTTAAATAATGTCTGTTTAAACATGTTTGTTTGTTTAGGGAATCTTGCTTCAACTCTTTGGCGGAACAAGAAAGGATTTTAGTCACACAGGAAGGGGCAAATTTCGTGCTGAGATCAACATTCTGCTGTGTGGTGACCCTGGGACCAGCAAGTCCCAGCTGCTTCAGTATGTGTACAACCTGGTCCCCAGAGGCCAGTACACATCTGGGAAGGGCTCCAGTGCGGTCGGCCTCACTGCATATGTAATGAAAGACCCTGAGACGAGACAGCTTGTCCTGCAAACTGGTGCCCTTGTCCTCAGTGACAATGGTATCTGCTGTATTGATGAGTTTGACAAGATGAATGAAAGTACAAGATCAGTATTGCATGAAGTCATGGAACAGCAGACTCTTTCCATTGCAAAGGTAAGCCACATTCTCCGTCCATAAACATGGACACATCTAAAATGTGTGGACACTTGAAATAAAGCATTTGTGGAACTGTGCAGTGTTATCTTTATTCTAAACTGTGGGAAACTGGCAAATACTTTCTATTAGATTTCAGCTAAATCTGAGTATTTTCTACAGGATCCTCTTTCATCTTTTTTGTTGAACTAACCCACTAATGTGAGGTTTTCATAGAACTTGAGTTTGTCCTAAATCTCATGGTACTATTTGGTGACTGGAGACATGGCAGAGGCCATGCCAGGCAAAGACGACTCACACAGTTCCTGCCAGCATCCAGATGAGGCTTCTAACTGCACTGTTTTCTCTGATAGGCTGGGATTATTTGTCAGCTCAATGCACGCACCTCTATCCTCGCAGCAGCGAATCCTATCGAGTCTCAATGGAATCCTAAAAAAACTACTATTGAGAATATCCAGCTACCACACACATTATTATCAAGGTATGAAAACATTTTTATGAAACAGGTGTTCTTTGCTCATTTGTAGAGTATTCAGGGTGAGATTAAGCAAAGGAAATAATAATATTCTGCACTTGATAGTATATACTCTTCACTCTAATACAAAAGTTTTCATATTTGGTTGGTCAAGTGTTTTCATGGCAAGGACAGTCTGTTTCTCATCTCAGCTATGGGTAGCACTTTAACATTCATTTGTTTTTTGAAGCAATTAGGACATTCACCTTGACATTCTTTTCAGAAACCTGTCACTCACTACTTACTCTATCTCAGTCTTAAAGCCACTGTTGAGAACCAACCACTATACTCTGTTCTACAGAGAATAGCTTCACACGATAGATAAGGTTTTAAAAAATTAAATTTCTTCAGGTGGAATCATGTAATCCACACTTTCTCACCCCACTCCCCAAATACTGATGTATTTCATAAAATTATTTTAGATTTTAATTCTTTTTAACCAAATACAGAGGGTGCTAAAAAAAAAATGTATACACATTTTAAGAAAGAAAAACTATTAAAATTGTAATATTCAATATATATTGATAGCAAAAGATGAATACAAGTCACTTGACTTCTGCAATGACAAGAGGTCCTCAAAGTGGTTACCATAAGCATCCAGACACTTCTGATTACGGCGAACTAATGCTTGAGGAACGTTAACCAAAGTGTCCACTTGTATACATTTTTTTTGGCACCCCTGGTACTTTTTTCCCCAAACAGTTGAACATATTTTCATTTGTATCGTCTAGCCTTCAAAATTATATTAACATTTCCTTCAGGGGAATTTTAATTCTTTGACTCAGCTGTTCAATGACCAGCTGTTTTCTGGGCAGACCTAAGGGCCAGGAGAGCGGTCGCCTGCTGAGGACAGAGCAGGGTGAATTGCATTGATCTGTAGGCAAACTGACAGAAGACATTTATTCCCCCTCAGCAGCCCTGACTGAACACATGTTCACTGTACATGTTTAGGTGGTCCAAGAGACATAAATTATGTTTGTCGGTATGTTGGTGTCCCAACTAGGAAAACAATGTTTTTATAATATTTTCTCAGGTTTGATTTGATCTTCCTCATGCTGGACCCTCAGGACGAAGCCTACGACAGGCGTCTTGCGCATCACCTTGTCTCTCTGTACTACCAGAGCGAGGAGCAAATGGAGGAGGAGTTCATGGACATGGCCGTACTGAAGGACTACATTGCTTATGCTCATAGCATGGTCATGCCTCGGTTGAGCCAGGAAGCCAGCCAAGCTCTCATCGAGGTAACACACATCCATGTTTAAAGCATGAGAAAATGTTTTGCTGAGCCTGTAGCCAAAAGCCTTTATGTAACTAGCCAGTCATCCTCTTAAAACAGTAATTATTTTGTTAACACTATTTTGTATAACTGCTTTTCCTCCTCTATTGCAAAATTAACTTTTCTGAATGTAAAAATGGTAAAGGATTCATTTCTATAGGTTGTACACATTTTATATTAAATTAAATCCTTATAAGCATAGTGAATTTAAGATCAGAATTAGGAGTTGAAAAATTGGTGATATTACTTAGTAACTAACTCTAGATAAATCATCCAATTTCTCTGAGCTTTCATTTGTTTGTTTCTAAATAATAAAATGAATTAAAGTATTTTATGTTCATTTTTTGGCATCCTTTTACATGGGCAGCAGTGCATGATGACACAAAATTAGGTTTATCAAACCTTGTGATAGGAAGGTTTCCGGGTGTTTTGATGGGCTTTGCATCATAATGAAGCTCCCAAAAATTGCTCAAATGACAGTTAGATGATAACATTTTTTATTTTTGGTTTTGATTTTCCATGGTATCATTTTTGAGGATTGCTCAAAATAAAATTATATTACCTGTATATAAGTTTAATAAAACTTACTTTTGTAATGTCCCCGTAATCCTTTTTGTGTATGGTACCTTGTTAAATGGATCCCCAGCGGGGATAAAAACCAGAGTTAGTACCTGAGGACCTTTTTCAGAAGGGCACCCTGATTAGTCCTCTGCTCTAATTGTAGCCTGTGCCTTTTCCAACACACCATATCCTCTTGAGGGCCAGGCCTCATGCACTTCACTGCCCATTCCCATTCTTCATTCTTCAAAGCTATGTCAGATACCGCCTTCTTGATGAGTTTCAAGGCACAAAGCTTGATCTTACTAATTCTGCTCTGTATCTACACATGGCAGCCACGATAATCCTAAATGTTCTGTTAATCCTAAATGTTCAAAGTTCAACCATGAAACAGGTTGTTACCAAAGAATTTTGTTTTTTTTCCTATCTGCACTAGGCTTATGTAGACATGAGAAAGATTGGTAGTAGCCGAGGAATGGTTTCCGCATACCCTCGACAGCTGGAATCATTGATTCGCTTAGCAGAAGCCCATGCTAAAGTACGATTTTCAAGCAAAGTTGAAGCAATTGATGTCGAAGAGGCAAAACGCCTGCATCGGGAGGCTCTAAAGCAATCTGCCACTGACCCCCGGACTGGCATTGTGGACATATCTATTCTTACTACAGGTTTGTTATTTGCATTAAACATAAAAACATACGAAAATTATTTAATATGTAAATAATTGATAGTTCACATTTAAGCTAACAATTTAGTCATTTGAAGCAGAGGTTCTTAACCTTTTTTGGATCAGAGTACCTTTGAGAATCTGATAAAAGTTGTGAGAAAAACATATACTAACTTATGAGAAAAATATACACCAGTGCACATACAGTGTTGTATCTAATTTCAAAGGTATTCTGTCTCTTCTCTAAGCACCCGTGTTACCCCATTTTTAAGAAGTGATTCGTTTCTTAATGAGTACTGACTGCTATTCAGATTACGTGGACTATGTTTCAGTGGAAAGTAGCAGCTATTGGCTAATAGAAAATTGGAAACAGAATTCAGAACTCAGGATTTTGAATATGTTTTGGCATTCAGCCACTGTCCCCTAACCTTTATATAAATTTGAAACATTTCACTTCCTTATAACAGAAATATTTTCATTAATATCTTTTAAATCAGGAATGAGTGCCACCTCTCGTAAACGGAAAGAAGAGTTAGTGGAAGCATTGAAAAAACTTATTTTATCTAAAGGCAAAACACCAGCTCTAAAATACCAGCAACTTTTTGAAGATATTCGAGGACAATCTGATATAGTAAGTGTTTATGTGTATTTTTTGTGTAATAGAGTTTTTTTCCTTTAATACTGCTTTCAAGGTTTTTCTTATTTTTTCTTTCATTTATTATTTAAGTAATAAATGTACATAAAGATAAAGAAGAAAAGATCACCCATAAAACCATCATCAAGAAATAATCACGATTAAAATTGTGTTAATACTCCTTTCGTAATTTTTCTATGTGTAAATGTACACATGTAGTGTTTTCTTTGAAAAATGGACATAAATCAATTACATTTATACTGTGTTATAACTTGCTGTTTCTTTTTAAATTAACAATACTATTTCATAACATTCATAATGGTTGGGTAACATTCTGTTGTATGCATGTTCCATCATTTACTTAACTGGTTGTTGGATACTTAGGATGTTGGCAGTTTTTTTCTGTTATAGTGTTGCGATCACACATCTTAATAACTATCAAATTTATTATATAAATTTGGGGGATAAAATACTCAGGTGCCCTTTTGTGAATAAGTAAAATTGAGTTGTTCAGTGAAAAGAACTCCAGTGGCCAAAACCAGCCCTTTGCCTGCTATCATAATGCTCCTTCACTTAGTATTGTCTGCAGCTGCGTTGGTACAGTAGGGGCAAAGTTGAGTAGTTGCCAAGCCTATGGAATTTATCATCAGGCCTTTTACAGGAAATGTTTGCCACTCCTGAGTTAGAATATAAGAAATGTATGTATAACTGTGATGATTTCAGGTTCTTTAAACTGAAATCATTGTATGTATAACAGATAAGGGAGTACTTGGCATGTAAAATATTTGTTTTTATCCTCTTCCCCAAAGGCAATAACCAAAGATATGTTTGAAGAAGCATTGAGTGCCTTGGCTGATGATGACTTCTTGACAGTAACTGGGAAAACTGTTCGCTTACTCTGAAGCTCTTGTGAGCAGTGCTGTGTGTTCTGCTTGTCTGCACTTCCTTGCATACATGTGTGGCATATGAGCCAATCAGCTTCCACTGCTGCCATTACTGGAAATAGATTCTTAAAGTCATTATTTGGCTCCCTAAAAATTTTCTAACCTGGGTACAATTTTTGTAGTGAAGTGTGTATAGTCATTTTCTAAAACATTTTAAGTAAAAATACCATGCCAATTTACAAACATACAGTAGCAATTATTTTCTTGAAGGGTCATTTCTTCACCAGAATTTTAATGTGTATTTATATGCAGATAGTAGGATGTCAGTCTTTTTTGAAGATGAAGTCTGAGTCATACATTTTGTGCTAGACTTTCTAATGGCAATCATATGCTTTAGGTTATTGTAATATGAAATAGGACTTAGCCAGGCATATCATTCAGAGTGAGATAATGAAAGACCAGAGCCTTTCTCCCTGTTACATCTCTCAAGCGTAATTACCTCTAGAGGTTAGTTCTCATGGCTACTATAAGATCAAAAATGGATGGTTGGAAAGGATTACATTCTAGGATTACATTTTACTACTTTATCCTAATGTGTTAAACTTTTTCGTAAATAAATGACAAACTAAGTAATAAATACTTGTTTATCAGGCATTATTTTTAATTAAGTAAAAAGCTTTAATAAATACTATATTCATGGAAATTCATGATTGTAAATACTTGGTAAATCATCAAAGAAAGTATATGATGAATTCCATTTTATTCAAAAATTATTTCAATCCTAGTAGTCATTCTTATAAAACTATAATCTGAAATCTTATATGGAAATACTACTATAATAAATAATCCCTGAAACATTTAAGTCATTGTATGAGTTAAACCTTTTTTATAACTTATAGTCAACATTCACTGGTAACATTCATAGAAAATGATAGATCTAATTGAATGTTTAAATAGCATTAAAATGTTATTTTATTAAATTTATTAGCATGACACTGGTTAATAAAATTACATAGGTTTCAAGTGTACAGTTCTGTAATATATCATCTCTATATTGCATTGTTGTTCACCACCCAAAGTCAAATCTTCGATCAGCATATTCTACCTTCCACACCACCCTTTTCCTTCTGGTAACCACTATACTATTATCTGTATCTATGAGTTTTTGTCTTATTCATTTGTTGCTTTCAGTTTTATATCCCACATATGAGTGAAATCATACGGTTCTGTAATTTTCTTTCTGAATTACTTAGCTTATGCATGATAATCTCAAGATCCATCCATGTTGTCGCAAATGGCAGTATTTCATCTTATGGCCATGTAATACTCAGTTGTATATACCACATCTTTACCTAATCATCTGTGGAAGGACACTTCAGTTTCCATGTCTTGGCCACCGTGAATAATGCTGCAACGAACAAGAGAGTACATACATCTTTATGGATAAATGTTTTCAGATTTTTGGGGTAGATAGAAGAGGCATTGCTGGGTCACATAGTAGTTCTATTCTTAATGTTTTGAGGAACCTCCATACTGTTTTCCTTAGTGGCTGTACCAGTTTACATTTCCACCAGTAGTGTATGAGGGTTCCTTTTTCTTAACCTCTCCAACAACACTTGTTATTACTTGTCTTGTTGCTAATAGCCCTTCTAACAGATGTGAGTGATACCTCATTGTGGTTTTGATTTGCATTTCCCTAATAGCTAGTGAAGTTGAGCATTTTGTCACGTCTCTTGGCCATTTGTATGTCTTAACGTTGAGGTCATCTGACCAAACTCTTACATTTTTATGAATCATTCATATCTGTGCTGTCCTTGGCAAGTGTGCAAAAATACATTTTGAAGGAGATAGTGATTAGGTTCGGGCGTCACCAAAGGTGCAAAGCCGACAGCCCACCAAGTGGCTTAACTAGTGAGGTTTCCTCAGTGAACTCACTGTGTAGGAGATGCTTTTATAAATAATCTTTAACGACTATAGGATCAATTCTTTCCTTTTTACCGATGAAGAAAGCAAGAAGCCTCATCTCTTGCCTGAAGTCCCAAAATAAAGCAAGAAATTAATTAAAACATTTGCGTCTTCTGACGTTAGAACTTAATTTATGCCATGCTCAGGCTGCACTCAGGCTACAACTTGGGTTTCTAACTCTGTTTAATGCTTTTGAATACACTGCTTACACTTCCAAAATCATGCAGAAAAGGTGGTCTGGTGCCTGTCACATAGTGTGCACTTTATAAATGTTCCATTGAGTAGAGAAGTTTGTTGAACTAGTCTTCCAACCACATAGTTTTCAGATTTGAAATAAGTTGTTTTCACAGTTCTGGAGTTTGTGAGAGATAACTGGTCATATTTGAACTTGCCACTGACAACCTGTGAATAGCACACAATATGGAAATCACACATTATGTAGGGTTTTGTGAGGCCAAGTTACATGAAAGTGATTAGAAAATTCCTATGGCCACAATGAGAAAGAGCTCTCCTGAGTTAACCTAAATTGCATATTGAATAAGGTCACCAAAAAAAGTCCCTTTCACAGTTTAAAACTTCTAATTTAAGAACAGCATTGCTGCTACTAGGCAGCTAGAAATCGAGGTGTCAAAGTTCTAGAGCTGATTCCTTAATACAGTACAGTTCTGTAGAGTTACAGAATTGATGCAGAAATTAAAGACTTTTTGTTTTCCCTCCAGATTAAATTCTTGGCATATAGTAATGGCTAGAATGTTGGGAGCTATCTTTATATTTGAAATTTAAAAATGTAAATAATACCTGAAACTGCTTGGTAAGTAGTATATATATACTCAATACTTGTTGACTAAGATGTTTTCTCCCTGAAGTTTATACATTAGTAATATTTTTGTAAACCTTGCAATTCAATTCCAAGATTGAAGGTCTATGTAACTACAAGTGAAGTGTATGTATAGTTTGATTTTAAGGGAAATTTTAATTGAATGAAAATAATGTGGCTGTCTTGTTGCTGGCAGGTTCCATTGTAGTGAACCTCAGTTTAATTTGGTGAATTTCCTGTTCACAATTGTAACTTGCCCAATGGTCTGTAGGTCTCCAAGAGCAGGGACAATAATATCCCCTCAGTGCTGTGCCTGGGCATAAATGATAGTTGCGCAGAGAATTGACTCCTATGAAGGAAGAGTTAGGGATATAGGAGTTACGAGGGCATTCTTGAAACCTGAAATCTCAGGATGCGGAGTGGAAGAATAAGAGGATGTGTTCAAATTAGAGCTCTGCCCCCTAAATTCTGACATGTTCCCTTTTATGGTGTGCCACATGACTTGGAGCACAACACATCCTTCAGGAGTGCTGGACAGGAAAGACGGACAGCCTCTGCCTTGGGCTGAAGATAATCTTCCCCATTTGTACAAGGTGGTTTATGGTGTAAAGAATCACAAATACCTGTTTGTGAGTTATTTCTGATGGTCATGTCTGCATTTCCAGAATACAATTTTTTAAATACATACTTTTGTAACAAGTGAAATGCTTGCCCTCTCTGACTTCATCTTGTTCAACCTGCTTTGTTCCCATGGCCTTCAGGTTAACAGCTTCTGCTTAGTCTTGCATATAGACATGCTAACATTAGAGGAATTCTGCTTGCAGCTTGAGTTTTACGAGAAAAAAAAAAACCCTTACCGGAAGGTGCCTCTCCCAAGAATATAAGGAAAGTGTCTGCAAAAATAATGATTGTTTATCAAAGATATGCAGGGACCTATGACAGGACTCACATCAACTAGGAGTCAATAGACTAAGAACAAAGAGGTTTCACAATTTCCCTTGCATGCTTGTGGGCACCCAGATGTCTGGTCGACAATCTTCTCTTGCCTCTCCCATTTCTCCTTTGACATAAAGAAGCCTGAATTCTGTAACCTTTTAAGATGGTTCTTTAGGATGCTAGTCCTACATCTTCTCAGCTTGCTAGCTTTCTGAATGAAATAACTTCCTAGCTCCAACACCTTGTCACTTCACTTGGCTGTTGTGCAGTGAGCAGTATGAGCTTGGACTTGGTTACATTTTTATGCAATAGAATATGCCTTTATTTTAGTACTTTTTGAGAGACACAGTATACAAAGGGACAATAGCCAGACCGTATATTAAAAGTAGAACTTTGCAGCAACCTGCCCCAGAAACCAATTTCTCATCTATAATAAACAGCCCAGGAAACCAGCCTGGTGTAAGTCCAACTTGCAGAAAGCCAGATTGGCAATTTCTAGTTAGAATCCAGGAAACTAAACAATAACTTCTGTAACAATCAGCCCAAAATGACCAAGACTTGAGTAATAACTGCTATCTTCCCTAATTTTTTCCCTGACTCCAACTTAGGACCAATAAGAGAAAGTCAAATATGCTCCCCTAATAAATCACAGCCCCTCTATAGCTTCCCCTCACCAACAGCCTCCAGTCAGGGCATAAGTACCTGAACTTAACGCCTTTTTTCCACCCTTCCCTTTCTTCCTCTGCCTGCTTTTGAGTCTCTGCCAAAAGAAAGTGACAGTGGATGACTCCCCTGCTATTGACAAGAGAAAAATTCTGAGCTCTTCTAAATTAATTACAGCAGGCCAAAGAGTGAGAGAAAAAGTAGTTAGCCTATGTAATAGCTGTGGGCAAATTAACAAAAGACTGCTCACATTCCTGAATGTTTCTTGGAGCCTCAAATCAACCTCCAGGCTTCTATTAGCAGACCGCTAGATGCTACTGCATCCTGCGTATGTATGAACTTTCAGGACTGTTGCCTGTAACCAAATGTAAATATTTCTTCCTTACCAACTGTGTACCTACACCATAGAACTGCCCCTGCTTCACCTTTTTCCATCCCCCATATCTTTAGCCAATGTAAATTCTTTCAAAACATCTTACATCTTCCCCAAAACATGTATGAGAGCAGTCGTTAACTTCAGGGTGGTGTGTTTTGCCTTTGGATACCCCTGGTGATTTGCAGAACATGAAAGAATTCATAAGGCTCAAAAGGAATTGAAGTTAGAAAATTTATTCAAGAAGAAAGGCACCAGCAGAGAGGTTGCTGGAGGCAGACAACTGCACCTAACTATTGTATTGGCTAGCTTTTTCTTATATAGGAAAGGGTAGGTAAATTTCCTTACAGCAGGAGATGTATGTATAGATTTAGGTCATTTGACATATGTTGGTTATATAACTAAGTTTCCTTTGCATGCTCTTACCCAGCATACAGAAAAACCCACAGGGGGCCAAGCCATAATGTTAATTTTATTTTAATTGTGTTATAATGAGGCTAGAGTTCAGATAGTGGCTAGGTTTCAGCAGTTTGTGTATGTGTTTAAACTAGATCATTCCGGTTAGGATTTTATCTCCTCTTTCTAAGTGTTTGGGCAGCTTGATTTATCTCTAGGGACTGAGCCTGGGCGCTTCCTGGGGAGGGGATACAAGGGGGAGGGGATACAAGCCTGGGCAGTCGCTCTTTGGACTCACTTTTATTAACTCTCTTTTGCCTCATCATGGTGTACATATGCACTAGTCTTTTCCACTTAGTCATGTTGCCAGTGGTTTAGACTTCATCCCTCCAGGACCTGGTCCTTTTCTGGCTAGCAGTTGGCTCAACAAAACTTTTCAATAAAACATTTTTGGCACTAAAGTTTATTTAACACTATAACAATCTCTAAATAACCTTTGCCTTTCTCATTTGGTTGGTCTTTGCTTATTTCCACCTATTATTTAAAGGCTCACATAATTTGCCTTTTGGAAAAAAGTTAAAGTATGCTATTTTTCTTATTCATAGAATTTAATAGACTCCATTTTAATGGAACTTACTACAAAAACTACAAGGGCAAAAGGGAATCCTACACATTCTTGGTGGGGGGAAGCAGGGGTGAGAATTACATAAATATGCCATGTTTGTATTTGGATTATAATTTAAGAACATACATATATTTAAACCCACATGCACATATATTTAGCCAATATACTTACTTTTATACGTGGATACATTTGCAGTAATGTATGATTCAAAGACATTTTATAGGGGCGGACGGGTGGCTCAGTTGGTTAGAGCGTGAGCTCTGGGCAACGGGGCTGCCTGTTCAATTCCCACAGGGTCCAGCCAGCTGCACCCTCCAGGATTAGAATGAAGTCAATGAGCTGCCGCTCAGCTCCCGAGTGGCCAAATGGCTCAGTTGGTTGGAGCACGGGCTCTCAAGCACGAGGTTGCCGGTTCAACGTACACACTTTCGGAACAGTACAATAAAGTCCTGTTCCCCTTCCCCAATAAATAAATTTAAAAAAGACATTTTATAGAACAAGATTATTTTTAGTTCAAGGTGACAATGAACCCAGCCTCTTTAAAAGGTCAGACTGCGCCCTCCGGTTCCTTTCCTCTGAGTGGCCTTGAAGTGTAAATTTCCACACAGTGGTAGTTCATTCTCCACAAGCTCCCAAGAGCCTACCCTGGAAGCATGTTCAATGGTGTCTTTTCAGATCCCCTCATCCACCCCTGGCACTCATCTTCTGTCCAATCCCTTTCTTCCCAGTTCCTTCCTGCCTTGTACCTCTCTTCTCTTCTGCCCTGTCTCCACAAAACTCAAGTGCTGGGAGGGTTGGAGGAAGATCGATATTCCATCTCATTACATTGAAGTAGCTGATTGCCTCCCTCTCCTGCTCTTTCTTTGCTGTGTCTCCTCATATTAACAATTACAACGTAAGAACAATTTCTAAAAAAGGCTAAAATGTTTGTTTGTAGTGAAGTTCCCAGTCTTTGGTAGTATTGCTATATTGAGAGCAATTAGACAAGATGAGCCCCCTGCTTTTCCCCAATAAAATAGCATCAGCCTTTACATTGAAATATCTAATTAGATGAAATTTGCTGCTGGTAAAACTCAAGAGTTTTCATTTCATCTTCTACCACTCAGATGTCTTATTACTTCTTCTAACATGGCCTCCCTGTTCTTTTATTGGGATTTCAAAAGAAAGTGTGCAACCTGATCTTTTGGAGCACTGTGAACACTAAATACATAATTTTGCAAAAATGAAAGGAGTCTTTCCTTAGAAAATTATATTGTCATAAATAGATGAAAAAGGTTTTAAAATCAATTTAAAAATTTCAGATATCATCTGTCATGACAATTTTTATAAGCTATCTACTGTGATTACTTGTACTTAAAACAAAGATTACAGTAAAAGAATTTCTGGAACATGATAGTTTCTGTTTTATCAGAAGCATTCTGAACATTTGAGATACCAGAGGGTCAAACTCAAGCTCAGTGAAGCTTTATTATGAAACCTATTCTTCCTGAATCATGGAACTTTGGAGAGGGCTAAAAGCTCTAGAGAATGAAACAATTGTTTAATTGGCAAAATGCTCCTTCTCAGGACTTTTGGCATTATTACACTGAAACCATATTAAACTCAAGAATAAAGTTTAATGACTTTTTATAAGATTTGGATATTAATAGAGAATACAGGAAAGGCAGGCAAAGAAATAAAAATTATGGACAATCATAAAGAAAAAAATTAGAACCAGATACTGTACATATTTTTTTATTCAGTAAATGACCAGAAATATAACAAGGGTACCTTATAACCCAAATCAAATGGCTCTCAGTGGCTTTGTCACAGAACCTAAAACTACCAAGTCATTCATGCATAAGTAAAACATTGAAGTTTGCTGTCAAAATGCAAAATATCTCGAAGGGGTTATATATCAAACCACTATCAAATATGAAATTTTACTTTGAGTTTCTAAGTTAGATGAGGCTAAAGAAAAGATACCAGACTGGCAAATTTCCAAGTATGTTAAACAATTTGCTTACTTATTCTCAATACAAATTTCAGATTCTACATAATCATATGTAAATTCTAATTCTCTTGGACAAGGAATCAATAGTGTAATTAAATGGGCTATTAATGTGGAGTACCAGGTGTTTTCAAACTTCAGTGATTCTTTTAAAAAAAGGTTAATGTGTTAAATTATTCTATTGGTTAGTAGCTGTTACAAAAGAAAACAGAAATTTATCCACAAAGGAAAGACTTATTCATGGTGTTGATAACCCTATTTGGTTAAAATAATATTACTTAGTTTTTACATCTTGTATCCTTTGCACATTAATATTATAACTACATATAAAGGTGGCTTAGATAAACTGAAATACAAGTATGCATCAATAAAGAGCAAAATACAATCTTTTTCCACTTTGTTCAACTCCAGTGCCATTTAGAAGTAGAGCTCTATGTCCCCGAATTACCAAATAATACTCTGGGAGGCATAAGTAGCAGCTGGAGCAGTCTGAGAGAGATGAGGCATCCAAATAGCACATAGGGGGCGGCTGGATGGCTTAGCTGGTCACAATACGAGATCTGAATAACAGGTTTGCCGGTTCGATTCCCACATGGGCCAGTGAGCTGCGCCATCCACAACTAGATTGAAGACAACGATCTGCCACTGAGCTTCCAGAGGGATGGCCGGATGGCCCAGTTGGTTAGAGTGTGAGCTCTCAACAACAAGGTTGCCGGTCAATTCCCACATAGGATGGTGGACTGTGCCCCCTGAAACTAAAGATTGAAACAGTGACTGGACTTGGAGCTGAGCTGAGCCCTCCACAACTAGATTGAAGGACAAAGACTTGGAGCTGATGGGCCTTGGAGAAACACACTGTTGCTCAATATTCCCCAATAAAAAATTTAAAAAACAAAAAACATGTAGCGCTTAGAAGACTTCTCAGTCAGCTGCACACTTTTTCCCCTTAAGCCAGAGTAAGGGGCATCATCTATTGCCTGCAGAAACATTTATTCCTGTTTATGTAGCTGCCCATTTACAGCCCTTTGACAACTCCCACAGGCTTCTTAATAAGATCTGGTGTTCTTAGCATGGCCGAGGCCCTCACCCAGGTCTCCAACTCTATATTTTGTATGTTTGTGTTCCTCTAAAATTCATATGTTGGAAACTTAATGCTCAAGATGATAGTACTAACAAGGGAGACATTTGGGACATGATTGCACAGCCCTTGTGAATGAGATTGTGTCCTTATAAAGGAGAAATGTCCTTGCCCCTTTCTACCATCTGAGAACACAGCAAGAAGTCAGCAATCTGCAACCCAGAAGAGGGCCTTCACCAGATATTGAATCTGCCAGTGCCATGATCCAGGAATTCTCAGCTTCCAGAACTATGATAAATAAATTTCTGTTGTATATAAGCTACCCACTCTCTGATATTTTATTATAGCAACCAAATGGAGTAAGACACCAACCTTCCCTCATGTACACTCTCCCCCACCCCCCTACCGCCCATGCTTCTGGATGTGTGGCAGTACCCTAGACTCACAAAGCTCCCCCTCACTCTATGCTTCTGTGTAAAAATGCCTTTCGTCTTCTCTGACAACTCTTGCCTTGTTTGTCCTACAAGATCCAGGCCAAGATGCCCTCAGGAACCTTCTCTAGGTCCACAGGTCATCCTGCACCTACTTCTACAATGACCCTTTCTCTGGATTGCAGTGCTTTATTTACCTGCTACTGTGGCATCTTTTCTCCCCAGAGCCTAGTGCAGAAAAAAGAGTCTGCATCATCAATAAAAGTCGAATAAATACATAAATACAACTATTACACACATGTAGTCTCATGAGCTTTACTGAAATTCAGCTCAAAGAATGTAAATAAAGCTTCATGCTGTTGTTAAAATGTAGCTTTTCAAAAAGGGTATAATCAAGACACTGACATAGATAAATATGTGTTGGGATCTGACATCACAGAAATGGCAGCACGAGGAGTGCTTCTTGAAATCATCCCTGAAAGTTACAACAAATTGCACAGCTATAACTTAACATAGGATTCACTGTGCAACACACAAGCACATGTGAGAGACCTGCACATCGAAACACCTGAAGGTGGGCAAATTGGGCAAGTGGGGAGGGGAGAAGGGGTAAGTGCAGCGACTCGGGCTGCAAGGCTGGCAGGTCACAGACCCAGAGCTCACTGCAGTCCGAACCTTACGATAATCTTAGGAGAGAGAAGAATTCAGGCTGCAGGCACACCCCCTGTGGCCCACAGTCCTGTCTAAGGGATCAGCCTATAAAACGGCTGACCTGAGCATTCACAACAGATCTTGGGTGAGAACTACGGTTTCATCTCTCACTGCCAGGCAGAAAACAGAAAACAAAGACATGGAGACTGGCCGCCTCTCCCCCACCCTCCCAGAGCTCACCCCACCTCCACCCTCCTAGTGTTAGAAGAGGGCTCCAGAACAAATGTGAGCAGTGTCAGATTAAAGAACAGAATATCTACAGCCCTGAGAACTGCAGCATCAGTACCACAGCCACAGACTCACAGAACAAATAATTCCAGCAACAGGAAAGGAACTGTAGGGGCAAAACAATAGTGGGCTGGTAGTTGCCATTGTTCAGAGTTGCCTCTCACAACCCACCTACTTTATCCCTCCCCTTCTGGGTGGATCCATGCAGGGGAAACCAGAGCCGCTGAGACACACAGGTCTGCAGGGGCAGCATTGGGATTACAGAAGCTCACAATGCTATCACCCAGCACATCTCTCAGAAGCAGTGCTCTGAAACCCAGGCGACCTCCACACAGAGGAGAAGCCCACCTTCCAAGGAACCCCACATCACTTAAGAAGCTGGAACTGTACATGAAAAAAAAAAAAACCACTACAGCGTGGAAAAAACAAAATGGCTACAGCAGGAGAGAAAATGAAACATTCCAGCAACACCTACTAAAGCAAAAGAAGCTCTCTTCCTATAAACCTGTTGCAGAACCAACTCCTGTAGATGCCCAGGAAGAAAAATAATAACACATTAATTGCCATGAATAACCAGAGCAACAAGGCAGCTCCAAAAGAAAATGAAAACTCACTAGAAAAAGAATTTGGGAATATGTGATTTAAATGACAGAGAATTCAAGATTGCAGTTCTGACAAAACGAGATGCAAGAAAACACAGATAGGCAGAAACACAATAAAAAAAATGAACTCAAAACACAATCAAAGAACAAAATGAATGTTTTAACCAAAGAGACTGAAATTTTAAAAGAGAACCAAATAGAATTTCTGGAGATAAAGACCAAATAGAATTTCTGGAGATATAAAAGAGATAAAAAATGAAATAGCCAGCTTAGGAAATAGAGCTGACTAGATAGAAAAAAGAATTACTGATATTGAAGATAGAAATCTGGAAATGACAGATGGAAGAAGAGACTTGAGAGTTAAAAGAAATGAAAGAACACTAAGAACTTCCTGACTCCATCAAAAGAGCAACATAAGATTAATGGGTATACCAGAGGAGAACAAAGGGAGACAGAACAGAGAGTATATTCAAACAAATAGTCGACAAGAACTTCCCAAACTTGTGGAAAGAACTGGACCCTCGAATCCAACAAGCAAACAGAACACCTAATTGCCTCAATCCCAACAGGCTTCTCCAAGGCACATTGTATTGAAGCTATCAAAAATTAACGACAAAGAAAGAATCTTCAAGGAAGCCACAGAAAAGAAAACGGTAACCTACAAAGGAACGCCCATTAGATTATCATCAGATTTTCAGCAGAAAATCAACAAGCCAGGAGGGAGTGGAATCAAATGTTTACGCTATTGAAAGAGAAATTATGAGCCAGAAATAATATATCCAGCAAATATATCCTTTAGATATGAAGGAAGAATAAAGACATTTCCAGACATACAGAAGTTGAGGGAATTTTCTTACATACGACCTGCATTAACAAGGAGTCTGAAGGAGTCTGTATGACCTGAAACAAAAAATCAAAAGAATACAAAAACATGAGGAGTATTACAAACAGACAGACAGAAGCAGGAAATGGCCGTCCTTACACAAAATAGGGTACTATATACTTAAACATAATATAAAGGATAAAGATGAAAAAAGGAACATTAAAAATAAGGAAAAAGAAGAAAAAGAAAGTGCTACTGCAATTCAGAAATCAACTCACAGCATAAATAGGAATAACTCTGATAACAAAACATAAAAGGGGAGAGAGTACAGGTCTGAATCTGCAAAGGGGAATGGAGGTAAGAAGCATGGTGAAGAAAAAGGACTACTGTAAATATAAAATTTCTTTTACATAAACCTAATGGTAACCACTCAAAAAAAAAAAATCAGGACTGAGATATAGAACTTAAAAAATAAGAAACAGAGGGTAAAATCATAGAATACCACCACACTGAGCCACAAGAAAAAAAAAAGATAGAATGATAGGAAATCCTCATATATCAATAATCACTGTAAATGTAAATGGACTGAACTCACCAATGAAAAGACACAGAGTAGCAGACTGGATTAAAAATATATATATATTCTGACTCCAAGAGATGCATCTCAGCTCCATGGACAATATAGACTCAAAGTGAAAGGGTGGAAATTGATACTCCAAGCAAATGGTATCCAGAGAAAATCAGGTGTATCCATAGTTATATCAGATGAAACAGACTTCAGGATAAAAAAGGTAACAAGACACACAGATGGACACTTCATAATGATAAAGGAGACAATAAAACAAGAAGACATAACTCTCATCAACATATATTCTCCCAATCAGGGAGCACTGAAATATACAAAGCAACTACTGACAGAGCTAAAAGAAGAAATTTACCAAAGCACAATTATAGCAGGGAACCTAAATACCAGGTCGAACAATTCAGTTTGCAAACTTTCCACCGTGGAAGAACATGGTAGAAAACTTGTGATCTTAATTGTCCGAACTCGTACATCATTGTCAGCTATGGCTAGGTCATCCAAACAGAAATAAATAAGGAAATATCAGCCCTAAATGACACACTAGAAAAACGGACATAATTGACATTTATAGTGCACTTCATCCTAGAACATCAGACTATACATTCTTTTCTAGTGTACATGGAACATTCTCAAGGATAGACCATATATTGGGACATAGCCTCAGCAAATTTAAGAAGACTGAAATCGTACCAAGCATATTCTTTGATCACAGGGCTTTGAAATTGGATATCAACTGCAAAAAGAAGGAGGAAAAACCACAAATATGTGGAGGTTAAACAACATGCTCTTAAAGAAAAACTGGGTCAAAGAAGATATAAGAGAACAGATCAAAAGATACATAGAAACAAATGAAAATGAAAATGCATCCAATCAAACTTGTTGGGGCACAGTGAAAACAGTGATAAGAGGGAAATTTATATCATTACAGACCTATCTCAAGAAACAAGAAAAATCCCAGGTAAAGAACCTAATTATTACACATTAAAGAACTACAAAGAGAAAAATAAATGAAACCCAAAGTCAGCAGAGGAAGGAAATTATAAAAATTAAAGCAGAACTAAATGAAACAGAGAACAAAAAGACAATAGAAAAAAATAATGAAACAAAGAACTGGTTCTTTGAAGAGATTAATAGAATCGACAAACCCTTGGCTAGCCTCACTAAGATAAAAAAAGACACAAACAAACAAAATCAGAAGTGAAAGAGGAGAACTTACCATGGGTACCACATAAATATAAAGAAACATACAACAATACTATGACGGTCTACATGCTACCTAATTCAATAATCTAGAAGAAATGAACAAGTTTTAGAAACATATAGACTTCCTAGACTGAATCACAAAGAACTGGAAAATCTAAATAGACTGATCAACAGTAAGGAAATTGAATCAGTCATCCAACACCTTCCCAAAAGCAAAGTCCAGGACCAGATGGCTTCACTAGTCAATTCTATCACATTCAAAGAGGATCTAACAGCTGTCCTCCTCAAACTCTCCCAAAAAATTGAAGAAGAGGCAATGCTCTTTAACTCATTTTAAGAGGCCAACATTACTCTGATATCAAAACCTGGTAAGGATTACACAAAAAAAGAAAAGTATATACCAATCTCTCTAATGAATACAGATGCAAAATCCTAAACATTATTCTAACAAATCAAATACAACAATGCATTAAAAAGATTATACATCACAATCAAGTGGGGTTCATCCCAGGGTACAAGGATAGTTCAACATATGCAAACTGATCAATGCAATATACCACATAAACAAAATAAAAGATAAAAATCATATCAGTATATCAATAGATGCAGAAAAAACATTTCACAAGAGGCAACATCAATTTATGACTAAAACACTTAATAGAATAGGTATAGAAGAAAAATACCTTAACATAATAAAGGCCATATATGACAAACCCTCAGCTAACATATGTAACGGTTAACAACTGAAGCCCTTCACTCTGCGTTCAGTAACACAACGCAACAGTCCCCTATCACCACTGCTATTCCACAGAAATTGGAAGTCTGAACGAGAGCAATCAGGCAAGAGAAAGAAATAAAAAGCATCCAAATTGAGAATGAGGAAGTTAAATTGTCACTTTTTGCTTATATAGAAAACCCTAAAAACTCCACCAAAAGCTATTAGAAACAAAAAATGAATACAGTAAAGTGCTGGCCTATGAAATCAACGTACAAAAATCCATTGCATTCCTATGTACCAACAATGAAATTTAAGAAAAAGAAATAAAAATACAAAAACCCAGTTCTTTTTGTAATTGCAACAAAAAGAATAAAATACCTATGAATAAACTTAACAAAGGACGTGAAAGAACTATACATACACTGAAACTACAAGACTTTTTTAAAGAAATTGAAGAAGACACAAAGAAATGGAAATACATTCTGTGTTCATGGATTGGAAGACTCAATCTAATTAAAATTGCCATATTACCGAAAGCAATATACGATTTAATGCAATCCCTATCAAAATCCCAATAGCATTTTTTAAAGAAACAGAACAAAAAAAAATCATCAGATTTGTATTGAATCACAAAAGACCCTGAATAGCCAAAGCAATCCTAAGAAAAAAGACAATGCTGGAGGTATCACACTCCCTGACTTTATTTACACTATAAAGTGACAATAATCAAAACAGCATGGTACTGGCAAAAAAGACACACAGTCCAATGGAATAGAATTGAAAACCCAGAAATAAACCCACATAAATATTCCCAGATAATTTTTTTATTTTTATTTTAAAATGTTTAATAATTGTTAATGCAGTTTTACTTCAACAGCACTCTGTATTACCAATGATTTGGTAATGATTATTCAAATAGTACCTCTAGCCAAGTAACCTGTTTTATGTATACATTTATACCACTTCTGTTAAAGTGCTGGCACAGATAATTTTTGACAAAGAAGCCAAAAACATACAATGGAGAAAAGAAAGACTCTTCAATGAACGGTGCTGGGAAATTGGAAAGCCACGTGTAAAAGAATGAAACCAGAATGCCATCTGTCATCATGTACCAAATTAATTCAAAATGGATCAATGACCTAACATAAGACCTGAAACCATAAACTGCACAGAAGAAGCATAGGTACTACTTACGCACCTTGGGTTCAAAGAGGCATTTCATGACTTTGACCTCAAAGGCAAGGGATGTCAAGGCTAACATAAATAAATGGGACTATAACAAACTAAAAATCTTCTGCACAGCAAAAGAAACCATCAACAAAACAAAGAAGGAACCAACCGAATGGGAAAAGATATTTGCATACAACACCTGCAATAAAGGGCTAATATCCAAAATATATATAAAACTCATACAACTCAGCAACAAAAAGCCAAATAATCTAATTAAGAAATGGGAAGAGGACATGAACAGAAACCTCTCCCAACAACACATACAAATGACTAGCAGATACATGAAAAAATGTTTAACTCCACTGGCCATTAGGGACATGCATATCAAAACCACAATGAGATATCACCTCACACCTGTTAGAATGGTTATCATCAAGACAAATCTAACAAGTGTTGGAAAGGCTATGCAGAAAAAAGGAACACTCTTGGTGTTCAATACACTCTTGGTGGAAATGTAAAATGGTATGGCCGCTATGGAAAACAGTGTGGAGGTTCCTCAAAAAATTAAGAAGAGAATTACCATATAACCCAGCAATCCCTCTTCTGGATATCTACCCCAAAAAATCTGAAAACATTTATCCATAAAGTGATATGTACTCCAATGTTCTTTGGCAGCCTTATTTACGGTGGCCAAGACGTGGAAACAACCAAAAGTATACTTTGATAGATGATTGGATAAAAAAAGATGTGGTATATATACACAATGGAATACTACTCTGCAATAAGAAAAGATGAAAATACTGCCACTTACGACAACATGGATAGATCTTGAGATTATTACGCTAAGTGAAATAAGTCAGACAGGAAAAGTTGAGAACCATATGACTTCACTCATATGTGGGATAAAAACTGAAGGCAACAAAGGAACAAGACAAGCAAATAAGAAACAAAAACTCATAGATGCAGACAACAGTTTAAATGGTTACCAGAGGGTAAGAGGGTGGATGATAGAAAAAGGTAAAGGGGGTCAAATATGTGGTGATTGAGGGAGAACTGACTCTGAGTGGTGAACACATAATGCAATATATAGATGATGTATTACAGGAATTGTACACTTGAAATCAATGCAGTTTTGTTGATCATTGTCACCCCAATAATTTTTATAATAAATAAGTAAATACATAAACGTAAAGATTTTATTTAACTCATTATTTATCAGGAAATCAGTAAGAAACTAAAACTGGTCAAATTAAAAAACTGAGAAATACTGGCATGAATGTACAAATTGAAGCAAAATGGGGACTATACAACGGGGAATAATCAATTGCAATCCACTAGACATTATTAGTTTGTATTTCTATGGACAAGAATCATTGCCTTTGTTATCAGTTTTCTACAACTTAAAGAGCTGTAAAATAGCTCAAAGACAGCAAAAGAAGCAGAGAATCTACAGGACCAGGAAATGCAGTTGATACCCAGTTTCCATCATTTATGAGTATGCCTAGGAGGCTTCTAGGTTCATTTCTAAGTCTTCTACAGTTTTTTCTCAATACTGTGCTAAGTTTGAAAGTGTAGAAGCATTAAAAAAATTAGGTTTGTTATAAATGGCAACAGCAGGGAGACAGCACCAGAAACACCTATTTCAACCATCAGAAGGTACATTTAGTCCTACATACATATAAGTAGTGTGTGAAAAAAGTACTCTATTTTAGATTCAGGTGGAAAACAAAAAAGAAACAGTGAATTCAATGTAAGTTTATCTAAAATAATTAGATATGCATATAAATGAGCACTATCAAAATTACTTATGAATTTGAATTTAATCTAAAAGGTATTTTATAAATCCTGATGACATCTCTTCAAGTACAAAATTGTGAATACAAAAAAGAGTTTTTGTGCAAAGCAATATGATGAATGTCCTTATCTTTTGGATTGAATTTCTGATACACAACAGTCATGCAATGTACAGTAAAAGTTAGAACACAGTCTAGTTTAATCTTACTTGAAGCATTCACATACTCCTGATTTGTCAACAGACTGTTTAGTTCTTAGGTTATAATATTCTGTATCTGTGGTAGTTTTAGTCTATGTCAAGTTGGTTAAGCTGGAACTATATTTTGTGGAATTCCTTTCCCTGTATGGTTTATGTGTTAGAGGCTGCTAAAGATTTACAGATGAGGAAGGTGCAGTAACAAAGCAGCTATTCTATCTGCAGGTTTTCCTCCCTCCCAGGGTGCAGAGATGTGGCTCTTCTGAAGGTAGGAGCAAGCCCTGTCTTTCAGGAGCAGCTGTGAGCACAACCCCATGTCGAAGGGCATCACCTTCTTGTTAGGGTCCTCAAGATTGGCGAGACATAGCACAGGCCCCCTGTCTGTCCTGGCTCTCCCCTACATCATACACAGCTCCCCTGCCTGCTGACCTGCAGCAACTTCAGTAGTATTTTCATCTTAACAATGTTAAGTCTTCCTATCTAGGAACATGAGATGTCTTTTCAATTATTTATGTCTTTCAAAATTTCTTTCAGCAATGTTTTATAGTTTTCAGGGTACGATCTTTTTCCTCTTTGGTTAAACTTATTCCTAAGTATCTTTATGCTATTACAAATGAAATGGTTTTCTTAATTTCCTTTACAGATTGTTCACTATTAGAGTATAGAAATGCAACTGGATTTTGTGTGTTAATTTTGTTTCCTGCTACTTTGCTGAATTCGTTCCTTACTTCCAAAAGTTTATTTGTAGAACCGTTAGGGTTTTCTACATGAATGTCATCTGCAAACAGACATAATTTTACCTCTTCCTTTCCAATTTGGATGTCTTTTATTTATTTATTTATTTATTTATTTATTTATTTACGTTTATTTTCTCCCCCTTTATCCAACTCCCCCGCCACGCTGCTTCAAGCCGTTGTTTCTCAGTCTAGTTGTGTAGGACACAGCTCCCTGGCTCATGCTGGTATTATGAGCCTTGCACTCCCCCAGGCTGAGGCAGTCGGTCATCGGTAGACTGCTCTCAGCAGCTCACGGCAGCTCTCGCCAGCTGCCGGCCACTCACGATGGCTGCTGGCCATTCACCCTGGCCACCATCTACTCCTGGCAGCACACTGTAGCCCACGGCAGCACAGCAGCCCTCAGCAGCTCTGAGGTCGCGGATCTCTGGCTGCTCACGGCGGCCCTGCTCCAGGGAAAGCTGTTGTTCACAATCTTAGCTGTAGAGGGTGCAGCTTACTGGCCCGTATGGGAATTGAACCGGTGATCTCTGCATTAGGAGCACGGTGCTCCAATCACCTGAACCACTGGGCCAGCCCTTATTTTTTATTCTTGTCTAATTGTTCTGTCTAAAACTTTTAATACTGCATTGAATAGAAGGGGTAAAGTGGGCATCCTAATCTTGTTGTCGATCATATGGGAAACGCTTTCAATCTTTCACCACTAAAAATGATGTCAGCTGTGGGTCTTATATATATGGTCTTTTGATCTCAAGGAAGTTTTCTTATATTCCTAGATTGTCCAGTGTTTTGATCATGAAAGGAAGTTGAATTTTGTCAAATGCTTTTACTGCATGAATTGAGATGACCGTGTGTTTATTTTTTTTCATTCTATTAATGTGGTGTACAATCATGCTTGATTTTCCTATATTGAACAAACTTTGCATTCCTAAAATAAAATCCACTTGTTCATGGTATATAATATATATGCATTTAATATGCTGCTGATTTCAGTTTGCTAGTACTTTGTTGACAATTTTTTTGCATCAATATTCGTAAGTGATATTGGTTTATAGTTTTCTCTTTTTGTAGTGTCTTTGGAATCAGGGTAATGCTGACTTCATAGAATGAATTAGAAAGAGTTCCCTCCTCTTCAACTTTTCGAAGAGTTTCAGAAGGATTATCATTAATTCTTAAATGTATGGTATAATTCACCAGTGAAGCCATCTGGCCCATCTTTTCTCTGTTGAGAGATTTTTGATTACTGATGCAATCTACTTACCAGTTAAAGGTCTATTCAGATTTTCCATTTCTTCATAATTCAGTTTATGTAGATTACGTGTTTTATGCTTTTGTCCATCTCATCTAGATTATCTAGTTTTTTAGTGTACAATTGTTCATACATTTTCTTATAATCCTTTGTATTTCTATGAATCATTAACAATATCTCCACCTTCATTTCCTTTGTATTTCTGTGGCATACGTGATAACTTCCCCTCTTTAATTTCTGATTTTGTTTATTTGAGTCTTTTCTCCTTATATCTTACTGATTCTAGACAAGGGTTTGTCAATTTTATTAGTCTTTTCAAAGAACCCACTCTTTGTCACATTAATTTTTCTATTGTCTTTTGTTCTCTATTTCATTTAGTTCTGCTCTGATTTTTATTATTTCCTTCCTTCTGCTGACTTTGGGTTTCATTTATTCTTCTTTTTCTAGTTCTTTAAGGTGTAACATGAGGTTATTTTATCTGGGATTTTTCTTGTTTCTTGAGATAGGCCTGTAATGATATAAATTTCCCTCTTAAAAACTGCTTTCGCTGATTCCCAAAAATTTGGTAGAATGTATTTTCATTGTTGTTTGTTTCTATGTATCTTTTGATCTCTCCTCTTGTTTCTTCTTTGACCTAGTCTTTCTTTAAAAGTATGTTGTTTAATCTCCACACATTTGTGTTTTTTTCCTGCTTTCTTTTTGCAGTTGACATCCAATTTCAAAGACTTTTGATCAGAGAATATGCTTGGTATGATTTCAGTCTTCTTAAATTAGCTGAGACTAGTTTTGTGTCCCCATATATGGTCTATCCTTGAGAATGTTACATGTACACTAGAAAAGAATGTATAGTCTGATGAGCTAGGATGAAGTGCTCTATAAATGTCAATTCTATCGATTTCATCTAATGTGTCATTTAGGAATGATATTTCTTTATTTATTTTCGTTTGGATGATGTATCCATAGCTGTCAATGATGTATTTAGGTCCCCTACTGTAATTGTATTTTGGTCAATTTCTCCCTTTAGTTCTGTTAGTAATTGTTTGGTATATTTCGGTGCTCCCTGATAGGGGCATAAATATTGATGACTGTTATGTCTTCTTGTTATACAGTCCCCTTTATCATTATGAAATGTCCATCTTTGTCTCTTGTTACCTTTTTTATCCTGAAGTCTGTTTCATTTTATATAAGTATGACTACACCTGATTTTCTCTGGATACCATTTGCTTGGAGTGTCAATTTCCACCCTTTCACTTTGAGTCTATGTTTGTCCTTGTAGCTGAGATGTGTCTCTTGGAGGTAGCATATGGTTGGGTTTAGTTTTTTGATCCAATCTGCTACTCTGTGCATTTTTATTGGTGAGTTCAGTCCGTTTACATTAGGGTGATTATTGATATGCAAGGATTTCCTATCATTCTATCTTTGGTTGTCTGTTAAGACTGTATCTCCATTATTTCTTTGCCTTTTTGTTGTCGTCTATTATTTTTGTGTGGGAGTATTCTATGACTTTTCCCTCTGTTTCTTCATTTGTTACATTATATATTTCAGTACTGGATTTTTTTGAGTGGTCACCATAAAGTTTATGTAAAAGAAAGTTTCATATTTAGAGTATTCCATTTTCTTCAGCATGCTTTCTCCATTCCCATATTCCAGTTCAGGCCTTTACTCTTCCCTCTATTATGTTTTGGTTGTCACAAATTATCCCTATTTATGCTGGTGGAATAGTCTCCTTCAGGATTTCTTGTAGTGCAGCTCGTGTGTTAAAAAATTCCCTCAGCTTCTGTATGTCTGGAAAGATCTTTATTCTTCCTTCATATCTAAAGGATATTTTTGCTGGATATATTATTCTTGGCTCATGATTTCTCTTTCAATAGTTTGAATATTTGAGCCCACTCCCTTCTGGCTTGTAGAGTTTCTGCTGAAAAATCTGATGATAACCAAAAAGGCTTTCCATTGTAGGTTACCGTCTTCTTTTCCCTGGCTGCCTTGAAGATTCTTCCTTTGTCATTAATTTTTGACAGCTTCGATACAATGTACCTTCGAGAAGGAGGCCTGTTGGGATTGAGGTAATTAGGTGTTCTATTTGCTTCTTGGATTTGAGGATCCAGTTCTTTCCTCAAGTTTGGGTAGTTCTCATTGACTATTTGTTTGAATATACTCTGTTCCCTTCTCCCTTTTTTCTCTTTCTTTTATGTCCATTATTTTCTTATATTGCTCTTTCTGATGGAGTTAGAAAGTTCTTATAGAGTTCTTTCATTACTTTTGACTCTCAAGTCTCTCCCATCTTTCATCCATGTAATTTCTGGATTTCTATCTCTGGTGTCACTGATTCTTTCCTCCATCTGGCCAACTCTGCTACCTAAGCTGGATATTTCATTCTTCATTGCTTCTATTGAATTCTTAATCTCCAGAAATTCTATTTGGTTCTTTTTCAAAATTTCAATCTCTTTGGTAAAGTGTTCATTTTGTTGTTTGATTGTGTTTCTGAGTTCATTAAACTGCCTGTCTGTGTTTTCTTGTATCTTGTTGTTTTTTTTAAGAACTGTAATTTTGAATTCTCTGTCATTTAAGTCACAGATTTCCATGTGTCCATTTTCCGGAGGCTTTTCATTTTCTTTCTAAGCTGTCTTGTTACCTTGGTTATTCATGGCAATTAATGATTTATCATTTCTCTTCCTAGACATCTACAGCAGTGGGTTCTGCAACAGGTTGATAAAAATAGGTCTTTTTTCTTGTTTTCCAGTAGGTGTTTCCAGTAGGTAGAATGTTTTGTTTTCTCTCCATCTGCAGCCTTTTATTCTCTCTCACACTGTAGTGTTATATTTTCTCTGCATTATTCTGGCTTCTTACACAATGGGGGGATTCCCTGGAAGGTGTGCTTCTCCTCTGTGAACAGTTCACCTGGGTCATAGGGCACCGCCTCTGTGGGGGGATGTGGACATCTTCTGAAGTTCCAAATCTCTTCCTGCACCAGATTCAGAGCCCATGTGTTTCAGCGGCTCTGTTTCCTCCTGCAGGGATCCACCCAAATAGGTGGGGAGAGGAGTGGGATAGGATGTGAGAGGTGGCCCAGAGCAATGGTGATAACCACCACCACAGCCAGTCCTGCCTCCACGGCTCCCTCCCCTTCGCCAGAGCTAGTTGGGCTGTGTGTGAATCTGTGTCTGCAGACCACAGTTCTCAGAACTGCAAATATTCTGTTCCTTTGATCTGACACTGTTCCTGTTCCACTTCTAGCACTGGGCCGGTGAGGGCAGGTCGAGCTCTGGGAGGATAAGGAGAGGGAGGCTAGGCTCAGTGCCTAAGGCTTCCATTCTCTGCTCAGCAGTGAGGGCTCAAACCACCGTTTTCAGCCTTATTCCCTCAGTCTTTGCTCCGAGGTTCTACCATGAACGTTGGGTTCAGCCGTGTTATATGCTGTCCCCTCAGCCCTGTGGGCCATAAATGGAGCCATAGCAGTCCGTGTTCTTCCCTCTCCTGCAGCTGTAGTAGTTCCAGAATGCAGCGAGCTCAGGCACAGAGCGGGCATCCTGTGCCCGCGCAGCACTGTGTCTGCACTTCTCCCTTCTCTCCTCCTCCACTCGTGCAATTTGCCCACCTTTACATAATTTCAGTAATGAGCCTCTTAATCGTGCCTGTCTGCTGTGCAGGGAGTCCTTTGTGGAGTTATAGTTGTTCAATTTGTTGTAAATTCCAGGGGAGATTTTAAGAGGCTCACTTCACACCACCATTTTTGTAACATCCTCTCAACTAGCTTTAATACCAAATAGTTTCCCAGATCACCTAAACATGAAATTCGTTTGTGTTAGTTTCTATTATGTTTCTGGGAATTTAATGCACATAAAAATTTAAATTTCTTTAAGCCAATTAAATGGAACTGTATTATAAATTAAATTTAGCAATACCATCCAAAAGTAGAAAATTCCACACATCTAATTCATACACACACACACACACACACACACACACACGAACAGATGCAAACAGATACCTGATAGCTTCCATTCTAAAATTTTATCCATGAGATAGTTATGATAAAGCAAAACTCACTAGTTGTTTTTCTTTAAGTTGAATCTATTCAAAAGTTGGATCTATTTTCCCCTTTCTTTCTCCTTGTAATAAGAATCACCTCCCTGATGTTTGTATTTTCAATAGATAGCCTAGATAAGCATTATCATTTACATCTCACAAACACGGGGGAAATGCAAGTTTCTCCAAAAAAGACATTTGTTCCCTAAGGCAAGAATTTTACCATACTTGCTAGTCTTTGAGAGAAATAGGAGAGGTCCTGGATTTCATAAAAAGATTTGGTGGACTTTGAACAGTTTTTTTGGAGCTACACTTCTGATACTACAAAGATTATATTTGTAAAACTAGGACTCTCAAAGAATTGGTTTGTCACATAAATGATATCAATGTTCTGACACATTATCCTCTTATGTTGGAATGGTTTTCTTTTCCTCTGGGAACATTTGGCTTAGGGGAGAAGGCCTAAAAAGGCCTATTAATCTTTGAATATCAGCTTCCTATTTAGGCAATTTTTTAATCATAAAACTATTAAATTCTTTCAAATATCTTGTCAGGTTTCATCTGGGACAAATAGTAAATATTTCTGGCAGTGTTAAACAATCTCATGGACTTACGATGTATACTCAAAGAAGGTGGAAACATATTATTTTCCCAAGATCTAGAGTCCTTTCCAAAGACAGTAGGAGGAATAAAACCAAAAACCTGCATGCACCAGACAGGCAGAATGCCAAGCAAAATTCTTAGGACTTAAAATTTGACAAGTACAAGGCAATAGCTGTCCCTGGTAGAGAAAATATTAATAACCAATTGGTCTGTATTTGGAAAAGCTAAGGACAATTGTTGTCACACAGCAGCCTAGCCGACTGTCTCCCCTGTGTCTTTCCTTGAGGAAAGAAGAGTCTGTGAGACTGCCTTTTTGGGACTTTGTTTTATCATGATGTTTACACCTCATGTCTCTTTGTCTGGTCCCCAAAAGATGGTTTGCAGCCAATGACGAGTAAGATTCCCCACAGTGGGGGGACAACTCAAGCCAGGCGGAACAGTATGGGGACCCCCAATGAGCTGCCTTGGTAGATCTGGGAAGGGGCCTTGCCTCCCCTTCCCCCTGCCTGGGAAAAGCCACTGCTAACTCTGGCTTTCCTCTCTCACCTGATTGTGAGAGAAGTCATGAGAGTGATAAAGATCAGCTCTCTCCGCTTAGTGCAACAGAACAGTTTCAACATGAGAGACTTGTCCCCGGGGAGGTGCATACCTCACCTAAGTCATCATAGGACTTTTGGCTCTGGCAGTGGACAGGACTGCTAGTGGACAGGGATGATTGGTTTGATTCACTTTTGTGACATGATGGATGAGTCTCACAGACCGTGTAAAAAACAATGCTACTTCTTTGTATGATTATCAATAAAAGCCACCAGACGGCCTGATTCGGGGCTTCAGTCTCTTGGCAGGCTGAGATTTAACTGCATTAAGTCTCTGTTTCTTTCTTTCTTAAATTTTAACCTAACGCCACCCCTTCTCGTTCCCTCACTGCCCGTGTTGTGCTGGATGCGATGGACAATGTAAAATTTTATTCCTCTCTGTCAACTACGCTAAGGAGGTAATCTATTTACAAAAACTTTTGAGGATTCTCTCTGGGTTTAAGAAATTCATTAATGGAAGGATCCAAGATTGTGGAGTAGATAGACACTGTGCTTTTCTCCTCCTGTGACCACATTAAAATTACAACTAAATTATAGAACAATCGACCTGGAAAAGTAACTGAAGTCTAGCTGAACAGAAGTCCTATAACTGTGGATAAAAAGAAGAAGCCATATCGAGAATGGTAGGTGGGGCAAAGACACAAAATGGCCAGCCACACATGGGTGGGTGGTGGTAGAGAATTGGGATGGATATCTCAGCTACAGAGGTCACCCTTGGAGGAACAAATAACCCCAACCCCACACCAGGCTTCCCAGCCCAAAGTACCAATGCTGGGAAAATGAGCCTCCAAACATTTGTCTATGAACAACAGCGGGGTTCCAAACATTCAGGTGGGACAGAAAGTTGTGAAAAAACCCAGACATTTTCTTAAAGGGCCCACACACAGACTCACTTGCTCACAGGCACTCATCAAGGGCTCCCTGGCAGAGGGACAATGACTCAGGAGCTGTCAGAGACATCAGGAGGAGACTGAGTTGTGTGGCTTCAAAGAGACAACTGGAGGGACAGTCGCCATTTTCTTTGTGTAGATTCCTCCTTCTGTGTAGCCAGCAGGTGACTGACATCTTTCCTCTATTAAGGACTCTCACACACCACCAAATCTGAATATGAATTGGCCTGGTGAACTTCCATTGCTCTACCCTGGTGACTTCCTAGGACTCCACCCTACCCAACTCACACAATGCCAGAGGTAATTTTCCCTCCTACCTGGTTGCACTCTTTATTGGAAAACTCTCAGGGGTCCACAGGCCACAAGTGGGTGGTGGCTGACGTTGGTGTGTTCTGAGACTTTTGCTGAGTAGCTCCAGGCTCAGCACTGACACCACACTAGAATCTAATCTATTGAACACCACTTGACCCACCCTGGTGACTCCCTGAGACCTTGCCTCAGCCAAGTAGAGTACTACATGAGGTGCTATCAGCGACTGAATCTTATGAGAGCCAGCCAGCAGCAGCAGGCCTCAGGTATCCCTAGCTTTTTGCAGAGCTACCCTGGCCCAATAATGGTGGCAGCCATTCTCGGTTCTCAGCATGGCCTCTCCCATGCACCTCCTGGCCTAGCACAGGCAGCAAGTAAATACTAATAGCTTTGTAGGTCCTACCAGTCCTGCAAAGGTAATCCAGTGTCAGTCACAGTCAGTGGCAGAGTTGGGCTTGCACTGGAGACCCTCCCAAGTGACCCCAGAACTAACATACCTCGAAGTCAGCTTCAGACCACAGCAGAGCACCACTCAATTAACCCCACAAGCAGCACACCCAAAGGATGGTCTCAGCAGGCACCAGAGCCTACTTAGCTGAATACTGATCAATGGAGTAAGCTCCCCCACACAGCAGCCTATGAACTGTAGATGTGGCAAACCCCACAGCCAGTCGGCCTGAGGGTCAATTGCACATACTGGTGTGCCAATAGCAATGAAGATCCAACTATAACAGGAAGACACACACAACCCACACAAGGAACACTCTTTGATCTCTCAGGGCAGGTGACAAGAGAGATTGTACCATTGGGTCCCACAGGGTACCTACTACATAGGGCATCCAGCCAAGACTGGGAGATGTAGCTGATCTACCTAATACATAAAAACAAACAAAGAGAAGTAGACAAATGAGAAAACAAAAAAATATATCCTAAAAGAAAGAACAGGAGAAAACTCCAGAAAAATGACTAAATGAAGTGGAAAGAAGCAACCTACCAGATACAGAGTTTAAAACAATTGTTATAAAAATGCTCAATGAAAGTAGCGAAAGGCTAGATGAACTCTGTCGCATCCAGCGCAACACGGGCAGTGAGGACGCAAGAAGGGGCAGCGTTGGGTTAGGTTTTAAGAAAGAAAGAAACAGAGACTTAATGCAGTTAAATCTCAGAAGGCCAGGGGATCTCGCAGTCACCAGAGAGCAGAGCCCCAAATTGGACCGACTGGTGGCTTTTATTGATAATCATATAAGGAAGTGGTATTGTTTTTTACACGGTCTGTGAGACTCATCCATCATGTCACAAAAGTGAATCAAACCAATTATCTTTGTCTCCAAGCAGCCGGAGCGGGAAGTCTTATGATGACTTAGGTGAGGTATGCACCTCCCTGGGGAGCAAGTCTCTCATGTTGTAACCGTTTCGTTGAGATAAGTGGAGAGAGCTGATCTTTATTGCCCTCATGACTTCTCTCACAATCAGGTGAGAGAGGAAAGCCAGAGCCAGTAATGGCTTTTCCCAGGCAGGGGGGAAGGGGAGGCAAGGCTCCTTCCCGGATTTTCTCAGGCAGATCATTGGGGGTCCCCACTGGGTTCCGCCTGGCTTAGGTTGTATCTCACATGAGATATCTTACCCATCTTTGGCTGCAAACCATCTTTTGGGGACCAGACAGAGAGACATAAGGTGTAAAATACTGAGATAAGCAAAGTCCCAAAAGGCACAGTCTCACAGACTTTTCTTTCCTCAAGGAAAGACATGGGGGGACTGTCGGCTAGGCTGCTATGTGACAACAGAACTCAATGATAATTTCAACAAGAGATAGAAAGCATAAAAAGAGACATATAAACTATAAAAAAGAAAGAAAGAATACAATAACTGGAATGAAGAATGCACCATAAGGAGTCACCAGCAGACTAAATGAGACAGAGGATCAAATCAGCTATTTGGAAGAAAAGGTAGCAGAAAACAACCAGTTGGAATAGCAAAAACAATTGTTCTAAATGAGAACAGGTTTAGGAGATTCTGGGCCAACATAAAGCGTAACAACATTCGCATTATAGTTGTACCAGAAAAAGAGAGAAAACAAGGGATTGAGAACCTATTTGAAGAAATAATGACTGAAAACATTCCTAATTTGTTGAAGGAAATAGACATAAAAGTCCAGAAAGTACGGACAGTCCCCCAAAAGATGAATCCAAAAGGCCCACACCAAGCCACAGTATAATTAAAATGGCAATGAGTAAATACCAAGACAGAATCCTAAAAGCAGCAAGAGAAAAGCAACTATTTACTTACAAGGGAGTTCCCATAAGATTGTCAACTGATTTCTCAACAGAAACTTTGCTGGACAGAAGAGAATGGCACTAAATATTAAAACTGATCAAAAGCAAGGGTCTACAGCCAAAACTACTCTACCCAACATGGCTAGCATTTAAAATTGAAGAGATAAAGAGATTCCCAGACAAGAAAGAGCTATAAGAGTCCATCACTACAAAACTAGTAATACAAGAAATGTTAAAGGGACTTCTTTGAGAAGTTGAAAGGGGAAAAAAAACAAGAACATGAATATGAATAATAAAATGGCAATAACCATGTATTTATCAATAATCTCTTTAAATGTAAATGGATTAAGTGGTCTGATCAAAAGACATAGGACAGCTCAATGGATAAGCAAACATTACCCATGCATATGTCGTCTACAAGAGACCCACTTCAGATCAAAAGACACAAACAGACTAAAAGTAAAGAGATAGAAAAAAATATTTCATACAAAAGGAAACAAACAAACAGCTGGGGTATCAATGCTTATATCAGACAAAAGAAAGATTTAAAAGAAAGATTATGATAAGAGACAAAGAGGGACATTGCATAATGATAAATAGATGAATCCAACAAGAGGATATAGTCCTGTAAACACTTATGCACCCAGCAGAGGAGCAGCTATATATATAAAACAAATACTGTCTGACATAAAGGGAGAGATCAAATCTTTTTGTAATAAAAAATTTTATTGTAATAAAATCACAATAGGGAACTTTGACACCCCTTTGATACCAATGCACAAATCCACCAACCAGAAAATGAACATAAATCAGAGGCTTTAAATGACACACTAGACCAGTAATTGATATTTTCAGAGCATTTCACCCTAAAGCAGCAGAATACATATTTTGTTAAAGTGCACATGGAACATTTTCCAAGATAGGCTGCATGTTATGCCACAAAAAAAGTCTCAAAAAATTTAAGAAGATTGAAACATATCAAGCATCTTCTCTGACTATATTATGAAACTAGAAATCAATCACAAGAAATAAAAACTGAAAAACACATAAACACCTGAATGCAAATTAACATACAACAAAAAATGTATGGGTCAACAATGAGATCAAAGAATAAATCAAGAGACCTTGAGATAAATGAAATTGAAAACACAATGACCCAAAATCTATGGGACACAGTGAAAACAGTCCTAAGAGGAAAATTCATAGCAATACAGGCTTACCTTAAGATACAAGAAAAATCTCAAATAAACAATGTAACCTTACACCTAAAGCAACTAGAAAAAGAACAGCAAGCAAAGCTGAAAATGAGCAGAAGAAAGGAAATAATAATGACTAGAGTGGAAATAAATGAAATAGAGTAAAAAAAAGAATATAGAAGATTAATTAAACCAAGAGCTTGTTCTTTGAAAAGATAAACAAAATTGATAAACTGTTAACTAGACTCATCAAGAAAAAAAGAGATAAAACCCAAATAAAATCAGAAATAAAAGAAGAGAAGAGACATTGAACACTACAGAAATACAATGAATTATAAGATAATATTACAAATAACTGTAGGCTAAAAAGTAGGACAATCTGAAAGAAATGTACAAATTCCTAAAAACACACAATCTTCCAAGACTAAATTAAGAACAAACAAAAAATCTGAACCGACTGATTACTACTAATAAAATTGAATCAGTAATCAAAAAACTTCCAACAAAGAAAAGTCCTGGACTGGATTGTTTCACAAGTGAATTTTACCAAACATTCAAAGAAGAATTAAGGGGCGGCCAGATGGCTCAGTTGGTTAGAGCATGAGCTCTTAACAACAGGGTTGGTGGTTCAATTCCTGCATGGGATGGTGGGCTGCGCCCTCCACAACTAGATTGAAGGACAACGACTTGACTTGGAGCTGATGGGTCCTGGAAAAACATACTCTTCCCCAATAAAAAATTAAAAAAATAATTAATACCCATCCTTCTCAAACTATTCTAAAAAATTCAAGAGTAGAGAAAGTTCCCAAACTCATTTTATGATGCCGCCATTACCTTGATTCCAAAATCAGGCAGACATTATAAAAAAAGGAAATTAGAGGCCTATATCCCTGATGAACATAGATGCAGAAATCCTCAACAAAATATTAGCAAACCAAATTCAGCAATATATTGAAAAGATCATACATCGTGATCAAATGGGATTTATTCCTGAGTTGCAAGATTGGTTCTGTTTCTGCAAAGCAATTAATGTGACACACCACATAAAAAAAAAGGAAAATAAAAATCATACGATCACATTAATATATGCAGAAAAAACATTTGACAGAATTAAACACCCTTTTATGATAAAAACTCAATAAAGTGGTGTAGAAGGAACAAGTCACAGCATAATAAGGGCCATATATAACAAACCTACGGCTAATAACATATTCAGTGGTGAAAATCTAAAAGTCTTCCCTCTAAGATATGGAACAAGACAAAAATGCCCATCCTCACCACTTGTATTCAACATAGTAGTGGAAGTCCTAGCCACAGCAATCAGGTAAGTAAAAGAAACAAATGGCATCCAAATTGCAAAGGAAGAAGTAAAACTGTCATTATTTGCAGATGACATAATAGTATATATAGAAAACCCAAAAGATTCCAAGAAACTATTAGAGCTGATAAATAAATTTACTAAAGTAGCAGAGACAAAATTAAAATTCAGAAATTGGTTGCATTTTTTTTTTTTAAGATTTTATTGGGGAAGGGGAACAAGACTTTACTGGGGGACAGTGGGTACTTCCAGGCCTGTTTTCCAAGTCAAGTTGTTGTCCTTTCAATCCTAGCCGTGGAGGGTGCCGTTCAGCTTCAAGTTGTCCCTTCAGTCTTAGTTGTGTCAGGCGCAGCTCAGCTCCAGGTCCAGTTGCCGTTACTAGTTGCAGGGGGCACAGCCCTTGTGGGAGTTGAACCGGCAACCTTGTGGTTGAGAGCCTACTAACCCATGTAGGAATAGAACCGGCAGCCTTCGGAGTTAGGAGAATGGAGCTCTAACCGCCTGAGCCACCGGGCCGGCCCATGGTTGCATTTTTATACATAATAATGAATTGTCAGAGAAATTAAAAAAAATCCCATTTACAATTGCATCTAAAAAAATAAAATCCTTAGGAATAAACTTAACTAAGGAGGTAAAAGACCTGTACTTGGAACACTATGAATATGACACTGAAGAAAGAAACTGAAGAGGATACAAATAAATGGAAGCACATACCATGCTCATGGATAAGAATTAATGTCATTAAAATGTTCATACTACCCAAAGCAAGCTATAGAATTCAATGCAATCCCTATCGAAACACAAGTGGCACTTTTCACAGAACTAGAACAAATAAACTTAAAATTTATATGGAGCCACAAAAGACCCCAAACAGCCACAGCAATCCTGAGAAAAAGGAACAAAATTGGAGGTATCACGCTATCTGATATCAAACTATAGTTCAAGGCTGTATAAACAAAACAACACGGTACTGGCATAAAAACAGACACATAGATCAATGGAAAAGAACAGAGAACCCAGAAATAAACCCATGCCTACATGATCAATTAATCTGTGGCAAAGAAGTCAAGAATGTACAATGGGTTAAAGACAGTCTATTCAATAAATGGTGTTGGGAAACTGGACAGATACAGGCAAAAAATGAAACTGGACCACTTTCTTGTACCACACACAAGAATAAACTCAAAGTAGTTTAAAGACTTAAATGTAAGACCCAAAACCATAAAACTCCTAGAAGAAAACTGAGGAAGTAACCTTTCTGACATTGCTCTTAGAGATATTTTTTCTGATTTATCTTCTCAGGCAAGGGAAACAAAAGAAAAAATAAACAAATGGTATTACATCAAATTAAAAAGTTTTTGTACAACAAGTAAACCATCAACAAAAAGAAAAGACAGTCTAATGAATGGGAAAAGATGTTCACAAATCATACATCTGATAAGGCGTTAATATCCAAAATTTATAAAAAACTTATACAATTCAACACACACAAAAAAACCAATCCAATTATAAAATGGACAGAGAACCTGAATAGGCATTTCTCCAAAAAGGACATACAGATGGCCAACAGACATATGAAAAGATGCTCAACATCACTAATCATCAGAGAGTTGTAAATTAAAACCACAGGGAGATATTACTTCATATCTGTCAGGGTGGCTATCATCAAAAATCAACAAACCGTGTTGGTGAGTGTCTTAGCATAGAATTAACCCCTGGTTGTTCACAGAATGTAGAAAGAATTTTATGAGACTACAAGAGTAAGACAATTTATTGAAAGTCAGAGAGAGAGAGAGAGAGTTCTGTTGGTAACTGGCAAAAGTTTTGCCAGGGCAGTTTAAGAGAGAGGAAGAGTTGCAGAGACTGAGGGTTAAGAGAGAGATACTGGCAGAAGTTTGCCAGAGCAATCTGATGGAGACAGCTGTCAAGACAGAGGGGTATGAGAGAGATACTGGCAAATGGAGTTGTGCCAGGGTAGAGTCCAATGGAGTACAGCTGCACCAATGAGAAGGAGTGCTGGGATTTTCTATTTTTCCAACCAGGATGTAGGGTGCTTGTCAGCTTGCAGGGGGGCTGCCATTACAATTGTCTTCTTCTAAGATTGTCCTGTTCCCATCTATGATGGATGTCAGCTTGCATGGGGTTGCTGTTGAGATTGGGAACTGTTCTGTTCCAATATATGATGCATGTAAGGAGTTTGTCAGCTTGTTGGTGCAGTTTTAGCCAGGGCATTCAGAGCCAAGCAGTTAATGTTTAAGCTCGTTCCTGTTAGCCCACAAGCTCCCTCCTGTTAACTCTTTGCCTGTCCCATCTTGCCAGCTCACAAGCCCACTCTCATTAACTCTTTACTTGCCTCATCAGTGAGGATGCAGAGAAAAGGGAACTCTCATACACTGTTGGTGGGATTGCAAATTGGTGCAGTCACCATGGAAATCAGTTTTGAGTTCCCTCAAAAAATTAAAAATAGAACTACCATATGACCCACTAATCCAACTTCTGGGTATTTACATAAAAGAATCCAAAACACTACTTTGAAAAGATATGTGCATCCTTATGTTTATTGCAGTGCTATTTACAATAGCCAAGCTACAGAAGCAACCGAAGAGTCCTTCAGAAGATAATTGGATAAAGAAGATGTAGTACATATATATGATGGAATATTAATCTGTCATTAAAAAGAATGATTTTTATCTTTCATTTTTTCATGTGATTTGCATATATTGAACTAACCTTGCTTCACAGGAATAATTCCTCTCGATCATAATGTATGATCTTATTAATGTACTGCTGAATTTGGTGTGCTAATATTTTGTTAGGGATTTTTGCATCTATTTTCATCAGGGTTGTCGACCTGTAATTTTCTTTTTTTGTAATGTCTTTGTTTGATTTTGGAATCAGGGTAAAGTTGTCATCATAAAATGAGCTTGGTAGCCTTCCCTCTTCTTAAATATTTTAGAATAGTTGGAGAAGAATAGTTGTTAAATCTTCCTTGAATGTTTGGTAAAATCTACCTGTGAAGCCAGTAGGGACAGGATTTTGTTTGTTGGGAGTTTTATGATACTGATTCAATTTCATTATTAGTAATCAGTCAGTTCAGATTTTCTGTTTCATGTTGACTCAGCTTTGGAAGATTGTATGTTTCTGGGAACTTATCCATTTCTTCCAGATTTTCAGATTTGTTGTTATATACTTGCTCGTGGTATTTTCTTATAATTTTTGTGTATTTCTGCTGTGTCTATTCTTACTTCTCCTGAAAGTATTTATTTGGGTCCTCTCTTTTTTCTTGATGAGTCTGGTTAAAAGCTTATCAATTTTGTTTATCTTTTCAAAGAACAAGCACTTGTGTTCATTGATCTTTTCTATCATTTTTTAGCCTCTATTTTATTCATTTCCAACATGATCTTTATTATTTCTTTTTATCTATTCACTTTGGGCTTTTTTGTTGTTCTTTTTCTAGTTCCTTTATGTGTATAATTAGATTGTTTATTTGAGGTTTTTGTTTGTTTGTTTGTTTGTTTGTTTTAGTAGACCTGAATTGCTATGAATTTCCCACTTAGGACTGCTTGTGCTATGTCACATAGATTTGGGGTCGTTGTGTTTACATTTTCATTTGTCTCAATTTTTTTTATCTCATTGTTAATCCAGTCATTGTTTAGTAGCATGTTATTTAGCCTCCATGTCTTTGTGTGTTTTCCAGGGTTTTTTTCTTCTTGTAATTGACTTTTAGTTTCATTCCATTGTGGTCAGAGAAGATGCTTGATATTATTTCCATTGTATTGAATTTATTGAGACATGTTTTGTGATCTAACGTATTCTATCTTGGAAAATGTTCCATGTGCTGTTGAAAAATATATTCTGCTGCTTTCAGGTTCAGTGCTCTAACAATATCAATCTAATCCATCTGATACAGTGCATCATTTAAAGCTGTTCCTTTCTTGTTTATTTTCTGTCTGGAAGTTCTGTCTATTGTTGTCAATGGGGTGTTGAAGTCTCCTACAATGACTTATTACTCTCTGTCTATCTATCTATCTATCTATCTATCTATCTATCTATCTATCTATCTATCTATCTATCTATCTATCTATTTATCTATCTATCTTTAGGTGCTCTTATATTGGGTGCATAAGTGTTTACATAGCTATATCCTCTTGCTCTATTGATCCCTTTATTGCCCTTTATCATTATGTAATGTCCGTCTTGTTTCTTATTATAAACTTTGTTTTAAAGTCTATTTTGCCAGCTTTTTTTTAACCCTATTTGCATGAAATATCTTTTTCCATCCTTTTACTTTTAGTCTATGTGTGTCTTTTAATATACAGTGGATCTCTTGTAGACAGTATAAGTATGGGTCATGTTTTCTTATCCATTGAGCTACCCTATGTTTTTTGATCAGAGTATTTAATCCATTTATATTTAAAGTGATTATTAATAGATACATAGTTATTGCCATTTTATTATTCATGTTTATGTTCTTGTTTTTTTCCCCTTTTATCTTCTTAAAGAAGTCCCTTTAACATCTCTTGTAATGCTGGCTTGGTTTTAATGAAGTCCTTCAGCTTTGTCTTGTCTGGGAAATTATATCTCTACTTCAATTTTAAATGATAGCCTTGCTGGGTAGAGTAGTTTTGGTATTAAGCTCTTATTTTTCATCACTTTGGATATTGAACGTCACTCCCTCTGGCCTGCAAATGTTCTATTGGGAAATCAGGTGATAGTCTTATGGGAGCTCCCTTAATAACTAGTTGTCTTTTTAGAATTCTCTTTGTGTTTAACCTTTGTCAATTTAATTGTGTGTCTTGGTGTGGGTCTCTGAATGTTCATCTTGTTTGGGACTCTCTGTCCCTCCTGGAATTTTATGTCTATTTTATTTGCCAGATTAGGAAAGTTTTCAGTCATTATTTCTTCAAATCAGTTCTCAATTCCTTACTCCCTCTCTTTTCCTTCTGGCACTCCTATGATGCAAATATTGTTATGCTTGATGTTGTCCCTGAGGCCCATTAAACTATGTTGTTGTTTTTGGTTGTTTGTTTGTTTGTTTGTTTGTTTTATTAAGGATGGTGCAGCTCACAGTGGCCCATGTGGGGATTGAACAGGCAACCTTGGTGTTATTAGCACCACACTCTAACCAGCTGAGCTAACAAGACACCCCCTAAACTATGTTTTTAATTCTTTGTTCTTTTTGTTTTTCCTATTGGGTGTTTTCTTGTATCCTGTCTTCCTAATCACCGAGTCAATCCTTTGCTTTATTTAATTGCCTGTTGATTTCTTCTAGTGTATTTTTCATTTCAGTTATTGTATTCTTTATTTCTTACTGGTTATTTTTTATGGTTTCTATGTACTTCTTTATCTTACTATCCCCTTGTTGAATTTCTGACCAACTTCCTTGAGCATCCTTATAACCACTGTTTTGAACTCTGACTTGGTAGATTGTTGCCTACATTTCATTTAATTATTTACCTGGAGTTTTCTCCTGTTCTTTTACTTGGGACATGGTTCTTCATTTCCTCATTTTGGCTGCTTGTCTGTGTTTGCTTCTAGCTATTATGTAGGTCTCCTATGTTTCTCAGTCTTCACTGAGTAACCTTATGTAGTATGTGTCCCATATGGTCCATTGGCACAGCATTCTCTCTGTTCTCTAAGTTTGTCCCTTGTGTGGGTTGTATGTGCCCTCCTGTTATAGTTGAGCCTTGATTGCTTTTGGCATGTCAGTGCATGTGACTGTGTCTTAGGCTGACTGTCTGTGAGAATTGGCCACACCCATAGTATATGAGCTGCTTTGTGGGGGCTGACCCACAGGAGTCCCTGTGCTTGTTGTGACCACCATTTGGGTGTGTCACTTGTGGTGTTAATTGGGTAGTGCTCTACTGTAATTCGAAGACTTCTTCCAGCTGTATGCTTCTGAGACCTCTTGGGAGGGGCTCCATTGCAGGCCAAGTTCAACTGCTACCTGTGACCAGCCCAGGGCTACCTAGTAGGAGAATAAAAGGTATCCACAGTTGGTCACTGCCTCTGGTGGACCTGGAGGCATGTGTGGGTGGCCATGCTGAGAACCGAGGTCAGTTGCCACTAGTATCAGTCCTGGGGCAGCTTAGCAAAAGGTCCAGGGCATGCCGAGGCCTGATGCCACCTCCTTGTAAGGCTCAGACACTGAAGGAGCCTCCTGAGGTGGGCAGAGCAAGGCTGGTTTCCCCATCTTCAAATACACCTTTAGTGGTGCTCCTCAAGTTTGGTGGGGTGGGGTCCCAGGAAATGACCAGAGTAGGGTGGGTGGTGTTCATAGTGCGAAATTGTGGTCATTCCACAAAATGTCCAGAGCACACTGAGGCTAGCCACCACTCACCTTGGGCTCACAGTTCCCTGAGAGTTGTCTAAGAAAGGCTGCATTGTGAGTTGGGGCTGGTTGCCAAACACCAAAATTGCCTCAGGCAGTAGCACAAACTGCTGAGAGAACTTCTTCAGTGTGCAGGGCAGGGCTGATTGCCCAGACACTGAAAGTGCCTTTGGCGATGTGACTCGAGTTGGGGGGCAGGGTTACAGAGAGTTACTGGGGTGGTGAGTGCAGAGTACATCATGTCAATGCAGTTTCTGATTTATGTGTGTGAGAGAGGGCTCAATACAAGAAAGATGGCACCTGTCTGTAGGCCACACAGGGATAATGGAGGCCTACATCCACACAACTCAGTCTTATCCTGTAGGTCTCTGGAGCCTTGTGAGTTGCTGCCTTTTGGCTAGAGCCCAGGGAGCCAGACTGTGAGTGAATGAGTCTGTGTGCATGCCCTATAAGAGGACATCTGTGTTCCCTACAGCTTTCTGTCTCACATGGATGGTTGTAATCCCCCCTGTTTTTCACAGCCAGATGTTGTGGGGGCTCCTCTTCCTGGCACTCTGGTCTGGGGAGCCTGGTGTGGGGCTGGGATGCCTCACTCCTCTGAGGGGGACCTCCACCACTGAGATAGTTCTCCAGAGCTCAACATTGTCCGTGGGTGTGGGGCCAGTCCATTTCATGACATCCTCCACTCCTAACTGTCTTTTTTTTTTCCAGAGAGGAGTCATTAAGGATTCGTGCCATAAGTTTATTTACAAACATTTCTAGTATGTTGAGTTCAACAGTTTGATCCATTTTTCAAAGTGACTGCACCTCCTAAAATGCTCCTCTTCATATCTGTTTCATGGATTAAGTAAAACATCCTTATTTTTTAAGCAGCTGGTGTCTTACTATAAAGAAAGGTGCGGCAAATCCAGATCCAAAGTACAGAGTCATCATAAGTAGCAACCGCCACTTGTTTTCCACTGAAAATGGCAAATTCTTCCCTGGGTCCTCCTCATAGTGGCTTCTACGGACCACAGAGGTTGTGAACCTCCGGATGCTCTGTCCCAACATAGTGCTGTTGGGAGGCCTGCAAAAGGCGCAGAGACCAAAAACGGAGGAAATGGCAGTTCCTCCTTTTCTCACAACCTCCTCCTACCTGTCTTGATGTGGCTTTTTATTTAAATGCTTAGTTATATAAGTTCTATTCAGGTAGTCTTCAGATAGTTCTAGAGATTAATTGCTCTACAATTTAGTTGTAATTTTTATGTGGTCAACGGAAATTGCAAGCAAAGTGTTTACCTATTCTGCCATCTTGGAAAACCTATGTTGTACCTTCTTAGGTGCTTAACACCTCTGTACATAAGGCCAGCCAATATCTCTTTGTTTTCACATGGGAAGGACAACAATACAAGGTCTGTCAATTAAGTTCGTGAACTCATCCTAGAAAAAGTGCTACATAACTCATTGCTGAATATCACCATGGTCACGTTCAAAGTACTCCCCTTGGGAAGCTATGGACCAATGTCAGAACCTAGTCCACCTTTCAAAGCAATTTTGGAATTCTTTTTCTAGAATGGCCATCAGAGCTCTCATTGTATTACCCTTGATGTCTTGAATGTCATTAAATGTCTTCCTTTCACTATTTTCTTTATCTTCAGGTAAAGAAAGAAGTCACTGGGGGCCAGATCAGGAGAGTAGGGAGGGTGTCCAATACAGTTATTTGTTTACTGGCTAAAAACTTCTTCACAGACAGTGCTGTGCGAGCTGGTGCATTGTCATGATGCAAGAGCCATGAATTGTTGGTGAAAAGTTTAGGTAATTTTTGTCTAACTTTTTCATGCAGCCTTTCAGCACTTCCAAATAGTAAACTTAATTACCTATTTGTCCAGTTGGTACAAATTCATAATGAATAATATCCCTCTGATATCAAAAAAGGTTAGCAATATCATTTTGACTCTTGATTTGGACTGACGGAACATTTTTGGTCATGGAGAATTGGCTGACTTCCATTGTGCATTTTGACACTTTGTTTCAGGTTTGTATTGGTACACACCTGTTTCCTCACCAGTGATAACATGGTCCAAAACATCGTCCTGCCTCTCCAAAAGGTCTTGACAAACTTCAACTCTCCTTTGCTTTTGTTCAACAGTGAGCTCCTTCAGGACCATTTTTGTACACACGTTTCTCATGCCAAGAATTTCAGTTAAGATTTTCCTGTTTCTCTATCGATGTTTAATTAGTCTGCTATGCTTCTCACAGTCAGCTCATGATTTTGATGCGCAGTTCGACGAATTTTTGCAATGTTTTAATCTGTTCTTCTTGTTACTGGCCGCTCTGACCTCTCTTCATCAGTGACGCGTTCTCTTCCCTCAGAAAAATGTTTAATTCATTTGTACACTGCCGTTTTCTTCATGGCATTATCCCCATAAACTTGGACTAACATATCCCTGATTTCACTTCTACTCTTGTCAAGCTTAACAAGAAATTTAATGTTTGTTCATTGCTCTAATTCAAGCTCAGACATTCTCACGACGGCACACAAAAACACGCAATAACAATAATGAATGCCGCCACACAGCAAGACACCGCCACACATTAACATATACACAGCTGTGAGACACTGATATACCAAGATTATAAAACCTCATTGAGCTGTTTGTACAGTGCTGCCAATGTAAGCGCACGGTGGGAAATTTGCAAATGTAATTGTCAGACCTTGTATACACAATGGAATATTACTCAACCATAAGAAATGGTGAAACATTGCCATTTGTGACAACATTGATGGATCTTGAGATTTTCATGGTAAGAAAATAACTCAGACAGAAAAAGTCGAGAACCATATGACTTTATTCACATGTGGAATATAAATCTGAAAGCAACAAAAAAACAAGACAAACAAAGAAACAAAAACTTAAAGACACAACAGCAGTTTAGTAGTTACCAGAGGGTAAGGGGGGATGGTGAAGGTAGAAAAAGGGAAAAGGTGGTCAAATATGTGGTAATAGGAGGAGAAATTACTCTGGGTGGTGAACACATAATGCAATACATAGGTGATGTATTATGGAAATGTACACTTGAAACCTATATAATTTTACTAATCAATGTCACCCCAATAAATTTAATTTAAAAAGCAGATTTAGAAGATACAAAATTTCCTGGAGGTTCTGCCCTATTACAATACACAGATGACTAGTTTCTATGCTCCCTTTCCCAAGGAGGACAGCATCCACCTTTTAAAATTTTTAGCTTTAGAGGGACACAAGGTTTCTAAGAAAAAACTGTAGTTTGTTAAAACTCAGGTTGATTATTTAGGGCACCAGATCTTAAAACAAAGGCCGCACCTAGATCCAATTAGGCTTCATAGCATCCTGAACCTTCCCAAACTCAAAACTAAGCATCAATTATGAGGCTTTCTTGGGCTAGCTGGTTGTCGTGTGAGGTGACCTGTGGGGTCTCTGGTCCCGCTCCCCACATAAGAACGCAGGATATGGTTAGGCCAAAAAGGAACACCAACGGAGCCATAGGTAGGGGAGTCATACCACTATAGTCTTGCTGGTGGCTGGGTTGGAGACACAGGAAGTAGGAGCCATAGGATCTGCTATTTGCTGTCTGCTTCTCTGCAATCTGCAATCCACACTCCGCCGCTTGCTAGCTCAGTCACCATCTTCTTGCTAGCCCCCATTTCCTGTTAGCGTAGCCACAGCAGTTATATTAGTGGCCAACGGCTCACTGGTTACAGCTGATGGCCAGCTAGCCACAGCTGATGGCCATCCAATCACAGTTGATGGCCATTTACTACCTGAGCCAGCACCTTTCTATGTGAGGCCGAGAGTCTGGAAACTGCTTTCTGGGGCTCTGTCCCCACACTCCACCCCTACAGGGTCTCGCCTCCCAATCTACAGGACAAGCATCTTCCGCGAGGGGTCCTGTGTGAGGATCGTGGAGGTGAATGCAATATCCTGGACACAGCTAGGCTCTCTGGGCACAGCCAGGGTTTCTCAGGGCACCACCAGTCCTTCTGGGCACAGCCAGACTTCCTGGGCTTCTTAGGGTGCTACCAGTGTCCCTGGACACAACCAGGGTTTCTCAGGGCACTGCCACTCTCTCTGGGCACAGCCAGACTTCCTGGACTCAGCCAGGGCTCTCAGAGCACTACCACTCTCTCTGGGCACAGCCAGACTTCCTGGGCTCAGCCAGGGTTCTCAGGGCACTGCCACTCTCTCTGGGCCTCTCAGGATACCGTGCTGGAACAACAGCGGCGCACAGTCAAGGTGCTTACATATTCTCTATGGCTGCCTGTCAAGACACAAAAGCTAGCATCCGCCAGTTCCACTACATGGTGGTATGTTCCCAAACAGTCAAGTGGTCCATTAAATTAGGGATGGAAGGCAATTCCCCATAGTCCCTAGTCATTCACCAGGGCTGTCCTGGGGGTGAGGGACGACCTTGACCTCACCCTCATCTCCCATGGAGGACTCAGCAAGCGTTTCCTCCTGAGACTACAAGTCCTGCATCTGGGCTGCCTCAGCAAGCACTTTCCAGCCCACAGGGCTGCAACAACATTTGCTTTCTCTGGCCTATGCTGGTTGGGGAACCGTCCATGTCTTTCCACCCCTCCACGGGGGTCCAGCTCTCCAGCAGCTGCACGGCTTTTCCTATGAGTAGGAGAACCGTACACATCTTCCCACCCCTCCACATGGGTCCAGCTCTCCAGCAGCTGCTCCTCCTGGGCTTCCTGAGAGTGATGCACAAATTGCTACACCGCCCTTTGGAGAGCTTTGGCCAGCACCATACCCTGCTCGCTGCGCCATTTGTCGTGCGAGGCTACCTGCGGGGTCTCTGGTCCTGCTCCCCACATAAGAGTGCAGGATATGGTTAGGCCAAAAAGGAACACCAACAGAGCCATAGGTAGGGGAGTCATACCACTATAGTCTCGCTGGCGGCTGGGTTGGAGACACAGGAAGTAGGCGCCACAGGATCTGCAACTTGCTGTCCGCTTCTCTGCAATCCACAATCCACACTCTGCTGCTTGCTAGCTCAGCCACCATCTTCTTGCTAGGCCCCATTTCCTGTTACCGTAGCCACAGCAGTTATATTAGTGGCCAATGCCTCACTGGTTACTGTTGTCACATAGCAGCCTGATCGTCTGTCTCCTTTAGCCTTTCCTTAGGAAAGAGGGTTGTAGGGTTGTATGCCCTAGGGGGTTGAGTTAATAAGTCTCTTATCTAGGTCCCAGTATGCAGGGTCCGCGGTCGAAGATGAGTAAGTTTCCTCTAGGGAGGGACGACTTAAGCCAGACGGGACCCCGGGGACCCCCATGAATATTGCTAAAGCTTAGAGGAAGCTCTCCTCTTAAAGTTCCACCATAAGTTGCTGATGCATGGCTCATGCGGCAGAGACCTTGATGTGCAAGGAACAATAGTGGAGCGGAACCTCCTGGCTCCTCGTTTATCTCATGGGAAAGCAATACAGAGACCCGCTCCTCCCTAGGCTTAGCATACTGTACCAGCGACCACCTGGGGACAGTTTGCTTAGGTTGCTTTGGAAGACAATGAATGGGTATTGGCGATAAGGTGTTTGTCTTAAGCGGTGTTTGAGATGTAACAGACCCTGCCCAGAGTCACGTAGTGCCTTTTGGAAAAATCAATAAATACTCAGGAGAGACCCCATTCAGGGCTCCAGTCTTTTATGGCTGCGAGTCCCTTGGTCCTCTGTGATTTCTTACTATATAAGTGTTTGTGCCTTTATTTCTTAACCTAGCCCTTGCCGCCTCCCTCGTTTCTTCCCACTGCTTGTGTTGTACAGGTCACAACAGGTTACAGCTGACGGCCAAGTAGCCACAGCTGATGGCCATCCAATCACAGTTGATGGCCATTTACTACCTGAGCCAGCACCTTTCCACGTGAGGCCGAGAGCCTGGAAACTGCTTTCTGTTGCCTTGTCCCCACACTGGTATTGTTGGAATTGGTTTTAAAGTTTTCTCTCATGGCCCAGCTTTTATATGCCTTACTGAAGAACACCAAACCTGACCTTATTACTTGGGAAGATGAGGATGACCTAACTCTTAATACCTTAAAAGAAAGCTTAATATATCCCCCTGTGCAATTCCCAACTCCCTTTGATCTTTCTAGTATACAAAAATGAAGGGAATGCCCTTGGGGTACTCACCCCCACCCCCAAAATCAGGACCACCATCGACTCACAGGGTATCATAGCCAACAGCTAGGCCATATGCAGAAGGCTACTTCCTATTACCTCAGAGCCATTCTTGCTACTGTAATTTTGGTTAAGGCCAGAAAATAATCATATGATCTCTTTTAACCATCTTTGTGCCACATATGGTGGAAGCTTAACTCCCAACACAAACACAACACCTTTCAGCCAGTCATCTCACCTCCTATGAAATCCTCTTGCTAACCTTTTGTGGGGACAGAGCCAGGAGAGAAGTTTCCAACCTCTCGGCCTCCTGTGAAAAGGTGCTGGCTTGTTTATTAGATGGCCATCAGCTATAATCAGATGGCCATCTGCGGTGGCTAGTTGGCCTTCAGCTGTAACCAGTTAGCCATTAGCCTACCGGTTAGCAATTAGCCACTAATATAAGTGCTGTGGCTACGCTAGGGGGTTGGTTGGCAGAGAAGCAGACTGTGGATTGCAGATCATGTGGCTCCTGCTTCTTGTATCCAATCCAGGCTGCTTCTCCAATCCAGCCGCTAGCGAGAACATAGTGGTATGAACCCCCTATCCATGGCTCCATTGGTGTTCCTTTTTGGCCTCACCACATCCTGCGTTCTTGTGTGGGGAGTGGGACCAGAGATCCTGCATGACACATGGCACAGTAAGCAGGGTGCAGTGCCCGCCAGAATCCCCAAAGGGGTAATGGAGCAGTTTATACATATGAAAGCTTAGTTTCGTGAGCAGGGTATGGTGCTGGCCAGAACTCTCCGAGGATGGTGGAGCAGTTTGTGCATATGAACACTCAGTATCAGGAAGCCCATGAGGAGCGGCGCTGGGAACAGAAAACGTGATCTGCTTTGGAGAAACGTGACCCCTCAGTGAATTGGTGGTCCTCTCAAGACTCCGGATGGCATGCCGCCCTATTGGCCAAAGCAAGCGTCTTCTTCCTTTTGGTGTTCTGCTGTGGGCTCCTAGAGTTGTGGATATCTGACACTGAGGCCTCCACCCAATCAGACTCCTGGTGCAGTGAGCTGGATTCCAGCCAGGTAGGGAGGGTGTCTGACTCTGGCCAGGAGGACATGTGGCCCCCACACTGTGTGTGGTACCCGGTAGCCACTGTTCTCAGGAATTGGACTCCCAAGGAGGGGTGGGAGGACATGGATGGCTCTCTGGCCAGCATGGAGAGGGCCCTGCAGATTCTGGCTGAGCGGTTGCCGGAGGAGGTGAAAGGTATAGCCGGCTGTGTGGGCTAGATGTTCCTTGCCACGTTGCATTGCATCGTAACACGGAAGACACGCTTAATGAAATAGCCCAGGGGCAGGACCAGCAGTCCCGGTGGGAGGCGCTGGAAGCTCAGGTCCGCCTGTTAAAGAAGGAGCCCCACAGTGAAGACTGAGGCAGAGGGGACAACGCTAGTGGAAGCGATGTAGCTCCCCACCCCCATGCTGTCCATCGTACAGCAAAAGGTGAAGCATGAGCAATCTTTGGGCCATGGGGGCTTTGCTGCTGGTAATGTAGCTGTGACTGAGTTCACAACCTACACCCCTTACACTCCCACTGATTTGCAGGAGCTGGGTAGGCGGTGCCAACAGCGCCTGGAGAGCTGCTCCCAGCTTGGCTGCTGTGATTATGGCATGAAGGGGCAGACAGCATTCTCTGCTCCCCAGGCAAAATGGAAAAGCTAGCCTCCATGACAGGGCATCCGTCCCTGTGACAAAGGTTACACAATTTCCATAGGTTGGTGCAAGACCAGGGCAACCACACTCTAATGGAGTGGCTTACCACTGCGGTATGCACAGTACGGGGAGAGGCTGGTGAGCTGCCAGACACTGTGAATAAATGGCAATCGTATACAGAACTTACTCAAATTATCTGTGAAATGGGTATGAGACATGCTATGTTCAACCCTAATATGAGGGGGCCGGATGACGCACATTTTACAACCAGCATGAGAGATCTGGTTTTGGATACTGCCCCTGCAAATGCTTTTGGATTGTTGGTTGCCATTATTATGCCCTATGTGGGGTGGTGGATTTATGAAGCTACCACTGCCATGGCCACCCTAGGGGATGTTGAAAGCCGGCAGCAAAGGAAGTTAAGACAGGAGGTCTGAGAAGTCAAGGCCTGGAAGCCCAAGTCAAAAGTAAGGGGGCAAGGTCGCAGGCCTCAGAAGGTAACATGCACGCAGATGTGGCGTGATCTTGTGGCAGCAGGGGTTCATCAGGAGAAATAGACCGAAAACCAATGCACTCTTGTTGGAACTTTGGAAACAGCTGCGTTCAGAACAGCAATTCTGGCGAAGCCTAAAGGAGAAGTCCGAGAAAGTGTGACCCGTGTCCCTCCAGGATTTCATGCGGCCGCTTGAGGCTGACTCCTTTCAGTTTGATTGGTGGGGGAGGCCAAGGTACCTGGTCAGAAGGGATGAGCAGGGACCGGAGGCCCCACGTGGAACTGTCCATCCATTGGTTCCCTTCTAATGTGCAGAGGGTTTTGGACCTGGTTGACACCGGCACAGATTGCAGTCTTATTTATGAGAACTCAGAACTGTTCTGCAGACCAGCAATCTGCATTGATGGCTACGGGGAAAGACTGTGACTGTAAAAGCTGTTTCCTTATTACTGGGTATAGGAAGGCTTCCCTCTCCCTCCTCCCTCCACCCCCCCGTACCTACATGGTATATGTCTCACCCATATTGGAATATATTCTAGGAGTGAATGTGCTACATGGCCTCAGTTTACAGACATCGGTTGGAGAGTTTTGTCTCTGGATCCAGGTGGTGAAAGCAGTGACATGTGGGCATGCTCACCACCCTCCTCAAGTGTTGCCGAAGCCCCAGCGCATGGTTATAGTGCAACAGTACTGCCTGCCGAGAGGACAGGAGGAGATTGGTCATACAATTTTGGAATTGGAGAAGGCACATATTGTAAGGCCAACGCATAGTCCCTTTAACTCCCCAGTATGGTCTTTCAAGAAGTCAGATGGGACCTGAGGAATGACAGTGGACTATAGGGAGTTAAATAAGGTTATGCCACCTTTGCATGCTGCGGTTCCTTCAATTCATAATTTGATGGATCGTCTGTCTGCCTGAGAACATATCACTATCTAGTGGACTTGGCAAATGCTTTTTTCTCCATTGACGTTGCACCTGAGTATCTAGAGCAGTTTGCTTTTACTTGGGACAGACGGCAATGGACTTTTCAAGTCCTTCCACAAGAATACTTGTACAGCCCCACTATCTGCCTTTGGCTCATATCCCAGGACTTGGCACAGTGGGATCGCCCGTCCTCTGTGATCTTGTTTCACTATGTTGATGACATGTTACTAACTTTTGATTCTCTTTCAAGTTTAGAGCAAGCAGCAACCTCTCTTCTCGGCCACCTGAAGTCACGTGGCTGGGTGGTGAACGAGGAAAAGGTCCAAGGCCCCAGCTTATATGTCAATTTTTTGGGGGTTGTGTGGTCGGGTAAGACAAAGGTCATACCTGAGGCGATTATTGATAAAGTACAAGCATTTTCCTGGCTGACAAAGGTCTCCCAATTGCAGGCGTATTTGGGCCTGCTGGGGTATTGGCGGTTGTTTGTACTTCATTTAGCACAAATGGCAAGGCCTTTGTATAACATGATAAAAAAAAAAGGGGGCCTCATGGGATTGGACGGAGGCTATAGAGCAAGCTTTTGTTGCCACAAAATGGGCAGTGCAACAGGCACAGGCTCTGCAAGTAGTAGACCCTAGTCGCCCATTTGAATTTGATGTTCATGTAACCCAAGAGCGTTAGAGTTGGGGCCTCAGGCAACGGAAAGAACGTCTCTGGTCACCAGTGGGATTTTTGTCCCAACTGTGGAAAGAAGCGGAAGTCCGCTACTCTCTAATAGAGAAACAACTGGCTGCTATGTATGCAGCCCTAGTGGCCATAGAAGCCATCACAGGAATGGCACGGGTTTTGTTTTAAAGAACCTATCCCATCGAGGGGTGGGTCCATACGTGGACCCAGGGACCCAAAACGTGGGTGGCACAAACCACCACCCTTGCCAAGTGGAGTGCCTACTTGGAGCAACGTAGCACCCTTACTCAGTTCAAGTTCTTTGAGCACAGAACTACTGCAAGTCTTGGGACTGTTGAGCTGGTAGCCCAGGCTGAGCCAAGTGCTCTACCTAGAGGGGAGGACTTGGAGCCGTCGCCCTACAGAGAAGGACATTCCCAGTACCTGAAGATGCCTGGTATACTGATGGTTCTAGCCGGGCAGTTGTAGCCATTTGGACGGCTATTGGTGTGCAGCCCAAAACAGACACCATTTGGTTTGATACAGGGATGAGTCAGAGTAGCCAGTGGGCTGAGCAATAGACTGTGTGGATGATAATTAGCCATGAGCCTGGGCCCCTAGTTACTTGTACTGACAGCTGGGTGGTGTTCTGAGGCCTAACATTGTGGATCCTCACATGGAAACACCAAAACTGGTTGGTAGGACACCATCCACTGTGGGGTCAAGCCATGTGGTAGGACCTCTGGGACCTAGGGCAGGGAAAGGAGGTGACCCTAATGCATGTCATAGGTCACTCTCCTTTGGTGTCCCCAGGTAATGATGAAGCAGATACCCTAGCACTGTTCCGATGGTTAGAACGGGCCCCTGCCACTGATGTGGACCATTGTCTGTATAGGAAATTGCAGCATGTTGTAAGCCGAACCATGTGGAAGGTGAGCAGATGCTGGGGTCTGCCTTTGAAATGGCAGGAGATAACAGATGCCTGCTATGACTGTGCCTCTTGTGCCCAGGATAGCCCCCAATGGCGGAAACTGTCCTGGGAAACACAGCAGATTAGGTGAGGGAGGGTGCCCCTCACTCGCTGGCAAGTGGATTACATTGGACCCCTGCCTAGGGCCCGCAATATGATGTATATGTTCACAGCAGTGGACACTGCTACAGGGTTGATGTTTGCTTGGCCGAGTCTGGCTGTGGATCAGTCATATAGTGGTCGCTCTTACACGGCTGTGTGCCCTCTATGGGCTTCCACAAATCATTGAAAGTGACAGGGGTACTCATTTTATGGGGCAAGTGCAGCCCTGGGCTGCCAGTATGGACGTACAATGGTTATTTCATACCCCGTACAATCCACAAGCAGCTGGTATGATTGAACGCTACAGCGGACTTTTGAAGCAAGGACTCTGGGTGTCAAAACACTCTCCCACGATGCACAACTGGGCCTCGCATCTGTGGGATATCTTGAGAATCCTGAATGAGAGACCACAGAAGGGAGGGCCTGCACCAGTAGAAGCTCTGCTATATCGAAGGGCCACTCCCATTCAGTTACAGGTTACCACAAGTGAGACTCTGTTAAAGCCAGGCAATGGCAGAAATGAAAACATTTTGCTGCCAGCACCCACATGCTTGAAACCAGGGGAATGGCAGCAATGGACTTGGCCCTGGCAGATCAAAAGCCCCCACTTTTGGTGGTGGGCTTGATAGCCCCATGGGGGGCTGGTTTGTCCCATAATTTGTAAGTGACACCAGGGGTGGTGGCTGAGTGGCCTCCGCAAGTGACTGTGGTATTCGGAGGTCCTGATGTCGGGATGATTTTGTGGGGAACCTCTGTGCTCTCACTATGGCCTACTATGGGGGTCCCCTGTTCTGCTACATGTTGAAACCACGCAAGGGACCCCAAGAACTGCCATAAAGGTCTGGTACCACAAATCGGGAAAGGTGCCAGTGGCAGCAACCCTCCTTCTTAGAACAAAACGCTAGCATATATCCTCCCAGATGCAAGGGATTTGCCATTGTTGGTTCCTATGACTACTATTTCTTTCCGCCCATAGGTGCCTGTAGGCTAATATGACTCAGGGCCCCTCACAGAAGATGCTTATTGTGTAGATTGTGAGGCGAGACCCTGAAAGGGTGGAGTGTGGGGACAGAGCCAGGAGAGCAGCTTCCAGGCTCTCAGCCTCACGTGCTGGCTCGCTTATTAGATGGCCATCAGCTATAATCAGATGGCCATCTGCAGTGGCTAGTTGGCCCTCAGCTATAACCAGTTAGCCATTAGCCTACCGGTTAGCAATTAGCCACTAATATAACTGCAGTGGCTACGCTAGGGGGTTGGTTGGCAGAGAAGCGGACTGTGGATTGCAGATCATGTGGCTCTTGCTTCCTGTATCTCCAATCCAGCCGCTAGCAAGAATATAGTGGTATGAACCCCTTGTCCTTGGCTCCATTGGTGTTCTTTTTTGGCCTCACCATATCCTGCGTTCTTGTGCGGGGAGCAGGGCTAGAGACCCTGAATGACACCTCTCCTCGTATAACTCTTTCTCATTGCAACGACCTTAATCCCTTCTTCTATGGATGACCTTCTTAATGACCTTCTTAATGACCTTCTTCCTTCTTCTATGGATGATACTTCTCATAGTGTTTGATTCTGAAAGATCATCTTCTGACTCCCCATTGCAACTTACAAGAAACTCCTTAGATAACACTGACTTCTCACGGTTCACCAACGGTTCTATTTAAAGGGTAAAAGTGGTATATATTGTGCTGGATATGCAATATTAACTCCTTTTGAAGTACTTGAAGTGGCACCTTTGCCTTTGGCTACTTTGGCTTAACAGGCTGAATTATACACTACCAGGTCCTGAATTTTAGCCAAGGACAAAACTGATGTTTACACTTACAGTAATATGTTTTTGGAGTGGCTCATGATTTTGGAATGTTATGGAAACAGCAGGGCTTCTTTACTTCTAGCAGAGATAAAATTAAAAATGGTCCTTATGCCCAGGAATTATTAGATGGCATGCTCTTGCTAACTACTTTGGCTATCATTAAGGTTGTTGAACATTCTAAACTCGACTCCCCGGAAGCAAAAAGGAAATTATCTCACTGATAGTTCTGTCATGAACACTGCTTTCAAAGAGCCCAATAACCAAATTTCTATTATGATCCGACTGGATGATTCCCCAAAACACAAACTAAAAAAATTAACTAGGATGCATATTAATTGGCCCCAGAAAAGGAAAAACAAAATTGAAAGTCTAATAACTGTTAGTTAGATAAAAAGAGAGAACTTTGGTTTGGGCCAAATAACAATCTAGTCTGCTGGAGACTCTAACATTCCCATTATTGACCACTGTAAATGCAGTAAATCATTGGTGTGTTGACAAAATGATAACCTTTGTGAATCAATACTGATGGGGAAATATTAATAAACCTGCAAAAAACGTGCCTACTTTGCTTACCTCACCGGCCCAAAATAAAATCTTGGAAAACCTGTCCACACCACCCTTGGACACTTTAAGTTATCCACTGAACCATTCAAAGTTTGACAAATAGATTTCATAGAGCTACTCCCATCTCACAGATATACCTATGTTTCAGTCATGGCTCATATGTTTTCTGACTAGGCTGAAACTTTCCTTTGTAGGGAGGCTATAGCTTCTTCTGTGGCTGAAATTCTATTTGAGAAGATCATCTCTACCTGGGGAACCCCCTTCCACTGCCCCCTTGCAAATTTTATAGTGATCAGGAAACTCATTTCACGAATCAGATGATTTGACAGGTCTGTGCTTTTGGCCAGTTTTACAACACTCTCACTGTTCTTAACCACCATCAATCCTCAGGAATAGTCGAACGCACTAATGGTATCCTTAAGACTCAAGTAGCAAATTTATAGATAGCCTTCAAATACTCTGGCCAGAGGCACTACCACTAGCTCTTTTAAATCTCAGGTCTATCCCTTTTGGGAACCATAAACTCTCACCCATTGAAATAATCACAGGCCACCCAATGCAACTGACTACTGCTTCTTATGATCCACAGCTAATAAAAGGGATATACTTCAATACAAAAGGACTAAGTCCTTCTGTTGAAAACAATCACACTTTAGTAGAACAATCTTTCCACGGCATGCTCCTGGAAGTCAAAGACCTCAAGCATCATTTCTTACTATTGATAGATTTTATCTATTGGAATACACATCTCTGGAAAGACTCTGTTCAACCACATTTGAAAGGCCTCTATTAGGTACTGTTAACTAACCCTTGTGCTACTGAACTCCAAGCAAACCCTTGAATTTATGTGTCACATCTAAAGGAAGCATGACACCATGACACTTGTGAACTAACAATAAAGATTTCCAGAAATTGAAGCAGATGACAGCTGATACCTTTCCCAAGATGATGAGAGCAGGCCTCTATATCTTCTTTCCCTAATTCATTCTTATTTTCCCTTCATTTCTTTCTTGGAACAACAATACCCTTATCTGCATTTCCAAATGCTTTGCAAAAGGGGGAAACCTTTCTGAATGTTTGATCCATCATCAAAAATTTTGGTCTGGATAGGGATTCAAGATGGTGGAGTAGATAAACACTGGTGCCTGCTTCCTTCCATGATCACGTTAAAATTATAACTAAGTTATAGAAAAGTCAACCTGGAGAATCATCTGAAGTCTAGCTGAACAGAAGTTTTATAACTAAAGATATAAAGAAAAAGCCATTTGCTATTATCCATCTAGTCTGCCAGAGACTCTAAAATTTGCCATTACCCATCAGTCTGTCCTAATAAAATGATAAATATATGTCAATAGTGATTCATCAACAGCCAGGTTTAATTGGGTTGGATGTTTGTCAAAAACATATCATAATGCTTATTAAAACAATATTTATAAGATTAGCTAATATAAAATAACAGTTAAGTGGGGAGAGTGTATTAGTTTCCTATTGCTGCATAACAAATTATCCTCAAACCTAGTTGCTTAAAACAGTAAGCATTTGTTTACTCATTTTCCTTGGGTCAGGAATCTGGGCATGCCTCAGCTGAGTTCCTCTACTTCAAGCTCTCTAGCAGAGTGGCAGTCAAGGTGTGGACCAAGACTACAGTGTCATCTGAAGACTTGACTGGAGGAGGATCACTCCCATGATTGTTGAAGATTCAGTTCTAGTAGGCTGTTGAACTGAGTGCCTCAGTTAGACACAGGTAAATCTCAGTTCCTTGCCATGTGGGTTTCTCTATAGGGCAGCTCTCTGTATAGCAGCTGGCTTCTCTCAAAGGGAGCAAGAGAACACTGAAGATGGAATCCAGTCTTATTAAAACATAATCTTAGAAGTTATACTCCAGTACTCCTGACTAATTTTATTCATTTGAAGTTAGTAAGTTCAGTCCACACAAAAGGCAACAGGATTATAAAAAACAAGGGCATGAACATCAGGAGAGGATCACTGGGAGCCATCTTAGAGGCTGCCTACCACAGAGAGTGAAACAAATATTAAAAGAATGCTATATAGTGTCATTTCATATTAGGGGACATACGGACTACCTGGGAAGAAAAAGCAGCTGACACTCCAAATTCAGAAATTAAGAATAAGGTCTTTCTTTTCCCAAAGCTTCTTACATGTTAAGAGATAGGGTAAGTGTTCAGGACTTAACTAAGAATGCCCACCTCAGATGTAATTACCCCTCTCTGCATAACAATTACCACTAACGGTTAAAGTTTCAGACTGGTGTGTACCACTAAAGCAGCATCAGCATCTACTATCAGGACAATCATTGTGAAGAAAACCAGGAATGAAAAGAATATTGACTTTGGAGTCAGAACTTTGTTAAAAATCCCAGCTCTGTTATAACTATTGGTATATGTGCTCTTAGGAAAGTCATTACAATTCTGAGGTTCAGTTTCATACAAAATGTGGAATGATAGTATTAAATGCTACTATCTATATTTGTGAATCAGCTATTGGGAGCTACGATGGTTACATAGTAACATTCTACTGTGTTGCTAGAGTGAAAACTAAGGATGTAAAATCTTTGCTTTTTTGAATGACATAATTCTTCCTAATTACTTAGAAATTGTATTTTATACTCTTTGAAACTAAAGCAATAATATTTCCTCTTTGTATTTTGCTCTACATTACGGTGATTGACTCAACTTTATCTCCCAACCTTTCCAATGAACTTGTCCTTTAACGCTTTACTTCGAATCAATTCTCAGGAATTGCCCAAATGGCGGCAACCACCTTGGCCCAGATAGCTAAAGAGACCGACGCCGGGGGCGGAGTCCATGGTTACACGATAAAGAAATCTGCGACGCAGGCGGGTCAGCGCGTTCCCGGAAGTGACGCACTACGTTGTCGTGCGTACAGACGGCTGCGTTGGACTGCAGGCGAAGATGGCGGTCTCCACAGGTCGGTTCCCGGGCCGGTCTGTGTACTTTCCCATCCCGACCCAGCTCTGACCCTTAGCCTGCTGCTAGCAGCCGGACGCTGACCGTGTGGGTGAAGCCGGAGTGCGCCTTCTCGGACGCCGGGGTCCTGTCCGAGCGAAGCCCGGGACAGGAGAGGGTCCAGGCTTGACCGGCACGGAGGGCCCGGGGTGGCCGTCGGGGGCAGCAGGTCGTGCTCGCTCATCGGTCGCGCGCCCGCGGTCTAGGGGCGGGGTGACGCAGACGCGGGTGCTCACGTAGGGTCTAGCGGGTATCTGTCCGAGTGTTGAGTGGAAGGCAGTGTGAGAGTGAGGCGAGAGGGCTCTAGGTGGGCGGGTGTCGACCTCCGACATGCAAGGTGGGATCTGGTTACCGAGCGTATTGGGTCTAGTGGGGGTCCAGTTTCCCCAGACTCGTCTTGACATGGGTGCAGGATGAGAGGACTAATGAGAAGAGGACTGTTGCTTTTTGAAATAACGGAGAGATGACCATTCGTATCTCATTGAATACCTGTTAATCTTTTTTCATTTAAGTGAGAAACTGCAGTGCAAACAGAAAAAGGTCAGAACAAGTTGAAAGCTAACTGAACAAAAACGTGGTTTCTTAGATAGCTCTTTAACTTCTCTGTCGTACTGAATACAATGTTTGGTTTTCTATTAGCACAGACTTTGAAATTAAGTTTTAACGCTGAAGTTTTAGAGATTTGAACATTTGAAAAATGTTAAATTGAAAATGAAGTTTTACTACTTAATGTTAATGCGTATGACCTTTGGAAACAGGAGTATAGAACAGTGATTTAATATTTCATGTCATCATTGCATAATAAAACGAATTTTCAAATTTCTGTGCTAAAATGGAAGGCCTCAGTGTGTATTGTGATTGGTACTTTTAAGGTAATACTTCAGGATACATTCTACACATATTTTAACGAAAGACTGTGTCATAATAATATAATTTATTATGTATAGGTGTCATAGATGGTAAGATCTCTAATGATTTTAGCGTTGGGGGAATATTTCAGTGTACTTGGGGTCAGAGCTAACTAATAAAGCAAAGATTATTTAAAAAGTGACTTTTTAGTGTTAACAGCTTTAATTACTGTACCTGATACGTATTTGAAATCTAGTGTGCTTGTGAATGGGGCCATATCTTTTTAAAGAGGTGTACTTAGTATATATAGGTTCTTGAAAATTTAGTAATAAAATGGTGCATTTAATTTCATAGTTTTTATTTTGTGGATTGCATTGATTATTTACACATGATTTTTTCTCACATACATATGAGAGGGTGAAAATACTTTGAAAAGACCAAATACTAGATGATTTTAATGGCAGATACTTTTTGTTAACCACGTGTAGTTACTTTCTGAAGTCAAATATAAATAAGTTGCTGATAAATTATTAGCATATTATATATACATTGGGAGCCTGCATTTTCTATAGTTTATATTTCTATAGTGTGTATAGTTTTTCTATAGCTGATATTCAGCTTTCTAATTGTTAAAGTTTCATTCTGTTTTTAGATTTATGAGATTAGAAACCTTAGCATAATTACAAAGAATGTATTTTAGGCAGTTAGTTGAGCTTTCTTAAAGAACTGAAATTTGTTTTGAAACTTGCTAAAAACTTGCCCTGATCAGTTTAATATTATTCTATTTATCCATACTCTGTTTATGTCATTGATAGTATTGTTGAATTGGGAGAGGGATGAGTGCCAAAGCAGCTTTGGGATATGTTTTGAAACTTTAAATTTTACTTTTTATTAGTTAAACTTTGTATTGTTTGCCTCTCGGTGGCATGGGAGGTAAACACTACTTGTATATTTGTGAAATAAATGTGATACAGCTTGTAATTTAAAATTAGATGAGCTAGATGGATGTAATATATGTTTTTTATTTAAGTCAAAATAATCTCAATAAAAATAGTTTGATAATAGGCCCCAAAGGGAAAAAAACCCCTGACAATTATTTTGTGATCTTTTTTAAAGCATTATATTTTAATGTGCATTATCTAAGTCATATATTTTATCCTTTCTCTTACTAGAAGAAAAATTTTTGGAAAAAATTCTAATTATACTGAGATGTTTAAGCTGAAACCTATTTTCCCATTCCAGTTGTTCCTCTTATTTTGCAGATGAGAAAACTGATGTTTGGAGAAATGAAAGGTTTTACATAGGTGATTACTAATGGAAAATTAGTATCCAGTCAAAATTAGAATCCAGTTTTTTTTAAAAATCCTTGGTCTAGTGCTCTTTCTGTTATGAGGAAATATGAATTTGGAATATTCTTCAAGTCGTGAATCTTACTTCCTTTTAGGCTAGAGAGTGGCTTTCACACTTCCTAGCAGAATCCTTGTTTCAGACTCTTAGATGCTTTCGGATGGATGTAGGGCTGTGGTGGAGACCCTATTCTTTTCCAAGAGGCAGAGTCACCTCTGGGGGTCAAGAAGATGCCATAGGACATAGCTTTTAAGAAAGCTATGGGAAAAGCTACTATAGGGAATAGAAATTAGTACATTTTAGTACCTGTGATTCAAAAATTATATTATGTACTAGTGCTAATAAAAATTACGTGCAATAGTTTTCTTAAAAAACTTTTTATTCTAGAATAGTTTTCGATTTACAGAAAAGTTGTGACTATAGTACAGAGTTCCCTTATACCTCATATTCATTTTCCCCTGTTAACGTCTTACATTACTGTGGTATATTTGTCACAATTGTCAACGAATATTGACACATTATTAACTAAAGTCCACACTATATTCAGATTTCCTTAGTGTTTACCTCATGTCCCGTTTCTGTCCCAGGATCCCATTCAGGATACACTGCAATGTGAAATGTTAAAATTTGCTATTACTTTAGTTATATTTAAGTACTTAAGTGTTACAATGGGGCTATGAATGTACATGATTCTAAAATGTCAAAGTACTGAGAGATCAAAAAAAATGGAGTATTTTTTCTTTCATAGGTTTATGTAAGCCATATGGGTAGAAAACAAAATCGAAATAAAACCTAATTACCCTCTTCAGAAGTGGGCATCATTGTATATACTGGAACAAGAACTGTGTTTTAATTCCCCTGCTGCCCCTAATAGATTACTGTGCTATGCTTGGCATGCCATTCAATCTCTTAAGTCTTGCTTTCCCCCTTCCTTCTATACAAAGATTGGACATGATTTTGTTTTCCCCATCTTCAAGTTGAGGACACTTATATATGGGTGGAACTTTGGAATAGTAATAAAACAGATTTGCATGCGTAAAACAATAGAAGAGCTGGACTGTAGTAGTTTAGTGTATTTCCCTCTTGACACTTTACTAATTGGCCTGGTAGTGTTTTCTAGGTCAGTTAAGAACCTGGATGTTCTTGATATACATTTGCTTTGACAATATGATTAAATAATATACAGGTAGTCTTTGCACAGTATTATGGGGGGGGGGGATGGAGGGTAAAAATGACCGTTCAAACTGAAGCTGCAATCTTACTAAGTGAGAAAAATTATGATTATTCTGTGGTATTTGAAAATGTTTGCTAAACCATTAAAAACTTCTTGTGGTTACAAGTATGTAGGAAAGTGAATAAAATAGTAAACTAATATTTGTTTAGTACACTGTAATTTAAACATCAGTGACATTAAGAATTAGAGTGTTTTATTTCTTTATAAAAAGCTTGACAAGAGTAGTTTGAACAATGCTTGCCTTTTTTTTTTTTTGATGTATAACTTATGCGGCACAACCATCTTTTCTATGCTTTGGTGAATTCTCATCCTAAGTTTGGATCAGCTTCCAATGTTTTATCCTTTCTGCCTTCAGTGTTAGGAAATCTCTCTGAGAATTTTCTTTATTGTGAAGTTTTTCACTTCCTCTGGGACATTGTCATCCTTTCCTCATAGTCACTTTCCTCATTTACATCAATAAGCTTACCTTCACAAAGGTCCTTTGGCTGCTCATCTAGAGCCTCTTCAACATTCCCATGGTTGGGTATTTCTTCTATGACTATTTACATTTGATTCAAATTTCACTTCCAGTGTTACCTGTTTCTTTGTTACACTTTCATCTTTGTTGGCTAATTTCCTATTTTGACTATTTTTATAGACTGTCACATAGGTTTACCACTGGTAGACAAGGAGACAACAATACTGTATGCTTTGCTGTCTGTAAGAGAACTGAGTGACAAATACGCACTGACCTATCACCAACAGACTTTGAAAGATGTGAAGTGATTGGCCACTGATAGAATGCTCATCTCTTATTTATATAGTGATTTGTGGACTGAAGAATTAGCAGCAAAGTTTGTACTTTAGGCAATTATTCATAGTTAATATCTGTAGTAACTGAAGTTTGAACTGTGTTATTGGGGGACTGATGTTATTTAACTAAACCATGGTAACCAAAAACCATGCATACGAGGTGTGACAAGTTTGTGAACTTGTTGCAACGATATTGCTAACCTTTTTTTAATTTTTATTTTTTTTATTAGTTTCAGGTGTACAAAGTAATATAATAGTTAGACATTTAAACCCCTCATAAAGTGATAACCCATCCCCCAAGCTACTATCCCTCTGACATCTTATATAGCTGTTGCAGTACCACTAACTATCTTCCCTGTGTTGTACTCAACATCCCATGACTGTATATACGTATATGTTTAGTTACAGTTGACATTCAATATTACTCTACTTAGCTTCAGGTGTATAGCACTTTGGACACAGTCTGTGAAGTGATCCCCCTGATAAGTCCAGTGCCCATGTGGCACCTTACATGATCCTTACGACATTGTTGATTATATTCCCCATACTGTATTAACTGTTAATTTATATTTCTTAATACCTTCACCTTTTTCACCCTGTCCCCAACCCCATTCCCATCTGTCACCCTGATAGATCTAGTACCTATCTGGTACCATACCTAGTAATTACGATATTATTGACTATATTCCTTATGCTATACCGTACATCCCCATGACTACTGTATAACAACCAATTTGTACTTCTGAATCTCTTCTCCTTTCACTCATCCTGACCCCTTCCCATCTTAAAGAAGTCACTCTAAGATTCCTTGTAATACTGGTTTGGTGGTGGTGAACTCCTTCAGCTTTTTCTTGTTTGGGAAACTCCTTATCTGTCCTTCAATTCTAAATGATAGCTTTGCTGAGTAGAATAATCTTGGTTGTATGTCGTTGCTTTTTCATCACTTGGAATATTTCTAGCCACTCCCTTCTTACCTGCAAAGTTTCTGTTGTTCAGTATCAGTAGAACATTCCATTCTGTACATTGGCAAGTTTGTATGTCTGTGGCTGCATTAGTGTTATCTTGTTCTTCCTGGGAAGATTGCTGAGGCAAGGCTTCCCATGAGAATGACCTTGCAGGCTGCAAGGCCCTTGTCAGCTGACAGCCCGCTCTCCACAATGGTTTTGTAGGTTAGTTGTAATTTTGATGTGGTTGTGAGAGAAGGTAAGTACAGCATATACCTACTGTGCCATCTTGGTTGTCCTGATGTTGCTAACCTTTTTTGATATTAGAGGGATTATTCATTATGAATTTGTACCAACTGGACAAACAGTTAATCAAGTTTACTATTTGGAAATATTGAAAAGGCTGCATGAAAAAGATAACCTGAACTTTTTGCCAACAGATCATGGCTCTTGCATCACAATGATGCACCAGCTCACAAGGCACTGTTTATGAGGGAGTTTTTAGCCAGTAAACAAATAACTGTGTTGGAACACCCTCCCTACTCACCCAATCTGGCCCCCAATGAGTTCTTTCTTAACCAGAAGATAAAGAAAATATTGAAAAGAAGACATTTGGATGACATTTAGGACATCAGGTGTAATACGACGACAGTTCTGTTGGCCCTTCCAGAAAGATTTCCAAAATTGCTTTGAAGGGTGGACTAGGTGCTGGCATTGGTACATAGCTTCCCAAGGGGAGTATTTTGAAGTTGACCGTAGTGATATTCAACAGTGAGGTATGTAGCACTTTTTCTAGGATGAGTTCGCAAATATAATTGTCCAACCTCATACAGAAATCATGGAAAAAGCAGAGATTGCTCTAATGTGGAAATATCCACTTAGTATTTATTTGAGGAGCTGTTTGACACAAAACTTCAAAGAAGCAGATATGAGGCATGTAGACTAGAAAAAATAGAATAAAATTCAGTGTTCAAAGTTTGTTAAAGTAGTTGACTTTTAAAGAGCCAATGTATTTATAAATAAATCTTTGAGATAATAGATGGGACTTCAAGACAGGGTTTGAAAATGATTTATTCTTGTTTACAAATTCTTAGCTGATTTGTGTAAGAGCAGATATTATTTACAGTTTTAATTGGAACGCAGCAAAGTTTCAAACCATAGAAGGAGAGAAATCCTTATGGCCTTATATTGGTTTCTATATATGTTGAAATAGTTTTTTCTAATGGAAAGTATATTATGGATCATCTAGACTACAGGCCATGAGCAATGGCAATATAGATATGAAGTGACTTTCACAAGATTGTTTAGCTAGATGAGTCCAGAGCTAGTTTCTTGATTCTACATTCTTTGATGCTCTTTTTGTATCACACTATTCTATAAACTTTTTGGTTGCTTTCATTTAGTGGGAACCCAATGTTATTTATAAATGCCATTAAGGATCAAGACACCTTGATAGAGTCTAATGGCATTATAAGTAAATAAAACTACATGTTCTTTTAAAGAGTGAATGTGTTGAAAGAATAACAAAAAATTTAGGAAGACTGATCTTAGTGGCTAAATATTGGTACACATTTACACAAATCTTTTTTGTGTGCACACACATTTGGTATTGCAGGCAAATATACATATATACATATATGTGTGTGTGTGTGTGTGTGTGTGTATCTATCTATATAAAAATTGTTCCCTTAGTGATTCTTATAAATCAGATTTTCCCTCAGATTTTATTTTGGGGAGGGGACGGGAGTTTATTGGCATCCCTGTGAGGGTATTATAGAAACTCATCTCTGTATTAGGAGTAGGAATCACCACCTGATGAGTTATCTTAAACATTTCCAGTATTGCTCGTAAAATGATTTAGGACATTAAATACTGATCCTTTCCGCCCCCCCTTTCTATTCCCATTCTTCTTCTTTCCCAAATAGGGTGCCTCTGGATAAGATTGTGTATGTTTATCAGATAGGAAGAACTTGGTTCCAAGATTTGTGGGCCTGGGAAGACTGGGCAACCGCTGTGTAACCTGGCCTCCTTATTCTCTCCAAGGGTTTTGAAATGGTTACCAGGATCCTGTGGAAAAAGGCCAGTCCTTTTCACGATGTCCTTGATTACACCTTTGAGTGATGGATCATAAGAAATATGAAGCTTCTAGGAGATGGAGCTGTAAATGAATATTGAGTTTGGTTTCAGGGAGTTACTTGTTTCTACTTTGCTTTTTAAAACACATTCATTGTGATATAATTTACACACCATATTGTTAACCTATTGAAAGTGTACATACAACTCAGTGGTTTTTGTATATTCACAAGTGTGTTCAATCATTACCACAATCATTTTAGAACATTTCTATCACCTCAAAGAAGCGCTGTACCCTTTAGCTTTCACTGCTGTATCTCCCCATCCTCCCCTTTTATCCCCTGGCAATCCCTAATCTACTTTCATTCTCTGTAGATTCTGAACTTTCACATGAATAGGATTATATAGTATGTGGTTTTCTGTGTCTGGCTCCTTTCATTTAGTACAGTGTTTTCAAAGTTTATCCATGTTGCAGCGTGTATCAGTACTTCATACCTTTTTATGGCTGAATAATATTCCATTGTTTATGTATACCACATTTTATTTACCCATTTATCTGTTGATTTATTTGGTTGTTTCCACCTTTTGACTATTATGAGTAATGGTGCTATAAACATTTGTGTACAAGTTTCTGTGTGGCCTTGTTTTATTTTTTTGGGTATATACCTAGGAGTGAAATTACTGGGTCCTATGGTAACTGTTGAATTGAGGAACTGCTAGACTGTTTTCTAAAGGGAAAATATTTTATATTCCCACCATCATCAGTGAACAAGAGTCCTATGATTTCTCCACATCCTCACAAACACTTACTGCTTGACTCTTTTATTCTAGCTATCCTAGAGGGTGTGACATGGTATTTCATTGTGGTTTTGATTTACATTTCCCTGATGAATGTTTTTTGAGCATCTTGTCATGTGCTTATTACCTGTCTGTATATCTTATTTGGAGAAATGTCTATTCAGATCCTTTTTTCATTTTTTAATTTTTTTTTTTTTTTTAGCTGTTGAGTTGTAAGAGTTCTTCATATTCTAGATGCAAGTCCATTATCAGATATATGGTTTGTAAGTATTGTCTCCCATTCTGTAGGTTTTTTTCATTTTCTTGGTGGTGTCCTTTGAAGTGCAAAAAGTTTTAAATTTTAATAAAGTTCATTTTGTTTTTTTCCCTATTTTATTAGGATGCAAATTCAGGCTTTTGATATGTACTTCATCATCTAGCTGACTGTTTTAAAAATATGTTGACATAATGTGCATTCTAATTGATGATTTGGTGATTATTTTACATGATTACCATTATGATAGAGGGTAGGTCTAAGCACTACCTTGCCAGGTGTGAGGTTAAACCTTACATTAAAAAAAGTTATATAGTCAGATATCAGGCATACTCCAAGCAGATTATTCTTTGTAAGTACTGTGATTATGCCATAGATTTTTCAGTCTAGTAATTGGAATGTTATTGAAAATGCAAGCAATGCATAGCCTGGTGTACTCTTTGTTATTTATGCTAGTGTCACCTGCTACGCAAATTACAAGTTTTGGTTTACTCAACAGTGTTGATGTAGTTAGTTATTTCCTGAGAGGAAGTATTTATATTATTGAAAAGTATTTAATTTTCTGAAGTGTGTACCATACAAGCAGTGCTTTGGAGGGATTTTTGTTTAATATGATTTGGAGGGATATTTACTCATTTGTTTCATATGATATTCTGACTTTGGAAACTAACTGCAGCATCGTAGACTCAGAGGAGAGCATACTCATTTAAGTGTTCTCTGTAAGAAGACGACCTCACATCTAGAGTGTACAGGTTTTGCACTCCAGATTCACCCTTTTACAAATCAAATTCATCCTTTTGCAAATCAAATTCACTCTTTTGCAGATCAAATTCACACTTTTGCAAATCAAATATACCCTTTTGCAAATCAAATTCATCCTTTTGCAAATCAAATTCATCCTTTTGCAAATCAAATTCACCTTTTGGAAAATCAAATCCATCCTTTTGCAGATCAAAAATTTCCACAAAAATGTTTTCATAATCTTTGTAATAAAAATAAATCCAATGTTGTTATTGTTAAAATTAAACATTTTATTGCATGTATTTAATAAACATAAAATATTTAACATCAGAAATACTTACAGCTTCATTTATAATGTTTCTGCTGCTGCTCATGGTAATGCCATGTGCATATTCATAAAATAATTATGACCATCTGTAGAAGTAATAGTTGCAATGGAATGAATAACATCTACTAAATGTTCATGGTTTGATGGGTCAGCCAAAATATTTGAGTATAAGTAAATAAGCTATAAGTAAATATTTCTGACGTTAAATAAGTGTTTTATGTTTATTATTAAATACCTGCAATAAAATGTTTAATTTTAACAATAACTTAACATTGGATTTATTTTTATTACAAAGATTAAGAAAACATTTTTGTGGAAAAATTTGATCTGCAAAAGGATGAATTTGATTTGCAAAAAGGTGAATTTGATTTGCAAAAGGGTGAATTTGATTTGCAAAAGGATGAATTTGGAGTGCAAAACCTGTATGCCATTCCTAATTTTACTTAAAAATTTGTACTAGAAAGGAACAAGAGTATATTGTAGATTACCGAACTTTCCTCCTCTCCCTAGTTTATTCTAAGGGAATTATCCCTTCCTAGTTTTCTAGCAAACATTGTTAGCTGCTTTTCTGGAGAATTTTTAAGTATCTTCTGTATTCTCCCTTGATCAGGGAGATACGAGGTCTGATCAAAAAACACAGTGAATGTTTAAATAAAAAAAATTATTACAGTAAAAGACATTGCCATTACTCCCCATTAAAATACTCCCCCTCAGTTCGAACACATTTATCCTGTCATTCTTGACACTTTCTGAAGCAGTTCTGGAAGTCCTCTTTCATGAGCTTCTTTAGTTGCGCTGTCATGGCTGCCTCAATGTCCTGAATTGATTCAAAACGTTTTCCTTTCATGGTCATTTTGACTTTGGGGAAGAGCCAGAATTTGCACGGTGCCAGATGTGGTGAATAAGGTGGATGAGGACACATTGTAATGTTTTTATTTGACGGAAAGTGCCGTACTCTGCAGAAGCAATGTGTGACACGGAGCAGTTGTCGTGATGGAGGATGAAACTGTTCGCCCACTTCATGTTAATGCATTGTTCGTGATCCATGATTTACAGCACACTTTAAAACACACCTTCTCTTAACTGTAGCTCACACACGACTGACTGCACTAAACAAGTTGAAACTGTTACTAAGGTTCAACAGCTCCGCGCAGCTTCCCATATTGAAGATTCTTGCCTTTCTGTTGTTGGCACTCAGCAGTAGCATTCACTATAGTTTCTGATCACACCTCATATAATTATGTACAAATACAATTTTTCCACAGTTCTACTACCAGCTTGTGTTTAGTATGTTGTGTTTTTTTTTTTTAGATTTTATTGGGGAAGGGGAACAGAACTTTATTGGGGCACAGTGTGTACTTCCAGGCCTTTTTTCCAAGTCAAATTGTTGTCCTTTCAATCTTAGTTGTGTAGGGTGCCGTTCAGCTTCAAGTTGTCCTTTCAGTCTTAGTTGTGGAGGGCGCAGCTCAGCTCCAGGTCCAGTTGCCGTTTTCTAGTTGCAGGGGGCGGAGCCCACCATCCCTTGTGGGAGTCGAGGAATTGAACTGGCAACCTTGTGGTTGAGAGCCCACTGGCCCATGTGGGAATTGAACCGGCAGCCTTCGGAGTTAGGAGCATGGAGCTCTAACCGCCTGAGCCACTGGGCCGGCCCCTAGTATGTTTTTAATGTTATTTTTTGATGGGTGTATAATAACATCATAACTCTTTTAGCTTGCATATTTTTCGTGTTTGGTTTATTTCCCTGTGGAATTAGCAGTTGTATTTCAGATCTATGAAATATATATTGTCCACTTACTACTTGGTCATTGATATTATGGGGTTTTTCATAGTTTAAAAATCAACTTGAAAATTTTATACCTTATATTTTATTTTGCCCTTTGTTTTGATTTTTTATTTTTTAACTTCTTGAGATTGGGTCATGTCTGATGCTGTGAATCAGTGCTCCAAATGTAGTGAGGGCAGTTAAATGGGGAGGAAAACTAAATTCCCACCTTTCAGTGCAAGGAATAGCAAAGAATTACTGGCTGTCTTTAATCTGCCACAGGATATGATTCTTGACTATTTTGATTGAGAGTTAATACATAAAAGAATCATGACTTTTTAAGAGTAAAACAACGTAAATTGCACAACACTAAACCTGCATTTAATCTTTGATTCAAAAGGCATTTCTGGCATCAGTAAATAGGTTGTTTCGCTTAAAAATCTGTTTGTGTAACTTGTTTTCATGGAGTTGAAGAATCCTAAATTTAGAAGGAGTTTTAGAAATATTGTGGTTAAGTGGGGATTCTGAACCAGAAGATAGAGATGGGGGGCAGAGACAAAGCAACAGGATTTCTTCTTCCTGCTCCTTTTTTTTCTTTCTCCCATTCCAGTAGATCTCCCTCCTATACTATGCTCCTATGTGTTGGTCATTGAGATATGCTGAAGTGGACAAAGTGTCATACATCATTGTTGTAATTTAATTTAGTCCCTCAGTTTACATCGAAGTATGCAAAGTGGAAAAAGAAAACACTATTTGCCCATATTCATCTGACTAGTTTTGTGGTAAAGCAAAACTACCACTTTATGAAAATTTCATGTTGCCTTTTTTTTTTTCTTAGCACTTCTCATATTCTAATTGATTTCTGTGTCTTGCTTCCATTTTAAACCGTAAGCTCCATGAGGGTGGGGACTGTGACTATCAGTGGTAGATCCCATTGGCCTACCACAGTTCCTGGCTTGTTGACATTTAATGGTTAATTGGAAATAACTAAAGCCACAGAATTAGAATAAGAGAATGAACCACAATTTTCTTACTTGAAGCACTTAACATTTCTTCCTTGATTATTCTCTTGATTGGTCTTTCATCACAACTCAGGTTATTCTCCCTATCTTTCTGTCAAGTCTATGAAATTTATGTTTAAAACCCCTTCCTGGATCCTCAATGCTGCTAGTAAAGTCTGAATTTGTAAGCGCACGTGCCCTTCTTGTGTTGAGCCCTGCCTTCCAGGCAATTTTGGGCTCTTTGCTCATTTCTACTTTGCTACCCTCAAACACTCATTGCCTACCACTGTCCCATTGTCTCCATTTTTTTTTTTAATTTAAATTTTTGGTAATGTTCCCCTGTTATTTTGAAATGAAAGATTTTAAACACCAGAAAAACTTGTGAGTACACATGTACCCACCCCAGCTCTCTCAAATTCTAATAAATTATTTTTGCTTCAGGTTGTTTTTTGCAGAAATAAAACATTACCAGTATCCTTCCAAGTACTAGGCCCCCTTCTCTTTGTCCAGAGGTGATCACTGTCATGATTTTGGTGTGTATTTCATAAACATCTTTATACTTTTGCTACAAGTGTATGTACTCATGAACAGTATAAAGGTCTTTATATATAATCATCCCCCACTTAGTGATGGGGATGTGTTGTGAGAAATGGGTTAGGCAATTTTGTCACTATTCAAACATAGAGTATACTTACACAAACCTAGATGATATAACCTGTCACTGTAATTTTACTTGCTGTTATTTTTATACAGTTGGCAGCACAGTATGTTTGTTTATACTAGCATCAGCACAAACACATTACACACTATGATGTTAGATTGTTACGACCTGACTAGGTGTTAGAATTTTTCAGCCTCATTATAATCTTAAGGGACTGTCATCATATATGTAGTCTGTCATTGACTGAAGTGTCCTTATGCTTGACTGTAAAGCTTTTTTGGTTTATTTTTTTCTTTTTAATTGTGGTAAAATATGCACAACATAAAATTTACCATGTTAAATGCCTTTAACTATACAATGCAGTAATGTTCAGTATATCCACATTGTTGTGTAACCAATCTCCAGAACTTTTTCATCTTACAAAACTGAAGCTATACACTCATTAAACAGCATGTTTTAAAATTTTAGCATTGATTAATACTTGTAGCTCTAAGTCTTTGATTTTAATTGCAGCAGTATTCTGTCATTGATTATACCATGTTATGCTTAGATTTTTTTTCTCTCTAAAATTTTACTATTAGAAATAATGCACAATAGTTTGGTGTTTACCCAGAGGGTAAGAGGTGGTAGATAACGGTAAAAGGGATCAAATATATGGTGATGGAAGGTGACTCTGGGTGGTGAACACACAATATGATATATAGATGATGTACACCTGAAACCTATGAAACTTTACTAACAATTGTCTCCCAAATTATTTAAAAAAAAAAAAAAGAAAGCGAATGTTTAGTTAGCATTCTTGTTCCTGCCTTCCTGGGAGCACTCACATGATTTTGTCTTGCTTTATGCCTGGATCTCTGTAATTATTACCAGTTTCCTCACCAAAGTAGTTGTAGCAGTTTAATATTAACCTCAGCAGTGAATGAGCTTCCAATCTCTAGATCCTTGTTAAACCAGGCTTAATATTTGTCAATCTGATGGATAGTCATTATGGTTTTAATTCATGTTTTTCTGATGACTGTTGAGGTTGAGCATCTTTTTATGTTTATTGTCATTCCTGTTTCCTCTACTGTGAACCTTCTTATTCTTTTGTCTTTTCCTTGTTGATTCATAGGATGAGTTCTTTCTATATTTTGGATGCTAACATTTTACCTGTTATGTTACTCATACCATCTTTCAGTCAGTGGCTCTTTTCATTTGTCTTTTGTTGAGCTTTTTTTTTAGTTTATCAATTTTTTGGTTTGTGCTTTAAAAAAATTTTTATTTAAGAAATCCTTTCTTATATCCCAAGGTCATAAGGATATGTCATGTTTTCTTAAAATTTATGTTTTGTTCTTCATATTTAGGCATTAATCTGCCTAGAATTGATTTTTATGTACACTGAGAGATCTAATTTTATTTTTCTATGTGGATAAAAATGTTCCAACACTGCTAACTAAACAGTCCATTCTCTCCCTGTTTTTTCTTTTCCTTTTGAATTAATTTGGGATTTACAGAACAGTACGTAAACAGTACAAAAAAATTCCTATATACCTTCACTCAGATTCATGACATGTTAATATTTAATGTTTTTGCATGCATTTGCATGTGTGCTTTCTTCCCCTTTTCCTCTCCCTCCACATAGAGACCATTTTTTTCTGGACCTTTTGGGAGTAAGTTATAGATATAATGTCTTTTCCCTCCTAAGTACTTCACTGTGTATTTACTGAAATACAACAATATAATTCTCTGTGTATGTACTGAAAATACAACAATGTAATTCTCTTCCATTACAGCAATGTAATTGTCAAAATCAGGATATTAACATCGATACAGACTTTTATTTATAGGCCCTATTCAAATTCTACCATTTTCCAACTAATGCTTTTTAAAGCAGAATACTAATTTTTTTTTTCCCTTGATACATGAGTCAGGTTTACATTTGGTGTTTCTAGTCTCCTTTAATCTGGATTTCTGCTGACTTTTAATGCCTTTATTGTATATCCTTGTTTTCATATATGCATGTATTATCTGTTTTGAGGCTTTTCTTTCTCTTTAGTCTATTTGTCAGTGCCTGCCCTAATTTCGCATTATCTTAATTTTTTTGGTTGATGATAAAGTCTTAATATCTTCTCCAAACTCTTGCCTCTTAGGTCTTCTGTAAGAATATTAGTCAAGTTCTAGGGACAATACTATTGGAATTTCAGTTTAAATGGAAAGAATCTGTAGGTTAATTTGAGGAGAATTTACATCTTTGTAGTGAGTTTCTCATGTAGCTAGATTACCCTGTTTATTCGACTTTTTGATGTTCTTAAATTATGTTTTGTAATTTCTCTACTGACATCTTACATATTTTCACCCACTCTTCACCTTGATGGTTTTTATTCTTTATGGTGTACCTGGAGAATTTCTTCTTTAAGGCGACCTTGTCTTCTTTTGGGGTTCTCCTTTCTAGGTGTTACCATAATACTTTTCACATTGTAGTGCTGTCTCTTTAATTGTCCTCCTCTCATAGATTGTAAATTTCTTGAAGGCAAAAAGGTTCTAGTCCTCCTGGTATTAAGTGCCTAGCATAGTAATTGCCTCTAGTAGTAGTCAAATGTTTACAGAGTGAAGGAATGAATATAAAAGTAAATGGATGACAAAATACAGGTCTCCCAATATTTTGCTGCTTAAAGTGTGTCCCTCTACATGGGTGTTTCCATAATTTTTTCAGGAGATAAGATAAAAAAAAATTTGAGTATTAAATTTCTGAAAAGTTAGGAAATATTACAGAGAACTTTTATAAATACTTCTATTAAGATGATTTTAAGCACTGCAAAGCCAGAAGATAAGTCCCTATTTCTGGGGCTTAAATTTTAAAAATTTCTTTAGTGTTTTCATTTATATAGCAAATTTTAACAGTTTTTTTTTCATATGTACTGTATTTTAAGTTGTACATATTATGTAGTCTCCCTGATTTTTTCCCCCTGGATTTTGAGATGTAGTATACAGGAACAGAAAGAGTGTTGTACCCAGGTTGGGAAATTTGATTTTAGTTTTGACTCAGCTACTAGTTTGCCATGATCTTAAATGAGTTACTTCGTGTCTTTGGTCTTTATAAAATGTGGCTATATCTGCTCAGCATACCTCAAAAGATTTTTTCTGTATTCAGATAGATGGCTGTATGAGAAAGTACTTTGAAAACTGTAAAATGATGTTTATGTTATTTCCCTGGATAGAAGTATTTTGCTTTGAATACACCCAGTAAGTGTTATATGGAAATCTTTTTAAGAGAGTTCAGAAAAGGATTTATTTTGTAAAAGTTGCTCCCACAGTTGTTCAGGGTATGTTCCTCATCTTCATTAGATTTGCAGTGACTGGGGACAGTTTAGCAGGAGCTATAATAGTTAGAGAAGTGAGTGCTATCCAGGACTAGTTGGGTTCCATGTGGAGGCATTGGAAAATAAATGACTCCCCCACTCATTCTCCATGTTGTTAGATTTAACTTTATGAAATTACTGTTTCTGTTGGTTAAAAAGATGTCTGAATAGCAGCAGTTTCTTTCATAAGTTCAACCCACTAATTTAAGTCTTAGTTTTCTTACCTTGTGAAATGGTGATGTTAATAAGTTAAAAACAAGGTGAGATTTAATGAAATACTTTTACTTGTAAAACTTATTGCAAATGTCTGTCACATAGATGCTCGATAAATACAAGTTATTTTTAACCAAGGCAGCTTGTTGGAGGTTTGAGGGGAACTCAGTATTCCCAGAGTGCAGCAGGAGGGACTTTTCACCACTTCCATCTTAACAACGCCGCTCAGGTTTATTGAAGAGTGACAGAAACCCATATGCCTGAGAGAACTCTGTAGGGGTCAGGTAAGCAGGCTGGCCACCCATAAGCTGGTTGTGAACCTGGAAGGGCCAGTGTTCCCACGGCATATGTGTTCCAGATACTGTCTTCCATAGTTCCTCAGACACTCTGGGCAGTGGGGTGAGGGGAAAGGGACCTGTAGCCAACCTGCGTGTTCATAAGGACCAGCTAAAGTAGGGTTTGCTAAGCAAGAAAAAAATTTATTCCATTCCTACAGGTGTTTTCCTTTAATTTTTGAGTAGATGATGATTCATCAGGTCAAAAACTGAGTGTCCCTATCCGTGTCTTCAAACAAGATTCTTCTGAATCTACACTGCTCTCTTCAAAACTGTATTACCTCTCATCCTTTTTTTTAGTGTTCAGAACTTTCTTAAAGATAATTAGTTGCAAACTGATAATAAATTTGCTTTGCTATTGTTTCTCATATGTTTATATGGATAGATTGACAGATTTATTACTATTCAAGGTCTTATTAATGCTTTTTTCCCCTATAACTGTTTCAAGTTAGAAAATTTATAACTAAATTTGTACTAAAATTTATGAGTTAAAATTGGGAAATTCTTATTTCTAATAAACACATTCTAATGTTTGTTTAGCAATCTTTGCACATTTATTTGGCATTGTGGGAATTAAAGGCAAATGATTAGGCATCTGATATCCTTGAGATTAAAAACTGGAAGCATGCTTTCTAGGTTGTTTGCATTCATAGTTTATCAGTTATTTTTGTCTTATTTCTTATTAGTGGAAGTTCATTGTAATGGTAATGTAAAGGGGAGACTAGATTAGTGGGAAGCCTGGAGACTTGGGTTTTTGACTTGGTTTGGCGACTAACTAGTAGCTAAGTGACTTTAGGATTATCACCTAACATTTTTTGGTGATAATTTTCTTTCCTCTGATGTGTTAGGTTTTGGACTGGATGATCTCTGAGGTTTTTCTGGACTTAAAAAATTGGTAGCATTTAAAGAGTTTCAGCTAGAAAGGGTGTGTATATGAAGATCCCAAACTAAAAGTATTAAAATATTTAAAACTATTAAAAAATAACACACACACACACACACACACACAGACACACACGACAAGCAGAACTATAGAAAAATGCCCATAGATTCAAGAGATCTAGAAGGCAGCTAATGTACATACTGCAGCTTTTGTGGAGCAACATCCCCATCTTGTGGCTTTGTTCTCTTCACAAGCATTAGTGGTTGGTTGAAATAAAACCAGAATGCCCTAGCCCTGAATTTGAAAATATAGGTAATAATTTTTTTGTTTGTTATTGAGTCTTATACTTTGAAAACAAAATAGTCTTAGCTGCTATAACCTTTTAAATGTTATCATTGCCAATAATTGGTCCATTAATCTTAGAACTGTTTTCCCAGAATGCTATATAGAGATGATGAAAAGTTTAGGAGTAACTAGGCTTATCGCTTTTATGGCACTGATGTAAGGAGAGACATTAAATTATACATTGTTTACTTTGTAGTTTTAGATGCTCGTAATGGTTACCTGACTGAATTGGTTATAAAAAGGAGGCAATGAAATTCAACATAACTTTAGAATTATTTTTGGGGAATGACTTCATAATTGTAAAGGATAATGAAGCTCATTTAAGATTACTTTAAAAAGCAATTCAATAGCAATATATTGTGGAGATCATAACTGTACAGCTATAGGAAAATAGCAGTTGTCCCAGTGTTATGTGGATAGAAACACAGCTTAGGATAAAATTTCCAGGGACCACTCTACAGGTATGAAAAACTTTTATTCTCACACGGTTTAGATGGCGGTAAGTAGAGTTTTATGTAATTCTACTTAATATGGACACTAAAATGATTATAGCCAACATTTATTGTTTCAGATAGATTACCGTTAATTTTCACAATGATTTTGTGAGGTAGAAACTATGGTTATCTCAGTTTTACAGATGAGAAAACTGCTATGGGTCACATGTCACGTGAGCAGTAGAACTGGGCACTGGACCTGGGCAGTCTGACTCCTAGATCTGTGCTAGAATAAGCTGCCTTTGAAGCTTGTATTGCATGATACTACAAGCAGTGGTTAATGGTTAAGAGTGACTGGTCTAGAAACTGGTAGGTCACATAACTTCTTCAAACGTCAGTTTCCACAACTGTAAAATTGTTGCTTTTAGGAATAAATGGGATAATTTATTTAAAATAGCATACAATGTATGCTAAACAAATGGTTATTAATAATCACAGTAGTTGTAATAATGACTACTCTTGTTTTTGTGATCCATAACAGCTCCATATTTCTGTGGCCCAAGATTTTCAAGCATTTTATATGAAGCTCAGTGTATAAAGTGGGTAGTGTTTTAGTTTTAAGTTACAGTAATTATTGGCTTTTCATTGTATGTCCAAAAGGATTACTGTGAATTAGTAAGTGAAAGAGATGTTTTGGTTTCAGCAAGACAGAAGTACAAAATGACAGTCTTTTTAAAGGAGATGTCACTTCTTTGTGCCTCAGTTGTGTGTGTGTGTGTGAGCGAGAGAGAGCGCTCATGTAAGCACATGCTTGCTACAGAGCCAAAGAGAGAGGATTCTGAGGGCATTTACCTAATTTTTTCAGGACTTGTTCAGTGGGGCTGGAGGGTGTTTCATGTTAGATGCTGTTGTGAACAGTGAAGACCACAGGGTCCATTTTTGGAGAAGCCAGTAATCCTAGGAAAGGTTGTGATAAATTGGAAGAATCATGGTTTGATTCCAGGGATTGGAGGTCAAAATGATGCCAAAGACCAGGTTTAGTGAGAATGAGGGAGTGGGAAACTGTGAAAGGCTAGGAGATTCTAGGAAGAAGGATATCTGTGTTAAGATTTTAGAAATAAAGCACGGAGTGATAAAGTTAAAAGTTAAAGATGTACAGGTGTGAGAAAGGTTTGTGGATTGTGTATAGTTTGCAAACAGGTGAAGGACGTGTCCTAAGAAAATGTTATATTCATAAGGATATTTGTTCTCAAATCAAGTAACTACCAAGTGAGGATTAATGATTATGTGCTTGTGCTGACATAGGAGAGGTAGGACCCCATTGGTTAGGGATGAGACTAGGAAAAAGATTGGCTGTGGACCGTGGATGGGGCTGCTTTAGCATTCTAGAAGATAGTACCTTTTAGTGCATTTTGAAAGATTAAGATAATTCTATTCTTTAAAAATCATTAGAGAGTATATTTTAATGAAATGGAACTTTTATGAACTTATTGGTCATGCTTCTTAATTTGTTGCAATGTTCTTGGCTAGAACAGAAATCTCAGCTATTCACTATATATAATGATTTCATTATGATTAACTTATGTCAGTATAAAATTAATTAGGAATTTGTATATATGTTTTATACTTCTGTTAATGTATGATACAGTGCTTTCTTTAGTGTTTTCATTTTAAGAGATTGTTAGATTCAGCATTTTCTGGGTCACAATGGTTTTTAGAGGCAATTTGGTCTTTTGGGGAAATAATTTATAAAGGTTAACTTGGAAAAAGCTGAATTTGAATATATGTAGCACTTAAAATTATGAGGTTTTTACATTTACATTGACATTCTTTTGTATAGGAGTTAAAGTTCCTCGTAATTTTCGCTTGTTGGAAGAACTTGAAGAAGGACAAAAAGGAGTAGGCGATGGTACGGTTAGCTGGGGCCTTGAAGATGATGAAGATATGACACTTACAAGGTGGACAGGCATGATTATTGGGCCACCAAGGGTCAGTGCTATAAATTATATATTTTTTTCTGTTAATATTTATCTACATTTTAGAGTAAGCATTTTATAATACTGATGTTAAAATAATTATAACAACTGTAAGTTACTCCTTGTTTATTTTATATACTTTTATTGATGCTTCCCATGTGCAGGGTATAATACTTGACTTTCTGGAGGATTGGGGGGGGAAGATTGATATGGTCATTGCCATCAAGGTGTTTGCAGTTTAGTAGAGAAGAAAAAAATAAGTATGAATGACAGATTCTAAATATGGCAGAGAAAGTTCATTATGGGACTTTAGAATATGTTTCTTCTAGCTGGAATAATTGAGGAAGGCTGAACAGTGGAGGAAGTTGCCTTTGGAATGAGCCTTAAAGAACTGACTGGTAGGATTTCAGAAGGTGGTGATGGGGATGGAGAACATCCAGATAGAGAGGAGAAAAGGTGAGGAAATGGAGGGGATATTTGGGAAAAGCAAACAGTATTTTGACATAACATATTACTAACCCACTATATATAACAAAGAGTTTCTAAATTGGTTTCTGATGAGTGCACATTGCTATTTGCTGTCTGCTGTTTGACTTGCCATGTAAATGCTATAGGGCTCAGTTTCTTCATGTATAATAAAATATATTGAAAAATCTATGATTCTTACATACAATATTTTCTAGTGTTGCTGGCAACATGCCCATTGTATTTTATTCTCAGGTCTTTCTCAAGTTTATGAAGTTTTATTTTTACTCAAAAATTTTTCAGATTGGGAAATTTTTTTCTACATTCCATTGCTTATTCAAAGGTCCTATTTACCGCGCTCCCTGCAGTGAGTCTTTGAAATATGTATTGTGTGATGTTTTGACTTGCTGGGAAGAACACAAATTTGAAAGTTGTTGTTAGTCGGGTTTTGTTTACTGTTTGCTACCTTGTGATGAGAACATTTCACCTGTTTTCCTGTTGGGTGGAATGTTTTCCTATTGATTATTACAAAAGAAAAATGGATCAGTTAATTAGCAATGTTAACTTTAAAGAGTAAATTAATGTATGTTTTATATTTTCTGGTATTCCTTTGTAAAATTTGTGCACACTGTTGAACTAACAAACTCTCCCCGCCCCGCCTCACTCTGATTTTTCCATAAGACATTGAGAAAGGAAATACAATATTGATGGTTAGAATTTTTGATGTGTTTTATAACTTGTTATTTGTAATGAAAACCTTGATTTTTCACTGCCTGTGAACATTATTACCATGGTCTGTTTGGTAAAAAAAAAAAAGTCCTCATAATTTGCAAACATTTTTACTTAATAAATAGTTTGAACATTTGGCAGTCTAAACTTGATGGAGTATGAATTTGAAATTATTTAGATTTGTTTTTTTCCCCAGCCACTACCTCTAATGGACTTTAAACTTTAAGAATGTTTTGGAGCTTGTGTATGAGTTCCTTAGTGATTGTTATGGGCTGTTTCATAGTACAGTTCCCAAACGTGAAGAGCCGCTCCCATTGATCTCTCATCCAGTTGTGGACAACAGCAGGACTGTCCAGACTGGGCCCTTTCCTAGTATTGCTGAACTGCAGGAAGCTCCCAAGTCCAGGCTGTGCCCATTGTGGTGCAAAGGCTGTTCTAGCTTGTACAGAGGGCAGGGCCTGCTCCACAAGGGGGACATAGAGCAGATGCTGCCAACTTCCGTGCCCGGCTTCTCTTCCAGTGGGACCTCTGCTTTCTATGGGTGGTAGTCTTGGAGCACCCTCTCACTTTTTTTGGGTAACAGAAAGAGGCAGGAGGGAAGTACCTTGCAAAGGCACAGTATTCTTCCCAAGCAAGACTCTTCACCACCCAATGATTTTTTGCTTGGCATCCTTTCTCCAGTTATTTTCCTCACTGAAACATGTGGGACTGGGTGAAGGTGAGTGGCCACAGCAATCACTCATTTGCCATTTAATAAAACCTGCTGAGGTTGGTGTCTCACTTTAGTTGTTTTCTCTTTAGAAGATACCATATTTAGAGCAATTTTGTCTCCAGCTTTAGGTATCTACATCAGCCAGGATAATAGGACAATTCTTACCGTAACATACTGTTCCTTGTGAGCTGTTTATTTTTTATGTATTTACTGATTAAGATTCCTGTTGTTTTGTGTTATTCCTGTATCTGTTTGGATTTATATGATTAGCAATTTTGTTTTTCCATATATGTTTGTATGTGAAATTTTCTGAAGAATTTAGCATTAGAGGTTTAGTTACTTACATGTATGTTAAGTTTCCTTATTTGTAAATAGAAGTACTATACCCATCTTCAGAAGTTTTGAGAATTGAATTAATAATTAGATAATAGGTGAGTACCTGACTAGAGTACATACTTAGTACATATTAGTTCCTTTTACTACTCTGTTTTTTATTTTACTCTTTTGTTAGATAATAGAAAGACTTGGCTGTTAACTTAAAATTTAGAGGTGAAAAGAAAAATTAACCCAAAGGGTCAAGTTAGGATGATGTTTGCTGTAAGCACTGAATTAGATCAGTAGGCTAGCTTAGAGTTTTTTAACATTTTTTTTTAATTGAGGTATAATTTACATATAGTGAAACGCATAGATCTTATCAGGAGTTTTGACAAACGTACTTTGTTACTCACACCCTTAATGAGATATAGAACATTTCCATCACCCCAGAAAGTTCCCTGTGCTCCTTTCCATTCCCATCCTCACTGTAACCAGTATTTTGTGCACCCTAGAATAGTTTTGACTGTTGTAGAACTTTGTATAAGTTGAATCATGCAGTGTGTACAATTACCAGTCTACTTCTTTGACTCAGCATGTCTCAGAAGTTCACCTATGTTGTTCCATGTGGTAGTAGTGTTTCTTTTTATTACTATTATTATACTGTATGGATATACCATAATGTGTTCATCAGTTCTCTTGTTCATGGGCATTTGGATTTTACCTACTTTCTGGCCATTACAAATAAAGGTGGCATATGATTACCTTTAACATTATGGAATTTCTTGGGGGCTATAATATTTGGGGCCCCCAAATATGGGGGCTATTATTTCTATGGGGGCTATTATTATTGTTATTATTGTTATCTTTTTTAAAGAAAATTTTCTAGAGAGGCTGATGTGCATCCAAATTGGAGGACGACAGACTAGATGATTTCTTTGAGCTCTGTCTGATTTTAGTCCTTTTTATACATATCAAAGGTATTATTAGTATGTTTGCCATTAAACTTGGATGAGCTTTATACAGCTGTTTCTTTTTTTAAATATTAAAATATTTAATATGTATACAAGATTGTTGAATACCTTTTAAATTACAGTAGTTTAATATCCCAGTTCTGACCTCCACTTGGGAATAACTCTTACTTAAGGGAAAGGAAACTATAGGTCAGTTTTGGCAAGTGAAATCTGTAGGCAAATGGTTCCCCCACTCCAGGTTTATTATAGAAACCAACAGGCATTACATTTGTTCCTTTTATTTATTTTTGACTTTCTTGTTTTAATTGTATAACAGTAAGTTAATCAAGTGAACAAAATCCATAAGGATAAAGAAGAATTAGTTATAGGCATGAAAGTAAGCCCTGACTAATCTAGAAGCAGTTAAATCTGGTAGCTTTAAAATGACTTTTTAATAATGGTAATATTAAACTTCTCGATTAAGAAACCCCATTTTAAAATGATGTGGAAATATAAAGTTTACTATTTTATCTCTGAATTCAGATAATAGAATTTAATGATCCACGAAATTAATGAAATAGTAATGTAAATATAACTAATAAGAGGCATGAAATAATTGTTTTATTGTAAGATGGTACAATATAGTGTTTTCCCTCTTGCTGGAAGTTACTGATTGCCATATAAGTGGGTAGCCATATAATTTGTTGTCCAACCAGACCATTTTGAGAATAAAAAGAAGCACTATTAATAAAAGAAGCATTAGAACAGAAGGAATAAATAGAATTTTCCTAGATGAATGGGAACCTTTATGTATGCGTGACACAGTCAAGTCGTCTCTCCCCCGACAGTGCGAACTTTTTTAGTACAACCTGAATTTGTGGTTTTAGTACAACCTGAATTTAGTACAAACTGAAAGTGGTTTGCTTTTTCCTTTTAATTTGTTACAGGCATTGATTGTATCACAAAAAGCAAGTTATGATCATTTTGATATGACTTTGTAGAATTATTTTATAAAATCTTTATTTTTAAGTATGCTTGCTGCATTTTTTTCTAACCATGTAGGTCAAATAAATTTGAATATAGAAAAGTAAATTCTTGATCACATACACAGTAATATCAAGTACATTCACATTGTACTTTTCCTTTTTATTAGCACTTGAATATTATTATTGTTATTATTTTTTGCCTTCCAGACAAATTATGAAAACAGAATATATAGCCTGAAAGTAGAATGTGGACCTAAATACCCAGAAGCTCCTCCATCAGTTAGATTTGTAACCAAAATTAATATGAATGGAATAAATAATTCCAGTGGAATGGTAAGTTAAAGTAGTTGTTTTTTTTTCCTTATATAACCTATAATATATAGTAAGGAGAAAGTTAAAGAAAAAAAGAACCTTTGTTTAGCTGAAAGTCTAAAGAAGTTTATCTTATATTGTTTTTCTTTCATAAATCAATCTATCCTTAAAAACCTTCATGTACCAGCCAATATAGATGAGATAGTAACACTTCTCTTAGGGTTTTATTAATTGCGTCAGTAGTCCTATTTCATTGAATCTTTATTTGGTGAAAAGATGACCATTATTATTATTTTTAATGTTGTTTTTCTTTAGGGTTAAGTTATATTTGGTGAGATTAAAAGGATGAGTATTCACGAAGAGGAACTTTTCTTTGAGTAACAAGTATGTCTGTATTGGAACACACAGTCATAGTTGAGCACTGTTGTTTATTTAAAGCAAATAAACAAAACATACAGTCTATCTGACTCACACAAGAATGTTAGTGGAAATAGCTCAATTTCCAGTATGAATAGATTGTTAGGTTCATGTTAAGACTTTAAAATTCAGGCTCTCAAGGTGTCATGTTGAGAACACATTTAAATGCAAAATAGGCATACATGTTGGGAAGCATTATAACATAATAATAATAAAATGAACATCATCCATCTTAGGAAATAGAATGTTACCAATATCCTTAACTTATGTGCTCCTCCACATCCCATTTTGTGTTCTCTTTTTCCACCAATGATAATTAACATCTTGAAAATTTTCTTTTACATTTTCTTCTTTACAGTTTTACCTAATGTATCTCATATGTACACCTGTCCTCCCGTACTCTTTCCTTACCTTTCCTTTCTCTTCTCTTCTCTTCTCTTCTCTTCTCTTCTCTTCTCTTCTCTTCTCTTCTCTTCCCTTCTTTTCTCTCTCTCTTCCCTCTCTCCTCTCTCCTTCCCCCTCTCTCCCTCCTCTCTCTCTCTCTATCAGAAACCATGAATTTATACCAGTACCTCCAATTCCAACAGTACAGGGTTTGTTCCACATTTCAACCTTCCCATATTTGTAATTCCCTTCTCCAACAGTGAGAAACCTGGCTGCCAATTGTCCCCAATATATTTACTTAAATTTGCTCAGTTCTCCCTGTACGTAACCACACTTCTGGCAACAGGTCGAGTTCTGGACACAGGTAGACCCGCACACCCCAACCCAGGCTAGTATGCAGGCCCAAAGCTGGGCCCCAGATAGATTCACATCTCCCTGCTGGGTGCATTGGCGGAAAGCATGATCCTCACAGAGGAGGAAGGTGGAAAGATCATTAGAAATCTCAACCCTACATCTGCTGGGTCACTCTCAAACTCCCTATCTGGTATGTGCCAACTCAAAGCTGAATCCTGAGGATCGTCTCTGTCTATCAGTCTTTGTAATTTACCAGGATGTTTAGTCCATTTACATTTAATGTACAATGATTATTAATTCATTGAGGTTTAAATAAGTCATCTTATTTTATGGTTTTTGTTTTTCCATGTTTTTCTTGTTTTTGCTACTTTTGAAAAGGTTGTTCTCAACTTCTTAATTCTGTTTCTGTTCTTCCAATGGGTATTCTAGAAATTACGATACGGATGCCTAACTATTTCTATGTTAAGTAGTATTAAGAGATATGATGGAGGCAGGATTAAGAAACATTTTGAATTTACAGAAAGGATATTGTTTAGGGAATTTCTTTTATGACACAGCATTACCTTTATGAGGAATAATATTTTTGTTAATTTTCTCGTATCAGGTGTAATTTTTCTTCTCAACTGTTCATTTGTTTTCATATTATAGACTCTGTGAATTAAGTAATTAATGGTGGATTCTGCACTATCATGGGAACTAGGAAATTTAGGAATCAATTGAAACCGACCTTTAATAATCTGTAACAAACTTTTAAAAACCTTTATCTGATCTCATGGGCTTCTTGTCTACCTTTTGACATTTTGCCTCCCTGTCTTCTTTATTCCTCTTCCCTCAAACTATCTATCATTAAGTCCTGTCAGTCTTTGTTGAAAATGTAACTTGCATCAGGTCTTATGTTTCTGTTTACATTGTTACTGAATGAATGTTGATCGTCATCTGTTGTCTGGACCCTTACAGCAATCTCTCTGATTATACTTTTTTTAATCCCCTCTGATCTTTACAAAGCAAGCTGCCAGAGAGATCTTTCTAAAACACCAATTGTAGCTTGTCACTTATGTGCTTTAAATCCTTTAATGGCTTCAGACACAATGGGCATACTTCTTGCCATCGCTCATCAGGAACTCACAGGGTCCACACTGCCCTGCACACCTTTTGTTTTGTTTTGGGACCTTTGCACTTTCTGTTATTCCTGTCTTGACATCTCCCCCACTCTGGCTAATCCTTACAGATTATCAATGTAAATGTCACTTTCTCTGTGAGGTCTTAACTGATTCCGCCATCTGAATTATGTCTCTTGTTACTGTTACAGTCACATTGTTATTCCTTTCCTTTGTAACAGCTACTGTGAATTATCACTTTTCTCTTGTTTTTGTTTTTGGTGTTTTTAAAAGAAATATTTCTAACATACACATACCATTTTTAGAGAATAATATAACTCACATCCTCCACCTAACTTTGTCATATCTTAACATTTTTGTCTTATTTGTAACAGACCTTTTTTAAAGACTGCATTATAAATGATTAACTCTGTGCCTTTCTCCAGTTTGTCCCCTTCTTTCTTCAGAGTTAGTCGCATTTTGAATTTGGTGATTATAATTTCTGTGCATGGTTGTTGTGCTATTACTACTATGCATGTGTGTGTAAACTTCTACATTGTATCACTTTTGTGTGGAATTGTATGCCAGTGATTTTTGAGATTCACCAGTGTTGAGTCATGCAAATTAGATTGTTTCTTTTTATTGTTTAATATTCAGTTTTTCACTTGCTGGGCATTTGGGTTTTTTTTTTTTTTCCAGTTTTCACTGAAAAGATTGCTATAAAGAGCATTCTTATACAGTATTCTTATATCCTAAGGCAGTGCTTCCCAGGACCCGGTATTTGTTTTTTGGTTCCAATATGTTGTGGATAAATGCTTTTGTAAAATATAATAAAATTGCATTACTGGAAAAGTGAAATAAAAAAGACAAAATACAAGCTCAGAATTTTTAAAATAAAAAATTCTCTGTCAAACTATTGTAGAACTCTGTCAATGTTTATTCTCAATTTCTGTGTTTATCTTGTCATGGATGAGTAAAATCAGTTCCAGGTCTGGCACTGTTCCATGGAACATACTCTGAGTAGCACTTGCTCTAGGGCATATATCTAGAAGTGGAATGTCTGCTGAGTGTGGGGCTTGTCTTGAGCTTGATTGAGTATTGCCAAGTTGCTCTCCACAGGGTTATGTTCATGTCTGTCCCTCTAGCTATATGTAAGATTACCCTGTGAATGTACATTCCCACCAGCACTTCATATTGCCAAGCTGGAATGGGGATTTGAAATCAGAAAAATAAATACTGATTTTAATTATTAGAATGTTGGTGTTTATAAAGGGTTGAGGTGAGGTAAATATATTGGACATCAGTTTTTCTCTTGATTGATAGCTAAGAATTTAAATTATTACTTTTACAAGTAGTAAATAGCATGGAATTTCTCATTGCCCATTGATGATTGTGCCAGCATAATTTTATATATTTTGAGGTTATTTAAGTACCGGATGAATTATAGGTATTGCTTTAGTCATTTTGGTTTATGTTTATTTAATACAACTAGTCAAAATTATTCCTTGTGGGTGGTTAGCATTGTAAAGCATAAATTACAATGCTTTATGCTGTGAGGTCGCAAGTTTTAGAAGTTATTGTATATTATAGACTGAAAAGATACAGATTTGTTCTGACATGATATTTATTTCCCCATGCTCTTTTCTCCCTCTTCCCTTTTCATCTATTTTCCCCTCACATTTTTTTTTGCTTTTTTTCCCCCACATTTTTTATGCACTTTGTTGGTGTTTTACAGGATTTGCAATCACTTATGTTTATTTTATTCTTTTAACTTTACAGCTGGAAGTGTTTTCTTTTGCTTTGGAAATAACTTGTTATTCTCTCAACTTATTGTATAAACTTGTTCAGTTATGGAGTTTATTTAAAATAGGATAATGGGGTTGCTACTCATCTAAGTTGAAACATTGGAGGAACCATTTTAAAATACATCTTAACATGCTTATCGTTTCAGTTACTTGTAAGAGAATTATAAAAATTATTGTTCTTTTCTATTTTTAAATAGTTTTATTGTGATATAATTCACATACCATACAACTTACTCATTTAAAGTGTGTAATTCAATGTTTTTTAGTAGTCACAGGGTTGTGGTGGACCCATTACTACAACCAATTTTAGAACATTTTTGTTTCTGTGAGACCCCTTACCCATTAGTTGTCACTTTCTATGCCACTTCCCCCACCCTAAATAACCACTAATTTATTTTCTGTCTCTATAGATTTGCCTATTCTGGACTTTTTGTGTAAATAAAATTATGCATGTGTGTTCTTTTGTTAGTGGCTTCCTTGTCTATATAGATTTGCCTATTCTGGACTTTTTGTGTAAATAGAATTATGCATATGTGTTCTTTTGTTACTGGCTTGTTTCACTTAACATAATATTTTCAAGGTTCATGTTTTAGCATATATCCGTATTTGCTGAGTACTATTCCATTATAAGATATATCACCTTCTGTTTATTCATTCATCATAAATATCATGATGGATATTTGGGTTTTTCCACTTTTAACTATTATGAATGCTGCTGTGAACATTTGTGTACAAGTTTTTGTGTGGGCAAATATTTTCATTTCTCTTGAGTGTATACCTAAGAGTGAGATTGCTGGGTTATATGGTATTTTTTCAAAGTGGACATACCATTTTACATACCCACCAGCATTACATAAGGGTTCCAACTTTTCCACATTCTATGTCTTTTTTATAATAGCCATCCTAGTGAGTGTGAAGTGGTATTGCATTGTGGTTTTGATTTGCAACTCCCTGATCAGGCTAATGTTGAGCACATTTTCAAATGCTTATTGGTCACTTGTATATCTCCTTTGGAGTAATGTCTATTCAGATTCTTTGTGTATTTTTTAAAGCAGTTTAACAAAGCAAGGATTTATTATCTCACAGTTTTCGTTGGCCATGAATGTAGGTGCAGCTTCGCTGGGTCCTGTGACTCAGGGTCTCTCACAAAATGTCAGCCTGTGTTGTAGTCTCATCGAAATGCTTGACTGAGGAAAGATCTAATTCTAACCTCAGTCTTTTGGTTGTTGGCAGGATTCAGTTCTTTTTGGGTTTTTGGACTGAGGGCCTCAGTTTCTAGCATGCTGTTGCGTAGAGACCACCTTCAGTTGCTTGCTGTGTAAGCCTCTCTTCAGGGCAGTTCACAGCATGGCAGCAGACTTCCTTCCGTGAAGCAAGGAGTAAAAGCAAGAAAGGGCAAGATACAAGCCTGAATATTTTTGTAACTTACCAGAAATGACATCCCAATTACACAGTAGAAGCAAATCACTAGGTCTAGCCCTTACTCAAAGGGAGGGATTACATAGAACATGAATATCAGGAATTGAAGATCTTTGGGAACCATTTTAAAAGCGTCTATCTTAGTTTGGGCAGCTATGACAAGAATACCATGGACTGAGTGGTTTAAACAACAGAAATTTATTTCTCACAGTTCTGGAGGCTGGGAAGTTCAAGTTCAGGGTGCTACCACGGTTGGGTTTTGGTGAGAATTCTCATCTTTGATTGTTGACAATGGGACTTTTTGTTGGATGTGAGAGCGAGCTATAGTCTCCTTCTCCTCTCAAAAGGCTACTAATCCCATTATGGGGGTTCCACCTTTATGACCTTATCTAAATCTAATTACTTCCCAAAGACCTCAGCTCCTAATACCATACCTGTTGGGGTTAGGGTTTTTTTTTTTTTAAGGAGGGTGCAGCTTCCAGTGGCCCATGCGGGGATTGAACCGGCAGCCTTGTTATTAGCACCAGGCTCTAACCAACTGAGCTAACCAGCTTCCCCTAGGGGTTAGGGTTTTAACATAAGAATTTTGAGGGGAACACAAACATGTAGTCCATAACAGCTGCTACCACAGTCGTCCTTTGCCCATAGTTTAACTGAGATATTTAGCCTTTTATTACTGCATTGTAAAAGTTCTTTATATACTGAACAAGAGCTCCTTATCTAATATGTGATTTGCAAGTATTTTTCCATTCGATGGATTGTCTCTTTGGTTTCTTGATGGTATGGTTTGCAATGCAAAAATTTTTAATTTTGATATAGCCATTTTATTATTATTTTTTCTTTTGTTGAATGTACTTTAGTTATTATATCTAAGAAACCATTACCAAATCCAATATCAGGAAGATTTATTCCTGTTTTCTTCTAAGAGTTTTATAGCTTGCACTCTTTTTTTTTTTTTTAACTTTTATTTATTTTAAGTGTGTTTTTCCAGGACCCATCAACTCCAAGTCAGGTAGTTGTTTCAATCTGGTTGTGGAGGGCGCAGCTCACAGTGGCGTATGTGTGGATGGAACCAGCAACCTTGTTGTTAAGAGCACCGTGCTATAACCAACTGAGCTAACTGGCTGCCCTATAGCTTTCATTTTTAGGTCTGTGATCCATTTTGAGTTAATTTTGTGTATGGTTGTCCCAACACTATTAATTGATGATACTATCCTTTCTTTATTGTGTATTCTTGTCAAAGATCAGTTCACTGCATATGCATGATGCATGGATTTATTTTGGGGCTCTCAATTGTATTACATTGATTGGTATGTCCATCCTTATGTAAGCAAAACGTTAATTACTGTAGCTTTGCTGTAAGGTTTGAAATTGGAAGAACTTGGTTCTTCTTTTTCATATTGTTTTGGCTATTCTGGGTTCCGTTCATTTTCATGTGAATTTTAGGATCAGCTTGTCCATTTCCTCAAAAAATAAGGCATTTGAAATTTTGATAGGGGTTGTATTGAATCTGCGGATTAATTTGAGGAATATTGTCATCTTAACAATCAATATTAAGTCATCTGATCTGTGTACATCGGATCTTTCCACTTATTTAGGTCTTTAATTTCTGTCAACAATTTTTTATAATTTTCAGTGTACAAGTCCTACACTTTTGTTGAAGTTGTACCTATCTGGTTTATTCTTTTATCCTATTGTAACTAGCATTGTTTTATTTTCAGATTGTTGTTTGCAAGTGTACAGACATACAACTTGTTTTTGTATGTTGGTCCTATATCCTGCAGCCTTGCTATACTTGTTTATTAGCTCAAATAGTTTTTTTGTTTGTTTGTTTTGTTTTTTTTAATTGGGGAGTACTGGGAACAGTGTGTTTCTCCAGGGCCCATCAGCTCCAAGTCAAGTCACTTTCCCTCAATCCAGCTGTGGAGGGCGCAGCCCAACTCCAAGTCCAGTCACCGTTCTCAATCTTAATTGTAGGGGGTGCAGCCCACCATCATCCCATGCGGGAATCAAACCGGCAACCTTGTTATTAAGGGCTCGTGTTCTAACGAACTGTGCTCTAACCAACTGAACCATCTGGCCGCCCCTCCAATAGGTTCTTTAGTGAATACCTTGGTATTTTCAGTATACAAGCCCATGTCAACTGCAAATAGCAATAGTTTAACTTCTTCTTCTTCTTTTTGTTTTTTTAAAATCTGGATGTCTTTATTTCATTTTCTTGCCTTATTGCCTGTTTAGAACCTCTAGTACAATCTTGAATAGCAGTGATGAGAATGGAAATCCTTGCCTTGTTCCTGATAAGGAAGACATTATTTAGTCTTTCATCATTAAGTATGATATTAGCTACATATAGGTGTATATGAATTACACCTATATTTTTTATAGATGCCTTTTATTAAGTTAAGGCAGTTCCCTCCTGTTCCTAATTTGAGTGTTTTTATCATGAAAGATTGTTGGATTTTGTCTGTTGAGATAATAATGGTTTTTGTTCTCTATTAATACGGTGTATATGAATTACACCTATATTTTTTATAGATGCCTTTTATTAAGTTAAGGCAGTTCCCTCCTGTTCCTAATTTGAGTGTTTTTATCATGAAAGATTGTTGGATTTTGTCTGTTGAGATAATAATGGTTTTTGTTCTCTATTAATACGGTGTATTACATTGATTGACTTAAAATATTCAAACAACCTCGCATTTCTGTGATAAATCCCATTTGGTTATGGTGCATAATCTTTTTTTGTATGTTGCTCACCGTCACCCATAGGTGAGAGTTTATGGGCTTCTCAGGTCTTTCATGAGCCTGTGCATAGCCCTGTACATGTGTGGTCTCCTAGATTCACAAGTCTATATGTTTTAGAACTTTACCCTGTTATTGCCTTCCTAGGCAGCAGAGATGTTTAAATAGTTGACACTGATATAAATGCCAGGGGTGGGGGTGGCAGTTATGGGTGGAGCATAGGCAGTACCGAGTGGGTGAGTTCTGAGGTCAGATAAAGAAAAACCTCGTGAATAGCGTTTTCCAGGGAACTGCCAGAAAGGTCAAGTGATGGCAGTTACCTTGGAATGAGGCTCTGAAGGAGTTCCAACCCCATTCTGTCAGTCTTCTACAGTGGAAGATTAATTTAGTACAGTGCATAGAATACATGGGAAAGAAAAACTCAAAGCAGAGATCAGGTTCACAGGTTTTTACTAAATTCCAGTGGAGATAACTGCACAGATTTTTGGTAGTAGCATTGGAAATGGAGAGGAACCTTTCAACCTTATTTCATCAAGAAGGAATTGGTAGAGGCGGCCAGTTAGCTCAGTTGGTTAGAGTGTGGTGCTCTTAACAACAAGGTGGCCAATTCCATCCCCACATGGGCCACTGTGAGCTGCGCCCTCCACAACTAGATTGAAACAACTACTTGACTTGGAGCTTATGGGTCCTGGAAAAACACTTAAAATAAATAAAAGTTTTAAAAAAAAGGAATTGGTAAATATGTTTACAATGTAGTTATTTAATATGAGGTTTTTTATTCTGACAATTCAAGTTCACTACATGTTTATTTGTAAAATATAGAAAAACACACAGAGAAGACACAAATTATAGAAAACACCTGGTAAAGAAGGAATATTTTTTCCGAAATATTATATGAACCTGCAGTCATAATGTTATCTTTTGTGAAAATAGAGTGAGGCAATGAATTTTTAAAAGGACTTACTAAAATATGTTTAATAAATTGGTGCCATAGTACTTGAAGCTTGGTAGTTAATTTTACTTTTTCCCTCCTTTCAGGTGGATGCACGGAGCATACCAGTGTTAGCAAAATGGCAAAATTCATATAGCATTAAAGTTGTACTCCAAGAACTAAGACGTCTAATGATGTCCAAAGAAAATATGAAGCTTCCACAACCACCAGAAGGACAAACATACAATTAATTTTTGGATCTCAAACTTGTCTTAAATCAACAGTCTTCTACTCATGTTAATGTCTTGATTAAATATCACAATGCAAAATACCCACACATTAAGTAAAAGAATTACAACTGGTAAACATGACTGGGACATTTGTAAGAATATATTTAATATATATACACCTATTATGTTTTCAGGTAACAGGAGGAAAAATGCAGCACAATTTTTTTTAAGGCACTGACTGTCATTTAAACATAAACCTGGAGTATTGAAAATAGCATTAAGGCTTACAAGATGAAAGTATGGTGAGAAGTGTCAGATAGCTGTGGAAGCATGTGTATTTCTAAAAAGTAAAAAGCTCAAGAAGGAAAAGGAAATAGCATGCTTTATCCCTCTCTCTTAGGGAAACAGTTTTCATTTTAAATTGTCTAGTAAAGTAACAGGTACAATGAATATTGTCACAAATTGTTTTAATTTTTGAAGTGGTGTGGGTGCTGACTACTAGTAGTATCAAAAGTATGTCCAGAATTGTTTGGATACCTGTATTTATAATAAAGAAATGTGGGGAAGGTCGATGAATTTCTGTTAAGAGATGTTCCTGTGTGTTACATGTAACAGACATGGTAAATATTTGTTTACAGTCTTTGTTTGACAAACCATGCATTTAAGTTTAAATGAAATCAACAAAAAGGAAATAGGTGTATGGATATGTGCTTTTGAGATTAAAGTTAGTCTTAAAATGTAAATAAAACATGGATCGTGTCCTCAGAAAGTGTGCCATTTCTATTATATTGATGTGGTATATGTATAGTACCTTGCTATCAAAAATTGGAATTATTGTAGCTTTTCATCCATACACACCTTTTATTATTTGTCCTATTTTGTATACTTCTTGTAATTGGAATTTGAGGAGTATTTCAGAGAACAAATTACCTGATTATTTTAAGTTTCTTTGGTGAAGGAGGAATTCCAGATATTATATTTTGACTTTGATTTCATCAGGAATATATTAAAAATATGTTGGAATTCTAGCAATTTTTATAGAATTATAATTGCAAATCATCCAAATATACATTTCATTCTTTCTTCATCTTTTTTTCTTTGTTTTCCTGTGACATTTCTTCTATCAATGATGTAATACTATCTGGGAATAATTTTATCCATTTCACTTAACTTCCACTTTGGCATATACGTAATTCTGAACTGATAGTTTGTTGTATGTTCTGCTTTTACAAAGTGATGGTGAGGTGTTTGGTCACTTTTTCATTTCAAACCACTAGATACACTGTTTTGCTGAAAATTCTCTTTTCTTAGGGAATTCACTGAAAAATACAGAAAGGTGATTAAGTAACAAGGACAAATTTCTCAAACATGCCCTGACATGTTTTTATCAAGTTCATTGAAATTTAAAGCTTTGAGCTATCGTTACTTAGTCAGTGTTAATTTGTCTAAACTTTTAATTTCAACATGGCTATTCTAATTTTCAGAGATGTTTAAAATGCTTTAAATTGACACAATATGTAGATAAAAATTAATGCATGTACAATTTAAAATAAGTTTGAAATGAACTATTACCTTGGAATACATTCTTAAAATTTTTAAATGGTTGAAGGAGATTAAATTGAATTCCACTGATGTTATATATAAGAGTCTGATGGTTACTGATGGTCTAAATCAGTCTTTTTAATAACTTCTTTTCCACATGGAATACGTGACTTGTTATACTTGGGAGCTAGTAACCATTTGAATGCTGTTAAATTATTTATATATTAGTTGTCTGAGAATCTGGATACCTTAATCATTTTTCCTCTTTCCCCATATTCACTATTGTGAAGAGTTTTATTCCCCACCCAAGTGTCTGTTGTTTGAGTTGACCTTATAATGTTTATTTTCCCTCTTTTGTTTTCGGGACAATGGCTCTCTGCTGAAATCTGCATGCCAATTAGCCAATTTCCAAAGCAGGATCTATTTTGCATGTCACAGTCAAGATGAACATGGCAATTAAGACACACTGGTTGATTATAAGAGGAGTTACTATAGAGCCACTTTTTTTTTTTTTAAGTGATAGCTTCAGATTTTTTTTTTTTTAAGATTTTATTGGGGAAGGGGAACAGGACTATATTGGGGATCAATGTGTATTTCCAGGACTTTTTACTGGTGAACAGTAGTTGTGTTTTTCCCAGGACTCATCAGCTCCATCCAAGTTGTCCTTTCAATCTTAGTTGCAGGGGTGCAGCTGAACCACTAATCTTGTGGTTGAGAGTACACGCTCCAACCAACTGAGCCATCTGGGAGCTCAGCAGCAGCTCAGCTCAAGGTGCTGTGTTCAATCTTAGTTGCAGGGGGCGCAGCCCACCATCCCTTGAAGGAGTCCAACCAGCAACCTTGTGATTGAGAGCCCGCGCTCCAACCAACTGAGCCATCTGGCCACCCGGGAGCTCAACAGCAGCTCATTGACTTCATTCTAGTTGCGGAGGGTGCAGCTCGCTGGCCCCTGTGGGAATTGAACCCACAGCCCCTTTGCCCAGAGCTGGTGCTCTAACCAACTGAGCCACCCGTCCGCCCATAGAGCCACTCTTAATTGTAATATTTCTACTGTGTTTCCCCGAAAATAAGACCTAGCTGGACAGTCAGCTCTAATGTGTCTTTTGGAGCAAAAATTAATATAAGACCCGGTCTTATTTTAAGACCGGGTCTTAGATTTTGTAAGATAGCATTTTTTTTTTAAAGATTTAAAAAAATTTTTATTGGGGAAGGGGAACAGGACTTTATTGGGGAACAGTGTGTACTTCCAGGAATTTTTTTTCCAAGTCAAGTTGTTGTCCTTTAAATCTTAGTTGTGGCGGGTGCCGTTAAGCTTCAAGTTGTTGTCCTTTCAGTCTTAGTTGTGGAGGGTGTAGCCCAGCTCCAGGTCCAGTTGCCATTGCTACTTGCAGGGGCACAGCCCACCATCCCTTGTGGGACCATCCCTTGTGGGAGGAGTTGAACTGGCAAACTTGTGGTTGAGAGCCCACTGGCCCATGTGGGAATTGAACCGGCAGCCTTTGGAGTTAGGAGCATGGAGCTCCAATCACCTGAGCCACTGGGCTGGTCCCAAAAGAGCAGTTTTGAAGCTGTTTTTCCTTTGTCTGTTTTATAAAGTGGCTAAGGTTGTAGGATGTGTGATATTAACTTAAATGAACTGTAAAATTGCCTTTGAAATTTGTTTAAAAGGATAGCAGGTGAGACCCTAGGGGATGAACTTAATAAAGATTACAGAAATAAAATTCTTGTCCTGTTAGGTCAGTGTTGTTATGCTTTAATTTACTAATTTTCATAATTGTTAATTTAAACTTTTTTTTTTTTTTTTTTTTTTTTTAGTATTTTTAAGTAATGGTGTTTGTTATGGAGTTTTAGAATTTTGGAACATAAACATTTGTAAGGCTAGTTAATGGTATTTAAGTCTTTGGGGTGTACGATACAATTTTATAATTTTAAATTATCCCTTAAAGGAATTTATCATACTTCAGATTTGGATAAATGATTGGAGAGTGAATTAGTTTGACTCTCATATAATTTGGTAGTCTGAATTACTTAATATCAATTCACTTATTTACATATTTCCCGCTAAGTATATGTTGTTATTGACAAATACATGTGAAATTCATATTGTTTTGAAAATTTAGAGGACACAGCTGGAAAAGACTAATGCATTTCCTTAATAGATTTGGTGTGTATGACTTTGGGTGGTTCTGGTCAGTACATCATGAAATTGTAGACTTTGGTCAAAACTGTGTTAACTCTTGTAATGAGCACATGGCTGTGTTCTTACATATATTTTTAAAGACTATAAGTACTATTGATAAACTCTAGTATCATGAATAATTGGACTTTGGGAGGTATTTAAGGAATTTTTTTCAGATTTCCTTTTGTAAATATATTTTTTGACATATATGTAGAATCATAGTATCATTTATTGCTGGTAAGGATCTAAAAGGCACTGGTTTTACTTTTCTGATAAATATCTATATAATTTCCCTGTGTCAACTTGATTGACTTTTAGTAATTTTCACAAAAAGATTGCAACTCTTAAGATTTTGGAAAGTGTATATATTTTGTATGTAAAATAGAAACATAAAAAGGAATGGATGTGTTGTATTACAGAATCGATTGGAGCATTAGCAGTAAATTCCCACCCAGGACTGTGTTTACTAAAAAGCAGGAAATGCATGGAAATAGAATATATTTTATGCTAAAATTAATATGCCTTATAGATATATAAAGAGTAGATGTAAATCTTACAATTCATATTGAAAATGTTGGCTATTTAAAAAGTATTGTGGAGCATTGAAAGTAAAACACCATAAGCATTTTCTGAAGAGAAAATTAATACAGGTATTTGATGATACTGAAAATAAATTACAAGTCAAAACCATCATTTTGTCAATAAGGGAGTTTGGGGAACTCATTGAGTACGTGATTAAGAAAAACAAAAAAGATAATTGGATATGAAGAAGTTGCCATTGTGTTTGAATCCTTAGTTGAGTATTCTTGCCTAATAACATTCCTAAGGGTTTGCTCCATCTCATTTTTGCATTTAGTGCAGAAGATCAACCCAAGATTTATTTTTGGCAAGTTCATTTTTGAAACGAATGATAAAAAATCACATAGACCTCACTTTCTTAACTTAGAAATATTCCAGGAGTTATCCTTTCCAAAGTGAATAACACCAAATACCATGTAAGGATTGTAGACTTATAGAATTATTTTATCTTGTCCTTGTTCAATGCAGCTATTTTAAGTTTATCTAGAAATTTTGGCAGCCAAAAGATTATACAAAAGCAAAGTTAATATTCCACCTCCAAAGGGGGACTAACAGTTGGCACTAAGAACCAACAGTAATGAGAAACCTGTGGTCAGTAAAAAAGCAAATCATTGTACTGAGAATGAAAACTTTTAGTTGGCTCATTGCAGTAGTTGAGTAATTTAGAAACATTATTCAAAGATTATAAGAAACACTTAACAATTGAGTGTATATTCCTTCATCTAATATAATAGCTTTATTTTTTTAAAGATTTATATAGCTTTTTAAAAAGCAGGTTATTAACAATTGTTTACAAAGTAATCTGGAACATTTACATTATAATGTGATGTGAGATTTTAACAGGACATTCTCACATTAAAATGTAGTAAAATGTGTTATAATACTTAATGTCATTTTTGGGGATCCCAAAGACTCCTCCTTTTACAATCAACAAGCATGGTAATTGTAAATACTTACTACACAAAGGTGGGATTTTATAGCCTTTGTAGTTTCTCAGCCCTTAATTTAAGGAAGAAAAGTAGATTTTCTTCACAGTTGATAACTCACAAAGAGAAATGTATTGTTTTACCCCTTTTCAAGCCATGTTGGCCAAATAAGTAATGATAGATGTCCAGGTTATATCAATTATCATAAATTATCTTTCTATTGTAATTTTAAAAAATCTGGATAATTATAATGGCTATACAGACACATTTAAAGTGGGTGATAGACTTTTCTTCAGTTATCTTAATACTCAAGTGAAAATAATTGAGTTCACAAGAAAAGTAAAATGGATAACTGGGTTTCTTAACTTGAGTAATATATGAATTTCTCTAAAGAGGAAAAATATTTGTGGACTCAGTATTGTCTTAAATTATTTTTGTTAGACCATTGTTTAATGCATAAGACTATTAATGCAAATGTATAAACTTATGCTCTTAGCCCTTATAAAATTAAAAAATAGATTACACATAACTACGTTTTTTCTGAAGAGAAAATTAATACAGGTATTTGATGATAATGAAAATAAATGACAATTCAAAACCATCATTTTGTCAATAAGGGAGTTTGGGGAACTCATGGAGTGAGTACATGATAAAAGAAAAAAAAAAAAAAAAGGATATGAAGAGGTTGCCATGCTGTTTAAATCCTTATTAGGGTATTCTCATCTAACGAAATTCCTAAGAGTTTACAGTAATTAAAATGTGAAATAATGTAATATTCAGGATGTTTAATCTCTCCTTGAAATATAAATATTGGTGTTGCCTCCTCTTGGCTTTTTTTTCCCTACATCTACACTATGGTGTGCTGTTGGACCTCAAATTTTATCTTTTTTCTCTTGCCAGACTGCTACTAAAACATCTTTGTCATGTTATTTGAACTTCATTTGGTATAAATAGAATTAAAAGTCCACCTCTGTTCGTTTCTATTAGCTAGAGACAGTACCTGCAGAGAACTAAAACTTCCTAGTCTTTTGATTCCACCTTGAGACCAAAATTGTCTTAAACCCTTGACTATAAAGAATTACGGTGGTAATTCATTTTGTGGTTGTGGCCCTGTATAAGGATAAAAATTATCTATGGTGATAGTAGATAACTTGATATATTAATATTTTGAACTAGGGTAACACGTTTTAATGATATTGTAAAGCTAAATGATACGATTCCCCAAGCTCAGTGGTAAGGGGTGCTGAATATATTTATTGGTTTAGAAAATAAACTGCAGTCAAAAGTGTCCCCTCCTTCTCTGTTCATGACTACTGTCCCATCATTTATGTGGTGATTCTCGTTTAGCTGTAATCTCTCTATCTCTGTTTCTGTCAGCTTGTGGTCACCTTTTTCTTGTGACCAACTGTTTTGTTTTCTGTTGAGTGGATCCTTCCTTTAAACTCCCTTAAGCTCCTTTCAGTTTTGTTTTCTCCATTATCTTGAATTATCTCCATTATCTCCATTATCTCCATTATCTCCATTTATCTCCAATTATCTCCATTATCTCCAATATCCCCTTCATATTCCTTTGACATTAATACTAACCAAGAATTTGAAAGGTACTTTTGAGAATTACCAGGTTGAACCATTTGCTGTGCTCTGACTCCTTTCTACCCCTGTGCCCTTTGTTTACCACCTCTTTTATGCAATGCTTATTATTCGTGTTCCCTTCATTAACCAGGGTACTCTCCTAATTTCTTTATCACAGATTTGCAGATCTTTTTCTCAACCTATCACTGTTACCTTTGTTGACAACAGTGTCCTCATGTTTATTCAATTGGTTTTTATCTAGTCAAAGTTAAAATGTAGATTATATTAATAATGTTTGCTAATTCCCTGCCATGTGTTAAAAGATTGGCCTTCAATCCTGGCTTCACCAGTTGTGTGATTTTGATCAGTTGATTTCATTAATTCAAAAATATTAGGTTCCTGTAGTCCACCAGGCATGTATACAGTGGTATAACACAGCCTCTTCTCATGGGTTTTACAGTCTAGTGGGGCTTAGTGATATGCAAATAAGCAATTTATTTAGTGACACATGCCAAGAGAGGTAAAGTATTGGTATTTGGAGAGCATTCAGAAGGAGCACCTACCCTCTTAGGACTAAATTTCTAAGGTTCTTGAACATCTACAACTATTAAAATTGATAGCATGTCTTTTAAAGTGAATATAAACCGTACCTAAATACTGATTTGCTCATCATTCCTGTTGTTTGGCAAATTATTACATAGTTATATTGTCATTAAAAAAACTTAGATTTTGGATAGCCCACCATTCTTTGTAATGGTTTTCTCATCCACAAAAAGGAAATTGGAGTAGACAAGTTCTAAGACACCTTCAGGGCTAAGTTCTTTGATTTTTGTCACAAATGTGTGTTTTAAGCAGCATAGAATACTGTGTATCGAACATTGTTGGTCCTGTAGTGTCACACAGAATGAGTTTTATTCACATGTAGTGTATAGTCTGTCTTTTGAAAGGATTTAATTCAGTGGCATAGACCAGTGCTTCTCAGATTTTTTTTTCCTCCCACTGTGTGAACCCCCTTTCCCCCATCCACTATCCCTCTGACATCGCACAGAGCCATTACATTTCCACTGTCTCTCTTCCTAATGCTGTACTCCGCTTCTTGTAAGTATACACACACACACACACACACACACACACACACACAAACTTGTAGTTGACATTATTGTTCAGCTTCAGCTTCAGGTGTACAATGCAGTGATCAGGCATCTACATCATCCCTGAGGTGGTCTCCCTAATGAGACAAGTGTCCATTGGATACCCTACAAAATCTTTACAACATTATTGATTACATTCCCCAAATTAGTTTTCAAAACCCCATGGCCATCTTGTGGTTACTGTTTTCTAATCCCTTCACCTTCCCCCTTATCCCCACCCACCCTCCCATCTAGCAACCCTCAGTTTTTCCTCTATGTCTCCAAAACTATTTCTGATTAGTTCATTCACTTATTCTTTTCTTTAGATTCCACATATAAGTGAGATCATATGGTATTTGTCTTTCTCTGTCTGACTTATTTCACTTAATAATGTTCTCTGGGTCCATCCATGTTGTTGCAAATGGTAAGATTTCTTTCTTTATGGCTGCATAATACTCCATTGTATAAATGTACCGCAGTTTCTTAATCCAGTCATCTATCGATGGGCATTTCGGTTGTTTCCATGTCTTGGCTATTGTGTTTAGTGCTGCAATAAATATAGGAGTGCATAAAGATTTTTGAATTGGAGTTTTGGATTTCTCCGGATAGATACCTAGGAGTGGAATTGCTGGATCATAAGGTAGTTCTATTTTCAGATTTTTGAGATACCTCCATAGTGTTTTCCATAGTGGCTGCACCAATCTGCAGTCCCACCAACAGTGCACAAGGGTTCCCTTTTCTCCACATCAGTCCCAGCACTTGTTGTTTGTTGATTTATTGATGATAGCCATTTTGACTGGGGTAAGGTGGTATCTCATTGTGGTATTTGTTTGCATTTCTCTGATGGTTAGTGAGGTTGAGCATTTTTTCATATGTCTGTTTGCCATCTGGATGTCCTTTTTAGAAAAATGTCTCTTCATGTCCTCTGCTCATTTTTAAATTGGGTTTGCTTGTTTTTTTGGAGTTGAGTGAGTTTTTTTTTTTTTTATAAATTTGTGATATTAACTCCTTATCAGATATATCATTGGCAAATATCTTTTCCCATTCAGTAGGATCCCTTTTTGTTTTGTTGATGGTTTCCTTTGCTGTGAAAAAACTTTTTAGTTTGATGTAATCCCACATGTTTATTTTTTCTCTTCCCTTGCGTGAGGGGATATATCAGTAAAAATCTTACTCTGGGTAATGTCTGTGAAGTTTCTTCCTATATTTTCCTCTAGGAATTTTATGGTTTCAGATCTTACATTTAAGTCTTTAAGCCATTTTGAATTTATTTTTGTATATGGTGTAAGGAGGTGGTCCAGCTTCATTTTTTTGCATGTGTCCAGGTTTCCCAGCACCATTTATTGAATAGACTGTCTCCCCACCGTACATTCTTGCTTCCATTGTTGTAGATTAAATGGCCATATAGGCATGGATTTATTTCTGGACTCTCTATTCTGTTCCATTGATCTATGTGTCTGTTTCTATGCCAGTACCATACTGTTTTGATTACTGTAGCCTTCTAGTATAATTTGATGTCAGGTATCATTATATTCTTATTTCTCAAGATTGCTGAGGCTATCTGGGGTCTTTTATGGTCCCATATAAATTTTAGGATTACATATTCTGTTTCTGTGAAGAACGTCTTTGGTAGTTTGATAGGAATTGCATTGAATATGTATATTGCCTTAGGCAGTATGGACATTTTAACTATATTAATTCTTCCTATCCATGAACATGGTGTGTGTTTCCATCTATTTGTATCTTCTTTCATTTGTTTCTTCAGTGTCTTATAAATTTCTGAGTACAGATCTTTTACTTCTTTGGTTAAATTTATGCCCAGGTATTTTATAGACTTTGAAGCAATTGTAAATGGGATTTTTAAAAAATTTCTCCTTCTGATCTTTTATTATTGGTATATACAAATGCAACTGATTTCTGAATATTAATTTTGTATCCTGCTACTTTACTAAATTCATCTATCAGCTCTAATAGTTTATTGGTGGAGTCTTTAGGGTTCTTTATGTATAGTATCATGTCATCTGCATACAATGACAAGTTTACTTCCTCCTTACCGATTTGGATGCCTTTTATTTTTTTTGCTTGTCTGATTGCTGTGGCTAGAACTTCCAGCACTATGTTGAATAGAAGTGGAGAAAGTGGACAACTTTGCCTTGTTCTTGATTTTAAGGGGAATGGTTTTAGCTTTTCCCCATTGAGTATGATGCTAGCTGTGGGTTTATCATATGTGGCCTTTATTATGTTGAGATATGATCCCTCTATTCCCACTTTCTTAAGGGTTTTTATCATAAATTGCTGCTTGATTTTATCAAATGTTTTTTCTGCATCTATTGATATAATCATGTGATTTCTATTTTTCATTTTTTAATGTGGTGTATCACATTAATTGATTTGAGGATGTTGGACCATCTTGCGTACCAGGCATGAATCCCACTTGATCATGGTGTGTGATCTTTTTAAAGTATTGCTGAATTCTGTTCACTAATATTTTGTTGAGGATTTTTGCATCTATGTTCATTAGATATTAGCCTGTAATTTTCTTTTTTGTGGTGTCTCTGTCTGATTTTGGGATCAGGGTGATAGTGGCTTCGTAAAAAGTGTTTGGGAGTCTTCCCTCCTTCTGGATTTTTTGGAAGAGCTTGAGGAGAATAGGTGATAATTCTTTTTTGAACGTTTTATAAAATTCACCTGTAAAGCCATCTGGTCCAGGGCTTTTGTTTGTTGGGAGATTGTTGATTACTGATTCATTTTTCCTGGTGGTAGTCAGTCTATTCAGGTTTTCTGTTTCTTCTTGAGTTAGCCTTGGAAGGTTGTACGCCTCTAGAAAATTGTCCATTTCTTTCAGATTGTCAAATTTTTGGCATATAGTTGCTCATAGTAATTTCTTAAAATTTATTGTATTTCTGTGGTGTCTGTTGTCACTTCTCCTCTTTCATTTCTGATTTTATTAATTTGGGTCCTCTCTCTCTCTCTCTTTTTAATGAGTCTGGCTAAAGGTTTGTCGATTTTGTTTATCTTCTCTAAGAACCAACTCTTAGAGTCATTGACCTTTTGTGTTGTTTTTCTGGTTTCTATTTCATGTATTTCCGCTCTGATCTTTATTATCTCCTTCGTTGTACTCCCTGCTTCTCAGATTTTAATGGCATTCCTGGGGGTTTGTTAAAATGGACATTTTAATTCAGTAGGTCTGGGATGGGATCTGAGGGTCTGTATTTCTAAAAAAAATTTCCAGTGGTGTCCTCACTTAGCATGGAATGTGTGCTGCCCACTGTCACTACCAACTTTGCCCTTCTAATGTTGGCATAACCACTGAAGGAATGGTCAGGTATGCATATTATTGGACAATGTCACAGAAATGCCAGCTTCCAGTAGAAGAGGGAAAAGAACAGTGGGGCCTCCTTAGTTCTCACTGCTGCTAAAATGTTGAGGTGTTTTTTTTTTAAATATAATATATATTTCTCAAATACTTTTAAATGATGGGGCAAATTGATACATGACAGATACAAATAGACACATAATAGGTATTTATCAATATAATAATTTACTATATAGTTAAGTGATTTTCAATGTCGTCTATTGAATGATCTTTATTTTCATTCATTTTTTTCTGGTTCTGAACTTTAGTACCTACATTGTGGGATTGGTAGAAAGCCTCTTAATGTGTTCCAAGTACTACAGGCATTTCTTTTTGTGAGGTTGTATTGTTATTTTATCTAAAGCCTCCCTGTTAACACTTTTGGGTGACTATAACTGTTCTGTAATTTTGAAACCATTTCTTTTGAGAAAAATTTCTCATGTAAAAATGATGGCTCTAAATAATTTGATTACCACTGAGTTTCAAGATGTGTTCTCTGGACAAGGGAGAAGTTAGCTACTTGTCAGGAGTAAGCTATGTTAAAGGTGAATCGTACTAGAATCAAAGATGGGGAATAGTTACATCATGAGCCACCTTTGTGTGAGAAAGTATTTTAATCACTGAAAATTGTGCCTGTTATTAAATATACTTGTTTTCTGCATTGTCTTTAAGCAAAGGATAAAGGTACAAATAAAAACCTCATGATGACTTCCAGAAATTTGTCATTAGCTCAGTTTCTAAATATTTATGTTCTAGTCTGGATTGAAATTTTAATGAGTTAGTATAATTTGCAAAACATTTTGAAAAGCAATGTGGTAGGCAGCCATTGCCTGACTCTTTAAGGAGTTGACATTGGCCATTTTCCCCTTTGGTGGCAGATGTGTGTGATACAAGGAAGGTGGAGGTGCTATGGACAACAATTCTCACTGAGGTTAAAACCAGTCTGAGAGGACAAGCTGGCCTAGAGAGACAGACATAAGAGATGGTCACACAGGACAGTCGTGTTTATGTTGCCTGGCTCATTTTATTAATTTGGGTCCTCTCTCTCTCTCTTTTTAATGAGTCTGGCTAAAGTTTTGTCGATTTTGTTTATCTTCTCTAAGAACCAACTCTTAGATTCATTGATCTTTTGTATTTTTCTGGTTTCTATTTCATTTATTTCTGCTCTGATCTTTATTATCTCCTTCCTTGTACTCCCTGCTTCTCAGATTTTAATGGCATTCCTGAGGGTTTGTCTCTGAATCCCAACTTTATTCCTGCCCTTTCCATGGTCATGTGAGCTATTAATATTTATAATTATTTGCATTGTTTTTCTACCCTGATACAAGTTATACATTAGATGTGTTGTTGATGTAATTTATTTATCCATTCATTCAACATACTTACTGCCATACTTCTCACTGACCCGCTGGAAATACAGACTTTTTTTTAAATTAAAGTTTATTGGGGTGACAATTGTTAGTAAAGTTACATAGATTTCAGGTGTACAATTCTGTAATACATCATCTATATATCACATTGTGTGTTCACAACCCACAGTCAGTTCTCTTTCCATCACCATATATTTGATCCCCTTTACCCTCATCTACCAACCTCCATCTCCCCCTTACCCTCTGGTAGGCATTAAACTATTGTCTATGTCTATGAGTTTTTGTTTCTTCACTTGTTTGTCTTATTCTTTTGTTTTTAGTTTTATATACCACGTATCAGTGAAATCATACGGTTCTCTACTTTTTCTGTCTGACTTATTTCGCTTAGCATTATTATCTGATGATCCATTCATGTTGTTGCAAATGATACTATTTCACCTTTTATGGTAGAATAGTATTCCATTGTGTATATACCACAACTTCTTTATCCATTCATGTATAGAAGGACACTTTGGTTGTTTTCGTGTCTTAGCCACCGTAAATGAAGCTGCAGTGAACATTGGAGCACATATGTCTTTATGGATAAATGTTTTCAGATTTTGGGGTAGATACCCAGGAGAGGGATTGCTGGGTCATATGGTAATTCTATGCTTAATTTTTTGAGGAACCTCCACACTGCCTTCCATAGCGGCTGCACCAATCTGCATTCCCACCAACAGTGTATGAGGGTTCCTTTTCTCCATAGCCTCTCCAACAATTTGTGTTGTTGGTGATAAGCATTCTAACTGGTGTGAGGTGATACCTCCTTGTTGTTTGCTGATTTGTTGACGATAGCCATTCTGACCAAAGTGAGGTTATATCTTATTGTGGTATTTCTTTGATGATTAGTGATGTTGATCAGTTTTTCATATGTCTATTGACCATTTTCTTTGGAGAAATGTCTCTTCAGGTCCTCTGCCCAGTTTTTAATTGGATTGTTTGTTTTTCTGTTGTTTATTTATATGGGTTTCTTATATATTTCAAATATTAGCCCCTTATCGGAAGCACTGTTTGCAAAAATCTTCCATTCTGTTGGTTGCCTCTTTATTCTGTTGATGATTTCTTTTGCTGTGCAGAAGATTTTTAGTTTGCTATAGTCCCATTCATTTATGTTAGCCTTGATGTCCCTTGCCTTTGAGGTCAAATTCATAAATTGCTCTTTGAACCCAAGGTCCATAAGTTTAGTACCTATGTTTTCTTCTATGCAATTTACTGTTTCAGGTCTCATGTTTAGGTCTATGATCCACTTTGAGTTAATTTTGGTACATGGTGATAGATAGCAGTCTAGTTTAATTCTGTTGCACGTGACTTTCCAATTCTCCCAGCACCATTTATTGAAGAGGTTGTCTTTTCTCCATTGTAGGTTTTCTGCTTCTGTGTCAAAAGTTATATCTGTCCATATTTATTTGGGTTTATTTCAGGATTCTCAATTCCATTCCATAGGTCTGTGTATCTGTTTTTCTGCCAATATCATGCTGTTTTGATTATTGTTGCCCTGTAGTGCAAGCTGAAGTCAGGGAGCGTGATATCTCCAGCATCGTTCTTTTTTCTTAGGATTTCTTTGGCTATTCGGGGGTCTTCTGTGGTTCTGTACAAATCTGATGATTTTTTTGTTTGCTTTCTTTAAAAAATGCCATTGAGATTTTTAAAAAATTAATTAATTTATTTTTAAAAATTTATTGGGGTGACAATTGTTAGTAAAATTACATAGATTTCAGGTGTACAATTCTGTATTACATATGTGTGTTCACCACCCAGAGTCAGTTCTCCTTCCATCACCATATATTTCATCCCCCTTACCCTCATCTCCCACCCCCCACCCCCCTTACCCTCTGGTAACCACTAAACTATTGTCTGTGTATGAGTTTTTGTTTCTCATTTGTTTGTCTTGTTCTTTTGTTGTTTTTGGTTTATATACCATAAATCAGTGAAATCGTATGGTTCTCTGCTTTTTCTCTCTGACTTATTTCACTTAGCATTATACTCTGAAGATCCATCCATGTTGTCACAAATGTTCCTATATCATCTTTTCTTACCACCGAATAATATTCCATTGTGTATATATACCACAACTTCTTTATCCATTCATCTATCGAAGGATATTTTGGTTTCCGTGTCTTGGCCGCCGTAAAGAAAGCTGCAGTGAACATTGGAGTACACGTGTTTTTATGTATAAATGTTTTCAGATTTTTTGGGTAGATACCCAGGAGAGGGATTGCTGGGTCATATGGTAATTCTATTCGTAATTTTTTGAGGAACCTCCACACTGCCTTCCATAACGGCTGCACCAGTCTGCATTCCCACCAACAGTGTATGAGGGTTCCTTTTTCTCCACAACCTCTCCAACACTTGTTACTATTTGTCTTATTGATGATAGCCATTCTGACTGGGTTGAGGTGATATCTCATTGTGGTTTTTATTTGCATTTCTCTGATGATTAGTGATGTTGAGCATTTTTTCATATGTCTATTTGCCATTTGTGTGTCCTCTTTCGAGAAATGTCTCTTCAGGTCCTCTGCCCATTTTTCAATTGGGTTGTTTGTTTTTTTGTTGTTGAGTTTCATGAGTTCCTTGTATGTTTTGGATATTAGTCCCTTATCGGAGGCACTGTTTGCAAAAATCTTCTATCATTCAGTTGGTTGCCTCTTTATTTTGTCGATGGTTTCTTTTGCTCTGCAGAAGCTTTTAAGTTTCATATAGTCCCATTCGTTTATTTCAGCTTTTACTTCCCTTATCTTTGGAGTCAAATTCATAAATTGCTCTTGGAACCCAAGGTCCATAAGTTTAGTACCTATGTTTTCTTCTATGCAGTTTATTGTGTCAGGTCTTATGCTTAAGTCTTTGATCCATTTTGAATTAATTTTGGTACATGGTGACAGATAGCAGTCCAGTTTCATTCTTTTGCACGTGGCTTTCCAATTCTCACAGCACCATTTATTGAAGAGGCTGTCTTTTCTCCATTGTATGTTTTTTGCTTCTTTGTCAAAAATTATGTGTCCATATTTGTATGGTTTTATTTCTGGGTTCTCAATTCTATTCCATTGGTCTATGTGTCTGTTTTTCTGCCAATACCATGCTGTTTTGATTATTGTAGCCCTGTAGTACTAGCTAAAGTCAGGGAGTGTGATACCTCCAGTATTGTTCTTTTTTCTTAAGATTGGTTTGTCAGCTGACAGTCTTATGAGAGCTCCTTGTAGGTAACTAACTGCTTTTCTCTTGCTGCTTTCAAGATTCTTTCTTTTTAACCTTTGGCAGTTTAATTATGGTGTGTCTTTGTGTAGGCCCCTTTGTGTTCATGTTGCTTGGAATTCTCTGCACTTCCCTGGGGTTGTATTAATGTATCTATTTCCTTCACCAGTTTAGGGAAGTTTTCTGTCATTACTTCTTCAGATAGGTTTTCAATACCTTGCTCTCTTCTGTGATGCGAATGTTACTGTGCTTAATATTGTCCCAGAGACCCCTTAAACTGGTCTTCATTGTTTTGGATTCTGTTTTCTTTTTGCTGTTCTGACTGGGTGTTTCCTGCTACCTTGTCTTTCCAAATTGCTGATTAAATCCTCTGCTTCATATAATCTACTCTTGATTCCCTGTAATGTACTCTTCATTTCTGTTATTGTATTTTTCATTTCTGCCTGGTTCTTTTTTATGTTTTCTATCTCCATTTTTATGTTTCCTATCTCTTTGTTGAATTTTTCCCTGACATCATTTAGCATTCTTATAACTAGTGTTTGGAACTCTGCGTCTGATATTTTGATTATCTCCGTTTCACTAATTCTTTTTCTGGAGCTTTGTTTGGTTATTTTATTTGGGACATGCTTCTTTGTGTCCCCATTTTGGCTGCCTCTGTGTGTTTGCTTCTATGTATTAGGTAGGGCTGCTATGTCTACTGGTCTTAGTAGAGTGGCGTTATATTGTAGCATGCTGTGGGGTTCAGTGGTGTAGTTCTTCCCGGTCACCTGAGCCACTCATCCAGGTGTGTCCCTTGTGTGGGTGATGTGTGCCCTCCTCTTGTAGTTGAGCCTTGGCTATTGTTAGTAAGTCAGTGGGAGGGATCGACCCTTGGGCTTATTGGTTGTGTGGACTGGCCATGACTCATGGAGGATTATGGTACAGGAGCTGACCCTATAGAGAAGAATTTGCCTCAGCAGGTCTCTGATGCCTTCCCAATTTGCTTCTTGGGTGTGTCATTCTTGGAGGTGTTGCTCCATTTTTGGAGGTGTTGCACTTGGCCAGGTGTTGTTCCAGTTCATTTTGAAGCTGGTCACTGGATGTACCAGCCCCAGGCCTACCTGGGAGGGAATCTGCTGCAGGCCAACTTCAGCCACAGCCCATGCTCTACCTGGAGCCACCCAGCAGGATCTGCAAAACAATCCACAGTTGGTGCCTGTGTGGGTGCTTGGAATTGGCTTGAGAGAGCAAGCTGTGAACAAAAGCTGCCTGATGCTAGTGCTGGGCTCAGGTCTGCTCAGCCAGAGGTATGCGTCATGGTGAAGCCAGATGCTGCTTGCCTGGGATCCACAAGCCTTTGAGAGGCTCTGGGAAGGTCTGAAGCTTGAGACAAGGCAGGCAGTTTGTACAAAAAAGCCGCTGGAAGCAGCTTGAGTATACCCACCTCCGAATCAGTGGTGGAGAACGAGTAGTATCAGCCGGCTTGATGGAGCCTGAGATATCTTCGCCACCTGAGTCTGCATACACTAGAAGGGGAGGGCTCAACAAAGGAACAATGGCTTCCGCCTGCTCCTCTGTCTGGGAGAAAGCTGCCCCTCCAGTCCTTGTCCTGAAGTCAGAGACCAGTCCCCCTTTCCTGTATGTCCCTGTCACCTCTCAAGCTATTGCCCCAGTACTGGGGATCAGAGCCAGTGATTCTATCAGTGAGTATGTCTGTGTGCAGTCTCTTTAAGAGGAGCTCTTTAAGAGGGACTCTAGCTGCCCTCTGTCTCACTCAGCCACATCTGCTGGTTTTCACTACCAGAAGTTATGGCGACTTCTATGCCTGGCACTGGAGCCCTGAGCTGGAGAGCCTGGTGTGATGCTGGGACTCTGTCGTGCGGGGTGTCAGGCGGGGTCTCTGGTCCCACTCCCCACATAAGAACGCAGGACATGGTGAGGCCAAAAAGGAACACCCACGGAGTCATAGGTAGGGGAGTCATACCACTATATTCTCGCTGGCGGCCGGGTTGGAGACACAGGAAACAGGAGCAACACAATTCTCAACCCTCACTGTGCCACTTGCAGACTCAGCCACCATCTTCTTGCTAGCTCCCCCTTTTTTTGCTAGCCTAGCCACGGCAGTTATATTCATGGCCAATGGCTCACTGGTTACAGCTGACGGCCAACTAGCCACAGCTGATGGCCATTTGATCACAGTCGATGGCCATTTACTACCTGAGCCAGCACCTTTCTATGTGAGGCCGAGAGCCTGGAAACTGCTTTTTGGGGCTCTGTCCCCACACTCCACCCCTACAGGGTCTCGCCTCACAATCTACGCGACAAGCGTCTTCCGTGAGGGGCCCTGTGCGAGGAGCCTGGAGGTGAATGCTATTTCCTGGACACAGCCAAGCTCTCTGGTCACAGCCAGGGTTTCTCAGGGCACCACCAGTACTTCTGGGCACAGCCAGACTTCCTGGACTTCTTAGGGTACCACTAGTCTACCCGGGCACACGAGGGCCTCTCAGGGCACTGCCACTCTCTCTGGACACAGCCAGACCTCCTGGACTCAGCCAGGGCTCTCAGGGCACTGCCATTCTCTCTGGACACAGCCAGACTTCCTGGACACAGCCAGGGCTCCCAGGGCACTGCCACTCTCTCTGGACACAGCCAGACTTCCTGGACACAGCCAGGGCTCTCAGGGCACTGCCACTCTCTCTGGACACAGCCAGACTTCCTGGACTCAGCCAGGGCTCTCAGGGCACTGCCACTCTCTCTGGGCCTCTCAGGGTACCGTGCTGGAAAAACAGCGGCTCACAGTCAAGGTGCTTACATATTCTCGATGGCGGCCGGTCAAGACACAAAAGCAAACATCCCCCAGTTCCACTACATGGTGGTATGTTCCCAAACAGTCAAGTGGTCCATTAAATTAGGGATGGAAGGCAATTCCCCATAGTCCATAGTCATTCGCCAGGGCTGTCCTGGGGGTGAGGGATGACCTTGACCTCACCCTTATCTCCCACGGAGGACTCAGCAAGCCTTTCCTCCTGGGACTACAAGTCCTGCATCCAGGCTGCCTCAGCAAGCACTTCCCAGCCCACCGGGCTGCAAGGACCTTCGCTTTCTCCGGCCTCTGCTGGTTGGGGAACCGTCCACGTCTTCCCACCCCTCCACGGGGTTCCAGCTCTCCGGCAGCTGCTCCTCCTGGTCTTCCTGATAGTGAGTGTTCATATACACAAACTGCTCCACCGCCCTTTGGGGAGCTTTGGCCGGCACCGTACCCTGCTCGCTGCGCCATGTGTAGTGCGGGGGATCCTGCCGACTTCGCCAAGTGTCGTGCAGGGTGTCAGGCGGGGTCTCTGGTCCCACTCCCCACACAAAAATGCAGACATGGTGAGGCCAAAAAGGAACACCCACGGAGCCATAAGTAGGGGAGTCATATCTCTATACTCTCGCTGGCGGCTGGGTTGGAGAAACAGGAAACAGGAGCAACACAATTCTCAACCCTCACTGTGCCGCTTGCAGACTCAGCCACCATGTTCTTGCTAGCTCCCCCTTTTTTTGCTAGCCTAGCCACGGCAGTTATATTCATGGCCAATGGCTCACTGGTTACAGCTGACGGCCAACTAGCCACAGCTGCTGGCCATTTGATCACAGTCGATGGCCATTTACTACCTGAGCCAGCACCTTTCTATGTGAGGCCGAGAGCCTGGAAACTGCTTTTTGGGGCTCTGTCCCCACAGACTCCTTGCTCCTGCAGGGGGAACCTCCACAGCCAAGACATCCCTCCCTATTTTTTTGTTTGTTTGTTGTTTTAATTGTGGAATATTGGGGAACAGTGTGTTTTTACAGCGCCCATCATCTCCAAGTTGTTGTCCTTCAATCTAGTTGTGGAGGGTGCAGCTCTGCTCCAAGTCCAGTTGCCATTTTTAATCTAGTTGTAGTGGGTGCAGCCCACCATCCCATGCAGGAATTGAACTGGCAACCTTGTTGAGAGCTCACGCTCTAACCAACTGAGCCATTCGGGTGCCCCTGTGGAAGCTCAGTGGCAGCTCGTTGTCTTCAATCTAGTTGTGGTGGGCGTAGCTCACTGGCCTATGTGGGAATTGAACCAGCAACCCTATTGTTCAGAGATAATGCTCTAACCAACTGAGCCACCCAGCCGCCCCAGTTTACAAGTTTTTAATTCAACATCTGTGTGTACTCTATTGTGTGCCCACCAAAGTCTAGTTTTTTCCTGTTACTATATGTTTGATCCCATTTACCCACTTTGATCTTTCCCTACCCTTTTCCCTTCTGATAACCACCGTTCTGTTGTATGTGTCTGTGAAATAATTTTTGTTTGTTTTGTCACTTTTCTATTTACCTTTTCTATTTACCGTATTTTGCTGTGTATAATGCACACTTTTTGTGCCCGAATTTGTGAGGGAAAAATTAGGATTCACATTATACATGGGTTGTACTAATTCTGTGTCTATATAAATGTTTTTAATTCTTTTATTTATGCTTATGATTAAAAGTGTAACTGTAGAAATCAATAATGATATCCTATCCAAAATAATACCCTGGAATATGATAATCGGTTTTGTTGAATTTATGACGAAATTGCAACAACAAACAGTTCTTGCCTTTCTATAATGCATAATATCGTAAATTTGTTACTGGTATATGAAATTTCTTGTACCTTGTATCTGTTCTTGTGTTTTGTAATTATTACATAAAATTTCTTGTACCATAATATGTAAAAAATAAATGCTAAAATTCCTTTATAATACAAAAAAACAAATACCTAAATGTAAACAAATAGAAATTTGAATTAAAAAATTAAAATGAAATATTTTTTTTCCTGAAAGTTTGGTTCAAAAACATGGGTGTGCATTATACATGGCAAAATACGGTATATTTCACATATGACTGAAATATGTTTTTTGTCCTTTTCTATCTGATTTATTTCACTCGGCATAATCTCAAGATTCATTCATGTTGCAAACGGCAATATGTTATTTTTTTTAATGGCTGAGTAGTATTCCATTTGTGTGTGTGTGTGTGTGTGTGTGTGTGTGTATGTTTATATATATTGTAGAATACATATCTATGTATAGAAGTATACGCACACAAATTTGAGAGTTTTTGTTCTATTTCTTTGAAAAATGCCATTGGGATTTTGATGGTGAGTGCATTAAATCTGTATTATGCTTTGGGCAATATGTCCTTTTTAATTATGGTGATTCTTCCAAACCATGAACACAGAATATCTTTCCATTTCTTTGTGTCTTCAAGTTCTTTCTTCAATCTCTTGTAGTTTTTAGTGTATAGGTCCTTTACCTCATTTGATACATTTCTTCCTAGGAATTCTTTTCTTTCTTGTTTGTGTGTGTGTGTGTGTGTGTGTGTGTGTGTGTGTGTGTGTGATTGTAAAGAGGATTGTTTTCCTCATTCCTCTTTTTGATATTTTGTTGTTAGTACATAGAAACACAACAGATTTTTAAAATTGATTTCGTATCCAGCAAATTTACTTGAATTCATTGATTAGTTCTAAGTTTTTTAGTGGAGTCTTTAGGGTTTTTTATAAATAGAATCATGTCATCTGTAAATAGTGACAGTTTTACTTCTTCATTTCCAATTTGGATGCCTTTTATTTCTTTTTCTTGTCAAAGTAATCTTGCTAGGACTTCCAGTACTATATTGAATAAAAGTGGTGAGAGTGAGCATCATTGTCTTGTTTTTGATCTTAGTGAAAAAGCTTTGTTTGTTGTGGGTTTGTCATATATGACCTTTATTATGTTCAGATACTTTCATTCAATGTCCATTTTATTAAGTGCTTTTTATTAGTAGTATTATCAATGGATGTTTTATCTTGTCAGATGCTTTTTCTCTAATCTATTGAGATGATCATATGATTTATTTCATGGAATTCACCAGTGTAGCTATCTGGTTCTGAACTTTTGTTTTTTTTGGAGGTTTCAAGTTTCTCACTAGTGATGAGCCTATTTACGTTTTCCACTTCTTTATCATTCAGTCTGGGAAGGTTCTATGCTTCTAAGAATTTGCCCATTTCTTCTAGGTTGTTGAATTAGGTGGTGCATATCCTTTCATAGTATTTTTGTGTGGTTCTTTGTGTTTCTCTGGTGTCTGTTGTAACTTCTCTTTCATTTCTGATTTTAGTAGTTTGAGGCTTCCCTCTTTTTTCCTCAGTGAATCTAACTAGAGGTTTGTCAATCTTATTTATCTTGTCAAAGAACCAGCTCTTCATTTAATTACTATTTTCTGTTGTCTTTTTGTCTTCTTTTTCATTTATTCCCAATCTGATTTTTATTATTTCCTTCCTTCTATTGACTTTGGTCTTTTTTTCTTTCCTGTTTCTTTAAGATGTAATGTTATATTGTTTGAGATTTTTCTTGTTTCTTGGGTTAAGACTTCTCATTAGGATTGTTTTTACTGCATCCCCCAAATTTTGGTATATTGTATTTTCATTTGTCTATATTTCTTTTGATCTTTTATTTTTCCTTTTATCCAATAATTGTTTAGTAGCATGTTGTTTAATCTCCTCATATTTTGATTTTTTTCCAGCTTTCTTCTTGCAGTTGATTTCCAATTTCATACCGTTGTGGTAGGAAAAAATGCTTGGTATGACCTCACTCTTGTTAAATTTATTGAGACTAGTTTTGTATCCCAACATATGTTCTATTCTTGGTAATGTTCTATGTGCAATTGTGAAAAGCTCTGTAAATATCAATTATGTCTGTTTTGTTTGATTTGTCATTTAAGGCTGATATTTGCTGATTGATTTTCTGTTTGAAAGATTTATCCATAGCTGTCAATGGGGTATTTAGGTCCCCAACTATCGTGTTTTTATCAGTTTTTCTCTTTGGTTTTGTTAGTAATTACTTCATATATTTAGTGTGTATACATTAATAAGTTATATCTTATTAATTTTTGTCCCATTTGTTATTATAAAATGTCTATCTTTGTCTTATTACCTTTTCTGTCTTCAAATATATTTTGTATGATATATGTATGGCTACACCCACTTTTCTCTGGATGTCATTTACTCAGAGTTCAATTTTCTATTCCTTCACTTTGAGTCTATGTTTGTCGTTGCAGCTGAGATGGTTCTCTTGAAGCAGCACACGGTTGGGTTTTGTTTCTGATCCATCCCGCTACTCTGTGCCTTTTAAATGGTGAATTTAGTCCATTTACACTTAGGGTGATTATTGATATGAAGATTTCCTATAGGCATTTTATCCTTTGTTTTCTCATAGCTCTGCTTCTCCATTGTTTATTTTTCCTTGTGTCTCTGTCTGCTACTTTAGTCTGATGGTTTTCTGTGATTTTTTTCCCCCTCTGGTTCCTCTTATTTTATGTTTTGTGTCTCAGCTCTGGATTTTTTTTTTTGCAGTTACCACTAAGTTAATTTAAATGTCTCATATACACACAATGGTTCTTTTTTTTCTGATTGAATCTTATTTTCATTCATCCATGCAAGTTCAGTCTCTTTCCTCCACCCCTTTTATGTTTTTGTTGTCATAAATTATCCCTTTTTATGCTGAGAGTGCATTTCGGAGTTGTAGTAGCTTTTATCTCTTTCTTTCTCTCTCTCTCTCTCTCTCTCTCTCTCTCTCTCTCTCTCCCCATCTCTCCCTCCCCCCTCCCTCTCCCTCTCTCTCTCCCTCTCCCTCTCTCTCTCTCTCTCTCCTTCTCCTCCTCCTCCTTCTTCTTTTTTTATATTAGTTTCATGTATACAAAACACGATAATGATTAGGCATTTACACACAACACAAAGTGATAACTCCTACATGTCTACTACCTATATGATACTGTACATTGCTATTACAATACCATTGACTATACCCACTATGCTGTACTTTACATCTCATCTACTTTTCATCTATCTATCTCTATCTATCTATCTATCTATCTATCTATCTATCTATCTATCTATCTATCTATGTTATAGTTGACATTCAGTATTATTTTATATTAGTTTCAGGTGTACAGCACAGTGGATAGGCATTTATATAATTTATAAAGTGATTCTTCTGATAAGTCTAGTATCAATCTGACACCATACATAGTTTTTGCAACATTGTTGACTATATTTCCCATACTGTTTTCACATCCCCATGACTATTTTGTGACTATGGATTTATACTGCCTAATCCCTTCAACTTTCTCACCCATTTCCCAACTCCCCCCATCTAGCAACCATCAGTTTGTTCTCTGTATCTATGAGTCTATTTCTGTTTTGTTTATTTGTTTATTCTGTTCTTTAGATTCCACATATAAGTGAGAGCATATGGTATTTGTCTTTTTTTCTTATTCATTCAGCTACCTTATGTCTTCTGATTTTAGCATTATTTCCATTTATATTTAAAGTCATTATTATTATTATTATTATTTTATTTTTTTAGGTTTTTTAAAATTAGTTTCAGGTGCACAAGACAAAGTAATACTTAGACGTTTATCATTTAGATCCCTAACACTGTGTGAACTCCCCTCCCCCATCCACTATCCCTCTGACATCGCACAGAGCCATTACATTTCCACTGTCTCTATTCCTAATGCTGTACTCTGCTTCTTGTAAGTATATACATACATATATATATACATATATATATATAAAATTATAGTTGGCATTCATTATTGTTCAGCTTCAGGTGTACAATGCAGTGATCAGGCATGTATATCATCCCTGAGGTGGTCTCCCAAATGGGACACCATCGGATACCCTACAAAATCTTTACAACATTATTGATTACGTTCCCCAAATTAATTTTCAAAACCTCGTGGCCATCTTGTGGTTACCAACTGTTTTCTAATCCCCTCACTTTACCCCTTATCCCCACCCCCCCGCCCATCTAGCAACCCTCAGTTTTTCCTCTATGTCTCCAAAACTGTTTCTGATTAGTTCATTCACTTATTCTTTTCTTTAGATTCCGCATATAAGTGAGATCATATGGTATTTGTCTTTGTCTGACGTATTTCACTTAACATAATGTTCTCTAGGTCCATCCATGTTGTTGCAAGTCGTAAGATTTCTTTCTTCTTTATGGCTGCATAATACTCCATTGTATAAATGTACCACAGTTTCTTAATCCAGTCATCTACCGATGGGCATTTCGGTTGTTTCCATGTCTTGGCTATTGTGTTTAGTGCTGCAATAAACATAGGAGTGCATAAAGATTTTTGAATTGGAGTTTTGGATTTCTCCGGATAGATACCTAGGAGTGGAATTGCTGGATCATAAGGTAGTTCCATTTTCAGATTTTTGAGATAACTCCATACTGTTTTCCATAGTGGCTGCACCAATCTGCAATCCCACCAACAGTGCACAAGTGTTCCCTTTTCTCCACATCCGCGCCAGCACTTGTTGTTTGTTGATTTATTGATGATAGCCATTATGACCTATTTGCATTTCTCTGATGGTTAGTGAGGTTGAGCATTTCTTCATATGTCTGTTTGCCATCTGGATGTCCTTTTTAGAAAAATGTCTCTTCATGTCCTCTGCCCATTTTTTAATTTTGTTGTTTGTTTTTTGGAGTTGAGTGAGTTTTTTATAAATTTGTGATATTAACCCCTTATCAGATATATCATTGGCAAATATCTTTTCCCATTTAGTAGGATCCCTTTTGTTTTGTTGATGGTTTCCTTTGCTGTGAAAAAACTTTTTAGTTTGATGTAATCCCACATGTTTATTTTTTCTCTTACTTCCCTCGCGGGAGGTGATATATCAGTAAAAATCTTACTCCGAATAATGTCTGTGAAGGTTCTTCCTATATTTTCTTCTAGGTATTTTATGGTTTCAGATCTTACATTTAAGTCTTTAAGCCATTTTGAATTTACTTTTGTATATGGTGTAAGGAGGTGGTCCAGCTTCATTTTTTTGCATGTGTCTGTCCAGGTGTCCCAGCACCATTTATTGAATAGACTGTCTTTACCCCACTGTACATTCTTGCTTCCATTGTCGTAGATTAAATGGCCATATAGGCATGGATTTATTTCTGGACTCTCTATTCTGTTCCATTGATCTATGTGTCTGTTTTTATGCCAGTACCATGCTGTTTTGATTACTGTAGCCTTGTAGTATAATTTGATGTCAGGTATTGTTATACCTCCCAGTTTGCTCTTATGTCTCAAGATTGCTGAGGCTATCCGGGGTCTTTTATGGTCCCATATAAGTTTTAGGATTATATGTTCTATTTCTGTGAAAAACGTTCATTGGTAGTTTGATAGGAATTGCGTTGAATATGTATACTGCTATGGCAGTATGGACATTTTAACTATATTAATTCTTCCTATTCATGAACATGGTATGTGTTTCCATCTATTTGTACCTTCATTTCTTTCTTCAGTGTCTTATAATTTTCTGAGTACAGATCTTTTACTTCTTTGGTTAAATTTATACCCAGGTTTTTTATAGTCTTTGAAGCAATTGTAAATGGGATTGCTTTTTAAATTTCTCCTTCTGATGTTTTGTTATTGGTATATACAAATGCAACTGATTTCTGAATATTAATTTTGTATCCTGCTACTTTACTGAATTCATCTATCAGCTCTAATAGTTTCTTGGTGGAGTCTTTAGGGTTCTCTATATATAGTATCATATCATCTGCATATAATGACAATTTTACTTCCTCCTTACCGATTTGGATGCCTTTTATTTCTTTTGCTTGTCTGATTGCTGTGGCTAGAACTTCCAGCACTATGTTGAATAGAAGTGGAGAAAGTGGGCAACCTTGCCTTGTTCCTGACCTCAGGGGGAATGGTTTTAGCTTTTGAGTTGAGTTGAGTATGATGTTAGCTGTGTGTTTATCATATGTGGCCTTTATTATGTTGAAATATGATCCCTCTATTCCCACTTTCTTAAGGGTTTTTATCATAAATGGCTGCTGGATTTTATCAAATGCTTTTTCTGCATCTATTGATATGGTCATGTGATTTTTATTTTTCATTTTGTTAATGTGCTGTATCACATTGATTTGTGGATGTTGAACCACCCTTGCATACCAGGGATGAATCCCACTTGATCATGATGCATGATCTTTTTAATGTATTGCTGAATTCTGTTCGCTAAAATTTTGTTGAGGATTTTTGCATCTATGTTCATTAGCGATATCGGCCTGTAGTTTTCTTTCTTTGTGGTGTCTCTGTCTGATTTTGGGATCAGGGTGATAGTGGCTTTGTAAAAAGTGTTTGGGAGCCTTCCCTCCTTCTGGATTTTTTGGAAGAGCTTGAGGAGAATAGGTGATAATTCTTTTTTGAACGTTTTGTAAAATTCACCTGTAAAGCCATCTGGTCCAGGGCTTTTGTTTGTTGGGAGATTGTTGATTACTGATTCATTTTCCCTGGTGGTAATCAGTCTATTCAGGTTTTCTGTTTCTTCTTGAGTTAGCCTTGGAAGGTTGCACGCCTCTAGAAAATTGTCCATTTCTTCCAGATTGTCAAATTTGTTGGCATATAGTTGCTCATAGTAATTTCTTAAAATTTTTTGTATTTCTGCGGTGTCTGTTGTCACTTCTCCTCTTTCATTTCTGATTTTATTAATTTGGGTCCTCTCTCTTTTTTAATGAGTCTGGCTAAAGGTTTGTCAATTTTGTTTATCTTCTGTAAGAACCAACTCTTGGATTCATTGATCTTTTGTATTGTTTTTCTGGTTTCTATTTTATGTATTTCCGCTCTGATCTTTATTATCTCCTTCCTTGTGCTCTCTTTGGGTTTATTTTGCTGTTCTTTTTCCAGATCCCTTTAGTGTGAAGATAAACTGTTGATTAGTGATGTTTCTTGTTTCTTTAGGTAGGCCTGCAATGCTATGAATTTCCCTCTTAGGACTGCATTCGCGGCATCCCATAGATTTTGGGTCGTCGTGTTTTCATTTTCGTTTGTCTCGAGATAGCTTTTGATTTCTTCCTTGATCTCCTGCTTGATCCATTCATTATTTAGTAACATGTTATTCAGCCTCCATGAATTGGTGTGTCTTCCGGTTTTTTTGTGGTTCATTTCTAATGAACCATTTCATTTCCTGTAGTTCATTTCTAATTTCATAGCACTGTGGTCAGAGAAGACAACTGGTATGATTTCAATTTTCTTAAATTTATCAAGACTTGTTTTGTGGCCTAACATATGGTCTATCTTGGAAAATGTTCCATGTGCGCTTGAGAAGAACGTGTATATTGCAGCATTGGGGTGAAATGTTCTGAAAATATCGATTCAATCCAAGTGGTCCAATGTATCATTTAAGGCTGTTGTTTCCATATTGATTTTCTGCTTGGAAGACCTGTCCCTTGTTGTCAGAGGTGTGTTGAAGTCCCCTACTATGCTAGTGTTACAGTTGATCTCTGTCTTTATGTCAGTCAATATCTGTTTCATATATTTAGATGCTCCTATGTTGGGTGCATAGATGTTTACTAGGGTTATGTCCTCTTGTCGGATCGATCCCTTTGTTATTATATAGTGCCCATCTTTGTCTTTTAATATGTTCTTCATTTTAAAGTCTGTTTTGTCAGATGTAAGTATTGCAATTCCAGCTTTTTTCTCATTTCCATTTGCATGAAATATCTTACTCCAACCCTTCACTTTCAGCCTGTGTGTGTCTTTTGATCTGAGGTGAGTCTCTTGTATACAGCATATACAAGGGTCTTGCTTTCTTATCCACTCAGCCATCGTATGTCTCTTAATGGGAGCATTTAATCCGTTTACATTTAAAGTGATTATTGATAGGTACATATTTATTGCCATTTTAAAATTTGTAGTTAGATTGTTTTCATCTTTCTTCTATTTACAGAAGTCCTTTTAGTATTTCTTGCAATGCTGGCTTGGTGGTAATAAATTCCTTTAGCTTATTCTTTTCTGGGAAGCTCTTTATCTCTCCATCAACTTTAAATGATAGCCTTGCTGGATAAAGCAATCTAGGTTGTAGGCCTTTGTTTTCCATCACGTTGAGTATCTCCTGCCACTCCCTCCTGGCCTTCAATGTTTCTGTAGAAAAGTCATTTGATAGTCTTATGGGGGTTCCCTTGTATGTAACCCTCTGTCTTTCTCTTTCTGCTTTTAGGATTCTCTCTTTGTCTTTTAGCTTTGCCATTTTAACTATAATGTGTGTTGGTGTGGACCTGTTTGGGTTTATCGTTGGAACTCTCTGCATTTGCTGCGCTTGTATGTTGGTTTCCTTCATCAGGTTAGGGAAGTGTTTGGACATTATTACTTCAAATATGTTCTCAATCCCTTGCTTTCTCTCTTCACCTTCTGGTATTCCTGTGATGCGCATGTTGTTGCGCTTGATGTTATCCCGGAGGTCTCTTAAACCATCTTCATTGTTTTTTATTCTTTTTCTTTCTGTTGTTCTTTTTTGGGTGATCTCTGCTAACTTGTCTTCTAAGTTGCTGATTTGATCCTCTGCTTCATCTAACCTGCTGTTAATTCCTTCAAGTTAGTTCTTTATTTCGGTAATTGTGTTCTTTAGTTCTAACTGGTTGTTCGTTATGATTTCTACATCCCTCTTTATGTCATCTCTAAGTTCCTTAAACATTCTTATCATCAGTGTTCTGAACTTTGTCTCTGATAGGTTGGTTACCTCTGTTTCACTTGGTTCCACTTCTGGAGGTTTCTTCTGTTCTTTTATTTGGGACATGTTTCTTTGTTTCCCCATTCTGGCTGACTCTCTGTGTTTGCTTTGATGTATTATTAGGTAGATGTCCTAGAGTCCTTAGTTCTTGCTGGGTTATCTTCTGTAGTATGTGTCCTTCATATTTGACTTGCACTACTTCGTTCTGCATGTGCTCCAAAGGTGACACTTGTGTTGTCTATATTGTCCTTTTGAAGAAGACCTTTAATTGCTTTTCACTTGTGAGTAGGTGGGGTTAACTCCTAGGCTGACTGGTTGTGAGACTTGGCTCTGCTCACCGCAGGGTGTTCTGCTGCGTGAGGGTTGACCACTTAAATGTGGTTTGGCCTCTATGGGCTCTTGTGCCTGTAGAGAATTCCCTCTGGGTGTGTGACTTATAGGTCACACCTGGTAGTACTCTGGTTTGGTCTGGAGTTGGCCTCTGGATATGTTGAATCTTGTGCCTCTTAATCTGGGCCCTGGTAGGGCAATTTCAGAACAAAGCAAATTACCAAGCACAACAACAATGACAACAACAAAGAAAAAATCAAATATCTTCACACGTAAAAAACAACAGACAACCCCCACTCAACACTGGCATAGATATCAAAGATATAAAGACAAAAGAAAACAAAACAAAAAACAAAACAAAAAGCAGTGCCAGTCTTGGCTTAAGCCCACCAAGTAATCTCCAGGTTGTCCTCTTCTGTACGAAAGAGTCCCCTGCGTATTGTGCAGGCAGAGCTGGTCACCTGGTGCCCAGAGTGACGTTGGGACTGCAGAGTCAGATGCGTGGGTCTGATGGGTCTGGATGGTAGTTTTTACAATGTCAGTGCAGTTTCTGCCTTTGTCTGCTTATATGCACACTGAGAGAAGCACCACCAGCCCTGTGTCCAGTTCTCCTGAGTCTTAGGGCACTTCTTTCGTGTGTGTGTGTGTGTGTGTGTGTGTGTGTGGCGGGCAGGAGATTTATGAGCTGCTGAAAGCTGGGAGCTGCGTCTGCCGCTTACTGCTGATCCCTAGGTGTGCCTCCGCAGTTGTATTTGCCCCGCCCTAGGCTGGCGAGAAAGAGTGGGGGCTGAGGATGGAGGGGTCTTCTCTCTCCCAGCCCAGCTGTGTCACACTCTTCTCGCAGGCCAGAAAAGGTGGCGGCTGGGGGTGGAGGAGTCTTTTCTCTCCTAGCCCAGCAAAAATCACACTCTTCCCAGCCTCTTCCCTGGGTCAGAGCTGCCTGCCAGTCTTCCCAGAGCCTGAGCACTAAGGCTCCTCTGTAATCTGACACTACTCCTCAGTTCAGGGGCCAGTTTAAATTTCTGGAAGGGTGAGGGTAGGATTGAAAGAGCAGGGAGGGGAGGGGCCCAGGTATGGAGTTTGTGTCCTTTGTCCGACCTAGGGCCCAACTGGAGGTCCCAGCTGATGTTATTGCCTCAAATGGTGGATATGCTGCCCCCTTGGCTGGAGAGATCAGTTGTGGGATGCAGGGAAAGAGCTCTCCTTTTGGCATTTGTGTTCTCTGTTCCTTCCTGGGATCCCCTGCGTCTCTGTATCTGCGGATGCCGGCCCCGTTTCCACCACCATAGAAGTGGGATGTGTCTCCACAACCCAAGGTGAGGGCTGCATCCCCACAGCCACAGGTGTGGACCGTGTTTCCACTGCCTCAGATGCGGACTGCGTCTCCCCTCCGCTCCCTTCTCTCTTCCCCTGCTGGCCCAATTTGCCCGCCTGCAAGTAATCCTTGCACGAGTCACTTAGCTGTTCTGCGTGATGAGCAGAGAGTCCTGTGATGGGTTATATGTCCCGTTTGTGATAAGATCCGGAGGAGAACTCAAAAAGTGCGCCCTGCTGCCGCCATTCCTATGATGTCACTCTATTAATTTTTTGAGGAACTTCCACACTCCCTTCCATAGCGGCTGCACCAATCTGCATTCCCACCAACTGTGAATGAGGGTTCCTTTTTCTCCACAGCCTCTCCAACACTTCTTCCTGTTTGTCTTGAGGATAAGCATTCTAACTGGTGTGAGGTGATATTTCATTGTGTTATTTATTTGCATTTCTCTGATGATTACTGATGTTGAGCATTTTTTCATATGTCTGTTTCCCATTTGTATGTCCTCTTTGGAGAAATGTCTTTTCATGTCCTCTGCCAATTTTTTAATTGGATTCTTTTTTTGTTGTCGAGTTGTATGAGTTCCTTTTATATTTTCTGATATTAGCCCCATGTTGGAGGCATTGTTTGCAAAAATCTTCTCCCATTCGATTGGTTGCCCCTTTATTTTGTCAATGGTTTCTTTTGCTGTGCAGAAGCTTTTTAATTTCCTATAATCCCATGCATTTATTTTAGTTTTTACTTCCCTTGCCTTTGGAGTCAAATTCATAAAATGCTCGTTGAATCCAAAGTCCATAAGTTTAGTACCTATGTTTTCTTCTATTCTGTTTGTTTCAGGTCTTATGTTTAGGTCTTTCATCCATTTTGAGTTAATTTTGGTACATGGTGACAGATAGCAGTCAAGTTTCATTCTTTTACACGTGGCTTTCCAATTCTCCAAGCATCATTTATTGAAGAGATTTTCTTTTCTCCATTGTTTGTTTTTGGATTCTTCGTCAAAAATTATCTGTTCATATTTATATGGGTTTATTTCTGGGCACCCTCTTGTGTGTACCATCTTCTCTTCATCCATTCATCCATTGATGGACGATCAGGCTACCTCACACCTTGGCCATTGTAAACAATGCTACAGTGAACATATGGATGCACATATCCCCTCAAGGTAGCAATTTGGTTTTATCCAGATAAATACCCAGAAGTGGAATTACTGGGCTCTTCTTTGTCTCTTGTTATAGACTTTGTTTTAAAGTCTATTTTGTCTGGTATAAGTATTGCTATCCCATGTTTTTTCGATTCCATTTTCATAAAATACATTTTCCCATCTCTTTACTTTTAGTTTGTGTGTGTCTTTTGATCTGAAGTGAGTCTCTTGTAGGCAGCAAATGTAAGAGTCTTGTTTTCTCATTAATTCAGCCTCCCTATCTTTTGATTGGATCATTTAATCCATTTACATTGAAAGTAATTGTTGATAGATATGTAGTTATTATTTTATTATTCATATATATGAATAATAATATATATATTTATATACAAATTATATATTTATATACAAATGTATATATATACAAAATATATATATATTTATATATATTTATACAAAAATTTATATAAATATATATACATTTATATATATATATATACAGATATATGTATGTGTGTGTGTATATATATATACACACACACACACACACACACACACACACACACATACTGCCCAATGTATACAAGTGGACTTTGGTCAAGGTTGCTCAAGTAGTAGTTTACCATAATCAGAAGTGTCTGGACACTGACTGTAACCACTTTGAGCACCTCTTGTATATTGCAGAAGTCAAATGTGACCTGTATTCATTTTTTATTATAGGTATATATTGAGTATTACAATTTTAATACAGTTTTCCTTTTTAAAAATATGTATATATTTTTTTTGGCAGTATACGAAGTTGGACAATTAAGTTTGTGAACTCATCCTAGAAAAAGTGCTACATACCTCACCGCTGAATATCACTACTGTCACCTTTGAAGTACTCCCCTTGGGAAGTTATGCACCAATGGCAGAGCCTAGTCCACTCTTCAAAGCAATTTTGGAACTCTTTCTGGAATGGCCATCAGAGCTGTTGTCATATTATTCTTGATGTCCTGAATGTCATCAAAATGTCTTTCTTTCAATATTTTGTTTATCTTCGGGTAGGGAAAGAAGTCATTGGTGGCCAGATCAAGTGAGTAGGGAAGGTATTCCAATACAATTATTTGTTTACTGGCTAAAAACTCCCTCACACACAGTGCCGTGTGAGCTGGTGTATTGTTGTGGTGCAAGAGCCATGAATTGTTGGCGAAAAGTTCAGGTCATCTAACTTTTTCATGCAGCCTTTTCAGTAACAAAATAGTAACCAAATAGTAACCAAATTCAGTTAATCAAATAGTAAACTTGGTTAACTGTCCAGTTGGTACAAATTCATAATGAATAATTCCTCTGATATCAAAATAGGTTAGCAACATCATTGCAACAAGTTCATGAACTTAATTGTCAGATTTATAATATATATTTATAATATATATTTATGTATATAATTTATATTTATAATATATATTTATATTTATAATATACATTTATAATATATACTTCTATATTTATAATATATGTATTTATGTATACATATATAATGTATACTTATAATATATATTTATAATATATATTATATTCTATATATATATAAATTAAGAAGTCCCTGAAAGATTTATTGTAATACTGGTTTAGTGGTGATGAAATCCTTCAGCTTTTTTTTTGTCTGGGAAGCTCTTTATCTGTTTTTTCATTCTAAATGATAGCTTTACTGGGTAGTGTAATCTTGGTTGTTGGGTCTTGCTTTTCATCACTTTGAATATTTAGTGCCAATCCCTCCTGGCCTGCAAAGTTTCTGTTGAGAAATCAGATGACAGTCTTACGTGAGCTCCCTCATAGGTAACTGTTTTTCTCTTGCTGCTTTTAAGATTCTCTCTTTGTCTTTAACCTTTGGCATTTTAATTATGGTGTGTCTTGGTGTTGGCCATTTTGGGTTCATCTTGTTTGGGACTCTCTGTGCTTTCTGGGCTTGTATATCTATTTCCTGCACCAGTTTAGGAAAGTTTTCTGTTATTTCTTCAAATAGATTTTCAATTCCTTGCTCTCTCTCTTCTCTATCTGGTACCCGTATTGTGCAAATATTGGTATGCTTGATGTTGTCCTAGAGGTTTCTTAAACTCTCCTCAAATTTTTTGGATTCTTTTTGTTTTTTTCTTTGCTGTTCTGTTTGGGAGTTTCTGCTACCTTATCTTCAACGTGGCTGGTTGGATCCTCTGCTTCATCTAATCTACTGTTGATTCCCTGTAATATATTCTTCATTTCCATTATTGTATTCTTTATTTCTGACTGGTTCTTTATCATGTTTCCTGTCTCCATTTTTATGTTTCCCATCTCTTTATTAAAATTCACCCTGAAATCACTGAGCATCCTTATAACCAGTGTTTGGAACTCTGCATCTGATAGACTGTTTGTGTCCAATTTGTTTAGTTGTTTTTCTGGAGCTTTGTTCTGTTCTTGTATTTGGGACATATTTCTTTGTCTCCCCATTTTGACTGACTTTCTGTGTTTGTTTCTATGTGTTACATAGGGCTGTTATGTCTTCTGGTCTTAGCTGAGTGGCTTTATGTAGTAGGTGTGTTGTGGGGCTCAGTGGCATAGCCTTCTGGTCACCTGAACCATGCACTCCAGATTTGTCCCTTGTGTGGGTTGTATTTGCCCTCTTTTTGTAGTTGAAACTTGTTTGATAATTGCACATCAATGGGAGGGACAAAACCTTGGGATCACTCGTTGTGAAGACTGACCCTCACTACAGTGGAAGAGTTGTTGTGCAGGGACTGACCCTACAGAGCAGGATCTGCCTTAGCAGGACTCTGGTTCCTACCAAATCTGCCCCTTGGGTGTGTCGTACTTGGAGGCAGCTGGGTGATTCTCCAGATGCTTTAGAAGCTGGCCACTGGGGGCACCAGCCCCAGGACTGCCTTGGAGGGGATCCACTGTAGGTCACATTCAGCCACAGCCCATGCCCCTCCTGGGGCCACCCAGCAGGAACCACAAAGAAATCTGCAGATCACTGCCACCCGTGCTGTGCTTAGAAGATCCTTGAGAGGCCAAGCTGGCTGCCACTAGTGCTGAGCTTAGGGCTGCTCAGCCAGAGGTACAGGACATGTTCAAGGCAGATGCTGCTTGTCTGGGTTCCGCAAACCCTTGAGAGACCCTAGGAAAGTCTGAAGCATAAGCTAAAGTAGGCAGTTTGTATGAAAAAGCCACTGGAAGCAGCTTGGGTGTGTCTGACAGTTGAGCGGGGTGGGGTCTTGAATTGCCAGGGTGTGGTGAACAAATGGTGGAGACCCAGATATGGCAGCTGCCTGCGTCCCCACACCAGGAAGTGGGAGGGATCAACAAAGAAACAATGATCTCTGCCAGCTACTCCGTCCTTTAGAAAGCCATCTCTTTAGCCCCCATCCCAAGCCAGACAAATCAGTACCCACCATATGTCCCGGCCACCTTTCCAGCTGTTGCCCTAACAATGGAGCTCACAGCAAGTGACTCTATTGGTGGGTAAGTCCATGCACTGTCCCTTTAAAAGGGGCACCTGGAAGTGCAGCTGTCATCCATCTCACTTAGTCACAATCTCCATTGGTTTTCACAACCAGAAATTATGGGGACTTCTCTCCCCAGCATTGGAACCCTGGGCTGGAGTGGGACTGTGACCTCTTGCTCCTCTGGGTGGGTGGGTGGGGGGTGGACCTCTGCAGCAGAAATATTTCTCCTGATCTTTAATGGTCAAATGTGGGTGTGGGTCCAGCCCATTCCGAGTCTCTACCCCTCCTGTCAATCTTGAGGTGGCTTCTTCTGCACGTCCTTAGTTGTAGGGCTTTGGTTCAGCAAGATTTTAGGTGACTGTCAATGATGGCTGTTTTGTAGTTGTAATTTTGATGTGGTTGTGAGAGAAGGTAAGCACAGCATTTACCTACTGTGCCATCTTGGTATTGTTCTCTACCCTACGTCTTTTGATTGGAGCACTTAATTATTTATATTTAAAGTGATTATTGATAGGTATATAGTTATTGCCATTTTATTATTCATATTTTTGATCTTCATTAGTTTGTTTCTCCTTTCTTCTGCTTAATGAAGTCCTTTTAACATTTCCTGTAAGACTGTCTTGGTGGTAATGAATTTCTTTAGCTTTTTCTTATTTGGGAAGCTGTTTATCTCCCCTTCAATTTTAAATGATAGCCTTTCTGGGTAGAGTAGTCTTGGTTGTAAGCCCTTGTTTTTCATCACTTTGAATATTTTCTGCCACTCCCTTCTGGCCTGCAAAGTTTCTGTTGAGAAATCAGCTGATAGTTTTCTGGGAGCTCTTTGCGAGTAACTAGTTGTCTTTTTCTTGCTGCTTTTAGGATTCTCTATTTATCTATAACCTTTACTATTTTAACTATTATGTGTCTTAATGTGAGCCGGTTTGGATTCATCTTGTTCGAGACTCTGTGCTTTCTGGGCTTGTATGTCTATTTCCTTCACCAGTTGGGGAAGTTTTTGATCATTATTTCTTCAAATGAGGTTCTTGATCCTTTGCTCCCTCTCTTCTCCTTCTGGGCCGCCTATGATGGGAATGTTGTTATGCTTGATGTTGTCCCACAGGTCCCTTAAATTATCTTCATTGTTTTTTCTTTTTTTTTCTTTTTGTTGTTCTGATTGGGTATATTCTGCTACCTTGTCTTCTAAATTGCTGATTCCATCCTCTGTTTCATCTAATCTGATGGTGGTTCCTTCCAGTGTATTCGTCATTTCAGTTATTGTATTCTTTATTTCTGACTTGTTCTTTATTATGGTTTCTATGGCCTTCTTTATCTCTTTGCTATCTCTTTGTTGAAATTCTCACCAAGTTCCTTAATCATTCTTATAATCAGTGTTTCAGATTCTCTCTCTGGTGGGTTGGTTGCCTCCATTTCATTTAGTTCAATTTCTGGAGGTTTCTCCTGTTCTTTTATTTGGCACATATTTTTGTGTTTCCTCATTCTGGCTGCCACTCTGTGTTTGCTTCTATGTATTAGGTAGATCCCCTATGTCTCTCAGTCTTTGCTGGGTGGCCTTATGTAGTATGTGTCCTGTGTAGTCCAATTGCACAGTCTCCCTGTGTGTACGTTCCAGGAGTGTCCCTTCTGTGTTGTGTGTGGTCTCCTCTTGTAGTTGAGCTTTGATTGATTTTGGCATGTCAGTAAGTGGGATTGATTCCCAGGCTGACTAACTGTGAGGATTGACTATGCCCACAGTGTATAAGCTGCTGTGTGGGGGCTGACCCCTCAGAGGAGACTTTGCTTGTTGAGACCCCCCTTTGGGTGTGCCAATTGTGGGGCTAACCAGGTTTTGCTCTGGTGTGATCTGAAGCTGGCCTCTGGGTGTGTTGTTTCTGATGTCCCTTGGGTGGGGCTCCTGTGCAGGGCAATTTCAGCCTTGCCTGCTATTGGTAGGAGCCTCAAAGCTATTTGTGGTTGTCTGCTGCTTGTGCTGGATCTGGAGGCTTGTGGGAGTGGTTTTGCTGTGAACTGAGGCTGGCTGCCACCAATAGTGGGCTTGAGGCAGCTTAGGAAAAGGCCCAGGGCCCACTAGGCATATTGCCACCTGCAAGCTGCCCCTAAGGCACAGCTGTTGAAAGAGTTTCCTTAGATGCATGGGCCAGGCTGGTTGACTCAGGATTGAGAGTGCCCTCAGTGATGCAGACTAGTGGGCGAGGTGGAGTTCAAGGGAGTCATGGGATGTGAACAGTGGTTTTTACAAAGTTAATGAAGATTCAGTTCTTATGCCAATGCCCAGTTTGTGACCACCTTGCACAGTGCCCCAAGAACACTGCAGTTAGCCACCACAGCCAGCCACTGCCTGTTTATGCCCATCTTGGGTTACAGCCCACCACCCAATGTTTCCCGGGCTACCACAAGCCCTCTGCCTGCTTTAAACAGGTTTCCATACCCTATGGGCCGGGCCAGCAACCCAGCAGTCAAAAGTTTCTTGGACAACATAGCAGCAGCTGTGCAGAGGGTGGGGACCCAGGGTTTCACCAAGGCAGTACACATGAGCATATTCCACCACACCAGTATGGTCTCAGACTTGGCCCTTCAGGGAAGGGCTTAACCCTGAAAAGATGGTGCCCTCCTGTAAGCCACTCATGTCTCAGACTCCACATAAGGACACCAATGGTTCCTGTTCCTTCAGCTCCCATGCTGAAGCCCTGCAACTCAGTTCTTCCCTGCATGTCCTTGGGCTTCCTGAGCTTCCACCCCTCTACCAGAGACCAGGTGAATGCCCATGAGTGAGCAAGTCTGTGTGCTGGCTCTACAAGAGGGCATCTGGGTTTTCAGCCACCTTCCACCCCACCCCTGGGAAGGGGAGACAGTATCTTCGCTTTTTACTTCCAGATGCTATGGAAACTCTTTTTCTTTGCACAGGACACCTGGGCTGGGGAGCTGGGAATGGGGCTGGAGGGGCCCCTCCCTCTTCAGGGGGATCTCTGCCACCGAGGAGTCCCTCCCAGTATTCAACCACTCTCTGTAAGTTTGGGGTCAGCCTGTTTTGCTTCTCTGCCACTCCTACCAGTCTTGATGTGGCCTCTTCTTTATATCCTTAGTTATAGGGGTTCTGTTCAGCTAGTATGCAGGTGATTCTTGAGGTCGATTGTTCTATAATTTATTTGTAATTTTGGTGTGATCTGATCCTGGAATGCAGTAGGTATAACATTTACCTAATTGGTCATCTTAGGATGAATGTCCAGAATACTATGTTGTTGATAGCTCTTAGGTCCTGTATAAACGTATATTCATTAGAATGTGGTTTGTTAATATGCAAATAGGGGTGTTGTATAGAGATCTGCATGGCTGAATCAGGTTGTGCTTAAGAAATTTTTGTAGGATGGGCTGTATGTCATCCAATGTATCTTTTGAAAATGAGTATTGCTTTTGGTGTGGGATTATGGCCCCCTCTTTTAATTTTATTTTTACAACTAGGTCGTTGGATTGACAGCCCTTCCAGGTATCCCATCAACCCAGACTCACAGTTTTGTAGATCTCAGAGGGAGTAGTGTCTTTTTTTTCTTCTGGACAGGCGAGCAGCATTTGTAACTGCTGAGCATGTTCTCATGGAACCTGAAGGTGGAGCTGTTGCTTTTCTGGTGAAAAAGTCACTTGAGCATTAAGTTTGCAAGTAAGGTCCCAGCCCAGCAAGGGGATTGGGACTTCTGGCATGTAAAGAAAACTGTTGGTCATTTTTAAGTCTCCCATTTAGCATTCTAAAGGCTGGAGGAAGGGTTTCTGCTGTAGTTGTCCAGTCACCACCGTCACCAAAATGATGGTAGAACTTTTCTTAGTTAGCTTAATATATATACATTTTTAAGTTTATTGGGGTGACAATTGTTGGTAAAATTACATAGATTTCAGGTGTACAATTCTGTATTACATCATCTATAAATCCCATTGTGTGTTCACCACCCAGAGTCAGTTCTCCTTCCATCACCATATATTTGATCCCCCTTACCCTCATCTCCCACCCCCCTCCCCCCTTACCCTCTGGTAACCACTAAACTATTGTCTGTGTCTATGAGTTTTTGTTTCTCATTTGTTTGTCTTGTTTTTTTGTTGTTTTGGGTTTATACACCACATATCAGTGAAATCACATGGTTCTCTGCTTTTTCTGTCTGACTTATTTTGCTTAGCATTATACTCTCTAGATCCATCCATGTTGTCACAAATGGTCCTATTTCATCTTTTCTTACTGCCGAATAGTATTCCATTGTGTATGTATACCACAACTTCTTTATTCATTCATCTATCGAAGGACATTTTGGTTGCTTCCATGTCTTGGCCACCGTAAATAAAGCTGCAATGAACATTGGAGCACACGTGTCTTTATGTATAAATGTTTTCAGATTTTTTTTGGTAGATACCCAGGAGAGAGATTGCTGGGTCAGTTAGCTTAATATTTAATACCAAGTAGGTAGCCCTGGTATTGACTATTAAGTGAATTAATTTATTCCTCACGGATAATTGTACCCAGAGCTCTTGTGGGGAAATGATTATGGGGTCCATAAGCTGCAGTAGAGCTCTTGGGCCTCCTCATTTATCATCTGAATTTGTGCATTGCCCAAGCTTTTGTCTATATGTCCTTTTTTTCTTCCTTTCCCTCTGATCCTCTCTGTTGCCCTTGCTGAGTTTTGGGCATTCTTTCTTCCAATGTCCCTCCTCTTTATAATAGGCACATTGATCTTTCTTAAAGATTTCTTTGTCTTGTCCCTAGTTCTCCCTCTTTGGTTTCCTCTTGTGCTCTCTATGAAAATGGTGGCCTGTTTTGTCTTCTCTTCCTCCCATGCATTGTACACTTCTACCAACTGGGAGGGGTTCATCCCTTTAGCCTGTCCAATGTCTGTAACTTTTGGCAGGTATCGGAGGCACTTTGCCCATTGAAGGTCATGTTTACCATGTGGACATTTTTGGCTGCCTGTGGGTCTATATCAGTATATTCTGATATGCCTGGTGAATTCTTTCCAGAAATTCTGAAGGGTCCTCATTAGCCTTCTGCTGCTTCCTGAATCTCATTTAGGCTCTTTTATTTGGGAACCCCCTTCCACATTCCTTCCAGTATGCATCTTTTTTGTAATGATCTAAAATAACCATCTGCCCTTCATTGGGATTCTGTTCTGGATCAGCCAAAGGAATGGCACTGGTGGGATTGGTGGTCCCATTGGGATTTTCATGGTGGAGACGCTGTGCCTCCTCATTTGCCTTATAAGACTCCTCTCAACTGCTATCAGCATAATGCTGAGGAGGGTTTGGACATTAGCCCAACTGGGGCAATGGGTAGAAAAATAGTAATAAACAAATAAGCCATCTTTTGCAGGTCATCCTGATATGGTGGGTTAGAATTTTTCCAATTAAGGAGATCTGAAGTGGAAAACAGGCAATGAGTCCAATAGTATCTGGTCAGTTGCCCTTGTTGCTTAATTCCATTGATCAAGTACTGCCTCAAAGGAAATTGCCTTGCCTTGGAGTGGGTGGCTCTCTGATGGAATTGGATGCCCTGCTGGGTTTTGGGGTGGGGGGGAGGAGACTATTCCTGTTCTCTCCTCATATAGCAGTGGGGCTTTGGCTCCCTGCTCTGACTCCGGGTCCAGCCCAGGGTCAGAGGGGGCCACTAGGTCCTCTGCTGTCCTGTTTTCTAACTCTCTTCTAGGAGGATTGAAGGCATTTAATAATTTTTCTTCATCATCTTCCTCTCTAGGATCCTTATTATCTGGTAAGGGGCTATTCCCCTTTCTCTGAACCATCAATTTAGCATCCTTTTCCTTAGATTCTCCATTATGTAACATCATAAAAGCTTGCACATAGCAGATTTCATCCCATTTCCCTGACCTCTGGCAGAACAATTCTTTTTTTTTTTTTTAAATTAAAGTTTATTGGTGTCATGTGGGAGACCCTGCTTGCTGTGCCATGTGTTGTGCGGGGCAGCCTGCAGGGTCTCAGCTCCCACTCCCCACATAAGAACACAGGATACGGAGGCCAAAAAGGAACACCCACGGAGCCATAGGTAGGGGAGTCATACCACTATAGTCTCACTGGAGGCTGGATTCACACGACGTGCAACCTGCTGTTCGCTTTTCTGCCTACCAACCGACCAAGTCCACTTGCTAACTGCAATCTGCGCTTGCTAGCTCAGCCACCATCATCTTGCTAGCCCCCATTTTTCACTAGCGTAGCCATGGCAGTTATATTAGTGGCCAGTGGCTCACTGGTTACAGCTGACGGCCAACTAGCCACAGCTGATGGCCATCCAATCACAGTTGATGGCTATTTACTATCCGAGTGAGCACCTTTCCACGTGAGGCCGAGAGCCTGGAAACTGCACTCCTGGCTCTGTCCCCACAATTGGGGTGACAATTGTTAGTAAAGTTACATAGGTTTCAGGTGTACAGTTCTGAAGCAACACATTTGCTATATATCACGGTCTGTGTTCACCACCCAGAGTCAGTTCTTCCATCACCATATGATTTCACTGATATGTGGTATATAAAACTAAAACCAACAAAGGAATAAGACTGTCATGCAGGGTGTCATGGGGGGGGGTCTCTGGTCCTGCTCCCCACCTAAGAACGCAGGATATGGTGAGGCCAAACAGCAACACCCACGGAGCCATAGATAGGGGAGTCATGCGACTATATTCTCACTGGAGGCTGGGTTGGAGACACAGGAAGCAGGAGCCACACAATCCGCAACCTGCCACCCGCTTCTCTGCCAACCAACCCCTTGCTAAATGCAATCTGCCATGCTAACTGCAATCCGCACTTGCCAGCCACCATTTGCTTGCTAGCCCCTATTTTTGCTGCTAGTGTAGCCACGGCAGTTATATTAGTGGCCAATGGTTCACTGGATACAGCTGACGGCCAACTAGCCACAGCTGATGGCCACCCAATCACAGTTGATGGCCATTTACTACCTGAGCCAGCACCTTTCCACATGAAGCTGGAGAGCCTGGAAACTGCACTCCTGGCTCTGTCACCACAAAGACAAACAAATGAAGAAACAAAAACTCATAGACACTGTCATGCAGGAGACCCTGCTCGCTGCGCCATTTGTCATGCGGGGGGGATCCTGCCGACTACGCCATGTGTCGTGCAGGGCGTCCGGTGGGGTCTCTGCTCCCGCTCCCCACATAAGAACACAGGATATGGTGAGGCCAAAAAGGAACACCCACGAAGCCATAGGTAGGGGAGTCATACTACTATATTCTCGCTGGAGGCACTATACTCTCACTGGAGGCTGGGTTGGAGACACAGGAACCAGGGGTAACACAATTCTCAACCCTCACTGCGCCGCTTGCAGGCTCAGCCACCATCTTCTTGCTAGCCCCCCATTTTCTGCTAGCCTAGCCACGGCAGTTATATTCGTGGCCAATGGCTCACTGGTTACAGCTGACGGCCAACTAGCCACAGCTGATGGCCATTTGATCACAGTCGATGGCCATTTACTACCTGAGCCAGCACCTTTCTATGTGAGGCTGAGAGCCTGGAAACTGCTTTTTGGGGCTCTGTTCCTACAGACACAGACAATAGTTTTGTGGTTACCAGAGGGTAGTGCGGGGAGGGGGGTAGTAGATGAAGGTAAAAGGGATCAAATATATGGTGATGGCAGAACAATTCTAATTGCAAGATGGTATAGTAATTCAGAGGACCGATGGGAGGCCATCTCTCCTCAGAATCCAAAACATACATGGGCCAAGCTGTGTCAAAATAAAACACCATCTTATTTTTGGTCATTGGTTTATAACCATAAGTTGAGGGCTCTCAGAGGGTATAGACAGGGAGCTCCTCATCAGCTTGGTGTTTAAAACAAACAGAAAAGACAGGGGAAGGAAGGGAAAAAAGGCAGGCTAGAGGTAGATGAAACAAAACAAGTAAATCACAAATAAACCAAAGCCAAAACAAGATGAGTACTCACAGAATGAGATCCTCCTGAATTGAGGAGCTGGGGGTCAAAACCCAGTCTCTGGCACTGCAAATCAGCCCCAAAGGAAACCTAACTGGCTTGTAGCCAGAACTGCACAAAAGCCAGAAACTGGTGCAGGTGATTAGCCTAAGACAAGCTTCCATGGTGGAGACAAGGGATTTCTGGTGTGCTTTCTGGTTTGACAAGTCCCAAACATCTAAATCCATCAATTTCTGCCACTTTTCTTCTCACCAACTTAGGTGTTTATAGGTGGCCAATACCGAGGGGGGAGAGTTGGTTAAGTCCCTGAGACAAAGGAGTTCTTAGCAGCTGCTGGGACATCCTTGCAATCTTATTTGGGGGCGGGAAGCCACAAGCAGTAGGGATCTCAAACTGATTCCAGCGCTCTACTTCTAGTCCTTCCATGAGGGAGGGTAGGAGCAACTGAGCAAGACTCACCAACTCAGCTTGATCCAGTTTGATCCAAGTCCTGCCTCAGTTGCCAATATTTGTTACCAAACTCAGGTTCAATCCCACTTGTCGCATGAAATTCCCAATATTCTAGAGACAAGAATTAGTGAAGAGAAAAGGCTTTTAAAAAAAATTCTAGATGCTGTCAGCAGGGAAGATGGTGGACTATTGTCCAAAAAAAAAAAATCCACCTTCCCCAAATGAAGACATTTGAAAGATTTTATAGGCACAAGGGTAGGGATAGAAAAGGGAGAATGGGAGTTAGTTGAACAGGTCTCAGGTGCTGACACTTGAAAATTTGCCTCCCAAGGCTGGTTGGTTTAAGATAAGGCTATCTGAGATTCAGCAGCCATAGCCAGGGTTTCATGGTCATTCAAAAAAACTGCAAGGGAGTTGCAACATGGATTCCGGTGCCCAGATGCCTAAGAACTGAGACAGTTTTTTTGGGTTAGTGTTTTGCTGATTATTGAGGCATGCATGTAACCTTGGGAAAAAGGGAAAAACAGAGCAATTAAATCAGGCAGGGAAGAGGGTGAACTATTCCCACCTTCCCTGAATTGAAGATAGTTGAAAGATTTTATAGGCACATGGGTAGGGATAGAAAAAAGGAGAGGGGAGAAACAAAGAAAGAGGGAAAAGACTAATAATAAACCATAAGGTAAAGCAAACTATAGGCTAATGTATTGAACTAAACTTCTAAATATTTAAAAATAGATCTTCACCCTTACATTTCTGAGGATAGTCTTGATGTAAAATAGGCAGGAACTAGGAAGTGGAATGTTTCTGATGAGTGAAGAATCTTATTTTCTTGGCTTGAGAACAGTTCATAATATAGGTGAATCAGACAAGCAAAGACCTGGGCTGGCATCTAACTGCTTCCTGCCCAGGCCCTAATGATAGTTACAAGTCTAAATCAAAGTGGAAAATGGGGTGAGGATGGCAGGGTGCCATTTGGTAGGAAGCCCATGGCATAAGTCACTGCCAGAGACTTTAGCCTGTTCTGTATTTAGTTTCTTTTTACCTTCTTACATGTTTTATTTTTATTTTTTTTAAATTAAAATCTATTGGGGTAACAATGGTCAACAAAACTACATAGGTTTCAGAAGTACAGTTCTATAATACATCATTTATATATTGCATTGTACTACTCTGCCATAAGAAGAGATGAAATACTGCCATTTGTGACAACGATCTTGAGATTATTATGCTAAGTGAAATAAGTCAGACAGAATAAGTTAAGAACCATATAACTTCACTGATATGTAGGATATAAAACCTTACATGTTTTAGCTCCAATTCATGCTCTCTTTTCCTAATTCTTGTCCTTTGGTGAGATGCAACATCCACAGGACAAAAAAAAAAAAAGGGTACTCCACGTGTAAATTGCCCCAATTTACACATAATTGTCTGCCTCTATAGTGAGCTTTGAAATGTCCCTGTTCCAGTCCATATTAGAATTTTAACTTCCAGTGGACTTTAAAACTCACTTTTATTCTAATAGCATTCTTCACCTGGTTTATATTGCTCTTCTTTATACATTTGAAAGATGCACAGAACTTAGAAAAGAGAAAATGTTTCTCATGTGCTCAGAATATTCACTTGCACAATTTAGTATCTTATATCAGTGTGGAAATCTAGAATATTTCCTTTTGTCTCTACTAACCATTATGAGAAACAGCAGAAAGCTGACACCCTTCATCTAATTGCAATTAATCTCCATTGAGTCTAAAACAAGCAAGAGTCAAGAGCATGTACTGTGCAGAATTTTGAGTCTGTGAGGTGAGTTTGTTTTTTCAAGAGGGCATTTATGGCCTTTATCTGAAACCCAGCAGGTCAAAGCATTTTATTACCATTTTATAAACTTGACTAGTTCCCACTATATTTTGCCAGTACCTTTCCAGCTCTACCTTGTGTAAATTTTTTAACTGCTTGAGATATTTGTTGTACTTCAGCATATGGTAATGTTCTTAAATTAAAGAAAATTCAATTACAGTTGATATTCAATATTATATTAGTTTCAGGTGTACAGCATAGTGGTTAGACATTTATATGACTTATGAAGTACCCCCCCCATAAGTCTAGTACCCACCTTACACCATACATACTTATTATATTACTGACGGTATTCCCTAGCTGTATTTTTACATCCTGTGACTATTTTGTAACTGCAAAATTTTGTAAATTTGTATTTCTTAATCCCTTCACTTTTTTCACCCTGGCTCCCAACCCCCTGTCACCTGGCAACCACCAGTTTGTTCTTTGTATCTTTGAATTTATTTCTGTTTTGTATGTTTGTTTATTTTGTTTTTAGATTCCAGATATAAGTGATGTCATATGGTATTTATCTTTGTCTGACTTATTTTACTTAGAATAATAGTCTACAGGCCCATGCATGTTGTTGCAAAAGGTAAAATTTTATTCTTTTTTATGGTCAAGTAATATTCCATAGTATATATGTTATACATCTTTTTTATCAAAATTTATTGTGGTGACAGTGGTCAAAAAAATTACATAGGTTTCAAGGGTACGATTCTATAATACATCATCTATATATTGCATTATGTGTTTACCACCGAGAGTCAGTTCTCCTTCCATCACCATATATTTGACCCTGTCTACCTTCTTCTACCATCCTTCCACTCCCTTACCCTCTGGTAACCACAAAACTGTTGTCTGTATCTATGAGTTTTTGTTTCTTTATTTGTTTGTCTTGTTCCTTTGTTACTTTCAGTTTTATATCCCACATATGAGTGAAGTCATAGGGTGCTTGACTTTCTCTGTCTGACTTAAACTCAAGATCCATCCATGTTGTTGCAAATGGTACTCTTTCATCTTTTTTATTGCAGAATAATATTCCATTGTGTATATATACCACATCTTCTTTATCCAATCATTTATTGAACAACAACTTTGGTTGTTCCCATGTCTTTGCCACCATAAGTAAAGTTGCAATGAACATCAGAGCACATATATCTTTATGGATAAATATTTTCAGAATTTTTGGGTAGATACCCAGGAGAGGGATTGTTGAGTCATATGGTAATTCTATTCTTAGTTTTCTGAAGAATCTTCATACTCTTTTCCATAGCAATTGTTCCAATTTACATTCCTCCCAACAGTGTATGAGAGTTCCTTTTTCTCCACAACTCTCCAAAACTTGTTATTATTTGTCTTGATGATAACAATTTTAACAGGTGTGAGGTGATATCTCATTGTGGTTTTGATTTCATTTCCCTAATTGCTAGTGAAGTTGAACATGTTTTTCATATATGTGTTAGCTATTTGTATGTATTGTTGGGAGAAGTTTCTGTTCGTGTCCTCTGCCCATTTTTAAATTTCATTGTTTGTTTTTTTGTTGTTGAGTTGTATGAGTTCTTTACATATTTTGGATATTATCCCCTTATTGGAGGTGTTGTATAGAAATATCTTCTCCAATTTGGTTTATTACCTCTTTGTTTTGTTTATGGTTTCTTTTGCTCTGCAGAAGCTTTTAAATTTGATATAGTCTCATTCGTTTATGTTTGTTTTTACTTCCCTTGCCTTTGAGGCCAAATTCATAAAATGCTCTTTGAATCCAAGGTGCATGTTTAGCATCTATGCTTTCTTCTGTGCAGTTTATTATTTCAGGTCTTATGTTTATGTCTTTGATCCATTTTGAGTTAATTTTGATACGCGGTGCCAGATAGCAGTCTATTTTCATTTTTTTTTCATGTGGCTTTCCAATTCTCCAACACCATTTATTGAAGAGGCTGTCTTTTCTTCATTGTATGCTTTTGGCTTCTTTGTAAAAAATTATCTGTCCATATTTATGTGGGTTTATTTCTGGGTTCTCAATTCTATTCTTTTGGTCTGTGTGTCTGTTTTTCTGCCAATACCATACTGTTTTGATTATTGTTGCCCGGTAGTACAAGCTGAAGTCAGGGAGTGTGATACCTCCAGCATCATTCTTTTTTCTTAGGATTGCTTTGGTTATTTGGCTTTTTTTGTGGTTCCATACATATCTGATGATTTTTTGTTCTATTTTAAAAATGCCATTGGTATTTTGATGGGTGTTGCATTAAATCTGTATATTGCTTTGGGTAATATGACCATTTTAACTATGTTGATTCTTCCAATCCATGAACATGGAATGTCTTTCCATTTCTTTTTGCCTTCTTCAATTTCTTTTGAAAATGTCTTATTGATTTCAGTGTATACGTCTTTCACATCCTTGGTTAAGTTTATTCTTAGGTATTTTATTCTTTTTGTTGCAATTGCAAAAGGAATGTTTTTAAAATTTCTTTTTGTGAGATTTCACTCTTAGTATATAGGAATGGACTTTTGTACGTTGATTTTGTAGCCAGCAACTTTACTGTATTTGTTTATTGTTTCTAATACTGCATTTCTCTGAAAATAAGACCTAACTGGAAAATAAGCCCTAGCATGATTTTTCAGGATAACATCCCCTGAACATAAGCCCTAATGCGTCTTTTGGAGCAAAAATTAATATAAGACCCAGTCTTATTTCGGGGAAACACAGTAGCTTTTTGATGGAATCTGTATGGTTTTCTATATATAGCATCATGTCATCTTGAGATTATTATGCTAAGCAAAATAAGCCAGACAGAAAGAATCGTGAACCATATGATTTCACTGATACGTGGGATATAAAACTGAAAGAAACAAAGGAACAAAGCAGAAAAATAAAGAAAGAAAAACTTATAGACATAGAAAACAGTTTAATGGTCACCAGAGGGTTAGGGGGAGGTGGTAGATGAGGATAAATAGGATCAAATGTATGGTGATGGAAGGAGAACTGACTCTGGGTGGTGAACACACTATGTGACATATAGATGATGTATTACAGAATTGTACACTTGTATCCTATGTAACTTCACTAACCATTGTCACCCCAATAAACTTTAATTAAAAAAAAATGAAGATGTGTTATATATACTCTATGGAATACTACTGTGCCATAAGAAAAGATGAAATACTGCCATTTGCAACAACATGGATGAATATTGAGATTATTATGCTAAGCAAAATAGGTCAGACAGAAAAAGTTGAGAACCATATGACTTCACTAATATGTGGAATATCAAACTGAGAGCAACAAAGGAACAAGACAAACAAATGAAAAAAGAAAAACTCATAGACTTATTTTGTTAAATAAAATTTATTGGGGTGACAACGGTTAGTAAAGTTACATAGGTTTCATGTGTTTAATTTTGTGATGCATCATTTATATATCACACTGTGTGTTCACCACCCAGAGTTAGTTCTTCCAACACTATATATTTGAGCTTTTTTACCCTCTTCTACTTTCCTGCCTGCCCCCCTTACGCTCTGGTAACCACCAAACTATTGTCTGTGTTTATGGTTTTTCTTTCTTTATATGTTTTTCTTGTTCCTTTGTTGGATGGATCTTGAAATTATTATGCTAAGCGAAATACATCAGACAGAGAAAGTCAAGAAACATATGACTTTACTGATATGTGGGGTATAAAGCTAAAAGCCACAAAAGTCATAATTTTTTGAGGAATCTCCATACTTTTTCCATAATGGATGTACCAATTTGCAATCCTACCATCAGTGCATGAGGGTTTTCTTTGCAGCATACCCTCACCAACATTTGTTTTTATGTTAATTTTTTTGATGATAGCCTTACTGGCAGATGTGAGGAAATATCTCATTGTGGTTTTAATTTGCATTTCTCTAATGATTAGTGACATTGAGCATCTTCTTATATCTATTGGCCACGTGTATGTCTATTCATGTCTTCTTCCCATTTTTTAATTGGAGTGTTAGTTTTTTGGTGTTAAGTTGTGTGAGTTATTTATAAATATGGACCCCTTATCAGAAATGTCATGGGCAGGTAGCTTTTCCCATACAGTAAGTTATTTTTCATTTTGTTGATAGTTTCCTTTACTGTGCAAAAACTATTTAGTTTGATGTAGTTCCATTTGTTTATTATTTCTTTTGTTTTCCTTATTCAAGAAGAAATATCAAAAATAAATTACTAAAAGCAATGTCAGAGTGTTTATAGCCTATTATTTTTCTAGGAGTTTTATAGTTTGGAGTCTTACATTTAAGTCTTCATTCCATTTTGAGTTTATTCTTGTATATAGTGTAAGAAAGTGGTCCAATTTCATTTTTTTTTGCATGTAAATGTCCCATTTCCCCAGAAGCATCTATTGAAGACACTGTCTTTACCCCATTGTATATTCTTGCTGCCTTTATCATAATTGACCATATAGGCATGGGTTTATTTCTGCACTCTCTATTCTATTCCATTGATGTATCTGTTTTTATGCCAGTACCATGCTGTTTTGATTTCTATAACTTTATAGTATAGTTTGATATCAGATAGTGTGACAACTCCAACTTTGTTCTTTCTCAAAATTGCTTTGGCTATTTAGGGTCTTTTGTGGTTCCATGTAAGTTTTAGGATTATTTGTTCTAGTTTTGGTGTTGGAAAAAGCCATTGACATTTTAATGTAATTATGAATGACATTTTTTCTTAATTTCTCTTTCTGATAGTTTGTTTTTGGTGTATAGAAATGCAATTAATTTCTGAATTTTAATTTTGTATCCTTCTACTTTAGTAAATTCATTTATCATTTCTTATAGTTTTTTTTTATTAGTTTCAGGTGCACAAGACAAAGTAATACTTAGATGTTTATCATTTATATACCTCACACTGTGTGAACCCCCCTTCCCCATCCACCATCCCCCTGACATCCCACAGAGCCATTACATTTCCACTGTCTCTATTCCTAATACTGTACTCCGCTTCTTGTAAGTATATACATACATATATATATATAAAATCATAGTTGGCATTCATTATCATTCAGCTTCAGGGGCACAGCGCAATGATCAGGCATCCACATCATCCCCGAGGTGGTCTCCCAAATGGGACACGTATCCATCGGACACCCCACAAAATCTCCACACATTATTGATTACGTTCCCCAAATTAATTTTCAAGACCCTGTGGCCATCTTGTGGTTACCGACTGTTTTCTAATCCCCTCACCTTCCCCCTTATTCCCAACCCCCCCGTCCATCTAGGAACCCTCAGTTTTTCCTCTATGTCTCCAAAACTGTTTCTGATTAGTTCATTCACTTACTCTTTTCTTTAGATTCCGCATATAAGTGAGATCATATGGTATTTGTCTTTCTCTGTCTGACTTATTTCACTTAACATAATGTTCTCTAGGTCCATCCATGTTGTTGCAAATGGTAAGATTTCTTTCTTCTTTATGGCTGCATGATACTCCATTGTATAAATGTACCACAGTTTCTTAATCCAGTCATCTACTGATGGGCATTTTGGTTGTTTCCATGTTGTGGCTATTGTGTATAGTGCTGCAATAAACATAGGAGAACATAAAGATTTTTGAATTGGAGTTTTGGATTTCTCCGGATAGATACCTAGGAGTGGAATTGCTGGATCATAAGGTAGTTCCATTTTCAGATTTTTGAGATACCTCCATAGTGTTTTCCATAGTGGCTGCACCAATCTGCAATCCCACCAACAGTGCACAAGTGTTCCCTTTTCTCCACATCCGCGCCAGCACTTGTTGTTTGTTGATTTGTTGATGATAGCCATTTTGACTGGGGTGAGGTGGTATCTCATTGTGGTTTTTATTTGCATTTCTCTGATGGTTAGTGAGGGTGAGCATTTCTTCATATGTCTGTTTGCCATCTGTATGTCCTTTTTTAGAAAAATGTCTCTTCATATCCTCTGGCCATTTTTTAATTGGGTTGTTTGTTTTTTTGGAGTTGAGTTGAGTGATTTTTTTTATAAATTTGTGATATTAACCCCTTATCAGATATATCATTGGCAAATATCTTTTCCCATTCAGTAGGATCCCTTTTTGTTTTATTGCTGGTTTCCTTTGCTGTGAAAAAACTTTTTAGTTTGATGTAATCCCACATGTTTATTTTTCCTCTTACTTCCCTTGTGCGAGGAGATATATCAGTAAAAATCTTAGTCCGAGTAATGTCTGTGAAGTTTCTTCCTATATTTTCTTCTAGGTATTTTATGGTTTCATATCTTACATTTAAGTCTTTAAGCCACTTTGAATTTATTTTTGTATATGGTGTAAGGAGGTGGTCCAGCTTCATTTTTTTGCATGTGTCTGTCCAGGTTTCCCAGCACCATTTATTGTATAGACTGTTTTTAACCCACCGTACATTCTTGCTTCCATTGTCGTAGATTAAATGGCCATATAGGCATGGATTTATTTCTGGACTCTCTATTCTGTTCCATTGATCTATGTGTCTGTTTTTATGCCAGTACCATGCTGTTTTGATTACTGTAGGCTTGCAGTATAATTTGATGTCAGGTATTGTTATACCTCCCAGTTTGTTCTTATTTCTCAAGATTGCTGAGGCTATCCAGGGTCTTTTATGGTCCCATATAAATTTTAGGATTATATGTTCTATTTCTGTGAAAAACGTCGTTGGTAGTTTGATAGGAATTGCGTTGAATATGTATATTGCCTTAGGCAGTATGGGCATTTTAACTATATTAATTCTTCCTATCCATGAACATGGTATGTGTTTCCATCTATTTGCATCTTCTTTAATTTCTCTCTTCAGTGTCTTATAATTTTCTGAGTACAGATCTTTTACTTCTTTGGTTAAATTTATTCCCAGGTATTTTATAGTCTTTGAAGCAATTGTAAATGGGATTGTTTCCTTAATATCTCCTTCTGATATTTTATTATTGGTATATACAAATGCAACTGATTTCTGAATATTAATTTTGTATCCTGCTACTTTACTGAATTCATCTATCAGCTCTAATAGTTTCTTGGTGGAGTCTTTAGGGTTCTCTATATATAGTATCATATTATCTGCATATAATGGCAATTTTACTTCCTCCTTACCGATTTGGATGCCTTTTATTTCTTTTGCTTGTCTGATTGCTGTGGCTAGAACTTCCAGCACCATGTTGAATAGAAGTGGAGAAAGTGGGCAACCTTGCCTTGTTCCTGACCTCAGGGGGAATGGTTTTAGCTTTTGAGTTGAGTTGAGTATGATGTTAGCTGTGTGTTTATCATGAATGGCCTTTATTATGTTGAGATATGATCCCTCTATTCCCACTTTCTTAAGGGTTTTTATCATAAATGGCTGCTGGATTTTATCAAATGCTTTTTCTGCATCTATTGATATGATCATGTTGTTTTTATTTTTCATTTTGTTAATATGGTGTAACACATTAATTGATTTGCGGATGTTGAATCATTCTTGCATACCAGGGATGAATCCCACTTGATCATGGTGCATGATCTTTTTAATGTATTCCTGAATTCTGTTCACTAAAATTTTGTTGAGGATTTTTGCATCTATGTTCATTAGCGATATCGGCCTGTAGTTTTCTTTCTTTGTGGTGTCTCTGTCTGATTTTGGGATCAGGGTGATAGTGGCTTCATAAAAAGTGTTTGGGAGTCTTCCCTCCTTCTGGATTTTTTGGAAGAGCTTGAGGAGAATAGGTGATAATTCTTCTTTGAACGTTTTGTAAAATTCACCTGTAAAGCCATCTGGTCCAGGGCTTTTGTTTGTTGGGAGATTGTTGATTACTGATTCAATTTCCCTGGTGGTAATCAGTCTATTCAGGTTTTCTATTTCTTCTTGAGTTAGCCTTGGAAGGTTGTACACCTTTAGAAAATTGTCCATTTCTTCCAGATTGTCAAATTTGTTGGCATATATTTGCTCATAGTAATTTCTTAAAATTTTTCTGCGGTGTCTGTTGTCACTTCTCCTCTTTCATTTCTGATTTTATTAATTTGGGTCCTCTCTCTTTTTTAATGAGTCTGGCTAAAGGTTTGTCAATTTTGTTTATCTTCTCTAAGAACTACCTCTTGTATTCATTGATCTTTTGTATTGTTTTTCTGGTTTCTATTTCATTTATTTCTGCTCTGATCTTTATTATCTCCTTCCTTGTGCTCCCCTTGGGCTTATTTTGCTGTTCTTTTTCCAGATCCCTTAAGTGTGAAGACAAACTGTTGATTAGTGATGTTTTTTGTTTCTTTAGGTAGACCTGCGATGCTATGAATTTCCCTCTTAGGACTGCTTTCGCGGCATCCCATAGATTTTGGGTCGTCGTGTTTTCATTTTCGTTTGTCTCGAGATAGCTTTTGATTCTTCTTCCTTTATCTCCTGCTTGATCCATTCATTATTTAGTAACATGTTATTCAGCCTCCATGAATTGGTGTGTCTTCTGCTTTTTTCCCTGTAGTTCATTTCTAATTTCATAGTACTGTGGTCAGAGAAGACAATTGGTATGATTTCAATTTTCTTAAATTTATCAAGACTCGTTTTGTGGCCTAACATATGGTCTATCTTGGAAAATGTTCCATATGTGCTTGAGAAGAACGTGTATACTGCAGCATTGGGGTGAAATGCTCTGTAAATATCGATTAAATCCAAGTGGTCCAATGTATCATTTAAGACTGTTGTTTCCATATTGATTTTCTGCCTGGAAGACCTGTCCCTTGTTGTCAGAGGTGTGTTGAAGTCCCCTACTATGCTAGTGTTACTGTTGATCTCTGTCTTTATGTCAGTCAATATCTGTTTCATATATTTAGATGCTCCTATGTTGGATGCATAGATGTTTACGAGGGTTATGTCCTCTTGTCAGATCGATCTCTTTATTATTATATAGTGCCCATCTTTGTCTTTTAATATGATCTTCATTTTAAAGTCTATTTTATCAGATATGAGTTTTGCAACTCCAGCTTTTTTCTCATTTCCATTTGCATGAAATATCTTACTGCAAACCTTCACTTTCAGCCTGTGTGTGTCTTTTGTTCTGAGGTAATCTCTTGTATACAGCATATACAAGGGTCTTGCTTTCTTATCCAGTCAGCCACCCTATGTCTCTTGATTGGAGCATTTAATCCATTTACATTTAAAGTGATTATTGATAGGTACATAGTTATTGCCATTTTGAAATTTGTAGTTAGATTGTTTTCATCTTTCTTCTATTTACAGAAGTCCTTTTAGTATTTCTTGCAATGCTGGCTTGGTGGTAATAAATTCCTTTAGCTTATTCTTTTCTGCGAAGCTTTTTATCTCTCCATCAACTTTAAATGATAGCCTTGCTGGATAAAGCAATCTAGGTTGTAGGCCTTTGTTTTCCATCACTTTGAGTATCTCCTGCCACTCCCTCCTGGCCTTCAATGTTTCTGTAGAAAAGTCATTTGATAGTCTTATGGGAGTTCCCTTGTATGTAACCCTCTGTCTTTCTCTTGCTGCTTTTAGGATTCTCTCTTTGTCTTTCAGCTTTACCATTTTAACTATAATGTGTGTTGGTGTGGACCTGTTTGGGTTTATCCTGGTTGGAACTCTCTGTACTTTCTGTGCTTGTATGTTGGTTTCCTTCATCAGGTTAGGGAAGTGTTTGGACATTATTACTTCAAATATGTTCTCAATCCCTTGCTTCCTCCCTTCACCTTCTGGTATTCCTGTGATGTGCAAGTTGTTGCGCTAGATGTTATCCCAGAGGTCTCTTAAACCATCTTCATTGTTTTTTATTTTACTTTCTTTCTGTTGTTCTGTTTGGGTGATCTCTGCTACCTTGTCTTCTAAGTTGCTGATTCAATCCTCTGCTTCATTTAACCTGCTGTTAATTCCTTCAAGTGAGTTCTTTATTTCAGTAATTGTGTTCTTTAGTTCTAACGGGTTGTTCGTTATAATTTCTACATCCCTCTTTATGTCATCTTTAAGTTCCTTAAACATTCTTATCATCAGTGTTCTGAACTCTGTCTCTGATAGGTTGGTTACCTCTGTTTCAGTTGGTTCCACTTCTGGAGGTTTCTTCTGTTCTTTTATTTGGGACATGTTTCTTTGTTTCCCCATTCTGGCTGACTCTCTGTGTTTGCTTTGATGTATTAGGTAAATCCCCTAGAGTCCTTAGTTCTTGCTGGGTTATCTTCTGTAGTATGTGTCCTTTATATTTGACTTGCACTACTTCGTTCTTCTCCTCTGCATGTGCTCCAAAGGTGACTCTTTTGTTGTGTATATTGTCCTTTTAAAGAAGATATTTAATTGCTTTTCGCTTGTGAGTAGGTGGGGTTAACTCCTAGGCTGACTAGTTGTGAGACTTGTCTCTGCTCACCGCAGGGTGTTCTGCTGCGTGAGGGTTGACCACTTAAATGTGGTTTGGCCTCTATGGGCTCTTGTGCCTGTAGAGAATTCCCTCTGGGTGTGTGACTTGTAGGTCACACCTGGTAGTACTCTGGTTTGGTCTGGAGTTGGCCTCTGGATATGTTGAATCTTGTGCCTCTTAATCTGGGCCCTGGTAGGGCAATTTCAGAACAAAGCAAATCACCAAGCACAACAACAACGACAACAACAAAGAAAAAGTCAAATACCTTTTCATGTAAAACCACCTGACAACCCCCACTCAACACAGGCAAAGATATCAAAGATATAAAGACAAAACAAAACAAAAAGGAGCACCAGTCTTGGCTTAAGCCCACTAAGTAATCTCCAGGTTGTCCTCTGCTGTACCAAAGAGTTCCCTGCGAATTGTGCAGGCAGAACCAGTCATCTGGTGCCCAGAGTGACGTTGGCACTGCAGATTCAGATGCGTAGGGCTGAGGGGTCTGGATGGTAGTTTTTACAAAGTCAGTGCAGTTTCTACCCTTGCTTGCACATACGTGCACTGAGAGTAGCACCAGCAGCCCTGTGTCCAGTTCTCCTGAGTCTTAGGGCACTTCTTCCGTGTGTGTGTGTGTGTGTGTGTGTGTGTGTGTGTGGCGGGCGGGAGATTTCTGAGCTGCTGAAAGTTGGGTGCTGCGTCTGCCACTTACTGCTGATCCCTGTGAGTGCCTCTGCAGTTGTATTTGCCCCATCCTAGGCAGGCCAGAAAGGGTGGGGGCTGGGGATGGAGAGGTTTCTCTTTCCTAGCCCAGCCATGTCACACTCTTCTCGCAGGCCAGAAAAGGTGGTGGCTGGGGGTATAGGAGTCTCTTCCCCCTCAGCCCAGCAAAAATCACACTCTTCCCAGCCTCTTCCTTGGGTCAGAGCTGCCTGCCAGTCTTCCCAGAGCCTGAGCACTATGGCTCCTCTGTAATCTGACACTATTCCTCAGTTCAGGGGCCAGTTTAAGTCTCTGGAAGGGCAGGGGCAGGATTGGAAGAGCGGGGGGAGGGGCCCAGGTTTGGAGTTTGTGTCCTTTGTCCGGCCTAGGGCCCAACTGGAGGTCCCAACTGAGGTTATTGCCTCAAATACTGGATATGCTGCCCCCTCGGTGGGAGAGATCAGCTGTGGTACGCAGGGACAGAGCCCACCTCTTGGCTTCTGTGCTCTCTGTTTCATTCTGGGATCCCCTGCATCTCTGCAGCTGTGGATGCCGGCCGTGTTTCCACCGCTGTGGTAGATGCAGGCCACGTCTGCACAACCGAAGGTGTCTTATAGTTTTTTGGTAGAATCTTAAGGGTTCTCTCTCTATATAGTATTTAGTCATCTGCAAATTGCGACAGTTTTACTTCTTTTCCAATTTGGATGCCTTTTCTTTCTTTTTCTTGTCTGATTGCTGTGGCTAGGACTTACAATACTATATTGTATATAAGTGGTGAAATTAAGCATCCTTGTCTTGTCCTGATGTGAGGAGGATGCTTTCAGCTTTTCCCTGTTGAGTATGTTATCTGTAGGTTGTCATATGTTGCCCTTGTTATGTTGAGGTATGTTTCTTCTCTTCCCACTTTGCTAAGAGTTTTTACCATAAATGTATGCTGGATTTCTGTCAAATGCTTTTTCTGCATCTATTGATATGATCATATGATATTTATCCTTCCATTTTGTTTATGTGGCGTATAACATTGATTTGTGTATATTGAACCAACCTTTTATACCAAGAATAAATCCCACTTGATCATGGTGTATAATGTTTTTAAAGCATTGCTTAATTCGGTTTGCTAATTTTTTATTGAGGGTTCTTTCATGTATGTTCATCAGGTATAGTGCTCTGTAATTTTCTTTTTCTTTCCTTCCTTCCTTCCTTCCTTCCTTCCTTCCTTCCTTCCTTCCTTCCTTCCTTTTCTTTTTCTTTCTTTCTTTCTCTCTTTCTCTTCGTTCTCTCTTTCTCTCTTCTCTCTTTCTCTCTTCTCTCTTTCTCTCTTTCTCTCTTTCTCTCTTCTCTCTTTCTCTCTTTCTCTCTTTCTCTCTTTCTCTCTTTCTCTCTCTCTCTCTTTCTCTCTTTCTCTCTCTCTCTCTCTCTCTCTCTCTCTCTCTCTCTCTCTCTCTCTCTCTCTCTCTCTCTCCCTGGAATCAGGGTAATGGTGTCCTTGTAAAAATGAGGTTTGGGAGACTTCCCTCATTTCCATTTTTTTGAAATTGTTTGAGAAGGACAGGTGTTAATTATTTAAATGTTTGGTAAAATTCACCTGTGATGACATCTTGTCCATGACTTTTGTTTGCTGGGAGTTTTGATTTCTCATTCAATTTAATTATAAGTAATTGATAGGTTGAGATTTTCTGTTTTTTTTAAATTCCATCTTGGAAGATTGTATGTTCTAGGAATTTATCTATTTCTTTCAGATTGTCCTTTTTGTTGACAGATAGTTGTTTGTAATATTTTCTCAGAATTCTTTTATTTCTTTAATATCAGTTGTCACTTCTCCTTTTTCCTTTGATTTTAATTATTTGCATCTGGTCTCATTTTTCTTGATTAGTCTGTTTAAAGGTTTATCTTTTTTTTTTTTTTTTTTTTAACTTTGTCAAAGAACCAGCTCTTGATTTCACTGATCTTTGTATTATTTTTTTAGGCTCTATTTTGTTTATTTTGCTCAACCTTTATTATTTTCTTCCTTCTACTGACTTTGGGCTTTGCTTGCTGTTATTTTTATAGTTCCTTTAAATGTAGGGTTAGATTATTTACTTCAGATTTTTTCCTATTTCTTGAGATAGGCTTTTAATGCTATGATTTTCCCTCTTAGTACTTCTTTTGTGTGTCCCCACAGATTTTTGGGTCATTGTGTTTTCATTTTCATTTGTCTCAAGGTATCTTTTGTTTCTTCTTGATCTCATTGTTAATCCCTTATTGTTTAGTAGCATGTTATTTAACCTTTATGTTTTTGTGTAATTTTCAGGTTTTGTCTTGTAATTGATTTCTATTTTCATACTAGTGTGATCAGAGAAGACAATTGATATTATTCCAGTCTTCTTAAATTTATTGAGATGTGTTTTGTGTCCTAATATGTAGTCTCTCTTGGAAAATGTCTTATATGCACTTAAAAGGAATATACATTCTGCTGCTTTCGGGTAAAAATGCTCTAAAAATATCAATTAAATCCATCTGGGCTAGTGTGCCTTTTAAGGCTGTATTTTCCTTGTTGATTTTCGGTGTCGAAGATCTATGCATTGATGTCAATGGGTAATACTATGTCTGTATTACTGTATATCTCTCCCTTTATGTCACTGATATTTTCTTTATATATTTAGGTGCTCCTATGTTGGGTGCATAAATGTTTACAAGGGTTATCTTCTTGTTGGATTGATCACTTTGTCATTATCAAATGTTCTCCTTTGTCTCTTTGTGTTAAAGTCTATTTTGTCTGATATAAGTATTTCCATCCCCTCTTTTATCCTTTATTTCCATTTGCATGATATATCTTGTTCCATCCCTTTACTTTCAGTCTGTGTTTATTTTTCAATCTGAAGTGGGTATCTTGTAGACAGCATATGTATGGGTCCTGTTTTCTTATCCATTCATTTACCCCATGCCTTTTGATTGGAATATTTAAGCAATTATATTAATGTGATTTTTTTGATAGATACATAATTATTGCTTTATTATTATATTTATGTTTTCAATTTCCTCCCCACCCTTCTTCTTAAAGAAATCCCTTTAATATTTATTGTAATACTGGTTTGGGATGATGAACTCCTTTAGCTTTTTCTTGTCTGGAGAATCTTTATATCTCTCCTTCAATTTAAATGATAGCCTTGCTGGATAAAGTACTCTTGGTTGTAGGTCTTTGCTTTGATCACTTTGAATATTTTGTGCCATAACTTTCTTGACTGTAATGTTTCTGTTGAGAATCCAACTGACAGTTTTATGGGAGCTCCTTGTAAATAATTAGTGCCTTTCTTTTGCTGTTAGGATTCCCTCTTTGACATTTTAAATTTTGCCATTTAATTATAATGTGTCTTGGTGTTGGCCTGTTTGGGATTCATCTTGTTTGGGACCCTGTGTGTTTCCTGTACTTGTATGTCTATTTTTTACATCAGATTATGAAGTTTTCTGTAATTATTTCTTCAAATAGGTTCTCAATCCTTTGCTTCACTCTTGTTTTGGGATACCATATGATGTGAATGTTGTTACACTTGATATAGTTCCAGAAGTCTCCTAAACAATACTCATTTTTAAAAATTTGTTTTCCTTTTCCTGTTCCATTTGGGTGTTTTTCTGCTATCTTAGCTTCTAAATCACTGATTTGGTCCACTGCTTCAAGTCCTGCTGTTGATTTTTTTCTAGTGCATTCTTCATTTCAGTTATTATTTTCTTTACTACTGACTCGTTCTTTGTAATAGTTTCTATGTCTTTTTTATATTTGCTATCTTTCTGTTGAAGTGCTCATGAAGTTCCTTTAGCATCCTTATAACCATTGTTCTGAACTCTGTCTGGTAAGTTGCTTGCTTCCATTTCATTAAGTTCTTTTTCTGGAGTTTTCTCCTGTTCTTCCATTTGAGATGTATTTCTTTGTTTACTCATTTTTACTGTTCTTCTCTGTGTTGTTCTACGTATTAGGTTGATCTGCTATGTCTCCCAGTCTTGGATGGTTGGCCTTAAGTAGTAGGTGCTCTGTGGGCCCAGTGGCATACTCTTCCTGGTCACCTGTGTAGCATGTTTTTGGAGTGTCCCTTGTGTGGGCTGTGTGTGTCCTCCTGTTACAGTTGAGCTTTGATTGGTAATGGCATATCAGTTAGTGGGATTGACCTTCAGGCTGACTGGCTGTGGGTTTTGGCAACATCCATAGCTTATGAGCAGCTGTGTGATGGGGCTTACTCCACAGAGCAGGATTTTTCCCAGGGGGCTTTGGTGCCTGTTGAGAAAACCCTTTGGGTGTGCTGCTTGTGGGCTATTTGAGTAGTGCTCTGCTACACACTGAAGCTGCCCTCTGGGTGTGTTTGTTCTGGCAGGGCTCTGGTGTAGGTTCAGATCAGCTTGTTATCTGCTGGGGACTACCTGGTAGGAGCTATGAAGTGATCTGTAGTTGGTCACTCCCTGTGCTAGACCTGGAGGCCCATGGGAGAGGCCACACTTTGAACTGAGGATGCTGCCACCCATACCAGGCGTGGGGTAACTTAGCCGAAAGCCTGTAGCATGCCAAGGCCTGCTGCCACCTGCTGGTTCCCGTAAGGCTCAGCCTCTAATAGAGCCTTGTGCAGTACATGAATTGGGTGAGCTGGAGGTTTCACCTCCACCTCACCAGGGAGTCACCAGGGTGGGATGAGTTGTGTTCAGGGAGTCACCAGGGTGGGATGAGTTGTGTTCATCAGGTAAATGTGGATTCTGGTTTGGTGCCAGTGCTGTCTGTAGCTACTCAGCAAAAGTCTCAGTGAGCACACTGCGGCCAGCTTCTGCCTTCCCTGCCTGGGGCCCATGGAACCCCAAGGATTGTCCAAGAAAGAATGAATCATAGGCAGGGCTGGCTGCTGGCCAGAAAATTGCCTCTGGTGTTGAGTTTATTTGGTGGGTGGGGTTCCAGGGAGTTCCCATTGTGGAACAATCAGAGTTCTCCAGGCCAATGCAGTTGTAGATTTGACCATGTGGGGAGGGTTTAACCCAGGAAAGATGGCTGCACACGAGGAAGTTTCTACATAAGGAAAATGGTGACTGTCCCTCCAGTTCTCTCCCTGAAGCCACACAACTCAGTCCTCCCCATATGTCTCTGATGTTTCCCAAGTATGTCCCTTTGCCCAAGCCTAGGATGAATGCCTGAGAATGAGTGACTCTGTGCATGGACTATTTAAGAGGATATCTGGGTTTTCTGCAGACTTCCATCTTAACTGGATGGCTGGAATCACCACTATTTTTTACAGCCAGATATTGTGAAGGCTCCTCTTCCTGGCACCAGTACTCTGGTCTGGAAAGTCCAGTGTGGGGTTTGGTCCCTCACTCCTCTGTGGGGGGACATCTGCAGCTCAGATATCCCTCCCAATTTTCAACCACAACATGCCGGTGTGGAGCTTACCCATTTTGTGTCTCTGTTCCTCCTACCAGTCTCAATGTGGCTTCTTTATATCCTTATTTATAGGACTTCTGTTCAACTAGACTTCAGGTGGTTCTCTGTGGTCACACAACAGCCTAGCCCTTTGTCCCCCGACACCTTTCCTTAAGGAAAGAAGATTCTGTGGGACTGTGCTTCTCTGGGATTGAATCTGTTACACCTTATGTCTCTCTGTTGTGGTCTCCAAAAGAAGGGTTTGCAGTCAAAGACGAGTAAGATTTTCCATGGGGGGAACAACTCAAGCCAGATGGAACCCCACGGAGACCCCCAATGAGCTGCCTTGGAACATCTGGTAAGGGGCTTTGCTTCCCCCTCCCCCAAGCGTGAGAAAAGCTGCTGCTGACTCTTGCTGCTCACTCTTGCCTAATTGTGAGAGAGGCCTTTAGAGCGATAAGATCAGGCTCTTTCTGCTCAGCTCATGGAATTGTTTCACCACGAGGACTGTGCCCCCCAGGGAGGTGCATACTGCACCTTAGTCATTATGGGACTATATGCTTTGGCTGTTTTGGGACAAATAATTTCGGTTTGAAGTCATTTTCTGATGTAGTGGATGAGTTTCACAGACCATGTCTTAAACAATATAACTTCCTTGTACACACAATGAATACGGTCAGTCGGTCCAATTCGGGGCTACAGTCTTTTGAGGCTGTGAGACCCTTGGCCCTCTGAGATTTAATTGCATTGAGTCTCTGTCTCTTTCTTATAGCCTAACCCAAAGCTGCCTCTTCTTGCCCTCCCCACAGCCTGTGTTGCGCTGATTGATTTTTCTATAATTTAGTTGTAATTTTAATGTGGTCATGGGAGGAGGCAAGCACAGAGTTTATCTACTCTGCCATCTTGGATCCTCTCTCCTTCACATTTTTCTTTTTCCAGCTATCTAAGATTTTACATATAGTTTGCCAGATAGCAGGTTGATCTTATTTCTGATTTTCAATTAAGTATCAATTTTCTTGTAATATTGTAGGTTTTTTTTTTGAAGAGAAACTTTATGAAATTAAGGGTTTCCAACATGTTAAGAATTTTAAAATCATGAAGAGATACTGTTTCATCCAAAGTTTCTCCTGCATTTATAGAGATAATAATATACTATTCTCTTTTATTGGTTGATATGGTCAATTATATTAATTGGTTTCTAATAATACATCAATACTACATTATAGTTATAAACCCATATTGTTTTTTATCTGAGGTAGTTTATGTAACATTTCAATTATTTATTCCTTCAATATTTGCTAGAGCTTGCTGGTAAAACCTTATAGGTCTGGTGTTTTATTATCACTAATTTGAATTACAATTTCAATTTCTTTAGTGGTAAAGGAATATTCAGGTTTTATTTCCTATTGAAGCAGTTTTGGTGTCATAAATTTCTAAGATTTCACCACATAAACCCCATGAAGAATCAAAACTGCAAATTTTTGTACAATTTTCAGTTATGCTCAGAGGCAAATGGACACTTAGCTTAGACAGCAGATCTTGATATTATCTGTCCAGCTTACTTCCTTTATAAAGGTGTTGTCCAGTATCTTGTAAAAACCATGGCCATACTTGAATTACCTCAAAAGGTAATTCAATATTTGCTCATTTGGCTAGTATGCTGAGAATAAATACCTGATTATTTTGCTAAGAATTTTTTTATTTCCTATAAATCAAAATAACAGAACATTGTTGATTTATCTATTGAAATCTACCACACATTAGATAGGGCATCTTTATTGGATTCTAGGGTGGGTATTGAAATTTGAAGTTTTATTTAATTAATTCTCATTTTTAAAACATTTATGAATTGTCTCCCTGATAGGTACTTTCTAAATATAGAAGCTTCATCTTTGCTTAAAGTTTTGTTCATTGGAAGAAATCCACTAATCAAACAACCAACCAACCAACCAACCAACTTTTTTTCTTCTTCCTGCTATGAATTTTCTGGTGTATAACAATTGTCATTGCCAACTAGAATTTATTCTGTATCATCTCATCTGCAGATCACTTATCTGTAACTTGTGTAGGTACATCAATTAACATTTTTGCCAGAAGGCCTTCTCATTATTGCTCCATAAAGTGGATTGTGCTATTTTGGTCAAATCTCAATCTTTGAACCTATGGAATTTTATTATTTATTATTATTATTATTATTATTATTATTATTATTATTACTATTATTACTTTTAAAAGAAAGTGGCATTTATCATCATCATCATCATTAGTATTATTATTGCTTTCAAAAGAAAAAGGAATGGCTTTGAATTCTCTAGGGAAGAGGTGTCCAATGATTTTAGGTTTATATGATTGACTGGTAGTAACTGTTTTGTTGGCATATGTGTTTTGTATTTGCCATCATTGCTCTGGAGTTTAGAAATTCAATCACAAATATTTATTAGTTGTCTTTGAAAAGGTAACTTTGTCACAATTTTTCTAGAAACCAATATATAGATTATTTTAGATAATGGAAATTAAAAGATTTGTCTGTAGCTTTCACTATAGTTTTTCAGTGACATTCCTGTAGTTTCCCCAAATGGCACTTTTGTCATTTAACAAAAAAATCTGGGGACTTTCTCCTCTCAGAAAAAATGGAAGACCATGTCAGTTTTCCCTGCCAACTCCACTGGAAGAAATGATCCAAGAAAGAAAGATAAAGCAAAAGGAATTCCAACAGTAACTCACTAGGTATATATTCTCTGACATCAGCATGCTCTAGGATTCATGCAAAATAAGAATTGGCTCCAGGGAACTCATTACAATGAATTTATTATAGTGAATTACTTTTCTGTTATTCCATGAAATAATTACCTTCTTATTGGAAGTAACTGATTCTGAGCACTTGGCAACCTAAGTGGGATAAATCTAAATTGAGATGAAGTGATTATCTCCTGCTTATTTATTCCTTTTCACTTTAAATGTTCAACTTCTGAGAAAAAATATACATACACTCCCAAACCACTTACAAAAACATAAAATTGCACACATAAAATAATCTAAGTACTGAGAAATTAAGGAGTTATGTTGGCATGATACCTCTTAATTTTCTCTACTGAGTGTAGAATGGTTTTCCTGTTTTTCATTGAAGTTAGGGGTTATCTCCTTTTTATATTTAACTTCTGCAGTCTAGAACTGTGAGTTCTAACTGCGTTTATTCTAAGAAAATTCTACTTCAGCAGAAAAATTTGAGTTTGTAATAATATCATTTTCTTTTTACTTCATTGGTTCCTAACTTCTTTCAAATGCAGAACTTTGAGATTTTTATCAGTATAGACTACTTCCTTAGAAAAATGCACGTACATACACAAAATTTTGCCTAGCAGGATTTGATGATTGCTATGGAACTATGGCTGTTCTATATTTCCTATTTTCCCCTGTCTTAATCGGAGTGAGTTTTTATTACAATTATGTATATTAAATGTGTTAAAAGAGAACACATCTTTTCAGATCATGTGTTCATAGGACACTGGGCCTTGAGAAGACTCATTTGAACCTGATGGTGAGGACATTACCCAGAGGTTCTAGACTTTAACCAGGATGAAGTAACAGGGTGAGTTCTCAATATTGATCTCTCAGGTGGAAGGGCTGAATGTATTCAGTAGAAGTATCCAACTGTATTGGAACAAGGGTAGTTGTAGGTATTAGATAGCCCAAGTTAGACTATGATAGACTGCTGTTTGTAGACCCATATCCATTCATCCCCCTTATGTTGTATTCCTGTTTGTTAGATTTTCTGGTTTTCCTCCCTATGATACCTTTTATAATGGGAAGTACTACATCAACACTCTATTGAAGTTAAAAGTGGCCATGCATTGTGTTTAGCCAATGAATGAGGACAGAATTATGTGGTCATTTCCAGACAGATGCTTTTGCAGCTGGCATGGGGATTACCTCCTTAAGTTTTTGACATAAGATTGGACACACTTCAGATGGTGGTGCAACTATTGGCCTTAGTTCTGGACGGAAGATAACATGGAGTAGAGCTGCAGCCGGCCCTGCATAAACATGTGACAATTATTGAAATCGACAATGGGATTTTGGGTCATTTGTTGCTGCAGCAAACTTAGTTGTTTTTTTTTTTAATTAAAGTTCATCGGGGTAACAATTGTTAGTAAAGTTACATAGATTCCAGGTGAACAATTCTGTATTACATCATCTATAAATCCCATTGTGTGTTCACCAACCAGAGTCAGTTCTCCTTCCATCACCATATTTGATCCCCTTTACCCTCATCTACCACCCCCCTCCCCACTTACCTTCTGGTAACCACTAAACTATTGTCTGTGTCTATGAGTTTTTGTTTCTCATTTGTTTGTCTTGTTCTTTTGTTGTTTTGGGTTATATACCACATATCAGTGAAATCACATGGTTCTCTGCTTTTTCTGTCTGACTAATTTCGCTTAGCATCATACTCTCAAGATCCATCCACGCTGTCACAAATGTTCCTATTTCATCTTTTCTTACCGCCGAATAGTATTCCATTGTGTATATATACCACAACTTTTTATCCATTCGTCTATCGAAGGACATTTAGTGATTTCCATGTCTTGGCCACCATAAATAAAACTGCAATGAACATTGGAGCACACATGTCTTTATGTAGAAATGTTTTCAGATTTTTTTTGGTGATACCCAGGAGAGGGACTGCTGGGTCATATTCTATTCGTAAGTTTTTGAGGTACCTCCAAACTGACTTCCATAGCGGTTGCACCAGTCAGCACTCCCACCAAAAGTGTATAAGGGTTCCTTCTTCTCAACAGCCTCCCTCTCCAACACTTGTTACTATTTGTCTTGTTGATGATAGCCGTTCTAACTGGGGTGAGGTGATATCTCATTGTGGTTTTATTTGCATTTCTCTGATGATTAGTGATGTTGAGCATTTTTCATATGTATATTTGCTATTTGTATGTCCTCTTTGGAAAAATGTGTATTCAGGTCCTCTGCCCATTTTTCAATTGGGTTGTTTGTTTTTTTTGTTGTTGAATTGCACGAGTTGTTTGTATATTTTGGATATTAGCCCCTTGTCAGAGGCACTGTTTGCAAAAATCTCCCATTCAGTTGGTTGCCTCTTTATTTTGCCGATGGTTTCTTTTTCTGTGCAGAAGCTTTTAAATTTGATATAGTCCCATTCATTTATTTTAGCTTTTAATTCCCTTGTCTTTGGAGTCAAATTCATAAAACGTTCTTTGAACCCAAGGTCCATAATTTTAGTACCTATGTTTTCTTCTATGCAGTTTATTTTTTCAGGTTTTATGTTTAGGTCTTTGATCCATTTTGAATTAATTTTGGTATATGGTGACAGATAGCAGTCCAGTTTCATTCTTTTACAGGTGGCTTTCCAATTCTCCCAGCACCATTTATTGAAGAGGTTGTCCTTTATCCATTGTATGTTTTTTGCTTGTCAAAATTATCTGTCCATATTTATGTGGTTTTATTTCTGAGTTCTCAATTCTATTCTATTGGTCTACGTGTCTGTTTTTCTGCCAATACCATGCTGTTTTGATTATTGTTGCCCTGTAGTACAGGATAAAGTCAGGAAGCATGATAACTCCAGCATCATTCTTTTTTCTTAAGATTGTATTTGCTATTCGGGGTCTTTTGTGGTTCCAAACAAATTTCATTATTTATTGTTCTATTTCTTTAAAAAATGCCATTGGGATTTTGATCGGTATTGCATTAAATCTGTATATTGCTTTGGGTAATATGACCATTTTACCTATGTTGATTGTTTCAATCCTTGAGCACAGAATGTCTTTCCATTTCTTTGTGTCTTCTTCAATTTTGTTTAAAAATGTCTTATAGTTTGAGCATATAGGTCTTTCACATCTTTGGTTAAATTTATTCCTAGGTATTTTATTCTTTTGCTGCAATTGCAAAAGGAATTGTTATTTGTATTTCTTTTTCTGAGATTTCATTGTTAGTATATAGGAATGAATGCAAAGGACTTTTGTACATTGATTTTGTAGCCAGCAACTTTACTGTATTCGTTGATTGTGTCCAATAGCTTTTTGGTGGAGTCTTTAGGGTTTTCTCTATATAGCATCATGTCATCTGCAAAGAGTGACAATTTAACTTCTTCATTCCCAATTTGGATGCTTTTTATTTCTTTCTCTTGGCTGATTGCTCTGGCGAGGACTTTCAACACTATGTTGAAAAGCAGAGGTGATAGGGGAAAACCCTGTCATGTTCCTGAACGTAGAGCAAAGGGTTTCAGTTTTTCACCGTTAATTATGAGAGTAGCTGAGGGTTTGTCATATGTGGCATTTATTATGTTAAGGTATTTTCCTTCTATACCTATTTTATTAAGTGTTTTAATCATAAATGGATGTTGTATCTTGTCAAATGCTTTTTCTGCATCAATTGATATAATCATATGAGTTTTGTCCTTTATTTGGTTTATGTGATGTATCACATTGATGGATTTGTGGATGTTGAACCATCCTTTTGCCCCGAGGATGAACCCCACTTGGTCGTGATGAATGATCTTTTTAATGCATTGTTGTATTCGATTTGCTAGAATTTTGTTTAGGATTTCTGCATCTGTATTCATCAGAGATATTGGTCTGTAGTTTTCTTTTTTTGTGTTGTCCTTACCAGGTTTTATTATCAGGGTAATGTTGGCCTCATAAAATGAGTTAGAGAGTACTGTCTCTTCTTCAATTTTTGGAAGAGTTTGAGCAGGATTGGTATTACATCCTCTTTGAAGGTTTGGTAGAATTCACTAGTGAAGCCATCTGGTCCCAGACTTTTGCTTTTGGGAAGGTTTTGGATGACTGATTCAATTTCATTACTGGTGATTGGTCGGTTTAGATTTTCCATTTCTTCATGGCTCAGCCTTGGAAGGCTATATGTTTCTAAGAACTTGTCCATTTCTTCTAGGTTATTGAATTTGGTGGCACATAGTCCTTCATAGTATTCTTGGATGATCCTTTGTATTTCTGTGGCGTCCGTGATAACTTCCCCTTTTTCATTTCTGATTTTGCTTATTAGTGTCTTTTCTCTTTTTATCTTAGTGAGTCTAGCAAAGGGTTGTCAATTGTGTTACACTTTTCAAAGAACCAGCTCTTTGTCAGATTAATTTTTCTATTGTCTTTTGTTCTCTATTTCATTTAGTTCTGCTCTGATTTTTGTTATTTCCTTTCTTCTGCTGACCTTGGATTTCCTTGTTCTTCTTTTTCTAGTTCTTTAAGGTGTAACATGAGGTTATTTATTTGGGATTTTTCTTGTTTCTTGAGATAGGCCTATAATTATATAAATTTCCCTCTTAAAACTGCTTTCGCTGCATCCCCAAAATTTTGGTAGGATGTATTTTCATTGTCATTTGTTTCTATGTATCTTTTGATCTCTCCTCTAATTTCTTCTTTGACCCGGTCGTTCTTTAAAAGTATGTTGTTTAATCTCCATGTATTTGTGTTTTCTCCTGCTTTCTTTTTGCAGTTGATATCCAATTTCAAAGCCTTGTGATCAGATTATATGCTTAGTATGATTCCAATCTTCTTAAATTTGCTGAGGCTGATTTTATGTCCCAATATATGGCCTATGCTTGAGAATGTTCCATGTACACTAGAAAAGAATGTATAGTCTGATGTTTTAGGATGAAGTGCTCTATATATGTCAATTATGTCCATTTCATCTAATGTGTCATTTAGGGGTGCTATTTCGTTATTTATTTTCTGTTTGGATGATCTATCCATAGCTGTCAGTGATGTATTTAAGTCCCCTAGTATAATTATGTTTTGGTCAATTTCTCCCTTTAGTTCTGTTAGTAGTTGCTTAGTATATTTCGGTACTCCCTGATTGGGAGCATAAATATTGATGACTGTTATGTCTTCTTGTTGTATAGTCCCCTTTACCATTATGAAATGTCCATCTTTGTCTCTTGTTATCTTTTTCACCCTGAAGTCTGTTTCATTTGATATCATTATGGCTACACCTGAATTTCTCTGGGTACCATTTGCTTGGAGTGTCAATTTCCACCATTTCACTTTAAGTCTATGCTTGTCCTTGTAGCTGAGATATGTCTCTTGGAGACAGCATATGGTTGGGTTTAGTTTTTTGATGCAATCTGCTACTCTGTGTCTTCTTATTGGTGAGTTCAGTCCATTTACATTTAAGACGATTATTGATATGTGAGGATTTCCTATCATTCTATCTTTAGTTTTCTCTTAAGGCTGTGTCTCCATTGTTTCTTTGCCTTTTTGTTGTTGTCTATTATTTATGTATGGTGGTATTCTATGATTTTTCCCTGTTTCCTCTTTTATTACAGTATATATTTCAGTTCTGGATTTTTCTTGAGTGGTTACCCTTAAGTTTAAGTAAAAGAAAGTTTGATATTTAGAGTATTCCATATTCTTTAGCACGCTTACTTTCTCCATTCCCATATTCCAGTTCAGGCCTTTACTCTCCCCATTTTTATGTTTTGTTTTCCACAAATTGTCCCTGTTGATGGTGGTCGAGTAGCCTCCTTTAGTATTTCTTGTAGTGCAGGTCATGTATTAGAAAATTCCCTCAGCTTCTGTATGTCTGGAAAGGTCTTTATTCCTCCTTCATATCTAAAGCATATCTTAGCTGGATACATTATTCTTGGCTCATAATTTCTCTCTTTCAATAGTTTGAATATTTGGTTCCACTCCCTCCTGCCTTGTAGAGTTTCTGCTGAAAAATCTGATGATAATCTAATGGGCTTTCCTTTATAGGTTACTGTCTTCTTTTCCCTGGCTGCCTTGAAGGTTCTTTCTTTGTTGTTGATTTTAGACAGCTTCAATATAATGTGCCTTGGGGAAGGCCTGTTGGGATTGAGGTAATTAGGTGTTCTATTTGCTTCTTGGATTCGAGGATCCAGTTCTGTCCACAAAGTTTGGGAAGTTCTCATCAACAATTTGTTTGAATATATTCTCTGTTCCCTTCTTTCTTTCTTTTCCTTCTGGTATGCCCATTATTCTTATATTGCTCTTTCTGATGGAATCAGAAATTTCTTGTAGAGTTCTTTCATTTCTTTTAAGTCTCAAGTCTCTTTCTTCTTCCATCTGTGTCATTTCCAGGTTTCTATCTTCGATGTCACTGATTCTTTCCTCCATGTGGTCAACTCTACTACCTAAGCTGGCTATTTCATTCTTAATTTCTTCTATTGAGTTCTTAATCTCCAGAAATTCTATTTGGTTCTTTTTTAAAATTTCAATCTCTTTCGTAAAATACTCATGTTGTTCTTTGATTTTGTTTCTGAGTTCATTAAACTGCCTTTCTGTGTTTTCTTGCATCTCGTTGAGTTTTTTCAGAACTGCAATCTTGAATTCTCTGTCATTTAAGTCACATATTTCCATATCTTTAAGTTTCCTTTCTGGAGACTTTTGACTTTCTTTCTGAGCTGTCTTGTTGCCTTGGTTATTCATGGCAATTACTGATTTATTCTCTTCCTAGACATGTACAGGAGTGGCTTCTGCAACAGGTTGATAGGGAGAGGTCTTTCTTTTGTTTTCCAGTACTTGTTGGTAGAATGTTTTTTTTTCTCTCCGACTGCAGCCTTTTTTTTTTTATCTCAGATGGTAGTGGTATGTTTTCTCTACACTATTCCAGCTTCTCACAGAATGGGGGGATTCCCTGGGAGACGGGCTTCTCCTCTGTTAATAGTTCGCTTGGGTCACAGGGCGCAGTGTTTTGTGTTGGTATGCGGAGAGCTTTTGAAGTTCCAAAGCTCTTCCTGCACCAGATTCAGAACCTGTATGTTTCAGCAGTTCTGTTTACTCCTACAGGGATCTGCCCAGATAGGTGGGGGTGAATTTTGAGAGGTGGCCCAGAGCAATGGCGGCGACCACCAGCACAGCTGGTCCTGCTTCTACAGCTCCCTCCCCTCTGCCAGAACTAGTTGGGCTGCGAATCTGTGTCTGCGGTCCACAGTTTTCAGAACAGCAAATAATCTGTTCTTTTGATCTGACATTGCTACTCTTCCGCTTTTATCACCGGGCAGGTCGGGGCGGGGTGAGCTCTGGGAGGGTAAGGAGGGGGCGGCTAGTCTCAGTGCCTAAGGCTTCCATTCTCTGCTGGGCATTGATGGCTTAAACCACCATTTTCAGCCTTCTTGCCTCAGTCTTTGCTCCGAGGTATCTGCCGTGAGCGTTGGGTTCAGCCGTGTTATATGCTGCCCCCTGAGCCCTGTGGGCCATAAGCGGAGCCCTAGCAGTCCAAGTTCCTCCCTCTCCGCCAGCTGCAGTAGTTCCGGGATGCAGCGAGCTCGGAGCACTGAGCTAGGTCTCGTCCTTCGCCCACCCACGCAGCTCCGTCTTTCCTCTTCTCCCTTCCCTCCTCCCCTGCTTGCGCAATTCGCCCTCCTTTTGGTGAATTCAGTAGTGGGTCTCTTCGTCTTGCCTGTGTGCTGTGCAGGGAGTCCTTTGTGGAGTTATTGTTATTCGATTAGTTGTAAATTCCAGGGAGCTTCACAGAAGCTCACCTCACGCTGCCATTTTGATGACGTCCCTCTATTCTTTTTTTTTTTTTTTATTTTATTGGGGTGAAAATTGTTAGTAAAATTACATAGATTTCAGTTGTACAATTCTGTATTACATCATCTATAAATCCCATTGTGTGTTCACCACCCGGAGTCAGTTCTCCTTCCATCACCATATATTTGATCCCCCTTACCCTCATTTCCCACTCCCCACCCTCCTTACCCTCTGGTAACCACTAAACTATTGTCTGTGTCTATGAGTTCTTGTTTCTCATTTGCTTGTCTTATTCTTTTGTTGTTTTTGGTTTATATAACACAAATCAGTGAAATCATATGGTTCTCTGCTTTCTCTGTCTGACTTATTTGGCTTAGCATTGTACTCTCAAGATCCATCCATGTTGTCACAAATGGTCCTATTTCATCTTTTCTTACCGCCAAATAATATTCTATTGTGTATGTATACCACAACTTCTTTATGCATTCATCTATCGAAGTACATTTTCGTTGTTTCCATGTCTTGGCCACCGTAAACAAGCTGCAATGAACATTGGAGCACACGTGTCTTTATATGTAGATGGTTTCAGACTTTTTGGGTAGATACCCAGGAGAGGGATTGCTGGGTCATAGGGTAATTCTATTCATAATTTTTTGAGGAAACTCCACACTGCCTTTCATAACGGCTGCACCAGTCTGCATTTCCACCAATAGTGTATGAGGGTTCCTTTTCTCCACAGCCTCTCCAACACTTGTTACTATTTGTCTTGTTGATGATAGCCATTCTGACTGGGGTGAGATGATATCTCATTGTGCTTTTTATTTGCATTTCTCTGATGATTAGTGATGTTGAGCATTTTTTCATATGTCTATTTGCCATTTGTATGTCCTTTTTGGAGAAATGTCTATTCAGGTCCTCTGCCCATTTTTCAATTGGGTTGTTTGTTTTTTTGTTGTTGAGTTTCATGATTTCTTTGTATATTTTGGATATTAGCCCCTTATTGGAGCCACTGTTTGCAAAAGCTTCTCCCATTCAGTTGGTTGCCTTTTTATTTTGTCGGTGGTTTCTTTTGCTGTGCAGAAGCTTTTAAGTTTCATATAGTCCCATTCGTTTATTTTAGCTTTTACCTCCATTGCCTTTGGAGTGAAATTCATAAAATGCTCTTTGAACCCAAGGTCCACAAATTTAGTACCTATGTTTTCTTCCATGCAGTTTATTGTGTCAGGTCTTATGCTTAAGTCTTTGCTCCATTTTGAATTAATTTTGGTACATGGTGACTGATAGCAGTCCAGTTTCATTCTTTTGCACATGGCTTTCCAATTCTGCCAGCACCATTTATTGAAGAGGCTATCTTTCCCCCATTGTATGTTTTTAGCTACTTTGTCAAAAATTATCTGTCCATATTTATGTGGTTTTATTTCTGGGTTCTGAATTCTATTCCATTGGTCTTTGTGTCTGTTTTTCTGCCAATATCATGCTGTTTTGATTGTTGTAGCCCTGTAGTACAAGCTAAAGTCAGGGAGTGTGATACCTCCAGTATTGTTCTTTTTTCTTAAGATTGCTTTGGCTATTCGGGGTCTTTTGTGGTTCCAAACAAATCTGATGATTTTTTGTTCTATATTTTTAAAAAATGCCATTGGTTTTTTGATGGGCATTGCATTAAATCTGTATATTGCTTTGGGTAATATGGCCATTTTAACTATGTTGATTCTTCCAATCCATGAGCACGGAATGTCTTTCCATTTCTTTGCGTCTTCTTCAATTTCTTTCAAAAATTTCTTATAGTTTTCAGCATATAGGTCCTTCATATACTTGGTTGAGTTTATTCCTAGGTCTTTAATTCTTTTTGCTGCAATTGCAAAAGGAATTGTTTTTTGTATTTCTTTTTCTGAGATATTATTGTTAGCATATAGGAATGCAATGGACTTTTGTACATTGATTTTGTAGGCAGCAACTTTACTGTATACGTTGATTGTTTCTAATAGCTTTTTGGTGGAGTCCTTAGGGTTTTCTATATATAGCATCATGTCATTTGCAAAGAGTGATAATTTAACTTCTTCATTCCCAATGTGGATGCCTTTTATTTTTTCTCTTGCCTGATTGCTCTGGCAAGGACTTCCAACACTATGTTGAAAAGCAGAGGTGATAGTGGACAGCCCTGTTGTGTTCCTGAACGTAGAGCAAAGGGCTTTAGTTTTTCACCATTAATTATGAGATTAGCTGAGGGCTTGTCATATATGGTCTTTATTATGTTAAGGTATTTTTCTTCTATACTTATTTTATTCAGTTTTTTAATCATAAATGGATGTTGTATCTTGTCAAATGCTTTTTCTGCATCAATTGATATAATCATATGATTTTTGTCCTTTATTTGGTTTATGTGATGTATCACATTGATGGATTTGTGGATGTTGAACCATCCTTTTGCCCCGAGGATGAACCCCACTTGGTCGTGATGAATGATCTTTTTAATGCATTGTTGTATTCGATTTGCTAGAATTTTGTTTAGGATTTCTGCATCTGTATTCATCAGAGATATTGGTCTGTAGTTTTCTTTTTTTGTGTTGTCCTTACCAGGTTTTATTATCAGGGTAATGTTGGCCTCATAAAATGAGTTAGAGAGTACTGTCTCTTCTTCAATTTTTTGGAAGAGTTTGAGCAGGATTGGTATTAGATCCTCTTTGAAGGTTTGGTAGAATTCACTAGTGAAGCCATTTGGTCCCGAACTTTTGCTTTTGGGAAGGTTTTTGGATGACTGATTCAATTTCATTACTGGTGATTGGTCTGTTTAGATTTTCCAATTCTTCCTGGTTTAGCCTAGGAAGGCTATATTTTTCTAAGAACTTGTCCATTTCTTCTAGGTTATCTATTCTTATTTTTGATGTTTTGTTCATTCGTTTCCTCTTTCTTCTATTTCTTCCTTTTTTCTTTTAATTATAGATTATGGTAGTGACAATTGTTAGTTAAGTTACATAGATTTCAGATGTACAATTCTGTAATACATTATCTATATATCACAACATGGATTTATCTTGAGATTATTATGCTAAGAAAAAATGTCAGACAGAAAAAGTGGAGAACCAAATGATTTCTTCTTCTTAAAGAAGTCCCTTTAACATTTCCTGTAATGCTTGCTTGGCGGTAATGAAGCAAGTATTATCCATTGGGCTTTTCTTTTGTTTTCTTTTCTGGCAGAGAATCTCTTTATTTTCCCTTCGATTTTAGATAGATTTGTTGGGTAGAGTAATTTTGGTAGTAGTCTCTTTTTTTTTCATCATTTTGAATATTTCTTGCCATTTTCTTCTGGCTTGCAAATTTTCTGTTGAGAAATCAGGTGATACTCTTATGGGAGCTCCCTTGTAGGTAACTATTATAGTTGTGTTTCTCTTGATACTTTTAGAATTTTCTCTTTGTATTTAAACTTTGCCATTTTAATTATAATGTGTCTTGGTATGGGCCTGTTTGAGTTCATCTTGTCTGTGACTCTCTGTACTTCCTGGGCTTGTATGTCTATTTTCTTCACTAGGTTAGAGAAGTTTTCACTCATTATTTCTTCAAATAAGTTCTCGATACTTTGCTCCCTATCTTGTTCTTATGGTACTTCCATATTGCAAATGTTATTATGCTTGATGTTTGGTGAGACAAGTAAAGAGTTGACAAGAGTGGGCTTGTGGGCTGGTAGGATAGGGCAGGCAAAGAGTAAACAGGAGCGAGCTTGTGAGCAGGCAGGAATGAGCTTAAACATAAACCGCTTGGCTCTGAATCCCCTGGCTAGCACTGCACCTGCAAGCTGACAAGCACCTTACATCCATCATGGGTGGGAACAGAACAGTTCCCATTTGCAATGGCAACCCCCTGCAAACTAACAAACACCCATCATAAATGGGAACAGAATAGTTCCCAATCGCAACAGCAACGCCCTGCAAGCTAACATCCATCATAGATGGGAACAAGACAGTTCCCAAAAGAAGACAATAGTAATGGCAGTCCCCCAGGAAGTTGACAGATACCCTAATCTTGCATGGAAAAATATAAAACCCCAGCTAAACAGAAACCTACTGCAGCTGCCCCTATCAGGCTATACCCTGGCAGACTCCCTTTGCCATTATTTCTCTTCCAACAGAACTCTCAGCAGCTCTGTCTATCAGACTGCCCTGGCAAAACTCCTTTTGCCAGTTCCAAACACAGCTATCTCTCTCTCTCTGTGTCTCTCTCTGTCTCTCTCCCTCTGACTTTCAATAAACCATGTCTTGCTCTTGTAGAGTCTTGTGAATGTCTTCATGTTCTTCAAATGACCAGAGGTTAATTCTATGCCAACAAAATGTTGTCCAAAAAGTACCTTAAACTATTTTCACTTTATTTTTTTTCTTTTTATTTTTTTCTGTTAATTAGTTTATTGGGGTGAAAATTGTTAGTAAAATTACATAGATTTCAAGTGTACAATTCTGTAGTACATCATCTATATATCACATTATGTGTTCACCACCCAGAGTCAGTTCTTTTTCCATCACCATATATTTCACCCCCCTTACCCTCTTCTAGAACCCCCCCCACCCCTTACCTCTGGTAACCACTAAACTATTGTCTATGTCTATGAGTTTTTGTTTCTTCATTTGTTTGCCTTGTTCCTTTGTTGTTTTCAGTTTTATATAGACATATCAGTGAAATCATATTGTTCTCTACTTTTTCTATCTGACTTATTTCGCTTAGATTATAACCTCAAGATACATCCATGTTGTTGCAAATGGAACTATTTCATCTTTTCTTATGGCTGAATAGTATTCCATTGTGTATATGTATCACAATTTCTTTAAACATTCATCCATAGAAGGACACTTTGGTTGTTTCCATGTCTTGGTCACTGTAAATAAAGCTGCAATGAACATTGGAGCACATATGTCTTTATGGATAAATGTTTTCAGATTTTTGGCATAGCTACCTAGGAGAGGGAATGCTGGGTTATATGGTAATTCTATTCTTAATTTTTTGTGGAAATTCCACACTGCCTTCCATAGCGGATGCACGAATCTGCATTCCAACCAACAGTGTATGTGGGTTCCTTTTTCTCCACAGCCTCTCCAACCCTGACTACTGTTCATGATATCCTTTCTAACTGGTGTGAGGTGATATCTCATTGTGGTTTTTATTTGCATTTCTCTGATGATTAGTGATGTTGAGAATTTTTTCGTATGTCTTTTTGCCATTTGTATGTCCTCTTTGGAGAAATGTCTATTCAGGACCCCTGCCATTTATAAATAGGATTGTTTGTTTTCTTGTTATTGAGTTGTGTGAGTTTCTTATATATTTTGGACATTAGCCCTTATCAGAGGCATTGTTTGCAAAAATCTTCTCCCATTCAGTTGGTTTCCTCTTTATTTTGTCGATAATTTCTTTTGCTGTACAGATGCCTTTTTGTTTGATATAGTCCCATTCATTTATTTTAGCTTTTACTTCCCTTGCCTTTGGAGTCAAATTCATAAAATGCTCTTTGAACCCAAGGTCCATAAGTTTAGTACCTGTATTTTCTTCTATGCAGGTTATTGTTTCACGTCTTTTGTTTATGTCTTTGATCCGTTTTGAGTTAATTTTGGTATATGGTGACAGATAGCAGTCCAGTTTCATTCTTTTGCACATGGCTTTACAATTTTCCCAGCACCATTTATTGAAGAGGCTGTCTTTCCTCCGTTGTATGTTTTTGGCTGTTTGTCAAAAATTATTTGTCCATATTTATGGGGGTTTATTTCTGGGTTCTTCTTCTATTTCATTGGTCTAGTCTTCTGCCAGTACCACCGTGTTTTGATTACTGTTGCCGTATGGTACAAGCTGAAATCAGGGAGTGTGATACCTCCAGCATTGTTCTTTTTTCTTAGGATTGCTTTAGCTATTTGGGGGCTTTTGCGGTTCCATACAAATTTGATAATTTTTTCTTCTATTTCATTAAAATATGCCATTAGCTTTTTGATGGGAATTGCATTAAATCTGTATGTTGCTTTGGGTAATATGGCCATTTTAACTATGTTTTTTTTCCAATCCATGAACATCGAATGTCTTTCCATTTCTTTGTGTCTTCTTCAATTTGTTTTTAAAATTTCTTATAGTTTTCAGTATATGGCTTTTCCACATCCTTGGTTAAGTTTATTCCTAGGTAGTTTATTTTCTTTGTTACATTTGCAAAAGGAATTGGTTTTCTAATTTCTTTTTCTGACATTTTATTTTAGTATATAGGAATGTAATGGACTTTTGTACGTTGATTTTGTATCCAGCAACTTTATGGTATTTGTTTATTGTTTCTAATAGCTTTTTGTTGGATTCTTTAGGGTTTTCTATATATAGCATCATGTCATCTACAAAAAATGACAATTTAACTTTTTCATTCCCTATGTGGATTCCTTTTATTCCTTTCTTTTGCCTGAATGCTCTGGCTAGGACTTCTAAGACTATGTTCTAAAGCAGAGGTGACAGAGGACAGCCCTGTCATGTTCCTGAATGTATAGAAAAGTGCTTCAGTATTTCACCATTAATTATGATATTAGCTGGGAATTTGTCATATGTGGCCTTTATTATGTTAAGGTATTTTCCTTCTGTACCTATTTTATTAAGTGTTTTAATCATAAATGGATGTTGTATCTCTTCAAATGCTTTTTCTGAATCTATTGTTATAATCATATGATTTTTGCCCTTCATTTTGTTTATGGGGTGTATCACATAGATGGAGTTGCATATGTTGAACCATCCTCTTGCCCCGGGGAGGAACCCCTCTTGGTCGTGATGTATAATCTTTTTAATGCATTATTGTATTTGATTTGTTAGAATTTTGTTTAGGATTTTTGCATGTGTATTCATCAGCTATATTGATCTATAATATTCTTTTTGTGTAATGTCCTTACCAGTTTTTGGTATCAGTGTAATGTGGCCCTCATAAAATGAGTTAGGGAATATTGCCTCTTCTTCAATGTTTTGGAAGAGTTTGAGTAGGAGGGGTATTAGATCCTGTTTGAATGTTTGGTAGAATTCACTAGTGAAGCCATCTGATCCTGGACTTTTGCTTTTGGGCCGGTTTCTGGTTGATGATTCAATTTCCTTACTGTTGATCGGTTTATTTAGATTTTCTAATTCTTTGTGATTCAGCCTAGGAAAGCTTTATGTTTCTAAGGACTTGTCCATTTCTTCTAGGTTATTGAATTTGGTGGCATATAGTTCTTCATAGTATTCTTGGATGATCCTTTGTATTTCTGTTATGTTGGTGAAAACTTCCCCTCTTTCATTTCTGATTTTGTTTATTTGTGTCTTTTCTCTTTTTATCTTTGTGAATTTAGCCAAGGGTTTGTCAATTTTGTCAATCTTTTCAAAGAACCAGCTCTTTCTCGCATTAGTTTTTTCTATCTATTGTCTTTTTGTTTTCCATTTCATTTCGTTCTGCTCTGATTTTTATTATTTTCTTCCCTCTGCTGACTTTGGTTTCATTTGTTCTTCATTTTCTAGTTCTTTAAGGTGAAACATGAGGTTATTTATCTGGGATTTTTTTTTTGTTTGTTTCTTGAGATAGGCCTGTAAGGATATAAATTTCCCCTTAAAACTGATTTTGCTGCATCCCAAATATTTTGGTAGGATGTATTTCATTCTCATTTGTTTTTATGTATCTTTTGATATCTCCTCTTACTTCTTTCTTTGATCCAGTCATTCTTTAAAACTATATTGTTTAATCTACCCATATTTGTGGTTTTTTCTGCTTTCTTTTTGCAGTTGATATCCAATTTCAAAGCTTTGTGATGAGAGAATATGCTTGGTATGATTTCAATCTTCTTAACTTTGCTGAGGCTAGGTTTATGGCCCAATACATGGTCTATGAGAATGTTCCATGTATACTAGAAAATAATGTACAGTCTGATATTCTAGGATGAAGTGCTCTATCAATGTCAATTATGTCCATTTCATCTAATGTGTCATTTAGAGCTGATATGTCTTTGTTTAGTTTCTGTTTGGATGATCTATCCATAGTTGTCAATGATGTATTTAGGTACCCTATTATAATTGTGTTCTGATCAATTTCTCTCTTTTCTTCTGTTAGTAGTTGCTTGGTATATTTTGGTGCTCCCTGGTGGGGGCGTAAATATTGATGACTGTTATGTCTTCTTGTTGTATAGTCCCCTTGATCATTATAAAATGTCCATCTTTGTCTCTTATTACCTTTTTTATCCTGACGTCTGTTTCATTTGATATCAGTATGGGTACACCTGCTCTTCTCTGGGTAACATTTGCTTGGAGTGTCAATTTCCACGCTTTCACTTTGAATGTATATTTGTCCTTGTAGCTGAGATGTGTCACATGGAGACAGCATATGGTTGGGTTTACTTTTTTGATCCAAACTGCTACTTTGTGCCTTTTTATTGGTAAGTTCAGTCCATTTACATTTATGGTGATTATTGATATATGAGGATTTCCTATCATTCTATCATTGGTTTTCTGGTCGGCCTGTGTCTCCATTGCTTCTTTGACTTTTTGTTTCTATTATTTCAGGTGGTGGTATTCTATGGATTTTCCCTCTGCTTCTTCTTTTATTATGTTATATATTTTAGTTTTGGATTTCTCTTGAGTGGTTACGATTAAGATTATGTAAAAGAAAGTTTCATATTTAGAGTATTCCATTTTCTTCATGCTTACCCTCTCCATTCGCATATTCCAGTTCCAGCCTTTACTTTTGCCCTTTTTATGTTTTTGTTGTCACAAATTATCCTTATTTATGCTGGTTGAATAGCCTCCTTCAGTATTTCTTGTAGTGCAGGTCTTGTGTTAGAAAATTCCCTCAGCTTCTGTATCTCTGGAAAAGTCTTTGTTCATCCTTCATATCTAAAGGATATCTTTGCTGGATATATTATTCTTAGCTCATAATTTCTCTCTTTCAATAGTTTGAATATTTGAGTCCGCTCTGTCCTGACTTGTAGAGCCTGCTGAAAAATCTGATGGTAATCTAATGGACTTTCCTCTGTAGGTTGCCGTCTTCTTTTCCCTGGCTGCCTTGAGGATTCTTTCTTTGTCGTTAATTCATGACAACTCAATACAAAGTGCCTTGGAGAAGTTCTGTTTGGGTTTTGGTAATTAGGTGTTCTATTTGCTTCTTGGATTGGAGGATCCAGTTCTTTCCACAAGTTTGGGAAGTTCTCGTTGACTATTTGTTTGAATATAGTTTCTGTTCCTTTCACCCTTTCTTCCCCCTCTGGTATGCCCATTATTGTTATATTGCTCTTTCTGATGGAGTCAGAAAGTTCTTATAGAGTTCTTTCATTTCTTTTACCTCTCAAGTCTCTGTTCTTCCATCTGTGTCATTTCCAGATTTCAATCTTTGATGTCACTGATTCTTTCCTCCATCTGGTCAGGTCTATTAACAAAGGTAGCTATTTCATTCTCCATATTTTTTACTGTGTTCTTAACTCCAGAAATTCTATTTTGGTTATTTTTTAAAATTTAAATCTCTTTCGTAAAATATTCATTTTGTTCTTTGGTTGTGTTTCTGCATTGATCGAACTGCCTTTCTGTGTTTTCTTGCATCTCATTAAGGTTTTTCAGAACTGCGATCTTGAATTCTCTGTCATTAAGTTTATTTTATTGAGACTTTTCATTTTCTTTCTGAGCTGCCTTGTTACCTTGGTTATTCATGACAATTAATGAATTGGTATTTCTCTTCCTAGGCATCTACAAGAGTGGGTTCTGTGTAAGAGGTTGATAGAAAGAGGTTTTTCTTTTTTCCCCCACTAGGTGTTGTTAGAATGTTTTATTTTGTCTCTGACTGGAGCCTTTTATTCTGTGTCACACTGTAGTATCATATTTTCTCTGCACTATTCTGGCTTCTCCCACAATTGGAGTATTTCCTGGAAGGCAGGCTTCTCCTCTTGAACAGTTCGCCTGGATCACAGGGCACCATTTCCATGGGGGTTGTGGAGAACTTCTGAAGTTCAAAATCTCTTTCTTCACCAGATTCAGAGTCTATGTGTTTCAGGGGCTGTGTTTACTCCTGCTGGGATCCACCCAAATAGGTGGGTTGTGAGAGGTGGCCCAGAACAATGGCGGTGACCACCACCACAGCCAGACCTGCACCCAAGTCTCCCTCCCCTTCGCTGGAACTTGTTGGGCTGGGAGTCTGTGCCAGTGGGCCACAGTTCTCAGAACTGCAAATATTCTGTTTTTGATCTGACAGTGCTAGTGTTCCACTTCTAGCACTGGGATGGTGGGGGTGAGGTGAGTTCTGGGAGGTTGGGAGGGGTTAGGCAGGCTCAGGGCAGTGAGGGCTTAAACCACCATTTTCACTCCTCTCCCCTCAGTCTTTGCTCCGAGGTCTCTGCCGTGAGCATTGAGTTCAGCCGTGTTATATGCTGATCCTTCAGGCAGGGCTATGGGCCATAAGCGAAGCACTAGCAGTCCAAGTTCTTCCATCTTTGGGGATTGTGGTAGCTCCAGAATGCAGGGAGCTCGAAGCTCCAAGCTAGGTGTGTCCTGTGCCCAGGCCTCCCTCCTCTCTGCACTTCCCACTTCCCTCCTCCCCTGCTCGCCCAATTTGCCCACCTATAGATGAATTCAGTTGCGCACTTCTTAGTCTTGCCTGTCTGCTGTGTAGGAAGTTTTGTGGAGTTATAGTTGTTCAATTTGTTGTAAATTCTAGGGAAGATTTCAAGAGGTTCACCTTACACCGCCTTTTTTATGACATCACTATTTTTTTTTTTTTTTGATTTGGTGTTTTCTGCTCACTTGTCTTCTAAATTGCTGATTTGATCCACTGCTTTATGTAATCTGCTGTTGATTCGTTCTAGTGTAATCTTCATTTCAGTTTTTATATTCTTTACTTCTAACTGGTTCTTTTTTAATGTTTCTATGTTCCTCTTTATGCTTACTATCTCTTAGTTGAAGCTTTCATTAAGTTCTTTAAGCATTCTTATAAACAGAGTATTAAACCTCTGCTGTGGTAGGTTGATTGACCCCAGTTTTATCTGGAGGTTACTGCTGTTCTTTTATTTGGGACATGATTTTTTTGTTTCCTCATTCTGGTTGCTGCTCTGTTTGCTTTTATGTCTTATGTCTCTCAGTCTTTGCTGGGTGGCCTTATGTAGTGTGTGTCCTGTGTGGTACAATGCTGCAGTCTCCCTGCTCTCCTGTGTGTGTGTTCCAACAGTGTCTCTTCAGTGTGTGTGTGTGTTCTCCTGTGGTAGTTGAGCCTTGATTGCTTTTGGTGCAGCAGTGAGTGAGACTGACTCCAAGGCTGACTGATGGTGAAGATTGTCTGTGCCCACAGTGTATGAACTGCTGTGTGGAGGATGACCCCTTAGAGAAGAATTTGCCCCCAGGCTCTTCTGCCTGTTGAGACCCCCTTTGTGATGTGCTGCTTATGGGGCTAATCAGGCAGTGCTCTGAAGCTGGCTATGTTGTTTCTGGTGTCTCTTGCAAAGGGCTCCTGTGCAGCCAATTTTCTGCCTTGCCTGTTACTAGCCCGTGGCTACCTGGTCGGAGCCATAAAGCCGTATGTGATAGCTGCTGCCTGTGCTTGATCTGGAGGCTTGTGGGCGTGGTCTCCCTGAACTGAGGCTGGCTGCCACCCATTGTGGGCCTGAGGCTGCTTAGCAAACGGCCGAGGCTCCCCTAAGTGTAGCTGCCGCTAAGGCCCAGCTGTTGAAAGAGTTTCCTTAGGTGCATGGGCCAGTCTGGCTGACCTGGTGTTAAACATGCCCTCACCGATGCAGCACTAGCTGGATGAGGTGGAGTCCCAGGGAATCACAAAACGTGTCCAGTGGTTTTTACAAAGTTAATGCAGATTCAGTTCTTATGCCAGTCCCAGCCTGTGACCAGTTTGCACAGGACCCCAAGAACACCACAGACATTCACCACTTGCCTTAGGCTCACAAATTTCTGAGAGCTGCCCAAGAGTGGCTGCAGCACAGGTTTTGTGTCACTGTCCACCACCAAATTCTCCCTTGGCTATCATGGACTATCCAATGCTGTAAAAGCCCTCCACACCTTGTGGGGTGGGGCCAACCACCCAGACACCCAGAGTGCCCCTGGCAGTGCAGCTCTAGGTGGGCAGCACAGGGTTCCAGGGAGCTAAGGCATGTGATCAGTGGTTTGTACAAAGTCAATGCAGTCTTGGTTCTCACATTGGTGCTGGGCCCACTATCACTGTGCAAAAATGACTCAAGAACACCATGGCCAGCCACCACCTGTCTCAGTCCCGTGGGTTCCTGAGAGCTGCCCAAGAGACACTGTGATGCAGATCCTAAGTTACTGTCCAGCAGCAAACATTTCCTGGGCCATCCTGGGCTGTCTGCAAACAGGCATCCACAACCTGTGGGGTGGGGCCAGAAGCCCAGCAATCAAGTTTTCTGAGTGATGTACCACCAGCTGTGTAGTGTACAGGCATCATCAAGGCAGTGTGCCTATGCTGGATTCCATCAGGCCAATATGTTCCCATAATTGGCCCTTTGGGGGAGGACTTAACACTGAAAATATGGCACTTTCCACACATGAGTCAGGATCCACATAAGACAACAATGGTTCCTGTCCCTCCAGCTCCCATGCTGAAGCCACACAACTCAGATCTTCCCTGCCCGCCCTTGGGTCTCCCAAGCTGCTGCCTCTCCACCATAGACCAGGTGAGTGCGCACAGACAAGTGAGTCATGTGTCAACTCTATAAGAGGGTGTCTGGGTTTCCAGCCAACCTCCACCCCACTGGGAAGGGCAGACAGAATCCTCACTGGTTTTCACTGCCAGATGCCATGGTAACTCCTGTTTGTGGCACAGGACCCTGGGGCTGGAGAGCCTGGTGTGGGTCTGGGACCCCTCTTTCTTTAGGTGGGAACTCTGCCACCGAGGTGTCCCTCCTGGCATTCACCCACTCTCTGTGGGTTTGGGGTCAGCCTGTTTCATGTCTCTGCTCCTCCTACCAGTCTCAATGTGGCTCTTCTTTATATCCTTAGTTGTAGGGATTCTGTTCTACTAGTGTTCAGACGATTCTTGAGGTTGATTGTTGTATAACTTATTTGTAATTTTGTTGTGATTCTGGGATGCAGTAGGTATTGCACTTACCTAATCTACCATCCTTGACATCTCCTGTGCAGGCCTTTTAAGAGGACAACTGGGTTCCCAGCTATCTACCATCTCACTGGGATAGACAGACAGAGTTCTTGCTGATTTTCACTGCCAGATGTTGTGGGGGACTCCTCTTCCTGGCCCAGAACCCCTTGGCTCTGAAGCCCAGTGGTGTGAAGCTGGCTGAGACCCCTCCCTCTTCACGAGGGACCTTCACTGCCGCGGAGTCCTTCCCAGTGTTCAAACACTACCTATGGGTTTGGTTTGGGGTTAGCCCGTTTCATGTTTATGCCCCTCCTACCAATCTCAGTGTGGCCTCTTCTCTATATCCTTTGTTACAGGGGTTCTGTTTAGCTAGTCTTCAGATGATTTTTGAGGTTAGTTGTTCTATAATTTATTTGTAATTTTGATGTAATCCTGGGAGGCAGTGGGCAATCTGCCATTTTGGACCTTCTTCTCCTGTGGTTCTTTAATTTGCTGTGTTCTCATACCAATTTTATTAATTCAAAATATATTTACTGAACACTTAACTAAGTACTAGGCTCTAATCTATATGCTGCACAATGAATAAGACCATGATTTTACCATGATGGATCTTGCATTCTAACTGAAGAGGCAGAAAATAGACATGTAGACAAATAAATAGGATAAATGCCATGGAGAAAAAAAAGAGGAAAATAAAACAGAAAGATTACGGAGTACAGAGGAGGATGCCACTTCAGCCAGGAGGTCAGGGAAATTCCATTGAGTAGGTGACATTTGAACTCAGCTCAGTGTAAGCAAAGATTCAGGGACACAGCACTCCAAATAGGAGAGAGAAGCACAGAAGCCCTGTGGTGGGAACAAGCTGGGCATGTTCTAGAGGGGAAAGAAGTCAGTGGCACTAAGTGTGATGAAGGAAGGTGTAACCTTGCGATGCTTTTGGGTGCATGTAACCATAACCCAAGCTCAGCTTGACTCACACAATAAGAAATGTGTTATATACTACTTTAGAAAGACTTGAAATGGGTGGGCTCTGGAGTTGTGTGATTGAGAGCCAGACACATCATCAAGAATCCAGAACCTTTCCATCTTTCTGCATTGTGTTGCTCTCTGTGGTGATTTCTTTGTTAAGAGATAAGAAGCAAGATAAATGCCACAGCTCCTAGGGGTCAAATACAAGCATGAAATTATTTAGAGGCAAAAGAGAGAACTTCTCTTTTTGGTACACCTCTCCTGTGGAAAATCTATCTCAAAACCCCAGCACACTTCACTATAAGTTTCACTTGTTATATGCTATAGCCTAAATATTTGTGTCCCCCAGATTCATATGTTGAAATCCTAATGCCGAGTATGATGGCATTAGAGTGTGGGGACATTTAGGAAGTGATTAGGTCATGAGGGCAGAGCCCTCTTTAATCAGATTACTGCTCTTATAAAAAAGATATCCTGGTAGGGAGATCAAAATGGCAGCGTGAGTTGAGCCTCGGGAAATCTCCCCTGGAATTAACAACAAATTGAACAACTATAAGTCCACAAAGGACTCTCTGCACAGCAGACAGGCAAGACAAAGAGGCTCACTACTGAATTGACCTAAAGGTGGGCAAATTGCGCGAGCAGGGGAGGAGGGAAGGGAGAAGTGCAGAGACGGGGCTGCTTGGGCACAGGATGCAGACTGAGCTCTGTGCTCCGAGCTCGCTGCATCCCCAAACTACCGCGGCTGTGGGAGAGGGAAGAAGTCGGACTTCTTGGGCTCTGCTTATGGCCCACAGGGCTGAGGGGATAGCATATCACATGGCTGAAACCAACGCTTATGGCAGAGACCTTGGAGCATAGACTGAGGGAAGAAGGCTGAAAACGGTGGTTTAACCCCTCACTGCCATAGAGAACCGAAGCCTTAGGCACTGAGACTAGCGCCCTCTCCCTACCCTTGCAGAGCTCGTTGGGCACCCACCTGCCCAGTGCTAGAAGCAGAACAGTAGCAGTGTCAGATCAAAATAACACAATATTTGCAGTTCTGAGAACTGATCCGCAGACACGGACTCGTAGCACAACTAGTTCCGGCAAAGGGAAGGGAGCTGTGTCAGCAGCTGTGGTGGTGGTTGCACCATTGCTCTGGGCCACCTCTCACAACCCACCCCACCCTGTCCCCCCCTATCTGGACGGATCCCTGCAGGAGTAAACAGAACTGCTGAAACACATGGGCTCTGAATATGGTACAGGAAGAGCTTTGGAACTTAAAAAGCTCTCTGCATCCCCACACAGACGCGGCGCCCTATGATCCAGGTGAACTGTTAACAGAGGAGAAGCCTGCCTTCCAGGGAATCCCCCCATTGTGTGAGAAGATGGAATAGTGCAGAGAAAATATAACACTACAGTGTGAGAGAGAGAAAAGGCTGTAGTAGGAGAGAAAATAAAACATTCTACCAACAAGTACTGAAAACAAAAGAAAGACTTCTTCCTGTCAACCTGTTGCAGAACCCACTCCTGTAGATGTCTAGGAAGAGATATAATAAATCATTAATTGCCATGAATAACCAAGGCAACAAAGAAAGCTCAGAAAGAAAGCGAAAAGTTTCCAGAAAATGAACTTAATGATATGGAAATATGTGATGTAAATGACAATGACAGAGAATTCAAGATTGCAGTTCTGAAAAACCTCAATGAGACGCAGGAAAACACAGAAAGGTGGCTCAGGCGGTTGGATCTCCATGAACCTAACTCCGAAGGCTGCCGGTTCGATTCCCACATGGGCCAGTGGGCTCTCAACCACAATGTTGCCGGTTTAACTCCTCGACTCCCGCAAGGGATGTCCCGTGCAACTAAGATTGAACACAGCACCTTGAACTGAGCTGCCTTCCGGATGGCTCAGTTGGTTGGAGCGTGGGCTCTCAACCACAAAGTTGCCAGTTTGATTCCACAACTCCTGCAAGATATGGTGGGCAGCGCCCCTTGCAACTAAGATTGAACATGGCACCTTGAGCTGAGATGCCTCTGAGCTCCTGGATGGCTCAGTTGGTTGGAGTGTGTCCTCTCAACCACAATGTTGCTGATTTGTCTCCCACAAGGGATGGTTGACTGTGCCCCCTGCAACTAGCAAAGGCAACTGGACCTGGAGCTCAGCTGCACCCTCCCAAGCTAAGATTGAAAGGACAAACAACAACTTGAAGCTGAATGGCACCCTCTACAACTAAGATGGAAAGGACAACAACTTGACTTGGAAAAAAGACCTGGAAGTACACACTGTTCCCCAATAAAGTCTTGTTCCCCTTCCCCAATAAAATCTTAAAAAAAAAAAAGAAAACACAGAAAGACAGTTTAATGAACTCAGAAATACAATCAAAGAACAACATGAATATTTTACCAAAGAGATTGAAATTTTAAAAAAGAATTAAATAGAATTTCTGGAGATTAAGAACTCAATAGAAGAAATGAGAATGAAATATCCAGCTTAGGTAGTAAAGTTGACCAGATGGAGGAAAGTATCAGTGGCATCGAAGATAGAAATCTGGAAATGACACGATGGAAGAAGAAAGAGACTTGAGACTTAAAAGAAATGAAAGAACTCTACAAGAAATTTCTGACTGCAAGAGAAATAGAAACATGAGAAAAATGGGCATACCAGAAGGAGAAGAAAGAGAGAGGGAACAGAGAGTATATTCAAACAAATATTAGATGAGAACTTCCCACACTTGTGGAAAGAACTGGATCCTTGAATCCAAAAAGCAAATAAAACACCAACAGGCCTTCTCCAAAGCACATTGTATTGAAGCTGTCAAAAATCAATGACAAAGAAAGAATCCTCAAGGCAGCCAGGGAAAAGAAGACGGTAACATACAAAAGAAAACCCATTAGATTATCATCAGATTTTTCAGCAGAAACTCTGCAAGCGAGGAAGGAGTGGAACCAAATATTCAAACTATTGAAAGAGAGAAATTATGAGCTAAGAATAATATACCCAGCAAAGATATCTTTTAGATATGAAGGAAGAATAAAGACCTTTCCAGACATAGAGAAGCTGAGGGAATTTTCTGATACATGACCTGCACTACAAGAAATACTAAAGGAGGCTATTCAATCACCATCACCAGGTACAATTTGCGGCAACCAAAACATAAAAAGGGGGACAGCAAAGGCCTGAACCGGAATATGGAAATGGAGAAAGTAAGCATGCTAAAGAAAATAGAATATTCTGAATATCAAACTTTCTTTTACATAATCTTAATGGTAACCATTCAAAAAAAAATCAAGAACTGAAATGCATACTGTAATAAAACATGAAACAGAAGGAAAAATCATAGAATACCACCTAACAGAAAGAAAAGAAAACAACAAAAAGGCAAAGAAACAATGGAGACACAGTCTTACCAGAAAACTAAAGACAGAATGATAGGAAATCCTTACATATCAATAATCACTGTAAATGTAAATGGACTGAACTCACCAATAAAAAGGCACAGAGTGGCAGATTGGATCAAAAAACTAAATCCAACCACATGCTGCCTGCAAGAGACACATCTCAGCTACAAGGACAAGCATAGACTCAAAGTGAAAGGGTGGAAATTGACACTCCAAGCAAATGGTATCCGGAGAAAATTAGGTGTAGCCATACTGATACCGGATGAAACAGACTTCAGGGTGAATAAGGTAACAAGAGAAAAGATGAATATTTCATAATGGTAAAGGGGACTGTACAACAAGAAGACATAACAGTCACCTATATTTATGCCCCTAATCAGGAAGCACCGAAATATGCCAAGCAACTACTAACAGAACTAAAGGGAGTAATTGACCAAAACACAGTTATACTAGGGGACCTATGTACATCATTCACAGCTATGGATAGATCATCCAAACAGAAAATAAATAACGAAACAGCAGCAACAAATGACACATTAGATGAAATGGACATAATTTAAATACATAGAGCACTTCATCCTAAAACATCAGACTATACATTTTTTTCTAGTGTACATGGAACATTGTCAAGGATAGACCATACATTGGGACATAGCCTCAGCAAATTTAAGAAGACTGAAATCATACCAAGCATATTTTATTATCACAGAGCTTTGAAATTGGATGTCAACTGCGAAAAGATAGGAGGAAAAACCACAAACATGTGGAGGTTAAACAACATGCTCTTAAAGAAAAACTGGGTCAAAGAAGATTTAAGAGAACAGATCAAAAGATACATAGAAACAAATGAGAATGAAAATACATCCTACCAAAATTTTTGGGATACAGCGAAAACAGTTTTAAGAGGCAAATTTATATCATTACAGGCCTATCTCAAAAAACAAGAAAAATCCCAAATAAATAACCTCACATTACACCTTTAAAGAACTAGAAAGAGAAGAATAAATGAAACCCAAATTCAGCAGAAGAAAGGAAATAATAAAAATCAGAGCAGAACTAAATGAAATAGAGAACAAAAAGACAATAGAAAAAATTAAGGTGACAAAGAGCTTGTTCTTTGAAAAGGTAAACTAAATTGACAAACCCTTGGCTAGACTCACTAAGATAAAGAGAGAAGACACTAATAAAATCAGAAATGAAAAAGGGGAAGTTATCACGGATGCCACAGAAAGATAAAGGATCATTCAAGAATACTGTGAAGGACTATATGCCACCAAATTCAATAACCTAGAAGAAATGGACAAGTTCTTAGAAACATATTGCCTTCCTGGGCTGAACCATGAAGAACTGGAGAATTTAAACAGACCGATCACCAGTAATGAAATTGAATCAGTCATCCAAAACCTTCCCAAAAGCAAAGTCCAGAACCAAATGGCTTCACTAGTGAATTCTACCAAACCTTCAAAGAGGATCTAATACCAATCCTGCTCAAACTCTTCCAAAAAATTGAAGAAGAGACAGTACTTCCTAAACATTTTATGAGGCCAACATTATCCTGATACCAAAACCTGGTAAGGACAACACAAAAAAAAGAAACTACAGATCAGTGTCTCTGATGAATACAGATACAAAAATCCTAAATAAAATTCTAGCAAATCGAATGCAGCAATGCTTTAAAAAGATTATTCATTACAACCAAGTGGGGTTCATCCCAGGGGCACAAGAATGGTTCAACATACGCAACTCCATCAATGTGATGCATCACATAAACAAAATAAAAGACAAAAATCATATGAATACATCAATTGATGTAAAAAATGTATTTGGCAAGATACAACATCCATTTATGATTAAAACACTTAATCAGATAGGTATAGAAGGAAAATACCTTAACATTATAAAGCCCATATATGACAAACCCATAGCTAATCTCATAATTAATGGTGAAAAACCGAAGCCCTTTGCTCTACGTTCAGGAACACGACAGGATTGTTCCCTATCACCTCTCCTTTTCGACATAGTGTTGGAAGTCCTCACCAGAGCAATCAGGCAAGAGAAAGAAATAAAAGGTATCCAAATTGGGAAAGAAGAAGTTAAATTTTCACTCTTTGCAGATGACATGATGCTATATATAAAAAACCCTAAAGACTCCACCAAAAAGCTATTGGAAACAATCAACGAATATAGTAAAGTTGCCGGCTACAAAATCAACGTACAAAACTCCATTGCATTCCTATATTACTAAGAATGAAATCTCAAAAAAGAAATGAAAAAAAAAAAACCCAAACAATTCCTTTTGCAACTACAGGAAAAAAATAAAATACCTAGGAATAAACTTAACCAAGGATGTGAAAGACATATATGCTGGAAACTATAAGTTATTTTTAAAAGTAATTAAAGAAGACACAAAGATATGGAAAGATATTCCGTGCTCATGGATTGGAAGAATAAACATAGTTAAAATGGCCATATCACCCAAAGCAATATACAGATTTATTGCAATCCCCATCAAAATCCCAATGGCATTTTTAAAAGAAATAGAACAAAAAATCATCAGATTTGTTTGGAAACACAAAAGACCATGAATAGCCAAAGCAATCTTAAATAAAAAGAACAATGCTGGAGGTATCACACTCCCTGACTTCAGCTTGTGCTACAGGGCAAGAATAATCAAAACAGCTCGGTATTGGCAGAAAAACAGACATTGGCAGAAAAATAGACCAATAGAATAAATTGAGAACCCGGGAATAAACCCACATAAATATAGACAGATAATTTTTGACAAAGAAGCTAAAAACATACAGTGGAGAAAAGACAGCCTCTTCAATAAATGGTGCTGGCAGAATTGGAAAGCCATGTGCAAAAGAATGAAACTGGACTGCTATCTGCCACCATGTGCCAAAATTAATTCGGAATGAATCAAAGACTTAAGCATAAGACCTGAAACAATAAACTGCATAGAAGAAAATATAGGTACTAAACTTATGGACGTTGGGTTCAAAGAGCGTTTCATGAATTTGACTCCAGGCAAGGGAAGTAAAAGCTAAAATAAATGAATGGGACTATATCAAACTTAAAAGCTTCTGCACAGCAAAAGAAATCATCAACAAAATAAAGAGGCAACCAACTGAATGGGAGAAGATTTTTGCACACAGTGCCTCTGATAAGGGGTTAATATCCAAAATATACAAGGAACTCATGCAACTCAACAACAAAGAAACAAACAACCCAATTGGAAAATGGGCAGAGGAGCTGAATAGACATTTCTCCAAAGAGGATATAATTATGGCAAATAGACATGTGAAAAAATGCTCAATGTCACTAATCATCAGAGAAATGCAAATAAAAACCACAATGAGATATCACCTCACCCCAGTTAAAATGGCTGTCATCAAGACAAATAGTAACAAGTGTTGGAGAGGCTGTGGAGAAAAAGGATCCCTTATACACTGTTGGTGGGAATGCAGATTGGTGCAGCCGCTACAGAAGGCAGTGTAGAGGTTCCTCAAAAAATTAAGAATAGAATTACCATATGACCCAGCAATCCCTCTCCTGGATATCTACCCAAAAAATCTGAAAATATTTATACATAAATACAAGTGTGCTCCAATGTTCATTGCAGCTTTATTTACAGTGGCCAAGACATAGAAACCACCAAAATGTCCTTTGATAGATGAGAGGATAAAGAAGGTGTGGTATATATACACAATGGAATACTATTCGGCAGTAAGAAAAGATGAAATAGGACCATTTGTGACAACATGGATGGATTTTGAGATTATAATGCTAAGCGAAGTAAGTCAGACAGAAAAAGCAGAGAACCATATGATTTCACTGATATGTGGTATATAAACCAGACACAGCAAAAGAACAAGGCAAACAAATGAGAAACAAAACCTCATAGACACTGACAATAGTTGAGTGGTTACCAGAGGGTAAGGGGGGAGGTGGGTGGGAGATGAGGGTAAGGGGGATCAAATATATGGTGATGGAAGGAGAACTGACTCTAGTTGGTGAACACACAATGGGATTTATAGATGATATAATACAGAATTTTTCACCTGAAATCTATGTAACTTTATTAACAATTGTCACCCCAATAAGCTTCAATTAAAAAAAAAGATTTTACTAATTAAAAAAAAAAGTTATCCCACAGAAATCTCTCATGCATTCTGCCATGTGAGGATACAATGAGAAGTCTGTGACCTGGAAGAAAGCCTTCATCTGACCATGCTGACATCTATATTTCAGACTTCCAGCTTCCAAAACCATGAGAAATAAATTTCTCCTGTGTATAAGGCACCCAGTCTGTGGTATTTTGTTATAGCATCCCTAACAGATGATGACACTGTACCAGGCTGTGTTCTTGGTAACCTAGAAATAAAAGGCCTTTCAAAGTGAGAGGCAACAAACGTTTATTTGAGCTCCATAATGGCTATTTGGGATGAACTGACTCAAGCTGTAGCCCAAATAGTGTTCTGATTAGGAGACAAAGACAATAGGTATTTATGAAAAAGGGGAGGGGAATAATTACATCAATAGAAGGAAGGTATTTCTATTGGTGCAGCTAACACAATATAGTGATATTAATTCTAAACAGTGTTTTTAATTTTCAGTCCAGTAGTCATAATAACTGCTTTCTTCTTATCTTTGAAGTTCTTTGAGAAACAAGGTGAACTAGTGCCAAATCCTAAAGAAAATAACCAGTCCGAATGTTACTTTGCCCTGCTTTAACATTCCAAGGATTTGAGACATAAGGCATGCAAGGAAGTTCCTCTGGTAGCTCCAGCTCCAGCTCCATTTTAAAGTGGCTCCATTCATATTATTTACATGCTCCTTTTTGAGCCAGCAGGAAGGGAAATTGGCCTGCACCAGTACCTGTGTGAACTAGATATTTGGTTGGCAACCACAATGCTCATGTTAGGAAATGAGATTGGCATGGTAGACAACGTGTGGCTTGCATGGGAGCATAAATATTTTGCTAATTTCAATGGAAAGCATTTGGAAGTTTGAATAGATAATTCAACACTTTCACTGTGGTATGGAGGGTGGGCAGAGGTGAGAGTGGGCATGAAATCCCTTTAGGTTAGGCATAGGAAGATGGCTCAGTAGTCTAGAGAAGAGAGGAAAATGTAGGTTAGGATGGAACAAAAGATGTGAAAAGGTATTCCATTTAGGATATTTTTGAGGTGGAGTACATAGCATTTGCTCACGTGGGAGTAGTGGGGTGAGGAAAGGGAAGAACCAAAAAAACTCCCAGAATTCTGGCCTGAGTACCTGGGTGGTGGTGATCACTGAGATGTGGGACACTGGCAGACGGCAGGGTTTGAGGGTCAGAGGGGTAGTTCAGTTTTTAACTGGTTTAGATCAAAATGCCTATTAAACAATATCCAAGAAGTATCAGGAGGATGCTTCCAGATTTGTGTAGGAGCTCAGCTGAGAGATGGGGATTGGTTAACAGCATGTATAGCCCTAAGAGTGGGTGAGGTTAGCTGGAAAAAGGGGACGGCTGGGGACAGGGAAGGGCTGAAAACCAAAACCACCTTGGGGAACTCAAAAAACTGGAGGTTAGGAAGAGGAATAGAGCACAGCAAAATATATACAAAAGAAGGAACCAGGGGAGAATCAGAGAAAAACAGTCTTTCGAGAAGCGAACAATCATTAATGGTTTCAAATACTACTGAAATAACAAGTTTTATAAAGCAAATAATAAGCCATGGCGTTGAGAATTTTTAGGTTACAGTTAACCTTAAAAAGCCTTTTCATGGAGAAATAGAAACACAATTCTTATTAAAGAGCATGGGGAGAAAACTGGAAGTGAAATGCTATACGCAATTTTTATCAGTCAAGGTCTGATCAAGGAAGCAGCACCACTATGTGTGATGTGGAAGAACAGATTCATTGTAGGAAGTACCTTGCACATTGGGAGAGAAGTTGGGAAATGAAGGTCTGGAGTGTCTTGGAAGATGAGAGAAAACTCACTATAGGCCACGGAAGGGAGTTAGCTGTTGAGATGTCTGGATGGCTCTTGTCTCTGGGTCTAGTAATGGTCCAGCAGTCAGGAGAAATGTTCTATTTATTAGAGTTTCCACCTCCCCTCCCTCTTTGCTTGATTGTTTTCTAATCATCCTTTAAAATTCCACTCAGAAATTGCTTCCCTCAAAAGCCTTTCTGGATCTGTCCTGTGCACTTCTGTCTGGCTGTGTTGACCTGATGTCATGTGCTTACCTCTGTCATAACACCTATCCTGTGGGCGTCCCTTGACATAGCTCCAGGCAATTAGTATATGTCCCCAAATGTTTGCACAATTGACTTGATCCCTGTTTCTCCTGAGAACATTAACTTCTTGAGGGCAGGAACTGTGCTCACTCTATAAATACACAAGCATGCTGACTGAATTCATGGATTAGATGAATGAATAGGACCAACAGTCTGAGTAACTGTCTAAGGGTTCTGAAATTTATGTGTTATGTATTTATTATCCATTACTTTTTTTACTTATGCTAAATCATCCCCTTGATGTTCACAGTATGCCCCTCTTCCCAGAAATTCTGGGACTTGTGAACATGTTCACATTTGGTTCCTATTACCCTTTTTGGTATTACATATTTTGATCATTTGTGCTCTGTCATGTCATCATTTTTCCAAATTATTCTCATATGAAGGTTCCTCCCAACACTTTAATTTACCTCCTTGGGATATTTCTAGTTTTGATATGACATTCTTAATGTGCAGTAATATGAAATGATACGGCATTAAAGATGCAAATGTATGATAATGTTATACAAGCTTGAGATTTGCTTTGGGTAAATTATGGAGAGACTTGTGAAAGAAGTAACTTATAAATTAATTATTCTAAGTTTATATATTTAACTAAAGCAAACTGCTTGATGTCGCTCTAACACTGCAGGGAGCAGACATGCATCCTCAGGCTCCAAATAGGGACAACTTCTCTGCTAGTCTAAGATTCCCTGAAGATTCCTTTTTGCACCCAAATTTCCCTAATTTCATGGAGGAAACAAAGGCCTTTCTATGATCCTGAAGTGACATTTTGGCCAAGCAAAGACAAGGGACATTTAAATAAATTCTCCAAACATTTACTTAGCCTCAAAATTGCTTTTCCAAATATGCTCATTGTGCAATACTGAAGATCTTCAAATGTATTTCTGTAACTGGCTCCAATATGCCTTATGTTGTAACTTTTCTTTTTGTCAGGGGGAGGGAGTTGGAAAGGAATTAGTTCTCTCTTTTTTTCCCCTTCCAGAGAACTGCTAAAATAATTTTGACTCTCCCAGATGAAGTAAGTTTTAAAATTGTGGTTCTCCTGAGGTTCGTTTGGAAGAAGACACAGCAATTCTGAGAAACCAGCAGTGGGGGCTGCCAAGAAGCTTCATTTCCCTGGCTGCTGCTTCTGTTCCTTGCATCAGAGTCAGTGTGAGAACAAAACCACTGTCTGCAAGGGTTGGAGAGGCTTCTTTAAACACTTGTCCCTGCCCACCTAAAAGTCTCCTGCCTCACTTAGCATCACTTTAATTTGCTAATAGTAATCCAATTCCAGAGTTTAGAGTTTGCTCCAGTTGTTGGGTTCTCACTGCCTTTTGTTCTTCTTCAGGGTTAGCCATTACTCTTGGTGAGTGGCACTTGGGAAAGCTTGGATACATACTTGGCTTAGGCTATTTTTGGAGGTGTACTATTTCCAGGGAATTGGAGATTGCCATACCATAACACAACATCTCTCCATCCTGGGGTCTGAGATAGAAGGGAAAATAATGTGGCAAAGGGCAGGTAAGAGTTATTCAGAAGTTGTATAAAATCCGTAAAATTTCAGAGCTGCAAGTCACTTTTAGATAGAGTTGCAGAATAGAAGGAACAGAAGTAACTGAATCAGACTGTCTTCGAAAGCCCATGGCTATTCAATCAATATGTGCCAACCTGAGATGCCTATACTCTCAGCCTCTTAATACCCCTCTGGAGAATTGGTAAAGTGACAATTTTGAAATGGAATTTAATTGATGTTCAGAAAAGAGAAGTGAAGTACAGCATCATGGGACCACCTTCCTAATAATCACTGCTTTACCAGTACCAGAGGATATGAATATTTAGCCTCTGAGTCTCAGTTTAGTCATTTGTAAAATGGGGTTGTTGTGAGAGAAATGAGATCATATACTGAACAATGCTAGATGTAGCAGGTAGCTTTAGTAAGTGCATGTATTATTATCGTTATCTAATACAATCCTTTTATTTGAAAGATAAACACACCAAAGCCCAGAAAAGTTAGGTAATTTGCACAACAAATGCAGTTCTTCATTTAATTGGTAGAACTGAAGAACAGATCCATTTCTCCTGACCTTCAGAGGAGTACTTTTTCCTATTTCACCACATTACAATTCAAATTTTGGGGGTAAGTCCTCATGAAAGAATAAAATGAAACATTTTGATTAAAATTTTTTCTTGATTGTCTTTGTGACGTCAAAAAAATTTTAATATGAAAATGAGAGATTTTGTGGGTGATCTTCTGCACACTGGAGGCAGTGGTAAGGGCCTGCCTGCCAGGTTCTGACATCATCTGTGCACTGTCCTTGTGGAACTCTTTTATGAGTATTGCTCTGTGCAAGCCCCTTAAGTTTGGTGCTGGAAACAAAGGATGAAAATCACTGTCCCTGTCCCCAAGTTGTTTATTGCTTCCTGGGGAAGGCAGATTATGAAATAAATCATTGATACGTAGCTTAATAAACTCTGTGATTGATGTTAGCAGAGTGGAGCGCCACTTAATCCAGCTGTGTGTGTTTGGCGTTGCTAGGAGCCATTAGCCCTGCACTGAATCTAGAAGGCTGAATTAGAGTTGAGCATGTAAGGAAGGTATGGGGGCCAGGGTTTGAGCCTGGGCAGAAGGAGAGAGAGCAGTGCAGAGGTGAAGATGAAAGATCAATATGTGTGCCAGGAGCAGCTCCGTGTGATGGACCTGCGGTGCCTCAGAGTAAATGATGAGAGATTAGGCCAAGAGGGAGTAGGGCCAAAGCTGTTGTGAGGAATATGGATCAAATCCTAAAGGAGAGGGAGGATTTTAATCAGTGTGTATGTGTTTGTGATGGTCAGATTTTTATTTTAGAAAAATCACTGGCCCCTACTGAGAGGCTGAATAGGCAGAGAATAAGAGTGGAGCTGGGGGAACTGAAAGTTATAGTGTCCCAAAAATAGAGGTAATAAGGCAAAAAGAAAGGGATGCTTTTCTTAGGTCTTGTGTATGGTGGGCAGTCAGAAGAGGCTGCTATGGCCCTCAGGTTGGTGGCTTGAACCACCCAGGTTAAGTGATGCTCTGTACCGAGACACAGAAGCCAGAGTAGATACAGGGCCCCTCTCTCAGAAGAAATCCATGCTTCCAAACTGTCACTGTCTTCAAAATTGTTAATAATTTTACCTTTGAATTTTTGTTTTCTAAATAAAGTCCAGTGGGACGATGGAGTATGCTTGTAAGCATAGGTGATCTGGGCTGTTCCTTGCCTCCCCATTGGCATATAATGTTTGAGATGGCCCATGAGTACAGAATTTGGGTGGACACACTCAAAGTGAGGACAAGGTAAGTGGTTATAACTATGACTGACAGTCCTGAGAGGCTACGCTTTCCAATCAAACCAGAACTTGCTGAGAACTCAGAAAGAAGGCAATGGTGTGTTAGGAAAAACGAACAACTAAGAAGCTCTATTATATCCTTTCTTGCTCATGTTATTTCCTGTATTCACTGCGAAAATGATGACATTAAAGGAAAGGGAAAGTCCTTCCTATTCATCAGTAAGCCGAAGAAAGGGGGTTGGTAGAATGTACACATATAAAGAAGCAAAATTAAAAACAGTTTACCTTGTTTTGTGCAGTATTTCAATCATTTTGGTAAGAACAAAATACATGTGCATGTACAAACTACAAAATGTGGAGTGTGTGATTTCTGTGATTCCACATATGAGTTTAATGCTCCTGTATCTGTATTTAAAACTGGTATTCCATAATGTAAAGATGAGCCATAAAATTCACGCTAATGATTAAGATAATTTTTGTTTACCTAGAATACTTTTAAATAGCAAATGACAAACACCATGCCAAGTCAAGAGAGAGAGTGACCATAAAGGAAAGGAAAAAGCTGTATATTTTAGTTCTTTAATGGCACTTTACTCTACACTCTTCATATTTTACTGGGGGCTGCAAATTATGTAACTGATCCTGAATAGGCATGTTGTGGACATTTGTTTGTGGACATCTTGATTTTGAATATATGTGGTCTGGATTTTAGGACAAAAGACCTAGTTTTGGAGGCAGCAGCAGTGTAGTTGGCAGTTGGAACCATGGGCTGGAATTATCCAGACACATGTACAGGGTTTGAGGCCCAAGCCAGAAACCCAGAGATGATGGTGCTAAGAGGGTGGGAGGAGAGCATTGCACTGGTTGTTTTAGTAAACTGAACAGACAGCAGAGTTGCACTAGAGAATAAGCCCATGGAACTTACAGAAGGCTAGCCTGGTTCTCAGTAATCAATATGACAGTCTACTGAAAGTCCAATATTGGACTTCCCCTTTATCTTTTATGAAGGAAATAGAGAAGTCTCTATTGAATACTTTAATCCATGTCCTGTGTAAAGTATTACCCCACCTACTCCAAGAAAGGAAGTAATGTTCGGTCACCTGGAAGTGACCAGAACGTAAAACATAATCAGTTCTTATTATAAATTCGTTTGTTGCTGGACACTTAGATTGCTTTCATATCTTGGCTATTGTGAATAAAGTTGCAATGAATGTAGGAGTGCAGATACCTCTTTGAGGTACTGATTTCATTTCTTATGAATATATAACCAGAAGTAGTAGGATTGCTGGATCATATAGTTCTATTTTTTATTTTTTGAGGAACCTCCATATTATTTTCCATAGTGACTGTACCAACTTACATTCTCAGTAATAGTGCACAAGTGTTCCCTTTTCTCCACATCTTTGCCAACATTTGTTATCTCATCTTTTTAATAATACCCATCCTAACAGGTGTGAGGTGATACCTCATTGTGGTTTTGATTTGCATTTCCCTAATGATTAGTTATGTTGAGCACCTTTGCATGTACTTTTTGGTAATCCATATGTCTTCTTCAGAAAAATGTGTGTGCAGAACTTTGCCCATTTTAAAATCAGGTTATTAATAAAATTTTTCTGGCAATTGAGGTGTATGAGTACCTTACATATTTTGGATACTAACTCCTTGTTAGATACATGGTTGGCAAATATTTCTCCCATTCCTTGAGTTATCTTTTTAATTTTGTTGGTTACCTTTGCTGTGCAGAAGCTTTTTAGTTTGATGTAGTCCCACTTGTTTAGTTTTGCTTTTGTGGCCTGTGGTTTCTGTGTCATATCCAAAAACTCGTAACCAACCCCAGTGTTAAACTTCTTATCTATGTTTTTTCCTGGGATTTTTATGGTATCAATTTAAATTTAAGTCTTTAATTCATTTTGAGTTAATTTTTATGTATGGTGTTAAGATGAGGGTCCAATTTTATTTTATTTTTTATTTGCATGTGGCTATCCAGTTTCCCCAACACCATTTATTGAAGACACTATTCTTTCCCCATTGTGTGTTCTTGGCACTGTTGTCAAACATTAGTTGACAATATATGTGTGGGTTTATTTCTGGGCTCTCCATTCTGTTGCATTGGTCTATGTGTTTACATGCCAGTACTATATTGTTTTAATTACTATAGGTTTTAAAGATGAATGGATAAAGAAAATGTGATATACACACCCCCCCCCCCACACACACACGATGGAAATTGTTCAGCCATTAGAAAGAAGGGAAACTGCCATTTATGATGACATAGATGAACTTGGAGGACACTTTGCTAATTGATAAAAGCCAGACATAGGAAGAAAAATACTGTTTGATTTCATTTATGTGTAGAATCTAAAAAAAGTCTAACCCATAGAAGCAGAGAGTAGAATGGTGGTTTCCAGGGGCTGGGGGATGAAGGAAAATGTTTTAAACTTTGTCATAAGATGAGTAAGTTTTGAGGATCTAATGTATGGCATGGTGACTATAGTCAATAATACTTGAAATTTGCTAAGAGAGTTGATCTTAAGTGTTTTCACCACACATAATAAAGGTAACTATGTGAAGTGATGGATGTGTTAATTAGCTTTACTGTGGCAAACATTTCACAATGCATACTTATATCAAATAATCACATTGCAGACCTTAAATATATACAATTTTTATTTGTAAGTTATACCTCAGTAAATCTGGAAAAATATGAGAATGCTTAAAATACACATAATTGTCAAAGTTTTATAAATCCACAATGATGTCATACCATAGCACAATTAAAAATTGTCTTTGTAGTGGGCGGGTGCCTGTAAGGCACCATCACATGACTGAGAAGCATGAGATAGAGGAAGTTACTTGGGTCTTTAGATAACACCCACATTCTGTAAGGTATGTCCAGAGGGCTTAAGACCATCAGCCTGCGGCAACCCTGCTTATGTTAATGCCCCTCCACCCAGCACAAAAATGTATATAACCCATCATTGAGCTGCAATAAAGAAAGACTTGATCAGAACTCCTGTCTTGTCTCCGGTCTTTGTGTCTCCCATTTTCCTCCCTTCTAGGTGCTTCGGGGTCCCTCGTGTAGTGTCCCGCGGGTCGGGACAACTGGCGCCCAACGTGGGGCCTGAAGTCTCCTAGAAGACGAGATGCCTGAGTTCGTCTGGTCTAAGGAGCTGCAGCATATTTCTTCTTTGATCACCATAAGACTACCCAACTTGTGGGAGATCTGTACAGGTAAGCGGACGACTCCTTCAAAAAATGGGACATATATTTGTGTTCTAGACTTATGTATAGTCTACAGGCTTCCCCTCAGACACTTAGACTAGGGTTCCCCTAACCTGTTGTCCCAGTCTCCCTTTTTATCTGCTCTCAGCTCACTTTGGGTTTTAGTCGTTCACCAATGAGACAGTTTTCTAGGTGTTTGGGACTGTTTGAGCGAGATTTTGCCTGCTTACTTTGAGCTCCAATCGTCCACCCAGAGGATTTCCCGACCGGTTGAGTCCCGACTGGCTTTCGCCTGAGGGTCGTTACCAGCCGTGCCATCTCGTTTGGGTCCGTGTTGGCGGATTGTACCAACCGACTGCCTACGTGAGGAGAGTCTTTATTCCTTATCATAATGGGACAAGAGGTTAGTGTTCATGACAAGTTTATCTCAGGACTAAAAGAGTCCTTACAAATAAGGAGAGTTAAAGTCAAGAAAAAAGATTTAGTTATTTTTTTAAATTTCTTAAAAGATGTTTGCCCTTGGCTCCCTCAGGAAGGAACCGTAGACCACAAAAGATGGAAAAGGGTTGGAGATGCCCTTAATGACTTTTATAAAACTTTTGGCCCTGAAAAAATCCCCATCACTGCTTTCACTTATTGGCATTGCATTAATGAGCTGCTTATGGTAGATCGCTACACCCCTGACATCGACCGAGTGTTACAAGAAGGAAACACATTTTTACAAAACGCTTCCCGCTCCTCCTCCTCCTTACAGGACCCCTCTTGTAAGTCCTCCCACGATTCAGATTCTATTTCTATTTCAATGCCTCCTGAAGATCCTGAGACCACCAAAAATATCCTAGTAAGCCCTTATATCCTCCCCTACCATCTAATTGTCCTGATTTTAATGTAAATTCTAGCCCACCTGAGGAAGATCAGTTAAGCCCTGAGGATGAGGCTGATTTAGAGGAAGCTGCCGCTAAATATCATAATCCTGTCTGGCAGTTTCTGGCCTCTAATCAATTGCCCCCTCCCTATAATCCCCAAATGCCTTTAGCTCCTATCCATGATCCTGATCAAACTCTCCTCTCCCACCAAGTCCAACAATTACAAAGAACTGTTCAACTCAAAAAACAACATCTAACTCTCCTTAAACAACTTCAACAGTTAGATTTACAACTCTCCTCTGCTGCTACTCAAAAAATTCCCCCCCTTTCCATAAATCCTACAAAAACATTTCCCATCTCAAATAAAAAACCCCCTCTTAATCTTTTCCCCATTATTGAATTCCCCCCAATAAAAACTGAAGGAGGCAGTGCAGATAGTGATGAAGACCCCGACAGAGACAATAAAGAACCCACCAGACACTGTAAACACCTTGACTTAAAAACCACAAAAGAACTCAAAAAAGCGGTGGACGAATATGGCCCCATGGCCCCCTTTACACTCTCAATTTTACAATCCCTAGATGACCTCTTGTTAACCACCCACGATTGGCACTATTTGGCCCATGCCACCCTATCGGGGGGCGATTATGTTCTCTGGAAATCTGAGTTTTCTGAGGCCTGTAAAGAAACTGCACGCCGCAACGCAGAAGCGGGAGGTGAGTGCACTGATTGGACCTATGATAAGCTCAGGGGCTTTAAGCCCTACGATACAAATGAAGCTCAACTACAATATCCATCTGGCCTTTTTTCTCAAATTCACCTTGCCGCTACTAAGGCATGGAAAAAACTTCTCCCTAAGGGGCCGGCTACAACTCAACTCACTAGTATTAGACAGAGGCCAGATGAACCTTATGCTGACTTCATCAGTCGCCTAACCAACGCCACTGAAAGACTCCTTGGTAGCACAGAAACTGATAGTGATTTTTTCAAACAATTAGCTTTTGAAAATGCCAATTCTGCCTGTCAGGCAGCCATCCGCCCTAGAAAAAAGGATTCACTCTCTGATTACATTCGCCTATGCACTGATATTGGTCCTGGTCACCAAATGGGCCTCGCTATCGGGGCAGCTTTAAAAGATTCATTTCTTAATCTGTCTAAAGGCAAAAACAATTGTTTTTCATGTGGCCAGCCTGGACATTTCGCCAAACAATGCCCAACCCCTCGCCAGACACCATTAGGCCAACCCACTCCCACACCTATATTGCCCCCGCGAGTATGTCCCAGATGCAAGAGAGGCAAACATTGGGCCAATCAATGTAGATCAAAAATAGATGCCCACGGCAATCCTCTCCTGCCCCAGCAGGGAAACTTCCTGAGGGGCCAGCCCCAGGCCCCTACAGAGAATCCAAACCTTGGGGCGACTCGGTTTGCTCATCCACAACAAAACTTTGTCCCGTCTCAAGTCTCCTCCGAGCAACCCCCGGCAGTGCAGGACTGGACCTCAGTCCCTCCTCCAAATCAATATTAACTCCTGACATGGGACCTCAGATACTACCTACGGGTGTCACCGGACCTCTACCACCAAATACTTTTGGTCTAATAATCGGAAGAGGTAGTTCGAGCCTACAAGGCCTATATATTTACCCTGGTGTTATAGATAATGATTTTACGGGAGAAATACAGATTGTAGCCTCCTCCACTTCCTCTCTCATTTCTATATAACCGGGACAGAGAATAGCTCAACTACTCCTTCTCCCACTCCAGACCACCCATAAATCTGCCAACAATGAGCCTAGAAACAATAAAAATTTTGGATCTTCAGATGCTTATTGGATTCAAAATCTCTCCCCCAATAAGCCCATGCTAGATTTAAAACTTGATGGAAAAACCTTTAAAGGCCTTATTGACACTGGTACTGATGCAACCATTATTAGACAAGAAGACTGGCCGCTTTCTTGGCCCCTTTCTGACACACTTACTCACCTACAAGGCATAGGACAAACAACTAACCCCAAACAAAGTACAAAGTTCCTAACATGGCTAGATAAAGAAAATAACTCTGGCACAGTACAACCTTACGTTGTACCCAACCTCCCAGTAAATCTGTGGGGCCGTGACATATTATCCCAAATGGGAGTAATCATGTTCAGCCCCAATTCCAAGATAACCACCCAGATGTTAAAACAAGGGTTTCTCCCAGGTCAGGGATTAGGAAAACAAGGACAGGGAATTAAAAAACCCCTGTCTACTGCTCAGCGCCTGCCTCGATTAGGCTTAGGACATTTTCACTAGTGGCCTCTGACCAACCTGCACCCCATGCTGACCCTATATCCTGGAAAGACAACTCGCCCATATGGGTGGATCAGTGGCCACTAAGTTCAGAAAAACTAAATGCTGCCAATCAGTTAGTGCAGGAACAATTGGCGGCAGGGCATCTAGAGCCCAGTAACTCCCCCTGGAACACACCTATCTTTGTCATAAAAAAGAAATCTGGAAATTGGAGACTTCTCCAAGACCTTAGGGAAGTCAATAAAACAATGATAATTATGGGCGCCCTTCAACCAGGCCTACCTACCCCTGTAGCTATTCCCTCGGGATCCTTAAAAATCATTATTGATCTCAAAGACTGCTTCTTCACTATCCCTCTATACCCTCAAGATAGACAACGTTTTGCTTTCAGCATACCTATAACTAATTTCCAAGGGCCCATGCAGAGATTTCAGTGGAAGGTCTTACCTCAGGGCATGGCCAACAGCCCAACACTCTGTCAAAAATTTGTTGCTCTGGCCATCGATCCCATTCGAACTCAGTGGCCCTCTCTTTATATTATTCATTATATGGATGATATCTTAATAGCTGGCAAGAATGGGTCTGTACTTCCTCTCCCCAATATAAACAAGAAAAACCTCAGCCTTGTCCCGCTAAATGCTCTACTATTTACCCTATTATTCATAGTTCTTGTTACAATACCTATAAAACATGTACAAAAGATAACTCCTCTTATTATACGGCTGTCATGACAAGCACTGCTCCCGCTGTCCCTCATTCTGACTGGTCTAACAGCCCTGCTGCGGTTGGCGTTGGCTCCTATAAACCCGCACCCTGCGCGGCATCTAATATGTTAGGAAAAAATATTTGCTGGCAGATCGAATCCCCTATACCATATGTTTCTGACGGCGGGGGTCCAGCCGATCTCCAATCCAATGAAAAACGCATTAAAAAATTTGCTGAAATACAAAAGACCCTTAACCCTAAATTTACCTATCACCCTTTGGCCCACCCTAAAAAACCGGGTCACGTAGACATTGATCCTCAGACTTTTGACATTCTTAGTTCTACCCACAAGTTATTGCTTTCTGTTAATTCATCCTACGCCACAAACTGCTGGCTGTGTTTACTACAAGGCACCCCTTTACCATTAGCTATACCCTATCCATTTGTCACCTCTACTACCAATAATTCATGCAACATAGCTCTCCCTTTTTTAGTCCAACCCCTTGGCTTTAACAATACCCCGTGCGTCCTCTCTCCCACTCAAAACGATACTACAGAGGTTAATTTAGGAAGTCTCTCCTTTACAATTTGCTCCTCCTTCATTAATGTATCCTCTCCTATATGTGCACCCAATGGATCGGTATATATTTGTGGAAATAATTATGCCTACACTTATTTACCACAAAACTGGACAGGAGTTTGTACCCTAGGCTCCCTCCTCCCAGATGTATCCATCATTCCAGGAGATGAGCCAGTCCCTATCCCGACTTTCGAACATATTGCAAGACGCGCTAAACGTACAGTCCATTTTATTCCCTTATTAGCGGGTCTAGGCATCACCACCGCACTTGCCACCGGGTCCGCGGGGATAGGACATTCCCTAGTACAATACCATAAATTATCTGGACAACTCATATCAGATGTCCAGGTACTCTCAGAAACTATCCAAGATCTTCAAGATCAGGTTGATTCCCTAGCAGAAGTTGTCCTCCAAAACAGGAGGGGATTAGATTTACTTTCTGCAGAAAAAGGGGGCATCTGTCTGGCCCTCGGAGAAAAATGCTGTTTTTATGCTAACAAATCTGGAATTGTTCGTGACAGAGTCAAAAAATTACAAGAAGACCTTGAAAAAAGAAGAAGAGACCTCCTTTCCAACCCTCTCTGGACCGGATTCAATGGACTTTTACCCTACTTACTACCCCTGCTTGGCCCCATACTCGGGTGCTTTATCCTACTATCACTGGGACCCATCCTCCTCAATAAACTCATGCGCTTTCTCAGACAACAAATAGAGGCCTTGCAGGCCAAGCCCATACAGGTCCATTACACCCGACTGGAGATGCAAGAGCGAGGAGATCCCTATCTCCAATAACAGGAGTCATAAAACAGGACTCCTCCCCTGTGAGATGAACTGGATAGCCAATGACGGGTAAGAGGACAGCTCTCTAAGTAACATAAAAAATCAAAAACCTGTCGCTGTACCAGGTTTCACAGAGATGGACTGTCCCAACCTAAGACAGGCACAGTTCCCTAGGGGCTCAGAGCTCTTTTTTATAAAACAGAAAAGGGGGACCTGTAGTGGGCGGGTGCCTGTAAGGCACCATCACATGACTGAGAAGCATGAGATAGAGGAAGTTACTTGGGTCTTTAGATAACACCCACATTCTGTAAGGTATGTCCAGAGGGCTTAAGACCATCAGCCTGCGGCAACCCTGCTTATGTTAATGCCCCTCCACCCAGCACAAAAATGTATATAACCCATGATTGAGCTGCAATAAAGAGAGACTTGATCAGAACTCCTGTCTTGTCTCCGGTCTTTGTGTCTCCCATTTTCCTCCCTTCTAGGTGCTTCGGGGTCCCTCGTGTAGTGTCCCGCGGGTCGGGACAGTCTTTATGATTTTGAAAAATATTGTTATTATAAAAGAATAAATAGTATATTAGGTAGAAACTTCCTCTCTTCCTCCCTTTATAGATGAGAAATTTGAGCCCCCTAAGGAACTAATTGCTATATGTAAAACTCAATCAGTACAGGGCCTGATTTTTGGCAGATCATCAATAAATGGCAGTGATTTTAGAATCACTTGCACATAACTAGTGGTGCAAAGCAGTGTGGAGCCAGGCACCCAATTTCTACACCATACAACATGATCTTCCTTGTACACTAACACTGAAAGAGAAAAAGAAGTTTAAAGGTTATAATGAATAATATCTTACTTGCACAATTTATAGATTGCAAAGAACTCTCATATAGAATATAGAGGTTAAGAGCACAGACTCCAGAATAAGATTTAAAAATTTTTGTTTATTATTTTTTATTAGTTTCAGGTGTACAAAACAATGTAATAGTTAGACATAGTTAGAGGGATATCATTCATATCCCTCACAAAGTGATAACCCCCCTCCCCCAATCTACTACCCCTCTCACATTGCATATAGCCGTTACATTTCCACTGTCTCTATTCTTAATGCTGTATTCCATTTCTTGTAAATATATGTATATATATATATATATATATAAAATTATAGTTGACATTCATTATTTTCAGCTTCAGGTGTACAGTGTAGTGATTAGGCATCTACATCATCCCCGAAGTGGTCTCTCTAATAAGACAAGTGTCCATCAGATACCCTACAAAATCTTTATAACATTATTGATTACATTCCCCAAATTGACTTTTGTATCCCCGTGACAATCTTCTGGTTACCGATTGTGCTTTCTAATCCCCTCACCTTCCACCTTATTCCCACCTGCCCATCTAGCAACACTTAGTTTTTCCTCTATGTCTCTGAGACTGTTTCTGATTAGTTCATTCATTTATTCTTTTCTTTACATCCCATATATAAGTGAGGTCATATGGTATTTCTCTTTCTCTGTCTGACTTATTTCACTTAACATAATGTTCTCTAGGTCCATCCATGTTGTTGCAAAAGGTAAGATTTCTTTCTTTATGGCTGCGTAATACTCCATTGTATAAATGTACCAGTTTCTTAATCCAGTCGTCTACCGATGGGCATTTCGGTTGTTTCCATGTCTTGGCTATTTTGTATAGTACTGCAATAAACATAGGGGTGCAAAATTTTTTTCAAATTAGAGTTTTGGATTTCTCCAGATAGATACTTAGAAGTGGAATTACTGGCTCATAAGGCAGCTCCATTTTCAGTTTTTTGAGATACCTCTATATTGTTTTCTATAGTGGCTGCACCAATCTGCAATCCCACCAACAGTGTAAAAAGGTTCCCTTTTCTCCACATCCTCGCCAGCACTTTTTGTTTGTTGATTTATTGATAATAACCATTTTGACTGAGGTGAGGTGGTATCTCATTGTGGTTTTTATTTGCATTTCTCTAATGATTAGTGAGGTTGAGCATTTTTTCATACGTCTTTTTGCCATCTGTATGTCATCTTTAGAAAAATGTCTCTTCATGTCCTCTGCCCATTTTTTAATTGGGTTGTTTGTTTTTTTGGAGTTGAGTTGAGTGACTTATTTTATAAATTTTGGATATTAACCCCTTATCAGATATGTCATTGTCAAATATCTTCTCCCATTCAGTAGGATCCCTTTTTGTTTTATTGATGGTTTCCTTCACTGTGGAAAGACTTTTTAGTTTGACATAATTCCACATGTTTATTTTTTCTCTTACTTCCCTTGCTCGAGGTGATATATCAGTAAAAATCTTACTTCGGGTATTGTCTGTAAACTTTTTTCCTATATTTTCTTGTAGGAGTTTTATGGTTTCAGATCTTACATTTAAATCTTTAATCCATTTTGAATTTATTCTTGTATATGGTGTAAGGAGGTGGTCCATCTTCATTTTTTTGCATGTGTCTGTCCAGGTTTCCCAGCACCATTTATTGAATAGACTGTCTTTACCCCACCATAAATTCTTGCTTCCATTGTTGTGGATTAAATGTCCATATTGGCATGGATTTATTTCTGTGTTCTCTATTCTGTCCATTGATCTGTGTGTCTGTTTTTATGTCAGACCATGTTGTTTTGATTACAGTAGCCTTGTAGTATAATTTGTCAGGTATCATTATACCTCCCACTTTGTTCTTATTTCTCAAGATTGCCGAGGCTATCCGGGGTCTTTTTTGGTTCCATATAAATTTTAGAATTATATGTTCTATTTCTGTGAAAATTGTCCTTGGTAGTTTGATAAGAATTGCATTGAAGCTGTATAATGCCTTAGGCAGTATGGACATTTTTAACAATATTCTTATCCATGAGCATGGTATGTGTTTCCATCTATTTATATCTTCTTTAATTTCTCTCTTCAGTGTCTTATAATTTTCTGAGTACAGATCTTTACTTCTTTGGTTAATTTATTCCTAGGTATTTTATAGTCTTTGAAACAATTGTAAATGGGATTGTTTTCTTAATTTCTCCTTCTGATATTTTATTATTGGTATATGCAAATGCAACTGATTTCTGAATATTAATTTTGTATCCTGCTACTTTACTAAATTCATTTATCAGTTCTAACAGTTTTTTGGTGGAGTCTAGGGTTCTCTCTATATAGTATCATGTCATCTACATATAATGAAAATTTTACTTCCACCTTACCAATTTGGATGCTTTTTATTTCTTTTTCTTGTCTGATTGGCTAGAGCTTCCAGAACTATGTTGAATAGAAGTGGAGAAAGTGGGCAATCTTGCCTTGTTCCTGATCTTAAGGGGTATGGTTTTAGTTTTCCCCCATTGAACATGATGTTAGCTGTGGGGTTTATCATATATGGCCTTTATTATGTTGAGATATGGTCCCTCTATTTCCACTTTTTTAAGAGTTTTTATCATAAATGGCTGCTAGGTTTTGTCAAATGCTTTTTGTGCATCTATTGATATAACCATATGACTTTTATTTTTCATTTTGTTAGTGTGGTGTATCACATTAATTGATTTGTGGATGTTGAACCACACTTGCATACCAGAAATGTATCCAACTTGGTCATGGTGGATGATCTTTTTAATGTATTGCTGAATTCTGTTCACTAATATTTGTTGAGGATTTTTGCATCTATATTCATCAAGGATATCGGCCTGTAGTTTTCTTTTTTGTGTGTGATATCTTTGTCTGATTTTGGGGTCAGGTTATTGTGGCCATGTAAAAAGTGTTTAGGAGCCTTCCCTCCTTCTGGATTTTTTGGAATAGTTTGAGGAGAATAGGTGATGATTTTTTTTTTTTAATGTTTTGTAAAAGTAACCTGTAAAGTCATCATGGTTTTTTTCTTGCTGTGCAGAAGCTTTTTAGTTTGATATAGTCCCATTCATTTCCTTTCCTTTGAAGTCAAATTCATAAAAACCTCTTAGAACCCAAGGTCCATCTATGCTTTCTTCTATGCAATTTAGTGTCTCAGGTCTTATGATTAGATCTTTGATCCATTTTGAGTTAATTTTATATATGGTAAGAGATAGCTGTCTAGTTTCATTCTTTAGCATGTGGCTTTCCAATTTTCCCAGCACCATTTATTGAAGAGGCTTTCTTTTCTCCATTGTATGTATTTGACTCTTTTGTCAAAAAAAATTCTGTTCATATTTATGGTGGTTTATTTCTGGGTTTTCAATCTATTCCATTGGTCTGTGTGTCTGTTTTTCTGCCAATACCATGCTGTATAGTTAAAATGGCTATATTACCCAAAGCAATACATAAGTTTAATGCAATCCCCATCAAAATCCCAATGACATTTTTTAAAAAATAGAATTTAAAAATCATCAGAGTTTTATGGAATCACAAAAGACCTCAAATAGGCAAAACAATCCTGAGAAAAAAAGAATAAAGCTGGAGGTATCACACTCCCTGACCTCAACTTGTACTGCAGAGCAACAATAATCCTCTCCAGCTTTCAACAAAAAATTACAAGGCTTGCTAAAACACAAAAAACAGTCTAAAGAGACAAAGAACCTTCGGAATAAAACTCAGATGTAGCAGATGGAAACTCAGATGGAAACTACTGAAATGCCCATCAGTAGACAACTTGATTAAGAAACTGTGGTGCATTTATGCAATGAAGTATTACTTGGCCATAAAGAAGAATGAAATCTTACCATATACGATATAGATGGACCTAGAGAATATTATGCTAAGTGAAATAAGTCTGATGGAGAAAGACAAATACCATATGATCTCACCTATATGTGGAATCTAAAGAACAGAATAAACGAGCAAACTAAACAGAAATATTCTCAGAGATATAGAGAAAAAAACTGATGGTTGCTAGATGGGAGGGGGATCGGGATGGGGCAGAAGGTGAGGGGATTACAAAGTACAAGCTGGTAGCTAAAATATTGCCATGGGGGTATGAAATACAGTAGGGGGAATGTAATAAATAATGTTGTAAAGATTTTGTAGTGTCAGATGGGCTCCTGTCTCATTAGGGAGATCACTTCATGGATTGTGTAGATGCCTGACCACTGCACTGTACACCTGAAGCTGAAGCTGAATATTATTGAATGCCAACTACAATTATATATATATATATATATATATATATATATATATATATATACACACACACACACATATATGGTCACAGATGTGGAGTACAGCATAGGGAATAGAGTCAATGGAATTGTAACAGTTGTATACTATGTTAGAGGGTTGGTAGATTGGGGGAGGGGTATTATCACTTTGTGAGGGGTGTAAATGTCTAACTATTACATGTTTTGTACACCTGAAACTAATAAAAAAGAAAAAAATTAAATAGTTAAAATATGGTAAGTGTTAAACCAAATATATCAATAATCACTTTAAATGTGAATGGTCAAAATACAGCAATTAAAAAACAGAGACTATCAGAATGGTTAAAAATCAAGACCCAACAACTATATGTTGTCCAGAATAAGCCCACTTTGAGTATAATGACATTAATAGATTAAAAGTAAAGGGACATAGAGAGCTATAACATGCTAACACTAACCAAACGAAATCAGCATAGCTATATTAATTTCAGAGAAAACAGACTTCAGAGCAAGGAAAATTATTAGATAAAGAGGAAATCACATAATGTTAAAGGGGTCCATTGTTCAAGAAGACACAATAATCTTTAACATATATATACCTAACAACAAAGCATCAAAATAAATGAGGCAGAAACTAATGGAACTTCAAGAGTAAATAGATTAATCCACTATTATAGTTGGAGACGTTTCATCCCTCTATGCATAACTGACAGATCCACAGGCAGAAAATCAGTAAGTATATAGTTGAATTGAACAACATCATCGGTCATCTGGGTTCTGTTTGACAGTTATGGATACTTCACCTAAAAGTAGAATACACATTCTTCTTAAGCTCACAGGGAACACTCACCATTATAAACCACATTGTGGGCCATAAAACACACCTTAACAAATTTAAATGAGTAGAAATTATACAAAGTACATTCCAAAACTACAGTGGAAATTAACTAGAAATCAATAATGGAGAGAGCTGTAAAGTGACAAATATTTGGAGATTAAACAAGACTCCTCTAAATAACATATGGGTCAAAGGAGAAATATCAAGAGTAATTAAAAAATATTTTGAACTAAATAAAGGTGAAAATACAACTTATCAAAATTTGTGGGATGCAGCAAAAGCAGTGCTTATAGGAAAATGTATAGTATTGAATAAATAGAAAAGAATATATATTTACAATCAATAACTTCAAATTCCATATTAGGATACTAGGAAAACAAGAACAAAAATAAGCAGAAAAAATAAAAATTAATGTGGAAATCAATGATACTAAAATCAGAAAATTAATAAAGAAAAACAATGAAACTAAAATTTAGTTCTTTGGAAAGATCAGTAAAATTGAGAAGCTTCTAGCCAGACTAACCAAGAAAAAAGAAGACTTAAATTACTAATCAGAAATGAAAGAGGGGTCTACTATACTGCGTCCATGGAAAGTAAAAAGATAAAGGGATATTATGAACAATTCTTTGCCCACAAACTTTATAACCTGGATGAAATGGACCAATTCCTTGAAAGACACTACTTATCAAAATTCACACAAGGAGAAATAGATAACATAAAGGCCTATATGTATTAATGCAATTGGATGAATAATAAGTGTCCACATAGAAAGGAACATGCCCATATATGTTCACTAGTTATTTCTACCAATCACGTAAGGAAGAAATTATATAAATTCCTTACACTTTTTCCAGAAATAGAAATGGAGCAAATACCTTCTAACACATTTTATGAGGCCAAAGTTACACTAATACTAAAACCAGATGAAGATATAACAAGAAAGGAAAACTACAGACCAATATCTCTCATGAACATTGATGTAAAAATTCTCAACAAAATATTGACAAATTGAAACCAACAATGTATTAAAAAGAATTATACACCACGACCAAGTAGAATTTATTCCAGGCATTCAAGGCAGGTTCAACATTCAAAAATAATGTCATCCAATACACCAATAAGCTAAAAAATAAAAATCATGTGATTATATTAATAGATGCAGAAAAAGCATTTGACAAAATTTGACATTTATTCATGATAAAAACTTCGAGCAAACTGAGAATAGAGGGGAACTTCTTCAATTTGATAAAATACACGTACAAAAATACCTCCAGTTAACATCATGCTCAATGGTGAGAAACCACAAGATTTTTCCTCAAGATCAGAAACAAGGCAGAGATGTGCCCTGTCACATTCCTATTTAACTCAATCTTAGAAGTCCTAGGTAATGCAATAAGACAAAAAAAGGAAATAAAAGGAATATCGATTCAGAATGAAAAAATAAAACTACCATTGTTTGCAAATGACTTGATTGTCTTTGTGGAAAATTCCAAAGAATTGCCGAAAGAATTCCTGGAACTAAAAATGATTATAGCAAAGTTACAGGATTATACATTAACATGCAAAAGTTGATTGCTTTCCTATATACCAACAGTGAATAATTGGCATTTAAAATTAAAAATACAATGCCATTTACATTAACACCAAGAAAAAAGAAAGAAATACTTAGGTATAAATCAAACAAAATATGTACATAATCTATATGAGGAAAACTACTAAACTCTGATAAAAGAATAAAAAAATCTAAATAAATGAAGAGATAGTTTATGTTCATGGACCTGGAGGCAATATTGTTAAGATGTCAGTTCTCAATTGAGCTGTAGATTCAGCACAATCCTAAACAACATCCCAAAAATTAGTTTGTAAATATTGTGAGACTCATTCCAAAGTTTATTATGGAAAGGTAAAATATTCAGAATAGCCAATATGATATTGAAGAAGAAAAACAGAATCAGAGGACTGACAATCCCCAATTTCAAGACTTACTATAATGATACTATAATCAAATCAGTGTGGTATGGATATACATGAAATAGAATAGAAAGCCCCAAAATAGACATACACAAATTTAATCAACTGATATTTGACAAAGGAGCAAAGGCAATTCAATGGAGAAAGGATAGATGTTGCTGGAATAACTAGCCATCCACATGCTGGAAAACTAATCTAGATACATACCTTACATCTTTCACAAAAATCAACTCAAAATGATCATAGACTTCAATCTAATATGCAAAAAATAAATCTGCTAGTAGATAGCATAGGAGAAAATTTGGATGACTTTTGGTTTGACAATGATATTTTACATACAATACCAAAAGCACAACCTGTAAAATAATTTCATTAATAGTCGTCAGACTATTCAGAATTTCTATTTTTTCTTGAGCAGCCTTAATAGATGTTCCTGGATAACAGATTATCCCCAAACTTAGTAGCTTACAACAGTCATTTTTTAAATCATATTCATTGATTCTGCAGATCAGAATTCTGGTAAGTCACAATGAGAATGGCTTGTCTCTATTACCTGATGTCTGGTGCTTTATCTGGGCAGACTTCAAAGCTAGGAAAGACTCAATGGCCAGAGGCTGGAGTCATCTGGAGGCATCTACACCCAGTTGTCTGGTGATTTATGCTCTCTGTCAGCTGGCACTTCAGCCTGGGCTTTCTATACAACATGGAGACTACAGAGTTGTCAGGTTTGTTGAAAGGTGGATCAGGGCTCCAGAAGCAAGTGTCCTAGTGAACAAAATGAAAGCTTCACTACATTTTAAAACATACTTTTGGAAGTTGCACAACATCAATTCCATTGAATTATATGGTTAGACACAAATCATTAAAATCAGCTGAAATTCAAGGGGAGGGGACGTGATCCTTAACTCTTAATGGGAAGAGGTTCAAAGGATTTACAGGCATGTTCTAAAACTGCCACAGTAGATTATATTTTTCTATACATTTGTCCGTTTTGTCTGCATTTTCAAATTCTATTAGTAGAAAGCTGTTTATAATAGAATTATCTTTATGACCCTTTAAATCTACGCTCAAACTATAGTTATCTGAATTCACAATGTTACATATTTGTGACTTTCTCTTTTTTCTTAAAGTCAAGTGATTTCTCTACTTTGTAAGCTTTCTTTAAAGAAAAAACCTGTAGATTTCTCGATTCCATTGTAGTTCTTTTCTGTTTTATTGCTCTTTGTTATTTTCATTAATTTCTTTGGGTCCATTCAGTTTTCCAATTTTTAAAATATTTTTGCTATGTATGCTCGTACATAATTCTAGGTTGACTATTATTTTCTGTAACACTTTGTAGCTATCATTCCACTTATCTTCTGGTCTCCATTGTTGTTGAAAAGTCTGCCTTTATTTATTTTAACTGCCGTTACTTTTTATAGCCCTTCTCTCTTTATACTTTCATGATGTTCTTTGATTTTGGTATTCTCTAGTTTCACTATACATGATATTAATCTTTCTTAGGATCCTGAGTCTATGGATTCATTGTTGACATAATTTCAGGAAAATCTGCAACTATTATCTCTTTTTTTGATCAATATTTTGTTTATTGATTAAGTTTATTGGGGTGACATTAGTTAATAACATTATATAAGCTTCAAGTGTATAATTATATAATAAATCATCTATATATTGAATTATGTATTCAACACCCAAAGCCTAGTCTTCTGTCACCATAAATCTGAGCCCCTTTACCTCGTCCTTTTCCCCCTCCCCTTTTCCCCTATGGTAACTACCACTCTGTTATCTGTGTCTATGAGTTTGTTTGTTTGTTGCTTTCTGTTTTAAATCCCCCATATGAGTGCAGTCATTTGATTCGTGTTTTCCATCTGACATTTCACTTAGCATGATACTCTCAGGTTTCACCCATTTGTCACAAATGGCAATATTTCATCTTTTCTTATGACTGAGCAGTATTTCATTGTATATTTTCCTTATCCAATCATCCATTGAAGGAAACTTAGAGTTGTTTCCATGTTTTGGTACCATGTATAATCCATGTATAATGTTACAATAAACATGGGGGTGCATACATCCTTATGAATGAATGTTTTCAAAATTTTGGGGTAGATACTCAGAAGAGAGATTGTTGGGTCCTATGCTAACTCTATTCTTAATTTTTTGAGGAACCTCCATACTCTTTTTCAAAGTGGCTATAAGAATTTACATTCCCACCAGCAGTATATGAGGGTTCCTTTTTCTCCACATCCTCTCCAACAGTTATTTCTTGTCTTATTGATAATAGCCATTCTAACAGGTGTGAGGTGGTATATTATAGTGATTTTGATTTGCATTTCCCTAATAGCTAGAGAGGTTGAGCATCTTTTCATATATCTGTTGGCCATTTGTACGTCTTCTTGGGAAAAGTATCTGTTGAATTCCTCTGTACATTTTTTAAATAGGATTTTGTTGTTGTTTAGTTGATGACTTCTTTATATATGTTGGCTATTTGGAGGTATTGTTTGGAAATATCTTTTCACATATGGTTGGTTGTCTTTTTGTGTTATTGATGGTTTCTTTTGATGTTCAGAAGCTTTTTAGTTTGATATAGTCCCATTCATTTACTTTGATTTTACTTCCCTTAACTTTCAGGTCAAAATCATAAAATTCTCCCCGAACCGAAGGTCCATAAGCTTAGTACCTATGCTTTCTACTATGCAATTTATTGTTTCAGGTCTTCTTTAGATCTTTGATCCATTTTGAGTTAATTTTGGTATATAGTGACAGATAGCAATCTAGTTTCATTTTTTTTGCATATGGCTTTCAAATTTTCCATTTATTGAAAAGATTTTCTTTTCTTATTGTATGTTTTTGGCTCCTTTGTCAAAAATTATCTTTTGGTATATATGTAGATTTATTTCTGGGTTCTCAGTTCTATTCTATTGGTCTCTGTGTGTTTTTCTGCCAGTACCATGCTGTTTTGATTATTGTAGGTTTGTAGTGTGAATTCAAGTCGGGGAGTATGATACCTCTGGCCTTGTTCTTTTTTCTCAAGATCGCTTTGGCTATTTGGGGTCTTTTGTGATTCCATACATATCTGATGATATATTCTATTTCTTTAAAAACTGCAATAGAGATTTTGATGGGGATTGCATTAAATCTGTATACTGTTTTGGGTATAGGGTCATTTTAACTATGCTGATTCTTCCAGTCCATGACAAGAAGAATCTTTCCATTTCTCTGTGTCTTTTCAATTTCTTTCAACAGTGTCTTGTAGTTTTTGGTGCATAGGTCTTTCATATCCTTTGTTAAGTTTATTCCTAGATATTTTATTCCTTTTGTTGCAATTGCAAATGGAATTTTCTTCATTTGTTTTTCTGAAATTTCATTGCTGTTATATACAAACACAATGGATTTCTGTGCATTGATTTTGTATCTTGCAACTTGACTATATATTTTTTTACTGTTCTTAATAACTCTTTGGTGGAGTCTATAGGGTTTTATACGAGTATCTGAAGAATCATATCATGTGTAGAAAGTGACAATTTGACTTCTTCATTCCCAATTTGGATGCTTTTTATTTCTTTCTCTTGCCTGATAGCTCTGGTTAGGACTTTCCTTACTATGTTGAATAACAGTGGTGAGAGAGGGCATCATTGTCCTTGTTCCTGATATTATAGGAAAAGCTTTCAATTTTTCATTATTAAGCATGATATTATCTGAGTGTATGTCATATATGGTATTTATTATGTTAAGGTACTTTCTTTTTATATGAATTTTATTAAGTCTTTTAATAAATAGTATCTTGTCAAATGCTTTTTCTGCAATATGATCAAATGATTTTTATCTTTTATTTTGTTAATGTGGTATATTGATTTGTGTATATTAAACAATACTTGTTGTCCTGCATTGAACCCCAATTGATCTGAATGTATTATCTTTTTAATGTATTGTTGTATTTGACCTGCTAGTGTTTCTTTGTTTCACACTTCATATGTATTCTTTTCTTTTTCTTAAAAATTTTACATTACAGTTGGTATTCAATATTAAATTAATTTCAGGTGTACAGAATAGTGGTTAGACATTTCTATAACTTATGAACTGATTCCTCTTATAAGTCTACTAGTCACCTGGCATTATATGTGGTTATTACAATATTATTCACTATATTCCCTATGTTGCACTTTACATCCATATGAGTGTTATGTAACTGCCAATTTGTATTTTTTAATACATTTATCTTTTTCACCCAGTGTCATAATCTCCCTTCCATCTAGTAACCATCATTTTGTTCTCTGTATCTATGAGTTTGTTTTTGTTTTGATTATTATTATTTTTTAAGTTGCACATGTAAGTAAAATAATATGGTATTTGTCTTTCTCTGTGTGACATTTCACTTAACATACTGTTTCCCTGAAAATAAGACCTAGCCAGACCATCAGCTCTAATGCATCTTTTGGAGCAAAAATTAATGTAAGAGATGGTATATATTATATTATATTATATTATATTATATTATATTATATTATATTATATTATATTATATTATATTATATTATATTAAAGACCCGGTTTTATATTACAGTAAAATAAGACCAGGTCTTCTATTAATTTTTGCTCCAAAAGACGCATTAGAGCTGATTGTCCGGCTAGGTCTTATTTTCAGGAAAACACGGTAATACCCTCTAGGTCTATCTATGTTGTCACAAATGGCAAAATTTCATTGTTTTTTATGGCCAAGTAGTATTCCATTGTTTATATGTACATCTTCTTTATCCAATTTTCTGTTGTTGGACACGTAGGCTGCTTCCATATCTTGGTATTGTATATGAAAAATACTTCTTTGTCTCCTATCACAGTCTTTGTTTTAAAGTCTATTTTTGTCTGATGTAAATATTGCTATCCCAGCTTTCTTTTCATTTCCATTTGCATGAAATATCTTTTTCCATTCCTTTACTTTCAGGCTGTGTGTGATTTTCAATCTGAAGTGGGTCTCCTGTAGGGGAAGATGGATCTTGTTCTATTCTTCATTCAGCCACCCCATGTGTTCTGATTGGAGTACTCAATCCACTCACATTTAAAGTAGTTATTGATAGGTATGCAGTGATTGCCATCTTATTATTCATCTCTTTAGTTTTTTCTCTTTCTTCCTTTTCTTCTTCAAGAAGTCCCTTCAACATTTCTTGTAATGTTAGTTTAGTGGTGATGAAATTCTTCAGCTTTTACTTATCTGGGAAGCTCTTTGTCCTGTGATTTTAAATGATAGCTTTTCTGGTAGAGTAATCTTGTTTGTAGGCCCCTGCTTTTTATCACTTTGAATATTTCCTGCCAATCCCTTCTGGACTGAAAATTTTCTGTTGAGAAATCGGCTGACAGTTTTATGGGAGCTTCTTTGTGTGTAACTAACTGCTTTTCTCTTGCTGCTTTTAAGATTTTCTCTTTGTCTTTAACATTTGGGATTTTAATTATGATGTGTCTTAATACGGGCCTCTTTGAGTTCATCTTGTTTGGGATTGTCTGTGCTCCCTGGGCTTGTATGTCTATTTCCTTTGCTAGGATAGGGAAGGGTTCAGTCATTATTTCTTTGAATTGGTTCTTCATTCTTTGCTCTCTCTTCTTTTTCTGGTACCACTATGTTGTAAATGTTGTTATGCTTGATGTTCTCCCAGAAGTCCCTTAATCTATCCTAATTTTTAAAAATTCTTTTTATTTTTTAATTGGGTGTTTTCTGCTACTTTGTCTTGCAAATCACTGTTTCAATTCTCTCCTTCATCTAATCTGTTTTTTTTTTTTCTGTATTGTATTCTTCATTTCTGACTGGCTCCTTTTTATGGTTTCTATAACTTTGTTGAAGTTCTCACTGATTTCATCTAATTTTCCCCTACTTTCACTGAGCCTCCTTATAACCAGTATTTTCAACTCTGTGCTGGTAGATTGCTTGCCTCCATTTTATTTAGTTCTTTATCTGGATTTATGTCCTTTTTTTTTTTATTTGACACATGTTTCTTTTTTCTTATTTTGGCTATCTCCCTGTGATTGTTCTATGTATTAGGTAGATCTGCTACATCTTCCAGTCTTGGCAGTCTTGGCAGGGTGGCTTTATGTAGGTTGTGTCTTAGGGGACCCAGTGGTTTAGACTGCCTGATCACCTGAGGTGGGTGCTCCTGGCGTGTCACTTATGTGGGTTGTGTTTGTCCTCCTGTTGTAATTGAGCCTTGATTGTTGTTGCAATGTCAATGGGTGGGATTGACCCTCAGTCTGATTGGCTGTGAGGACTGGCCATGACTGCGGTGGACAAACTGTTGTATGCGGTCTGAACCCACAGAGCAGGATTCACTGCAGTGGGGCTCTGGTGCCTGCTAAGTCCATCCTTGGGTGTGTCATTTGTGGCCTAATTGGGTGATACTCTGGCGTGTTCTCAATCTGACCACCAAATATGTTGGTTCTGAGGTCTTTTTGGAGGAGCTCTGGTGCAGGCCAATTTCAGCCACATACCTATGCCCTATCTGGTTCCACCTTATAGGAGCTACAAAGTGATCTGTGATTGGTAGTTTCCTGTGCTGGGCTTGGAGGCACCTGGGAGAGGCAATGCTGAGATCCGATGCTGGCTGCCACTAGTGCCAGAATGAGGTTGCTGAGCAAGAGGTACATGGCATGCCAAGGTCAGCCATTGATTGTTTTGGATTTTTGAAACTTTGAGAGATTTTCAGAAAATCCACAGCATGGGCAGAGGCCAGCAGCTTGTGAGGAACAGCTGGTGCAAATGTTGGGTGTGGCAAGGTCTCAGGGAATCACCAGGTTGGGGTATGTGGTATTAGTCAAGTTGATGGAGACTCAGATATGGTGCTTGCTTGTGCCTACAGAGTGGGTAGGGGGATGGCACAACAGACAAACAATCATGCCTGCCTCCTGGCTGTGTAAGAGGAGGGCTCAACAGAGGAGCAACATACCTGCCAGCACTTCTGTCTGGAAGAGCTTCCCCTGTAGCCCTCATCCTGAAGCCAGACAATTCAGTTCCTCCCCATATGTCCATGATGCTTTTTGAGCTGCTGCCCCAGTGCTGGAGCTCAGAGCCAGTGAGTCCATCAGTAAGTAAGTCTATGTGTAGGACCTTTATGAGGAACATCTGGCTCTTCAGCAGGCTTCTGTCATCTGGACAAAATCCTTGCTGATTTTCACAGCCAGATGTTGTGGGGACTCTCCTTCCTGGCACTAGTGTTCTTAGCCAGGAAGCCTGGTGTGTGGCTGGTACCCCTCACTGCTCAGGGGTGATTTCTACAGCCAAAATATACCTTCCAATTCTTAACCACCACACGTGGGTTTTTGACCAGCCTGTTTTTTGTCTCCCCCACTCCTACTAGTCTAGATGTGGCTTCTTTATACCATTCGTTTTAAGACTTTTGTTCAGCTAGTCTTCAGGTGGTTCTCAAGGATGGTTGTTCTATAGTTTAGTTGTAATTTTGATGTACTCGTGGGAAAGGGTGAGCATAGCATTTACCTACTCTGCCACCTTGACTAGAAGATACACTAGTATTTTGTTTAGGAGTTTTGCATCTATATTCATCAGAGATATTGGTCTCTCTATTTTTTTATGTTTTCCTTGCCAGGCTATAGGTATCAGAGTAATGTTGTCCTCATACAATGTATAGGAAGTATTGCCCCTTCTGGTTTTTTTTGAATAATTTGAGAAGAAAGGGTATTAAATCTTGGAATATTTGGTAGAATTCACTAGTGAAGCCATCTTATCGTGGACTTCTACTTTTTTGAAGGCTTTTGCTTACTCTTTTAATTTCTTTACTATTGATTAGTCTATTTAGATTTTCCACTTCATGATTTAGTCTAGGAATGCTGTATATTCTTAAGAACTTGTTCATTTCTTCTAGGTTATCAAATTTGGTGGTGTATAGCTCTTCAAAGTATCCTTGTATAGTCCTTTGTATTATTGTGTTGTCTGGTATAACTTCTCTTTCATTTCTGATTTTGTTTATTCAAGTCTTTTCTCTTTTTCTTTAGTGAGTCTAGCCACGGATTTGTCAATTTTATTAATCTTTTCACAGAACGAGCTCTTTGTCACATTAATTTTTTTCTGTTGTCTTTTGTCCTCTATTTCATTTAATTCTGCTCTAATTTTTATTATTTCCTCCCTCTACTGAGTTTGGGCTTCATTTGTTCTTCCTTTTCTAGGTTTTTTTTAAAAATTAAATTTATTGGGGTGACAATGGTTAGTAAAATTACATGGGTTTCAAGTGTACAATTCTATAATACGTCATCACATGCTCACCACCCAGAGTCATTTCTCCTTCCATCATCATATATTTGATCCCCTTTACCTTCTTCTTCCATCCTCCCTCTTTAAGGTGGAATGTTAGGTTGTTTATTTGAGATTTTCTTGTTTCTTGAGGGAGGCCTGTAAGACTAATGCTGTAAATGTCCCTCTTATAACTTCTTTCACTGCACCCCCTAAATTTTGATATATTGTATTGTCATTTTTGTCTCTAAGTATCTTTTGATCTCTTCTTTTATTTCTTCTTTGACACAGTCATTTTTTTTTTTTTAGTAACATGCTGTTTAATCTCCACATATTTGTGGCTTTTCCACCTTTCTTTTTGCAGCTGATTTTGAATTTCAAAGCATTATGGTTGTAGAATATATTCTTTATGAATTCAATCTTCTTAAATTTGTTGAGGCTAGCTTTGTGTCCCAACATATGGTGCATTCTTGAGAATATTCTTTGTGCACTAGGGGAGAATGTATATTCTGGTGTTCTAGGATAAAAAAATCTTGTAAAAATCAATTATGTCCACTTGGTTAATGTGTCATTTAAGGTCAATATTTCCTTATTGATTTTCTATTTGAATGATCTACCCATTTTTGTCAATTCCTACCATATTTGTATTTTTTCAGTTTGTCCATTTAGTTCTGTTAGTTTTGTTATATATCTTGGTGCTTTCAGGTTGGGTGCATGCATATTAATAAGTGTTATATCTTCTTGATGTATTATTCACTTTATCATTATAAAATATCTATCTTTGTCTCTTGTCGATTTTTTTTATCTTGAAATCTATTTTGTCTGATATAACTACAACTACACCCACTTTTCATTGGATGCAGTCTTCTTGGAGTTTTATTTTCCACTCCTTCACTTTGAGTCTATTTGTCTTTGCAGCTCAGATGTGTCTTCTGAAGGCAGGATATAGTTGGGTTTTATTTTTTGATCCAACCTGCTACTCTGTGACTTTTAATTAGTGAGTTCATTCCATTTACATTTAAGGTGATTATTGATATATGAGGATTTCCTATAGTCATTTTTGGTTTCTGACAGCTCTGTCTCATTGTGTGTATTCTTGTATTTCTCTCTGTATTTTACTTTGGTGGTATTCTATGATTTTTTTCCCCCCTCCATTTCCTCTTTTTTATGTTATATGTCTCAGTGGTAAATTTTGCTTTTTTGGTTACCATTAGATTTATGCAAAACAAAGTTTCATATATAAAGTAGTAATTTTCTTCAGGCTGCATCTTATCTCCATTCAGATGTGCAATTTCAATCCTTTCCCCTCCCCCCTTTATGCTTCTGTTGTCACAAATTATCTCTTTTTATGCTGTCATTTCCAAATTGCAGTGAATATTGTATTCTTTAAAAAATCTTTTTATCTCCTTTAACCTTTATGTTAAATTTAAGTATTTAATATCCTAGTCTAAACAAGGGTCGAATTTTCTGCTTCTGCCTCTCTGTTTTCAATCTTACTCACAATTTTGTATACTTTGATCTTTTTGTTTCAGGTAGAAGAGCATTTTTCAATGTTTGTTGTAATGGAAGTCTTGTGGTGGTAAATTCCCTCAGCTTCTGTAAGTCTAGAAAAGTCTTTATTTTTCCTTTATATCTAAAGAATAACTTTGCTGGATATATTATTCTTGGCTGGTTATTTCTCTCGTTCAATAATTTGAATATTTGAGCCCACTCTATCTTAGCTTGTAAGGCTTCTGCTGAAAACTTTGATGATAATCTAAGGGGTTTCCTTTATAGGTTCCTGTCTTTTCCCTGGCTGCCTTGAGAGTTCTTCCTTTGTCATTAATTTTTTTTGTAATTAAAGTTTATTGGGGTGACAATTGTTAGTAAATTTATATAGATTTCAGGTATATGATTCTCTAATATATCACCTATATATCACATTGTATATTCACCACCCAGAGTCAGTTCTCTTTCCATCACCATATATTGGATCATTAATTTTTGACCTAATTTAGTTTTAATCTAATGTGCTTTGGAGATACACTTTTTGGATTCAGATAATTCAGTGCTTTGTTAGCTTCTTGAATTTGAGGATCCAGTTCTTTCCATAGGTTTGGGAGGTTCTCATTGATTATTTGTTTGTGTGGTTCTCTGTTCCTTCTCTCACTCTTCTTTTACTGGTATACCCATTTTTTTAAAAAGATTATTATTAAAACTATAGTTAACATACAATATTGTGTTAGTTTCAGGGATAACCATAATTATTCAACATTTATATACTTAAAAAAGTGATCATCAGAGGTCAGTTCAAGATGGTGGAATAGGTAAATGTTATGCCAACTGCATCCCAGGATCACACCAAAATTACAAATAAATTATACAACAACCCACTTCAAGAGTTATCTGAAGGCTAGCCTAACAGAACCCTTATAACTAAAGATATAAAGAAGAAGCCACATTGAGACTGGTAGGAAGGTGGGAGACATGAAATGGACTGATCCAATCTCACAGATGGTGGTTGAATGCTGGGAGGGACACTTCGGTGAAAGAGGTGCCCCCTGAAGAAGAAGGTGTCCCATCCCATGCTGGGCTCCCCAGCCCAGGGGTTCTGTGTTGGGAAGAGAAGTTCCCACAGCATCTGGCAGTGAAAATCAGAGAGGACTCTGGCTGCACTTCCTGGTGGGGCAGAGAGTTGCTGGAAACCCAGATGCCTTCTTATAGAACCTGTACATGGACTCACTGTCTCATGGGCAATTGCCTGGTCTCTGGTGGAGGGGCTGCAGCTCAGAAGGCCCAGAGGTGTGTGGGGAAGCATTGAGTTACATGGCTTTAGGGCAGGAGCTGGAGAAACAGGAGCCATTATTGTCCCTGTGTAGAGCCTGGCACATATGTGGCCTACAAAAGGATGCCATTTTTTTAGTGTTAAGCCATCCCCCAAAGGGCCAAGGCTGGGACTGCATTGGTCTGGTGGAATCTGCATGTGCACTGTGCCTTGGTGATGCCTTGGGTCCCTGCACCTGACACAGCTTGTGCTACATCGCCTGGGACACATTTGAATTCTGGGCTGCTGGCCTTGCTCCCAAACAGTGAATGTCTTTTTGCATCAGAAAACAGGCCTCCAGAAATGTTTGCTGGTGGGTGGAAACCCTAGACTTGTGCCACAGTGTTGGGAACCTCTCAGGAACCTCCGGGCCTGAGATGGGTGGTGGTTGGCCATGGTGTTCTTGAAGTATTTATGAGGAGTGGTCACAGGCCTAGCACCAGTGTGGGAGTGAAGATTGTGTTCATTTTGTAAAAACAACTGACCATACACCTTAGATCCCTGGAACACCCGACCCACCCAGAGATTCATTGCCAGGGAACACTCTCAGTGCCTGGGTGGCCAGCCCCACCCTACAAACCATGGTGGGCTTTTACAGCAGTAGACAGTCCATGATGGCCCAGGAATTTTTTGGTGGTAGACAGTGACCCAAAACCTGTGCCACACCCACCCTTGGGCAACTCTTAGGGATTTGTGAGCCTAAAGCAAGTGGTAACTGGATGTGCCACTAAGGGCATTTTGTGAAGTGGTCACAGGTCAGGATCTGCCCCAAGGTGACTGCAGTTTTCTCAGGATCCTGTGTAAAGTGGTAACAGGTAACTGGTGTAAAAACTGAATTTGCATTAACTTTGTAAAAACCACTGGTCATGTCTCATGACTCCCTGGGACTCTGCCCAGCAAGCTAGTGCTGCATCGCTGAGGGCATTCTCAAAACTATGTCAACCAATGTGTCTTGTGCACATAAGGAGGCTCTTTCAATGGCTGGGCCTTGTTGACAGCTGGCTGGTGGCAACAGGCCTAAAGGGCCCTGGGACTTTTGCTAAGCTGCCTTAGGACCACTACTGGTGGCAGTGGGCCTTGGTTCACAACAAAGCCACCCCACATGCCTCAAGTCCAACACATGCAGCAGCCAACCACATGTAGCTTTGTGACTCCTACGAGGTAGCTGTGGGATGGTAATTGGTCTGCACAGGAACCCCTCACAAGAGACATGAGAAACAAAATACCCAGGGTCCAGCTTCAGACCACACCAGAGTGCTACTTACTTAGCCCCACAAGGGGCACACCCAAAGAGCCCATGGTGGCGAATCCTTTTCTGAGGTGTCAACCCCCACACAGAAGCTCATACACTGTGGGCATAGCGAGTCCTCACAGTCAGTGAGTGTGGGAGTCAATCCCACCCACCAAGGCACCAGAAGCAATCAATGCTGAACTACTACAGGAGAACACACACAAAACACTCAAGGGATACTCCTGGAACACACACACAGGAGATCATGGAGACTGCACCATTGGACCACGCAGGACACATGTTACATAAAGCAACCCAGCAAAGACTGAGAAACATTGGAGATATACCTAAAACAAAGAAGCAAACACAGAAAGTCAGCCAGAATGGGCAAATGAAAAAAACATGTCCCAAATAAAAGTACAGAGGAAACTTCCAGAAATGGAACTAAATGAAATGGAAGCAACCAACCTACCAGAAACAGAGTTTAAAACACTGATTAAAAGAATACTTAAAGAACTTAGTGAGAATTTCAACAAAGAGTTACGAAGAATAAAGATGGCCATAGAAACCACAAAAAAGAACCAGTCAGAAATAAACATACAATAACAAAATGAAGAATACACTAGAAGGAATCAACAGCAGATTAGATGAAGCAGATAATCGAATCAGTGACTTAGAAAAAAAGCATTAGAAAACACCCTACCAGAATAACAACAAAACATTTTAAAAAATGATGATAGTTTAAGGGACCTTTGGGACAACATCAAGGTAACAACATTCACATCATGTACCAGAATGAGAAGAGAGGGAGCAAGAGATTGAGAACCTATTTGAAAAAATAATGACTAGTGGTTACCAGGGGGTAAGGGGGCAGTGGGGATGGTAGAACAGGGTAAAGGGGGTCAAATATATGGTGATGGGAGGAGAACTGACTCTGGGTGGTGAGTACACAATGTGATATATAGATGACGTATTATAGAATTGTACACTTGAAACCTATGCAATTTTACCAACCATTGTCACCATAATAAATTTAATTAAAAAAAAAAAAAAAAGACTGAAAACTTCCCTAACCTGGCAAAGGAAATAGACATACAAGCCCAGGAAGTGCAGAGTCCCAAACAAAATGAACCCAAACAGGTCCACAATAAGACAAATAATAATTCAATTGGCAAAGGTTAAAAACAAATACCCAGGTGTGATGCCATAGAGATGACCACAGTGAGGTGGGCTTCTTGAGTTCTCCCTTGGAAGTTACCACAAATTGAACATCTATAACTCATCAAAGGATTCTCTGCTCATCACACAGCACAGCTAAGACACACACACACATGAGGATTACCTGAAGGTGGGCAAACTGGGTGAGCAGGGGAAGAGTTAAGGGAGGATTGCGGAGATGTGGCCTGCAGCCACTTCTACAGACACGCAAGGCCCCAGGATGCAGACCGGAGATTACAACAGCCAGGCTGTGGGGCTCTCTCCCTGTGCCCCACAGTCCTGCTGAGAGAGCATATAGGATGGCGGTGCCCAGCATTCAAGGCAGAGACCTCAGCTGAGAACTGTGGCTGGACTCTTCGGTCAGACAGAAAGCACAGAAAACTCCATACATGGATCCCTCCCCCCACTCTACCACAGCTCTTCTACCCCCACCCTTCCAGAGTCTTAAACTGGTCACTGAACAAAAAGGAGTAGCGTCAGATTACAGAGGAGCTGCAGGCTTCAAGAACTGGAAAAAGCCAGTTTGCAGCTGTGACCTAGGGAAGAAGCTGGGAAGAGTGTGACACTCCTGTACTGGTCAGAGAGACAAAGGCACATGCCTACCAAGTCCCCACGTTTTTTGGGTGACTTCCACCAGGGTAATTCGAGCTGCTGAGACACACACAAGGGTCAGCAGCAGGTGGCAGAGGCAGCCCTGGGCTTTCAGAAGGTCTGAAATCTCACGCTTTCCACACCCCCTGATGGAAGAAGTGCCCTAAGACACAAGAGACCTGTGTACAGGGAAGAAGCCCACCTCATGGTGGCTGGCTGTTGTGCTCTCAGCATGCATTTGTGCAGGTGATAGCAGAAATGGCATTGACTATAAAAACTACCAACCATATCCCATAGCCCCACCCATCTAGAACTGCATTGGCAGGGTCACTCTGGGCACCAAGTGGCCGGCTCTGCCTCCACAAGATACAGAGGAGTTTTTGTACAGCAGAGAACAACCTGGAGATAGTTTGGAGGACTTAAGCCAAGACTGGTGCTGTTTTTTTAAATTTTATTTTATTATTATCATTTTTAGTTATATATTATATATATATGTATATATGTATATGTATATGTATATAAATATATATGTATATAAATATTTATATATGTGTGTGTGTGTGTGTATATATATATATATATATATTCCCTTTCTCTGTCTCTTCTTTTCTCTTTTCCTTGCTCTACTTTTTCTCCTTCTTTCCATTTTTCTGTATTCATTTTCTTTTTTGGGGGTGTTGCTATTTTTTGTTTTGGCTTTTGTATTTTTAATAGTTTTGTTTGTGTTGAGTATTGGTTGTTGGTTGTTTTTACATGTGGGTGTATTTGTTTTTGTTATTGTGCTTGTTGGTTTGTGTGTCCTGAAATCACCCAGCCCAAGTGGCACAAGAATCATACATCCAGAGGCCAACCTTAGACCAAACCAGAGCATTGCCGAGTTTGACCTACAAGTGACACACCCAAAGGGAATTCTCTACAATCTCAAGAGCCCATAGGAGCCAAGCCTCATTGAGGGGACAACCATCACAGTAGCTCACACTGTGGGCATAGCCAGTTCCCACAGTTAGTCAGCCTGGGAGTCAATCCTTCCCACTGGCAAGCCAAAAGTAATTAAAGCTCAACTTCAATAGGAGAATACACACAACACAAAAGACACCTCTGGAACAGATGCACAGGAGAATAGGGAGACCATGCCATTTAAATATAAAAGACACATACTACATAAGTCCACCCAGCAAAGACTGAGAGATCTAAGGGATCTACCTAGTACATCGAATCAAACACAGAGAGTCAGCCAGAATGAGGAAACAAAGAAACCTGTCTCAAATAAAAGAACAGAAGTAACCACCAGAATTGGAACTATTAGGTTGGTGCAAAAGTAATAGCAGTTTAAAAGTTAAAAATAATTGCAAAAACCTCAATTACATTTGCACCAACCTAATAAATGAAATAGAGGCAACCAACCTATCAGAGACAGAGTTTAGAACCTGATGATAGAATGTTTAAGGAACTTAGTGGGAACATAAAGGATAGAGAAATCATAAAAACAACCATTTAGAACTAAAGAATACAATAACTGAAATAAAGAACATACTTGATAGAGTTATGAGCAGATTAGATGAAGCAGAGGATTGAATCAGTGATTTAGAAGACAAGATAGCAGTGATCATCCAATCAGAAAAACAAAAAGAAAAAAGAATAAAAAACAATGAAAATAGTTTAAAAGACCTTTGGGTAACACCAAGTGCAAAAAGATGCACATCATAAGAATATCAGAAGGAGAAGAGAGGGAGCAAGGGAACAAGAACATATTTGAAGAAATAATGACTGAAAACTTCCCTAACCTGGTGAAGGAAATTGACATACAAGCTCAGGAAGTGCAGAGAGTTCCAACCAAGATGACCCCAAACAGGTCCACACGAAGACACGTTATAGTTAAAATGGCAAAGCTTAAAGACAAAAAGAGAATCCTAAAATCAGCAAGAGACAGACAGCCAGTTACTTACAAGGGTGTTCCCATAGGACTATCAGCTGACTTTTCTAAGAAACATTGCAGGCCAGAAGGGAGTGGCTGGAGGTATTCAAAGTGATGAAAAACAGGCCTACAACCTAGATTGCTTTATCTAGCAAGGCTATCATTTAAAATTGAAGGAGAGAGAAAGGGCTTCCCAGAAAAGAATAAGCTAAAGGAATTCATTACCACAAAGCCAGCATTGCAGGAAATGTTAAGAGGGATTCTTTAAGCAGAAGAAAGATGAAAACAATCTAACTAATGAAGACCAGAAATACAAATAACAAAATGGCAATAACTATGCACCTATAATCACTTTAAATGTAAATTGATTAAGTACTCCAATCAAAAGACTTTGGGTGGCTGAGTGGATAAGTAAAAAAGACCCTAGCGTATGCTGTATAAAAGAGACTCACCTCAGATCAAAAGACACATACAGGCTGAAAGTAAAAGGATGCAGTAAGATATTTCATGCAAATGACAATGAAAAAAGCTGGAGTAGCAATACTTATATCTGACAAAGTGAACTTTAAAATGAAGAATATAATAAAAGATAAAGAAGGGGACTACATAATACTGATGGGAATCAATCCAATACGAGGACATAACCCTAGTAAACATCTATGCACCCAATATAGGAGCACCTAAATATATAAAACAGGTATTGACTGACATAAACATAGAGATCAGCAGTAACACTGTCGTAGTAGGGGACTTCAACACACCACTGACAACAAGGGACAGATCCTCCAGACAGATAATCAATATGGAAACAGAAGCCTTAAATGACACATTAGACCAGCTGGATTTAATAGATAGTTATAGAGCATTTCCCACATAAGTTGCAGAATATACATTCTTCTTGAGCACACATGGAACATTTTCCAAGATCAACCACATGTTAGGACACAAAACAAGTCTCAATAAATTTAAGAAAATTGAAATCATATCAAACATCTTCTTTGACCACAGTGTTATGAAATTAGAAATAAACTTTAATTAAAAAAAAATACTATGAGCAACTATACAGCAAAAAATTAGACTATCTGGAAGAAATGGATAATTTTCTAGAAGCATACAACCTTCCAAGGCTAACTCAAGAAGAAATGGAAAATCGAATAGACTGAATACTGCCAGTGAAACTGAATCAGGAATCAACAAGCTCCCAAGAAACAAAAGCCCTAGACCAGATGGCTTTACAGGTGAATTATACCAAACATTCAAAAAAGAATTATCACTTATTCTCCTCAAACTATTCCAAAACATCCAGAAAGAGGGAAGGCTCCCAAATTCTTTTTATGAGGCCACTATCACCCTAATCCCAAAATCAGACAATGACATTAGAAAAAAGAAAACTGCAGGCTGATATCCCTAATAAACATAGATGCAAAAATCCCCAACTAAATATTAGCAAACCTAATTCAACAATACATTAAGAAGATCATACATTATGATCAAGTGGAATTCATTCCTGGTATGCAAGGTTGGTTCAATATTTGCAAATCAATTGATGGGATACACTACATTAAAAAAATGAAAAATAAATATTATATGGTCATATCAATAGATGCAGAAAAAACATTTGACAAAATCCAGCAGAGATTTATTATAAAAACTCTTAGCAAAGCAGGAAAAGAGGGATCATATCTAAACACAATAAAGGCCATATATGATACACCCACAGCTAACGTACTCATTGGGGAAAAGCTGAAACCATTGACCTTAAGATCAGGAACAAAACAACGATCCCCAGTTTCACCACCTTTATTCAACATAGTTCTGGAAGTCCTAGACACAGCAATCAAACAAGAAAAATAAATGAAAAGCATCCAAATCGGATGTTCTGAAGTCTGTCTCTGATAGGTTGGTTATCTCTGTTTCATTTGGTTCCATTTCTGGAGGTTTCTTCTGTTCTTTTATTTGGGACATGTTTCTTTGTTTCCCCATTCTGGCTGACTCTCTGTGTTTGCTTCGATGTATTAGGTAGATCCCCTAGAGTTCTTAGTTCTTGCTGGGTTATCTTATGTAGTATGTGTTCTTTATATTTGACTTGCACTACTTCATTCTTCTCCTCTGTGTGTGCTCCAAAAGTGACTCTTACATTGTGCATATTGTCCTGTTAAAGAAGATCTTTAATTGCTTTTCGCTTGTGAGTAGGTGGGGTAACTCCTAGGCTGACTAGTTGTGAGACTTGGCTCTGCCCACCGCAGGGTGTTCTGTTGCGTGAGGGTTGACCACTTAAATGTGGTTTGGCCTCTATGGGCTCTTGTGCCTGTAGAGAATTCCCTCTGGGTGTGTCACTTGTAGGTCAAACTTGATAGTACTCTGTTTTGGTCTGGAGTTGGCCTCTGGGTGTGTTGAATGTTGTGCCTCTTAAGCTGTGCCCTGGTAGGGCAATTTCAGAACAAAGCAAATCACCAAGCTCAACAACAACAAAGAAAAAGTCAAATACATTCACATGTAAAAACAACCGACAACCCACACCCAACACAGGCAAAGATATCAAAGATATAAAGACAAAATAAAACAAAACAAAACAAAACAAAAACAAACAAAAAAAGCAGCGCCAGTCTTGGCTTAAGCCCACCAAGTAATCTCCAGGTTGTCCTCTGCTGTACCAAAGAGTCCTTTGTGTATTGTGCAGGCAGAGCCGGTCACCTGGTGCCCAGAGTGACGTTGGGGACTGCAGATTTAGATGCGTGGGGCTGAGGGGTCTGGTGGTAGTTTCTGCAAAGTCAGTGCAGTTTCTGCCCTTGCCTACACATATGTGCACTGAGAGTAGCACCCAACCCTGTGTCCAGTTCCCCTGAGTCTTAGGGCACTTCTTCCGTGTGTGTGTGTGTGTGTGTGTGTGTGTGTGTGTGTGTGGCGCGCAGGAGATTTCTGAGCTGCTGAAAGCCCAGAGCTGCATCTGCTGCCTACTGCTGATCCCTGGGTGTGCCTCCGCAGTTGTAATTGCCATGCCCTAGGCAGGCCAGAAAGGGTGGAGGCTGGGGATGGAGGGGTCTTCTCTCCCAGCCCAGCTGTGTCACACTCCTCCCACAGGCCAGAAAAGGTGGTGGCTGGGGGTGGAGGAGTCTCTTCTCTCCTAGCCCAGCAAAAATCACACTCTTCCCAGCCTCTTCCCTGGGTCAGAGCTGCACGCTGGTCTTCCCAGAGCCTGAGCACTATGGCTCCTTTGTAATCTGACACTACTCCTCAGTTCAGAGGCCTGTTTAAATCTCTGGAAGGGAGAGGGTAGGATTGGAAGAGCAGGGAGGGGAGGGGCCCAGGTATGGAGTTTGTGTCCTTTGTCCAACCTAGGGCCCAACTACCTGCCCCCTTGGCGGGACAGATCAGCTGTGGGATGCAGGGAAAGAGCCCTCCTCTTGGCATTGGTGTTCTCTGTTCCGTCCTGGGATCCCCTGAGTCGCTGCATCTGCGGATGCCAGCGGTGTTTACACCGCCGCAGATGTGGGCCACTTTCCACAGCTGCAGATGCGGCCTGCGTCTCCACTCCGCTCCCTTCCCTCTTCCCCTGCTCACCTAGTTTGCTCACCTTCAAGTAATCCTTGCAGGAGTCTCTTAGCTGTTCTGCGTGATGAGCAGAGAGTTCTTTGATGGGTTATAGATGTCCCGTTTGTGATAAGATCCGGTGTTTTTTCCCCCCAACTTCTTAAAGAAGTCCTTTAACATTTCTTTTTTTTTTTTAATTTATTTATTGGGGTGACAATTGTTAGTAAAAGTACATAGATTTCAGGTATACAATTCTGTATTACATCATCTATAAATCCCATTGTGTGTTCACCACCCAAAGTCAGTTCTCCTTCCATCACCATATATTTGATCCCCCTTACCCTCATCTCCCACCCCCCACCTCCCTTATCCTCTGTAACCACTAAAGTATTGTCTGTGTCTATGAGTTCTTGTTTCTCATTTGTTTGTCTTGTTCTTTTGTTGTTTTTGGTTTATATACCACATATCAGTGAAATCATATGGTTCTCTGCTTTCTCTGTCTGACTTATTTCGCTTAGTATTATACTCTGAAGATCCATCCATGTTGTCACAAATGTTCCTATATCATCTTTTCTTACCGCTGAATAATATTCCATTGTGTATATATACCACAACTTTTTTATCCATTCATCTATCGAAGGACATTTTGGTTGTTTCCATGTCTTGCCCACCGTAAACAAAGCTGCAATGAACATTGGAGCACACGTGTCTTTATGTGTAGATGTTTTCAGATTTTTTGGGTAGATACCCAGGAGAGGGATTGCTGGGTCATATGGTAATTCTATTCGTAATTTTTTGAGAAACCTCCTCCTTCCATAACGGCTGCACCAGTCTGCATTCCCACCAACAGTGTATGAGGGTTCCTTTTTCTCCACAGCCTCTCCAACACTTGTACTATTTCTCTTGTATATGACAGCCATTCTAACTGGGGTGAGGTGATATCTCATTGTGGTTTTTATTTGCATTTCTCTGATGATTAGTGATGTAGAGCATTTTTTCATATGTCTATTTGCCATTTGTATGTCCTCTTTGGAGAAATGTCTCTTCAGGTCCTCTGCCCATTTTCCAACTGGGTTGTTTGTCTTTTTGTTGTTGAGTTTCATGTGTTCCTTGTATATTTTGGATATTATCCCCTTATCGGAGGGACTATTTGCAAACATCTTCCCCATTCAGTTGGTTGCCTCTATATTTTGTCGATGGTTTCTTTTGCTGTGCAGAAGCTTTTAAGTTTCATATAGTCCCATTCATTTAGTTTACCTTTTACTTCCATTGCCTTTGGAGTCAAATTCATAAAATGCTCTTTGAACCCAAGGTCCATAAGTTTACTACCTATGTTTTCTTCTATGCAGTTTATTGTGTCAGGTCTTATGCTTAAGTCTTTGATCCATTTTGAAACATGGTGACAGATAGCAGTCCAGTTTCATTCTTTTGCACGTGGCTTTCCAATTCTCACAGCACCATTTATTGAAGAGGCTGTCTTTCCTCCTTTGTATGTTTTTAGCTTCTTTGTCAACAATTATCTGTCCATATTTATGTGGTTTTATTCCTGGGTTCTCAATTCTATTCCATTGGTCTATGTGTCTGTTTTTCTGCCAATACCATGCTGTTTTGATTATTGTAGCCCTGTAGTACAAGCTAAAGTCAGGGAGTGTGATACCTCCACTATTGTTCTTTTTTCTTAACACTGCTTTGGCTATTCAGGGTCTTTTGTGGTTCCAAACAAATCTGATGATTTTTGTTCTATTTCTTTAAAAAATGCCGTTGGGATTTTGATGGGGATTGCATTAAATCTGTATATTGCTTTGGGTAATATGACCATTTTAACTATGTTGATTCTTCCAATCCATGAGTACGGAATCTCTATCCATTTCTTTGTGTCTTCTTCAATTTCTTTTAAAAATGTCTTATAGTTTTCAGCATATAGGTCCTTCACATCCTTGGTTAAGTTTATTCCTAGGTATTTTATTCTTTTTGCTGCAATTGCAAAAGGAATTGTTTTTTTTAATTTCTTTTTCTGAGATTTCATTTTTAGTATATAGGAATGCAATGGACTTTTGTATGTTGATTTTGTAGCCAGCAACTTTACTGTATTTGTTGATTGTTTCTAATAGCTTTTTGGTGGAGTCTTTAGGGTTTTCTATATATAGCATCATGTCATCTGCAAAGAGTGATAATTTAACTTCTTCACTCCCAATGTGGATGCCTTTTATTTCTTTTTCTTGCCTGATTGCTTGGCGAGGACTTCCAACACTATGTTGAAAAGCAGAGGTGATAGGTAGGGGACAGCCCTGTCGTGTTCCTGAACGTAGAGCAAAGGGCTTCAGTTTTTCACCATTATTTATGAGATTAGCTGAGGGCTTGTCATAGAAGGCCTTTATTATGTTAAGGTATTTTCCTTCTACACCTATTTTATTAAGTGTTTTAATCATAAGTGGATGTTGTATGTTGTCAAATGCTTTTTCTGCATCAATTGATATAATCATATGATTTTTGTCCTTTATTTTGTTTATGTGATGTATCACATTGATGGATTTGAGAATGTTGAACCATCCTTGTGCCCCAGGGATGAACCCCACTTGGTCGTGATGAATGATCTTTTTAATGCATTGTTGTGTTCGATTTGGTAGAATTTTGTTTTGGATTTTTGCATCTGTATTCATCAGAGATATTGGTCTGTAGTTTTCTTTTTTTGTGTTGTCCTTACCAGGTTTTGGTATCAGGGTAATGCTGGCCTCATAAAATGAGTTAGGGGGTACTGTCTCTTCTTCAATTTTTTGGAACAGTTTGAGCAGGATTGGTATTGGATCCTCTTTGAAGGTTTGGTAGAATTTCCTAGTGAAGCCATCTGGTCCCAGACTTTTGCTTTTGGGAAGGTTTGGATGACTGATTCAATTTCATTACTGGTGATCGGTCTGTTTAGATATTCCAGTTCTTCATGGTTCAGCCTTGGATATGTTTCTAAGAACTTGTCCATTTCTTCTAGGTTATTGAATTTGGTGGCATATAGTCCTTCATAGTATTCTTGGATGATCCTTTGTATTTCTGTGGCGTCCGTGATAACTTCCCCTTTTTCATTTCTGATTTTGTTAATTAGTGTCTTCTCTCTTTTTATCTTAGTGAGTCTAGCCAACGGTTTGTCAATTTTGTTGATCTTTTAAAAGAACCAGCTCTTTGTCACATTGGTTTTTTTCTATTGTCTTTTTGTTCTCTATTTCATTTAGTTCTGCTCTGATTTTTGTTATTTCCTTTCTTCTGCTCACATTGGGTTTAACTTGTTCTTCTTTTTCTAGTTCTTTAAGGTGTAACATGAGGTTATTTATTTGGGATTTTTCTTGTTTCTTGAGATAGGCCTGTAATGATATAAATTTCCCTCTTAAAACTGCTTTCGCTGCATCCCAAAAATTTTGGTAGGATGTATTTTCATTGTCATTTGTTTCTATGTATCTTTTGATCTCTCCTCTAATTTCTTCTTTGACCCAGTCGTTCTTAAAAGTATGTTGTTTAATCTCCATGTATTTGTGTTTTTTTCTGCTTTCTTTTTGCAGTTGATATCCGATTTCAAAGCCTTGTGACCAGAGAATATTCTTGGTATGATTTCAATCTTCTTAAATTTGCTGAGGCTGATTTATTTTCCAATATATGGACTATCTTTGAGAATGTTCCATGTACACTAGAAAAGAATATATAGTCTAATGTTTTAGGATGAAGTGCTCTATATATGTCAATTATGTCCATTTCATCTAATGTGTCATTTAGGGCTGCTATTTCGTTATTTATTTTCTGTTTGGATGATCTATCCATAGCTGTCAGTGATGTATTTAGGTCCCCCAGTATAATTGTGTTTTGGTCAATTTCTCCCTTTAGTTCTGTTAGTAGTTGCTTGGTACATTTCGGTACTCCCTGATTGGGGCCATAAATATTGATGACTGTTATGTCTTCTTGTTGTATAGTCCCCTTTGTTATTATGAAATGTCCATCTTTGTCTCTTGTTACCTTTTTTATCCTGAAGTCTGTTTCATCTGATATCATTATGGCTACACCTGATTTTCTCTGGGTACCCTTTGCTTGGAGTGTCAATTTCCACCCTTTCACTTTGAGTCTATGCTTGTCCTTGTGGCTCAGATGTGTGTCTTGGAGACAGCATATGGTTAGGTTTAGTTTTTTGATCCAATCTGCTACTCTGTGCCCTTTTATTGGTGAGTTCAGCCCATTTACAGTTATGGTGTTTATTGATATGTTTCTGAGATCATTAAACTGCCTTTCTGTGTTTTCTTGCATCTCGTTGCATTTTTTCAGAACTGCAATCTTGAATTCTCTGTCATTTAAATCACATATTTCCATATCTTTAAGTTCCTTTTCTGGAGACTTTTTACTTTCTTTCTGTGCTGTCTTGTTGGCTGGTTATTCATGGCAATTACTGATTTATTATTTCTCTTCCTAGATATCTACAGGAGTGCCTTCTACAAAAGATTGATAGGAAGCGGTCTTTTTTTTGTTTTCCAGTACTTGTTGGTAGAATGTTATTTTCGCTCCAACTGCAGCCTTTTATTCTCTCTCACATGGTAGTGCTATGTTTACTCTGCACTATTCCAGCTTCTCACCCAATGGGGGGATTCCCTGGGAGACGGGCTTCTCCTCTGTTAATAGTTCGCTTGGGTCACAGGGCACAGTATCCGTGTGGGTATGTGGAGAGCTTTTGAAGTTCCAAAGCTCTTCCTGCACTTGATTCAGAGCCTGTACGTTTCAGCAGTTCTGTTTACTCCTGCAGGGATCCGCCCAGATAGGTGGGGCCAGTGGCAGGTGAGTTGTGAGAGGTGGCCCAGAGCAATTGCTGGGACCATCACCACAGCTGGTCCTGCTTCCACAGCTCCCTCCCCTTTGCCGGAACTAGCTGGGCTGTGAATCTGTGTCTGCGGTCCACAGTTCTCAGAACAGCAAATATTCTGTTCCTTTGATCTGACACTGCTACTGTTCCTCTTTTAGCATCGGGCAGGTGGGGGCGGGGTGAGCTCTGGGAGGGTCGGGAGGGGGCGGATAGTCTCAGGGCCTAAAGCTTCCGTTCTCTGCTCTGCAGTGAGGGCTTAAAGCACCGTTTTCAGCCTTCTTCCCTCAGTCTTTGCTCTGAGGTCTCTGCTGTGAGCGTTGGGTTCAGCTGTGTTATATGCTGCCCCCTCAGCCTTGTGGGCCATAAGCGGAGCCCGAGCAGTCTGAGTTCTTCCCTCTCCCGCAGTTGCAGTAGTTCTGGGATGCAGCGAGCTCGGAGCACTGAGCTAGGTCTGCGTGCTGTGCCCGCCAGCGTGGCTCCGTCCCTGCACTTCTCCCTTCCTTCCTTCCCCGCTGGCGCTATTCGCCCATCTTTTGGCGAATTCAGTAGTGGGCCTCTTCGTCTTGCCTGTCGGCTGTGCAGGGAGTTCTTTGTGGAGTTATTGTTGTTCGATTAGTTGTAAATTCCAGGGGAGCTTTACAGAGGCTCACCTCATGTCGCCATTTTGATGAAGTCTTTCTTTCTTTCTTTCTTTCTTTCTTTCTTTCTTTCTTTCTTTCTTTCTTTCTTTCTTTCTTTCTTTCTTTCTTTCTTTCTTTCTCTCTTTCTCTCTCTCTCTCTCTCTCTCTCTCTCTCTCTCTCTCTCTCTCTCTCTCTCTCTCTCTCTCTCTCTCTCTCTCTCTCTCTCTCTCCCTCCTTCTTTCTCGCCCTCTCTACTTCCCTCCCTCCCTCCCGCCCTTCCTTTCCTTCTTCTTTCTTTTTCTGTCTTTTTGTTAATTAAAGTTCATTGGGGTGACAATTGTTAGTAAAGTTATATAGATTTCAGGTGTAAAATTCTGTATTACATCATCTATAAATCCCATTGTGTGTTCACCATCCAGAGTCAGTTCTCCTTCCATCACCATATATTTGATCCCCCTTACCCTCATCTCCCACCCTCCACACCCCTTACCCTCTGGTAACCACTAAACTATTGTCTCTGTCCATGAGTTTTTGTTTCTCACTTGTTTGTCTTGTTCTTTTGTTGTTTTTGGTTTATATACCACATATCAGTGAACTCATATGGTTCTCTGCTTTGTCTGACTTATTTCGCTTAGCATTATAATCTCAAGCATTATATAGTTGTCACAAATGCTCCTATTTCATCTTTTCTTATCACTGAATAGTATTCCATTGTGTATGTATACCACAACTTCTTTATCCATTCATCTATTGAAGAACATTTTGGTTGTTTCCATGTCTTGGCTACCATAAATAAAGCTGCAATGAACATTGGAGCACACATGTCTTTATGTAAAAATGTTTTCAGATTTTTTTGGTAGTTACCCAGGAAGGTTGCTGGGTCATATGGTAATTCTATGCGTACTTTTTTGAGGAACCTCCACACTGCCTTCCACAGCGGCTACACCAATCTGCATTGCAACCAACAGTGTATGAGGGTTCTTTTTTCTCCACAGCCTCTCCAACACTTGTTACTATTTGTCTTGTTTACGGTAGCCATTCTAACTGGGGTGAGGTGATATATCATTGTGGTTTTTATTTGCATTTCTCTGATGATTAGTGATGTTGAGCATTTTTTCATATGTCTACTTGCCATCTGTATGTCCTCTTTGGAAAAATGTGTCTCTTCAGGTCCTCTGACCATTTATCAGTTGGGTTGTTTGTTTTTTCTGTTATTGAGTTATAGGAGTTCCTTGTATATTTTGGATATCAGCTCCTAATCAGAGGCACTCTTTGAAAAACTCTTCTCCCATTCAGTTGGTTGCCTCTTTATTTTGTCGATTGTTTCTTTTGCTGTGCAGAAGCTTTTAAGTTTCATATAGTCCCATTCATTTATTTTAGCTTTTACTTCCCTTGCCTTTGGAGTCATATTCGTAAAATGTTCTGTGAACCCAAGGTGCATAAGTTTAGTACCTATATTTTCTTCAATGCGTTTATTGTTTCAGGTCTTATGCCTAAGTCTTTGATCCATTTTGAATTATTTTTGGTACATGGTGACAGACAGCAGTCCAGTTTCATTCTTTTGCACGTGGTTTTCCAATTCTCCCAGCACCATTTATTGAAGAGGCCGTCTTTTCTCCATTGTATGTTTTTTGCTTATTTGTCAAAAATTTTCTGTCCATATTTATGGGGGTTTATTTCTGGGTTTTCGATTCTATTCCATTGGTCTATGTGCCTTTTTTTCTGCCAATATCATGCTGTTTTCATTATTGTTGCCCCATAGTACAAGCTAAAGTCCGGGAGTGTGATACCTCCAGCCTTGTTCTTTTTTCTTAAGATTGTTTTGGCTATTTGGGATCTTCTGTGGTTCCAAACAAATCTGATGATTTTTTATTCTATTTCTTTAAAAAAATGCCATTGGGATTTTGATGGAAATCACATTAAATTTGTATATTGCTTTGGAGAATATGGCCATTTTAACTATGTTGATTTTCCAATCCATGAGAATGCAATGTCTTTCTATTTCTTTGTGTCTTCTTCAATTTCTTTAAAAAATGTCTTATAGTTTCAGCATATGGATCTTGCATATCTTTGATTAAGTTTATTCCTAGATATTTTATTCTTTTTTTTTTTTTTAATGAGGTTTTTTTTTTTTTTTTTTTTTTTAGATTTTTTTTTTACTGGTGAAGGGGAACAGGACTTTATTGGGGAACAGTGTGTACTTCCAGGCCTTTTTTCCAAGTCAAGTTGTTGTCCTTTCAATCTTAGTTGTGGAGGGCGCCATTCAGCTTCAAGTTGTTGTCCATTCAGTCTTAGTTGTGGAGGGTGCAGCTCAACTCCAGTTGCCGTTGCTAGTTGCAGGGGGGGCAGCCCACCATCCCTTGGGGCACTCGAGGAATGGAACCGTCAACCTTGTGGTTGGGAGCCCACTGGCCCATGTGGGAATCGAACCGGTAGCCTTCGGAGTTAGAAGCATGGAGCTCTAACCGCCTGAGCCACTGGGCCGGCCCGGTATTTTATTCTTTATGCTGCAATTGCAAAAGGAATTTTTTTTTTTTAAATTTCTTTTCTGATTTCATTGTTAGTATATAGGAATGCAAAGGACTTTTTTACATTGATTTTGTATCCGGCAACATTACTGTATTCGTTGATTGTTTCTAATAGCTTTTTGGTGGAGTCTTTAAGGTTTTTTATATATATAGCATCATCTGCAAAGCGTGGCAATTTATCTTCTTCATTCCCAGTTTGGATGCCTTTTATTTCTATCTCTTTCCTGATTGCTCTGGCGAGGACTTACAGCACTATGTTGAAAAGCAGAGGTTATAGGGGTCAGCCCTGTTGTGTTCCTGAACATAGAGCAAAGCGCTACAGTTTTTCACCGTGAATTATGAGATTAGCTGAGGGTTTTTCATATATGGACTTTATTATGGTAAGGTATATTCCTTCTATACTTATTTTATTAAGTATTTTAATCATAAATGGATGTTGTGTCTTGTTGAATGCTTTTATTTGCATCAATTGATATAATCATATGATTATTGTCCTTTACTTTGTTTATCTGATGTATCACATTGATGGATTTGCATATATTGAACCATCCTTGTGCCCCTGGGATAAACCTCACTTTGTCGTGATGAATAATCTTTTTAATGTATTGCTGCATTGGATTTGGTAGAGTTTTGTTTAGGAATTTTGCATCTGTATTCAACAGAGATATTGGTCTGTAGTTTTCTTTTTTCGTGTTGACCTTACCAGGTTTTGGTATCAGAGTAATGTGGGCCTCATATAATGAGTTAAGGAATACAGTGTCTTCTTCAATTTTTTTGAAGAGTTTGAGCAGACTTGTATTAGATCCTCTTTGAAAGTTTGGTAGAATTCACTAGTGAAGCAATCTGGTCCTGGACTTTTGCTTCTGGGAAGGTTTTGGATGACTGATTCAATTTCGTTACTGGTGATCGGTCTACTTAGATTTTCAAATTCTTCATGTTTCTGCCTAGGAAGTCTATATGTTTCTAAGAATTTGTCCATTTCTTCTAGGTTATTGAATTTGGTGGCATATAGTCCTTCACAGTATTCTTGGATGATCCTTTGTATTTCTGTGGCATCCGTGATAACTTCCCCTTTTTCATTTCTGGTTTTGTTTATTAGTATCTTCTCTCTTTTTATCTTAGTGAGCCTAGCCAAGGGTATGTCAATTTTGCTTGCCTTTTCAAAGAACCAACTCTTTGTCACATTAATTTTTTCTATTTTCTTTTTGTTCTCTATTTCATTTAGTTCTGCTTTGATTTGTATTGTTTCCTTTCTTCTGCTGACTTTGGGTTTCATTTGTTCTTCTTTTTCTAGTTCTTTAAGGTGTAACATGAGGTTATTTATTTGGGGTTTTTCTTGTTTCTTGAGATAGGCCTGTAATGATATAACTTTCCCTCTTAAAACTGTTTTCGCTGCATCCCAAAAATTTTGGTTGGATGTATTTTCATTCACATTTGTTGATATGTATCTTTTGATCTCTCCTCTATTTTCTACTTTGACCTGGTTGTTCTTTAAAAGTATGTTATTGGCAGACAAACAGACACATAGACCAATGGAATAGAATTCAGAACTCTGAAATAAAACCACATAATTATGGCCAGGCAATTTTTGACAAAGTAGCAAAAAACACACAATGGAGAAAAGACAGCCTCTGGTGCTGGCATAATTGGAAAGCCACGTGCAAATTAATGTAATGGGACTGTTATCTGTCACCATGTACCAAAATTAAATCAAAATGGATCAAGGACTTAAGCATAAGACCTGAAACAATAAACCACATAGAAGAAAACATAGGTTCTGAACTTATTGAACTTGGGTTCAAAGATCATTTTATGAATTCAACTCCAAAGGCAAAAGAAGTAAAAGCTAAAATAAATGAATTGGCATATATCAAACTTAAAAGCTTCTGCACAGCAAAAGAAACCATTGACAAAATAAAGAGGCAACCAACTGAATGGGAGAAGAGTTTCACAAGTAGTGCCTCCAATAAGGAGCTAGTATCCAAAATATACAAGGAACTCATAGAACTCAATAACAAAAAAACAAACAACCCAATTGAAAAATGGACAGAGGACCTGAATAGACATTTCTCCAAAGAGCACATACAAATGGCAAATAGACATATGAAAAAATGCTCAACATCACTAATCATCAGAGAAATGCAAATAAAAACCACAATGAGATCTCACCTCACCCCAGTTAGAATGGCTATCATCAACAAGACAAATAGTAACAAGTGATGGAGAGGCTGTGGAGAAAAAGAACCCTCATACACTGTTGGTGGGAATGCAGACTGGTGCAGCCATTATGGAAGGCAGTGTGGAGGTTCCTCAAAAAATTACGAATAGAATTACCATATGGTCCAGGAATCCCTCTCCTGGGTATCTACCCAAAAAATCTGAAAACATTTATACATAAAGACACGTGTGCTCCAATGTTCACTGCAGCTTTCTTTACGGTGGCCAAGGCATGGAAACAATCAAAATGTCCTTTGATAGATGAATGGATAAAGAAGTTGTGGTATATATACACAATGGAATACTCTTTGGCGGTCAGAAAACATAAAATAGGACCATATGTGACAACATGGATGGGTATTGAGATTATAATGCTAAGCGAAATAAGTCAGACTGAAAAAGCAGAGAACCATATGATTTCAGTGATATGTGGTGTATGAACCAAAAACAACAAAAGAACAAGACAAACTGATGAGAAACAAAAACTCATAGACACAGACAATAGTTTAGTGGGTACCAGAGGGTAAGGGGGGAGGGAAGTGGTAGATGAGGAAAAAAAATAGTAAAAAAAATTAAATTATTTATTTGGTATTTTTCTTGTTTATGAGGCAGGCCTGTATACGTATGAACTTCTTTTGCTGCATTGCATAAATTTCAAAAAATTGTTTTTCCATTTCTATGTGTTTCAAAATGTTTTTTTTAATTTCCTATTTGATTTCCTCTGTGATTCATTGTGTTTTTTTGTTTTTTTGTTTGTTTGTTTGTTTTTTAGTAACATCTTGTTTAGTTTTTAGGTATTTGTGTCATTTTTTCCAGTTTTTTATTTTTCCCATAGCTGATTTGTAGTTTCATATCATTTTGGTTGGAAGAGATACTTGATATGATTTCAATTTTCTTGAATTTATTGAGGTTTGTTTGTGGCCTAATATGTGATTTATCCTGGAGAATGTTCCATGTGCATTTGAAAGAAAAATGCATGTTTTACAGTTTAGGGATGAAATGTTCTAACATGTCTATTAAGTCAATTTTATCTAATATGACACTTAAGGCCATTATTTTCATATTTATTTTCTGACTGGATGATGTATCCATTGATGTGAGTGGGGTATGATTCTGTATAATTATTGTATTACTGTTGATTTCTCTTTTTATGTTCATTAATAATTGCTTTATATATTTAGGTTCTCTTATGTTGGGTGCATAGATATTTATGATTATTATATCATCTTCTGTATTGACTCTTTTATCAGTATGCAATGTCTTTTTTATTTTAAAGTCTGTTTTGTGTGATATGATTATTGCTACCCCAGGTTTCATTTCAATTTGCATGGAATATCTTTTCCATTCCTTCACTTAGTCTCTATGTGTCTTTCAATTTGAAGTGAGTCTTTAGTGAGCAGGATACATATGGGTTGTGTTTTCTAATCCATTTAGCCATTCTACATCTTTTTTATTGGAGTGTTTAATCTATTTACATTTAAAGTGATTATTATTAAGTATGTACTTATTGCAATTTTATTAATTGTTTTTTTGTTATTTTTATAGTTCTCTTTTGTTCCTTTCTTTTTCTCTTGATCTTTTCCCTTGTATTTTGCTGTTTTTCTGTAGTGTGTTGTTTGGGATACTTTCTCTTTTTTCTTTGTATACATTTTGTAGGTTTTTTGGTTTGTGGGAACCACGAGGTTTTTGTATATTATTCTGTATCTATAGTGGTTTATTTTAAACTGATAGGCATTTAAATTTAAATATATTCTACCAGGGCTACATTTTTTACTTCTCTCTCCGTGCTTTTTGTTATTGATGTCATGTTTTAGATCTTTTTCGGATGTATATCTCCTACTTACTTATTGTAGTTTAAATTGAGTTTGATAACTTTTTTCTTTTGACCTTTGCTGTTGCTTGTTAATGTCTCATTTGCTGTATTTATTGAATATTTAGCTTTAACTGAGATTTTTTTCCTTTTTTCATATTTTCTTATTTCTGGTTATGGCCTTTCCTTTTCTGCTAAAGAAGAAACTTCAACATTTCTTGTAAAGCTGCTTTAGTGGTGATGAACTCTCTTAGTTTTTGCTTGTCTGGGAAACTATCTCTCCTTTCATTCTGAATGATAACCTTGCTGCGTAAATTATTCTAGGTTGTAGGTTTTTTTTTTTTTTTTTTAGCACTTGAAATATTTTCTGTCACTGCCTTCTGGCCTGTCAGGTTGCTGCTGAGAAATCAGCTTTATGGGGTTGCCTTGATATATAACTTGTTTTCCTTTTGCCCTCTCCAAGATTGTCTTTTTATCTTTAACTTTTGTCATTTTAATTACAATATGTCTCAGTTTTGGCTTCTTGGTGTTCATCTTGTTTGGAACTCTCTGGACCTGGATCTGGATGTTTGTTTCTTTACTTAGGTTAAGGAAGTTTTCAGCCAATATTTTTTTAAATAAAGTCTTTGTTCCTTTCTCTCTTTCTTCTTCTGGAATCCGTATAAAGCAAATGTTTGAGCAATTAAAGTTATCTCACAGGTCCTTGAAACTATCCTCATTTATACATTCTTGTTTTCTTTTTGTTGTTCTGATAGATTGATTTCTGCTCATCTGTCTTCCAGGTTGCTGATCCATTCTTCCATATTAGCTAATCTGCTATTGATACCTTCTAATGTATTTTTCTTTTCTTTTTATTAAAATTTATTGGGGTGACAATTGTTAATAAAGCTACATAAAATTCAGTGTACAATTCTGTAATATATAATCTTTTTATCACATTGTGTGTTCACCACCCAGAGTCAGTTCTCTTTCCATCACCATATATTGGATCCTCTTTACCCTCATCTACGACCCCCTCTCTCTTCTTCTACCCTCTGGTAACCATTAAAGTATTGTCGGTGTCTATGAGTTTTTGTTCCTTGCTTTTTTTGTCTTGTTCTTTTGTTGTTCTCAGTTTTATATACCACATATCAGTAAAATCATGTGATGCTCTACTTTTTCTGTCTGATTTATATTCTTAGCATTATAATCTCAAGATCCAGTCATACTTTGACAATGGTACTATTTTATCTTTTCTTATGGCAGAATAGTATACTATGGTGTATATATACCACAATTTCTTAATCCAATCATCCATCTAAGGAAACTTTGGTTGTTTCCATGTCTTGGACACCGTAAACAAAGCTGCAATGAACATTGGAGCACATACGTTTTTATGGATATATGTTTTCAGATTTTTTGGGTAGATACCCAGAAGAATTGCTGGGTCATATGGTAATTCTACTCTTAATTTTTTGAGGAATCTCCACACTACCTTCCATGGCAGCTGCACCAGTCTGCATTCCTACCAACAGTGTATGACAGTTCCTTTTTCTCCACAGCCTCTCTAACACCCGTTACTATTTGTCTTGTTGATGATAGCTATTCTAACTCGGGTAAGGTGATATCTCATTGTGGTTTTTATTTGCATTTCTCTGATGATTAGTATTGTTGGGTAGTTTTTAATATGTCTATTGGCCATTTGTATGTGTTCTTTGAAGAATAGACTCTTTAGGTCCTCTGCCCATTTTTTAAATGGATTGTTTGTTTTTTTTTGTTGTTGAGTTGTATGAGTTCCTTGTATATTTTGGATATTAGCCCCTATCGGAGGCATTGTTTGCAAAAATCTTCTCTGATTCTGTTGGTTGCCTCTTTATTTTGTCAATGATTTCTTCTGCTGTGCAGAACATTTTTAGTTTGATATTGTCCCATTCATTTATTTTAGCTTTTAATTCCCTTGCCTTAGGAGTAAAGTTCATAAAATGCTCTTTGAACCCAATGTCTGGAAGTTTAGTACCTATGTTTTCTTCTATGCAGTTTATTGTGTCAGGTCTTATGTTTAGGTCTTTGATCCATTTTGAGTTAATTTTGTTGCATAGTGACAGATAGCAGTCCAATTTCATTCTTTTGCAAATGGCTTTCCAATTCTCCCAGCACCATTTATTGAAGAGGCTTCCTTTTCTCCACTGTACATTTTTGGTTTCTTTGTCAAAAATTTTCTGTCCATATTTATGTGGGTTTATGTCTGGGCTCTCAATTCTATTCCATTGATCTATGTGTCTATTTTTCTGCCAATACCATACTGTTTTGATTATTACTGCCCTGAGTACAAGCTGAAGTCAGGGAGTGTAACACCTCCAGCATTGTTCTTTTTTCTTAAGATTCCTTTGGCTATTCTGGGTCTTTTTTTTTTTTCCATACAAATCTGATGATTTTTCTTGTTCTAGTTCCTAAAAAATGCCATTGGGATTTTGATGGGGATTGCATTAAATCTGTATATTGCTTTGGGTAATATGGCCATTTTAACTATGTTGATCCTTACAATGCATGAACATGGAATGTCTTTCCATTTCTTTGTGTCTTCTTCAATTTCTTTTAAAAATGTCATAGTTTTCAGCATATAGGTCTTTCACATCCTAGGTTAAGTTTATGGTAGGTATTTTATTCTTTTAGTTGCAATTGGAAAAGGAATTGTTTTTTAAATTTTTTTCTGAGATTTCATTGTTAATATATAGGAATGCAATGAACTTTTGTAATTTGATTTTGTAGTGGACAGCTTTACTGTATTCGTTGATTGTTTCTAATAGTCTTTTGGTGGGTTCTTAAGGATTTTCTATGTATGGCATCATGTCACCTGCAAAGAATGTCAGTTTAACTTCTTCATTCCTAATACAGATGCATTTTATTTCTTTCTCTTGCCTGATTGCTCTGGCGAGGACTTCCAACACTATGTTGAAAAGCAGAGGAGATAGGAGACAGCCCTACCATTTTCTGAACATATAGTAAAGGGCTTCAGTTTTTCACTGTTAATTGTGATACTAGCTGAGAGTTTGTCATATATGGCCTTTATTATGTTAAGGTATTTTCCTTTTATACTTTTTTCATTAAGTGTTTTAATCATAAATGGATGTTGTATCTTGTCAAATGCTTTTTCTGCATCAATTGGTATAATCATATGATTTTTGTCCTTTATTTTGTTTACGTGTTGTATCACATTGATCAATTTGCATAGGTTGAACCAACTTTATGCCCCTCGGATGAACCCCAGTTGGTCGTGATGTATAAGCTTTTGAATGCATTGTTGTATTTGATTTGCTAGAATTTTCTTTAGGATTTTTGCATCTGTATTCATAAGAGATTCTGTCATTTTCTTTATTTGTGTGTTATCCTTACCAGGTTTTGGTATCAAGGTAATGTAGGCCTCATAAAATGAGTTAGGGAGTATTGTCTCTTCTTCAATGTTTTGAAAGAGTTTGAGTAGGACAGGTATTAGATCCTCTTTCATGTTTGGTAGAATTCACTAGTGAAGCCATCTGGTCCTGGACTTTAGCTTTTGGGAAGGTTTTGGATGACTGATTCAATTTCCTTACTGTGATCAGTCTATTCAGATTTCCAATTCTTCGTGATTCAGCTTAGGAAAGCTATGGTATATGTGTCTAAGACCTTGTTCATTTCTTCTAGGTTATTGAAGTTGGTGGCATATAGTCCTTCATAGTATTCTTGGATGATCCTTTGCATTTCTGTGGCATCCGTGGTAACTTCCCATCTTTCATTTCTGATTTTGTTTATCTGTGTTTTTTCTCTTTTTATTTTAGTGAGTCGAGGAAAGGGTTTGTCAATTTCATTAATCATTTGAAACAACCAGCTTTTGTTACTTTATTTTTTCTAGTTTCTTTTTGTTCTCTATTTCATTTAGTTCTGCTCTGATTTTTGTTATTTGCTTCCTTCTGCTGCTTGTGTTTCATTTGTTCTTTTTCTAATTCCTTACAGTGTAATGTTAATTTGTTTTCTGGCAAGTTTCTTGTTTATTGAGAAAGGTCTGTAATGATATAAATTTCCCTCTTAAAACTGTTTTCTCTGCATCCCAAAATTTTTGTACGATGTGTTTTCATTTTCATTTGTTTCTATGTGTCTTTTGATCTGTTTTCTTATTTCTTCTTTCACCCAGTTGTTTTTAATAACTATGTTGTTCAATCTCAACATATTTGTGGTTTTTCCTACTTTCTTTTTACAGTTGATATCCAATTTCAAAGCCTTGTGGTCAGAGAATATGGTTGGTATGATTTCAATCTTTTTAAATTTGCTGAGGCTAGTTTTATGTCCCAATATATGGTCTATCCTTGAGAATGTTCCATGTACATTTCGAAAGAATGTATAGCCTGATGTTCAAGGATGAAGTGTTCTATAAATGTCAAGTATGTCCATTTCATCTAATGTGTCATTTAGGGCTGCTATTTCTTTATTTATTTTCTGTTTGGATGATCTATCCATAGCTGTCAATGATGTATTTAGTTCCCCTGCTATATTGTGTTTTGGTCAATTTCTCCTTTCAGTTCTGTTAGTAGTTGCTTAGTATATTTCCACGCTTCCTGATTGGGGGCATAAATGTTGATGACTGTCTTCTTGTTGTATAGTCCCCTCTATCGATAAGAAATGTCCATCTTTGTCTCTTGTTACTTTCTTCATCCTGAAGTCTGTTTCATCTGATATCAGTATGGGTACACCTTCTTTTCTCTGGATACCATTTGCTTGGAGTATTAATTTCCACTCTTTCACTTTGAGTCTATATTTATCCTTGTAGCTGAAGTGTGTGTCTTGGAGACAGCAAATGGTTAGGTTTAGTTTTTTGATCCAATCTGCTACTCTGTACCTTTTTATTCATGAGTTCAGCCATTTACATTTAAGGTGATTATTGATATGAGGTTATCCTATCATTCTATATTTGGTTTTCTGGTAGGACTCTGTCTCCATTGTTTCTTGCCTTTTTGTTGTCATCTATTATTTCACTGTGGTGGTATTCTATCATTTTCCCCACTGTTTCTTCTTTTATTATGTTATATATTTTATTTCTGGATTTTTTTTTGAGTGGTTACCATTAAGATTATATAAAAGAAAGTTTGTTATTTAGAGTATTCCATTTTCTTCAGCATAATGCTTACTTTCTCCATTCCCTTATGCCCATTCAGACTTTTCTTTTCCCCCTTTTATGTTTTTGTTGTCACAATTTATTTCCATTTATGCTGGTTGAATAGCCTCCTTCAGGATTTCTTGTATTGCAGGTCGTGTGTTAGAAATTTCCTAGAAATTCCCTGTATGTCCTGAAAGGTTTATTGCTCCTTCATATCTAAAGGATATCTTTGCTGGATGTATTATTCTTGGCTCATAATTTCTCTTTTTGAATTATGTGGATTGCAGTAATTTGAATATTTGAGTCCACTCCCTCCTGGCTTGCAGAGTTTCTTCTGAAAAATCTGATGATAACCTAATGGACTTTCCTTTGTACGTTACCGTCTTTTTTACTTGGTTGCCTTGAGGATTCTTTCTTTGTTGTTAATTTTTAGTATATGTGCTGCCGAAGTGAGCACAATTGTTGTTAATTTTTGACAGCTTCAATAAAATGTACCTTGGAGAAGGCCTACTAGTATTGAAGTAAGTAAGTGTTCTATTTCCCTCTTGGATTCGAGGATCCAGTTCTTTCCACATGTTTGGGAATGTCTCGTTGACTGTTTGAATATACTTTGTGTTCCTTTCTCCCTTTCTTCCCCTTCTGGTATGTCCATTATTCTTATATTGCTTTTTTTGGTGGAGTCAGAAAGTTCTTGTAGAGTTCTTTCATTTTTTCTAACTCTCAAGTCTCTTTCTTCTTCAATATGTGTCATTTCCTGATTTCTATATTTGACACCACTAATATTTTCCTCCATCTCATGAGCTCCATTACCTAAACTGGGTATTTCATTCTTCATTTATTTTATTGAGTTTTTAATCTCCAGAAATTCTACTTGTTTTTTTCCTAAAATTTCAATCTCTTTGGTATAATGTTCATTTTGTTGTTTGATTGTTTCTCAGTTCATTAAACAGCCTGTGTGTGTTTTCTTGTATCCCATTGAGTTTATTCAGAACTGCAATCTTGAATTCTCTGTCATTTAAGTCACATATTTCCATGTCTTTAAGTTCATTTTCTGGAGGCTTTTCATTTTGTCTCTGAGCTGCCTTGTTACCTTGGTTATTCATAGCAATTAGTGAACTATTATTTCTCTTCCTAGGCATTTACAGGAGTGGGTTCTGCAACAGGTTGGTAAGAAGATGTCTTTTCTTTGCTTTCCAGTAGGTGTTGGTAGAATGCTTTATTTCTTTCCAACTGGAGCTTTTAATTCTCTCACAGTAGTGTTATATTTTCTCTGCACTGTTCCACCTTCTCACACAATGCGGGGATTCCCTGGAAGGTGGGCTTGTCCTCTGTTAGCCAGTTGTCTCGGTCTTAGGGCACTGCCTCCATTGGGGGATATGGAAAGCTTCTGAAGTTCCAAAGCTCTTTCTGCACCAGATTCAGGGCCTGTGTGTTTCAGCAGCTGTTTACCCATGCAGGGTCCACCCAGATAAATGGTGTTGTGAGCAGGCTGGGTTGTGAGAGGTGGCTGTGAGCAATGGCTGGGACCACTGGCACAGCCCGTCCTGCACCCAGGGCTCCCTCTCATTTGTTGGAACTAATTGGGCTGTGAGTCTGTGGCTGTGGGCCACAGTTCTCATAACTGCCAATATTCTGTTCTTTTGATCTGACACTGTTCTCTTCAGTTTCTAGCACTGGGCGGGTGGGGGGTGGGTCGAGTTCTGGGAGGGCGGAGAGGGGGCGTCTAGGCTCCTTGCCTAAGCCTTCTATCCTCTGCTTGGCAGTGAGAGTTAAACTACCTTTTCTACCCTTCTTCCCTTTGCTCCAAGGTATCTGCCATGAGTGTTGGTTTCAGCTGTGTTATATGCTGATCCCTCAAGCAGGACTGTGGCAGAGCACTAGCAGTCTGAGTTCTTCCCTCTCCCGCAACTCTGATAGGCCTGGAATGCAGGGAGCTTGCAGCTCTGGTCTGTGTCCTGCACCCACACAGCCTGCCTCTCCGCCCTTCCTGCTTCCCTCCTCCCCCACTCGCCCAATTTGCCTATTTTTAGATGATTTTAGTTGCGTGGCTCTTAGTCTTCCCTGTCTGCTGTGCAGGGAGTCCTTTGTGGAATTATGGTTGTTCAAATTATTGCAAATTCCAGGGGAGATTTCAAGAGGCTCACCTCATGCTGCCTTTTAAATGACCTCATCCCTCGTCTATTTTTCATTTTAGTTATTCAGGTATTCTTCAGTTGTGCTTGGTTCTTTATTGTACTATCTAACTCTTTGTTGAAGTTCTCCCTATGTTACTCTAGTCCATTCTCAAGTTTGGTGAGGATCCTTATGACCATTTTTTAAAATTCTTATGCAAATTACTCATTTCGTTTTCTTTAGTTTTCCCCCACCCAACCCTGGGGATTCCTTCATTTGAGATATATTTTTCTGTTTTTTTCCCCCTTTGGTTTGACGTCTATGTTCATTTATATGAATTAAACAACACAACCATTCTTGAAATAGTGGCCTCGGAGAGACCAGGTGCTTATAATAAAGTCCTGTTGATACTGCTTGCTCTTTTCATTTGGGGCCAAGATGGGCTCAGGCAGTGTGTCCAGGAATGTGCTGCAGCAACCTTGCATGCAGGCCAGTACACCTGGGTAGAGCCTTTGCCCACCCTATGGAGGTGGAGAGGGATGTAACCAATGGTACTGTCACGCAGGGACTCAGCTCCAGCTACCCGCACAAGAACATAGGATATGGTGAGGCCAAAAAGGAACACCAATGGAGCCATAGATACAGGGTTCATACCACTATATTCTGCATGGCGGCTTGTTGAGACACAAAAGCAAACATCTGCCAGTACCCCAATGAGGGGTCTTCCTGCACCCCAGTGTCACTGCAGCCAGGTGAGACACAGGAAGTAGGATCCACACAATCTGCAATCCTCCATCCGCTTGCTAACTGCACTTGCTAGCTGCAATCCACAATGCTTCTCTGCCAACCAGCCAACCAACCAACCAACCCTATAGCATAGCCATGGCAGTTATATTAGTGGCTGAAGGCTAACCAGTTACAGCTGTGGCCAACTAGTTACAGTTGATGGTCATCTACTACCTGAGCCAGTACCTTCCCAGGTGAGGCCTTGAGCCTGGAAATTGCTCTCTGGGACTCTGTCCCCACACTCCACTACTCCAGGTTCTTGCCTCACAATCTACGTGACAAGCGTCTTCCACGAGGGGCCCTGTGTGCGGAACCTGGAGGTGGATGCAATATCCTGGGCACAGCCAGATTTCCTGGGCACAGCCAGGGTCTCTCAGGGTACGGTGCTGGAACAATAGTGGATCACAGCCAAGGTCCTTACATATTCTCCACAGCCACAGGTAGAGACACAGGAAGCAAACATCTGCCTGTACCCCAACGAGAGGTCTCCCTGCACCACAGTCTCACTGGCAGCTGGGGGAGGCACAGGAAGCAAACATCCGCCTGTACCCCAACACGGGTCTTGCTGCACCATATTCTCACTGGTGGCTGGGGTGACACAGGAAGCAAACATCTGCTTGCACCCCAACAAGTGTTCTTCCTGCACCACAGTCTCACTGACGGCTAGGGGAGACACAGGAAGTAAATGTCAGCCTATACCCCATAGTCCACAGTCATTCGCCAGGGCTGTGCCTTGGCCTCACAATGTGTGCCCTCTCCACAGGGCGAGGGCTCCAAGTCCTCCCCAACCTGGGGGTGAGAGATGACCTAGACCTCACCTGCATCCTCTACCAAGGACTCAGCAAGCGTTTTCTCCTGGGACTAGAAGTCCAGCACCTGGGCTGCCTCAGCAAGCACCTCCCAGCCCATACAGCAGCAACGACCTTTGCTTTCTCCATCCTATGCTGGTCGGACAGCCATTCATGTCTTCCCACCTCTCCATGGGGGTCCAGCTTATGAGAACAGCACCCACCAGGCACCACATGCTGTGTGGCGGCCACATGTCCTCCTGCCCAGGGACAGACAACTCCGTTATCTGACCTGGAGAACACTGCTTGCTGCACTATGTGTCATGCGCGGTCTTTGGTCCCACTCCCCACACCAGAACGCAGGATATGGTGAGGCCAAAAAGGAACACCAATGGAGCCATGGATAGGGGGTTCGTACACTATAGTCTCGATGGCGGCTGGTCGAGACACAAAAACAAACATCTGCCAGTACTCCAATGAGAGGTCTTCCTGCACCCCAGTCTCGCTGGTGATCGGGCGAGACACAGGAAGTAGGATCCACATGATCTGCAATCTTCCATCCTCTTGCTAACTGCACTTGCTAGCTGCAATCTGTTCCACTTCTCTGTCAACCAATCAATGCTGCTAGCCACAATCCACTTGCTAACTGTGCTTGCTAGCTGCAATCTGCCACCCGCTTCTCTGCCAAGCGACCAACCAACCACCTAGAGAAGCCACATCAGTTATATTAGTGGCCAATGGCTAACCAGTTACAGCTGATGGCCAACTAGTTACAGCTGCTGGCTATCTACTACCCTAGCCAGCACATTTCCATGTGAGGTCAAGAGCCTGGAAACTGCTCTCTGGAACTCTGTCCCCACAGGTGCTCACCAGCATGTCCAACACAAGAGAACTCCTGCAGTCCCCAGAAACCTCCTGTGGCTCTGTAACCTTGTCTATATAGTCTGTCTGTTGTTTGTGGTTCAGAAAGTGGTCTTGTGTAGAAGTGACCTCTGTTTAGGCTTTATGTGCTGGGTAGTTTTTGGAATCTGGTTGGAGCTGGGCAGCTGCTTAAAGTGCCTGGGTCACTGGCTTGCATTTCTAGAGTGGCTCCCAGTAGGGAGGCCAGGTGCTTATGGTGATGCCCTGTTGTTCTTGCTTGCGCCCTTTGTTTAGAGGCAAAAAGCTCCCTGCAATGTAGCTGGGAACACACTGTAGTGAACTTGCAGGCAAGCCAAAGCACCAAACTAGAGCTCCTACCTAAACACACTGTAGTGAACTTGCAGGCAAGCCAAAGCAACAAACTAGAGCTCCTACCTACCTATCCTATCAAAATGGAGGGAAACATAATTAATGGCACTCAGTAGCACCTCTGTTCCAGAGAGATTCTGCAGCTCCTGGAAGGCTAAGGTAGTGTCTTTGCCTTCTCTATTTGGTCTCTTTCTCTTGTTTGTTGTTCAGAAGCTGTGTATTCAGCCCTCATTTGTCTCACAGGAATAATTGCTCTCTATATACATATGTATTTGAGTTTGCTCATGGAAAAGGTGAGTTCAGCATCCTCCTACACTGCTGCCATCTTGGACCTTCTCCGGTCTATGCTTCTCATTGCCCTACTCAATTGCATGCTGAGCGTCATCCAATCTGAGTCAACCTGAAAATGCCTGGCAAGACATAAGGAGCTCTACACCTTCCAGAATGTGGGACCAGTGTTTGTCTTTGCTGCCTCAAGCCCTGTTCAGGTCCCTAGCATGGATCACTTGGTGAGGCACCTCTGAGCATGCCTGATGACAGAGTTGCTTCCCTGGTTTCTTAGTGGCTGGCACCTCTTTTTTTCATTTGCACTTGAATCTTATGTGATGCCCAACCCATTGGTCTGCACCCTGATTACCTTGTCAGCCCTACCATCCTCTCTAGGTCTCCAGTCCTTTTGTCTCAAAGCTCTTGTTTCAAACTGATGGTCCTTCTTGTTACCACCTGCTCCACTAGAAGTTTTGTTACTATATAGAAATCTGCTGCCATCCGGTCAGCAATGACCATCCTTGGCTGCTGATATTAGCTTGGCTAAAGCTCGATTCCCCATAACTAGCTCTCCAACCATGCTGCACATCTTGCTATGGGGGGAGCATATCTAGTTACTGCTGTAGTCTAGTTCCCACCTTATTCCTCTTTCCCACTTGATGGATGGATACTGACTTTGTTCCTACAGCCCATGGGCCAAATCTGGCCACCACCTCCTGGTTTTGTGGCTTGCAGGCTAAGGATTGATTCTACATTTTGATGATTCTACATCTTTTGATTGAAAAAATCAAAAGAAGAATGCAATTTTGTGACAAATGAAAGTTACATAAAGTTACAATTTCAGTTTCTATAAGTCAAAGTTTTATTGGAACTCAGCACACTCATTCATTTATGTAGAATCAACTTTCATAGTATAATGGCAGAGATGAATAGTTGTAGCTGAGACCAAATGGTTCATAAGCCTCACATATTTATTTTAAAGGCTCTTTACTGGTCTCCACAAATATGTTGGTAAAATTATACTGATTTTATTTTATTCTACTTTTTGCTGCCACTGTGTCTCCTTCCTTTTCAAGTCTTTTTATTATTTCAAATAGTTTTCTAAACCCCAAATCTTCCAGATTCTGAGATGTGTAACTTTGTATACAAATTTAATGGAATTTCTATTCCTGTGAAGAATTTGCTTTATCCTAGATTATACATCAAAATTTTTTCTCTCTTCTTCTCTTACTTCCTCCCTCTCTCCCTTCTTTTTTTGTTACATATTTCTGCATGTGAATTTAGCATCCTTTTAAGCTTAAGATTTGAGCTGCTATTCTATGGAAATGCTCAATGAATGATTTCTATGTTTGCTCAGCTTCAAGGATATTGTTTAAAAATCACTCTCAGCTCTCAAGTCAGAGAAGTAACTAAGAAACAATGTTCTGAATACTTTAGGAGCACTAAAGACCCAAATATCAAGATAAAATAGTTTTCCATATAAGTACAATCATCTAATTATTTGCAGTTGCCCATGTTTCTCAGAGTCTACAAAGAATGAAAACATGAAGAAAGTAGGCTAGAATGGAATATTTGAGGTCTTTTAATCTTTGTAGGAATTAAATAAATGAGAATGACATGATGTGTGCTATTATCAGTTTGTCTATTGACAATTTTAGTGCACTTTCAGCTCAGTTAGGTCTTATTAACAAAAAATCAATTCCTAGAGAACATTTTGTACTTCACAGTATTTCATGGTCAGTAGAACACTTTACCCCAAATAAGTCAAATCAAATAAGTATGTGCATGGCAAAAACAAACAAACAAACAAACAAATAAACACAACTGAAGGACAACTGGGGACTAAATTGTCATGTGATTAATAAGGTGGAATGACTGCATGGCCTTGAAATGCTGTGGGCTCTTAGAAAAAGCAAGCTGCAGGAGCACACAGGGAACCCTTTTCTCTGCTTCATTTCTAGGTTTCCCTTACTGTGGTGAGAATGTTTGCCAATCCACTAACCACAGAATATCTTGTTTTGGATACTATTGGATTTTATTTGGGATTCCTGTAAATGATTGTTTTATTATCCCTAGAAGCTGTTGTGTCTTACTTAAATAATTCTTGAGAGTTTACTCAGGGTTTGCTTTGTATTTGTAATGACTAATCACCCTATATATGGAGATGATGTGTTTATACAGGTAATTTGGTAGCATATGCTGCAAAGACTTCAAGAACCCTAGTAATCTCTTACCCTTTCATGGCTTACACTTATACCTTCCTTTTTGTAGTTTGTGTAGGTCAGCTAAATTTTTTTTTTATGGGTCTCACTTTGAGGTTATTTGAATACTAAGTTGCTTATAACAGCAGAATCAAGATATGTTTAAATGTTTGTAAACATATTATTATGGAAATTTTGGGTAGTAGAAGAATTTTTCTGTTTATGTAATTCAAGATTTTTCATGCTACATAGTCTTGGGATAGGAATAAAGTCACAAAGAGAAAAAACTCAATATTTTTCTGGATATATTTCAGTACATATTTTCATACACTATTTGGGAACTGTAGTTCAACCTTAAATTTCTTCCAGCTATTTCTGGGAGAATGTAAGTGTTGTGTCTCATGCACTGGGGTATTGATTCACTGAGATACCTGATGTCTGTCATTTTCCAATTTTCTGCTCTGACTTTAGGGGAGATTTTCCCCATATCTGCCAGAGCAATTTGAGCTCTGATGTCTTGGGGCTTAGGTGTCTCTGGGTCTCTCCATCCAGTCTTCCCCCAACAATTATGGATCACATATCATATCTGTAATATTTAATTCATAAATCAAACTAATAAAAAACAAATGTACATGTGTTCTGTAGATGCTTGAAAAAATAATAAAACAAAATATACACAATAAATATATATTTATCACAAAATGTATTTATCACAAAATTTTTCTTTCCTTCTTTTCAGCTAATCACAAAATGTATTTATCACAAAATTTTTCTTTCCTTCTTTTCAGCTAAATCAGTCATTATATAGATGTAACAAAGATTTTAATATAATTTGTATTCAATTGAAAGTAATGATCTAAATGATTAAAATAGAAAAATTTTTATAAAAATATAAATTAAAATAAGTGTAAAAATTTTTTAAATGAACTTCCTTAACATTACATGTTTTTGAAAAATTTTCTTCTAAAATAATAAATTAAGATGCAAACCATTTCAAAAAATGAGTATCCAATTTTAAATTAAAATTAGTGAAATAAAGCTGAAAATTTAAATTTAATTATTAAAAACCTTACTGTATATTACATAATTTTTATTATATTTATATTCTTATAAACATAAAACTATTTGTAGTTTTAACATTCAATGTCCATCTGATTGCCAATGTGAATAATTGGTATTATGCTTTATGCATGTTATGTCTAGAACAACATATACAGGTTTAAGAGTAATATAAATTGTTTAAAGTTGCAAAATATTTTTTGTAATCATATGGTTTTTCAGCAACTGTGCTGAATACTGTGCTGATATGTGGATCCCTATGGAACCATGAAAAGGAACAACAAGAAAAGAAAGAAAATGGATTCTCAGCAATAGGGGGTGTTAATGGGAATCAATAGTTTGTTACATTAGAATCTGTTGCATTTATGCAGAGGAAGGATTGAAAAGGTAAATTAACTTTTCAAATTATGTGTGTAAATTATATGTCCTTTCTCATACATAAGTGTTCTCTTTATTTACTAATTCCTTCCTGCATACAAAGGTCATGTTGATCCCAAGGGCAACTCACAAACCTGCACAACATTTGGACACAACCACCTTTTGTGTTGAGGGCAAGAGATGGAGAAAAGTGGTGCCTGGGCTTGGGTGGTGCCACAACATGAGGGACATCATGCCGTGCCAGCATGGCACCAGATCTCAGGTGAAAGATATGCCTTTGGGTATTACATTTTTTTTCTTGGTAAGTGTTTGTGATGAGTGGCATCAGTGTAAATGCGCTGTTTCCTAATCTAACTTCTAAGCTGTCAGTCTTACATTGTGCCAAAGTGGGAAAAATATATCTCCTTGACTTGTGTTTCATTGTTATTTCAAGTATAAGACAGCATTAGGAGACGTCATCAAAATGGCTGCATGAGGTGAGCCTCTGTAAATCTCCCCTGGAATTTACAACTAATCCAACAACTGTAACTCCACAAAGGACTCCATGTACAACAGACAGGCAAGACGAAGAGGCCCACTACTGAATTCACCCAAAGGTGGGTGAATAGTGCTAGCGGGGGAGGAGGGAAGGGAGAAGTGCAGCAACAGAGCTGCGCGGGAGCAGGACACAGACCTAGTTCAGTGCTTGGAGCTCGCTGCATCCCGGAACTACCGCAACTGCAGGAGAGGGAAGAACTCGGACTGCTAGGGCTCTGTTTATGGCTCACAGGGCTGAGGGGACAGCATATAACACTGCTGAACCCAACGCTCATGGCAGAGACCTCTGAGCAAAGACTGAGGGAAGAAGGCTGAAAACGGTGGTTTAAGCCCTCAATGCTGAGCAGAGAACGGAAGCCTTATGCACTGATACTAGCCGCCACCTCCCTACAATCCCAGAGCTCGCCCCACGCCTGGTGCTAGAAGCAGAACTAGCAGTTTCAGATAAAAAGAACAGAATATTTGCTTTTCTGAGAACTGTGGACCACAGACACAGATTCGCAGCCCAACTAGTTCTGGCAAAGGGGAGGGAGCTGTGGAAACAGGACTGGTTGTGGTGGTGGTCACTGCCATTGCTCTGAGCCACCTCTCAGAACTGACCCCGCCCCTTTCCCCACCTATCTGGGGAGATTCATGCAGGAGTAAACAGAACTACTGAAATATACAGGCGCTGATTCTGGTGCAGGAAGAGCTTTGGAACTTCAAAAGCTCTCCACATACCCACACGGACACTGTGCCCTGTGACCCAAGCGAACTATTAACAGAGGAGAAACCCGTCTCCCAGGGAATCCCCCCATTGGGTGAGAAGCTGGAATAGTGCAGAGTAAACATAGCGCTACCATGTGAGAGAGAAAAAAAGGCTGCATTCGGAGAGAAAATAAAACATTCTACCAACCAGTACTGGAAAACAAAAGAAAGACCTCTCCCTATCAACCTGTTGCAGAAGCCACTCCTGTACATGTCTAGGAAGAGAAATAATAAGTCATTAATTGCCATGAATAACCAAGGCAACAAGACAGCTCAGACAGAAAGTGAAAAGTCTCCAGAAAAGGAACTTAAAGATATGGAAATATGTGACTTAAATGACAGAGAATTCAAGATTGCAGTTCTGAAAAAACGCAACGAGATGCAAGAAAACACAGAAAGGCAGTTTAATGAACTCAGAAACACAATCAAAGGAAAACATGAGCATTTTACGAAAGAGTTTGAAATTTTAAAAAAGAACTAAATATAATTTCTGGAGATTAAGGACTCAATAGAAGAAATTAAGAATGAAATAACCAGCTTAGGTAGTAGAGTTGACCAGATGGAGGAAAGAATCAGTGACATCGAAGATAAAAACCTGGAAATGATACAGATGGAAGAAGAGACTTGAGACTTAAAAGAAATAAAAGAACTCTACAAGAACTTTCTGACTCCATCAGAAAGAGCAATATAAGAATAATGGGCATACCAGAAGGAGAAGAAAGAGAGAAGGGAACAGAGAATATATTCAAACAATTTGTCGATGAGAACTTCCCAAACTTGTGGACAGAACTGGATCCTCGAATCCAAGAAGCAAATAGAACACCTAATTACCTCAATCCCAAAGGCCTTCTCCAAAGCACATTGTATTGACGCTGTCTAAAATCAATGACAAAGATAGAATCCTCAAGACAGCAAGGGAAAAGAAGACGGTAACCTATAAAGGAAAGCCCATTAGATTATCATCAGATTTTACAGCAGAAACTCTATAAGCCAGAAGGGAGAGGAACCAAATATTCAAACTATTGAAAGAGAGAAATTACGAGCCAAGAATAATATATCCAGCAAAGATATACTTTAGATATGAAGAAGGAATAAAGACCTTTCCCGACATACAGAAGCTGAGGGAATTTTCTAATACAACACCTGCACTACAAGAAATACTAAAGGAGGCTATTCGACCACCATAAACAGAGACAATTTGTGGCAACCAAAACATAAAAAGTGGGAGAGTAAAGACCTGAACCGGAATATGGGAACCAAGAAAGTTAGCATGCTGAAGAAAATGGAGTACTCTAAATATCAAACTTTCTTTTACATAGACTTAAGGAAAACCATTCAAAAAAAAATCCAGAACTGAAATATATACTGTAATAAAAGAAGAAACAGAGGGAAACATCATAGAATACCACCACACAGAAATAATAGACAACAACAAAAAGGCAAAGAAACAATGGAGACACAGCCTTACCAGAAAACTAAAGATAGAATGACAGGAAATGCTCACATATCAATAATCACCCTAAATGTAAATGGACTGAACTCACCAATAAAAGGGCACAGAGTAGCAGATTGGATCAAAAAACTAAACCCAACCATATGCTGACTCCAAGAGACACATCTCAGCTACAAGGACAAGCATAGACTCAAAGTGAAAGGGTGGAAATTGATACTCCAAGCAAATGGTACCCAGAGAAAAATCAGGTGTAGCCATAATGATATCAGATGAAACAGACTTCAGGGTGAAAAAGGTGTCTTTCAAGAGACAAAGATGGACATTTCATAATGGCAAAGGGGACTATAACAGTCAGGGGACTATAACAACAAGAAGACATAACAGTCATCAATATTTATGCCCTCAATCAGGGAGCACCGAAATATACCAAGCAACTACTAACAGAACTAAAGGGAGAAATTGACCAAAACACAATTATACTAGGGGACTTAAATACATCATTGACAGCTACAGATAGACGATTCAAACAGAAAATAAATAACGAAATAGCAGTCCTAAATGACACATTAGATGAAATGGGCATAATTGACATATATAGAGCACTTCTTCCTAAAACATCAGACTATACATTTTTTTCTAGTGTACATGGAACATTCTCAAGGATAGACCATATATTGGGACATAAAATCAGCCTCAGCAAATTTAAAAAGATTGAAATCATACCAAGCATATTATCTGATCACAAGGCTTTGAAATTGGATATCAACTGCAAAAAAAAAAAAAAAAAAAGCAGGAAAAAACACAAATACATGGAGATTAAACAACATACTTCTAAAGAACGACCGGGTCAAAGAAGAAATTAGAAGAGAGATCAAAAGATACATAGAAACAAATGACAATGAAAATACATCCTACCAAAATTTTTGGGATGCAGCGAAAGCAGTTTTAAGAGGGAAATTTATATCATTACAGGCCTATCTCAAGAAACAAGAAAAATCCCAAATAAATAACCTCATGTTACACCTTAAAGAACTAGAAAAAGAAGAACAAATGAAACCCAAGGTCAGCAGAAGAAAGGAAATAACAAAAATCAGAGCAGAACTAAATGAAATAGAGAACAAAAGGACAATAGAAAAAATTAATGTGACAAAGAGCCGGTTCTTTGAAAAGATTAACAAAATTGAAAAACCCTTGGCTAGACTCACTAAGATAAAAAGAGAGAAGACACTAATTAACAAAATCAGAAATGAAAAAGGGGAAGTTTTCACGGACACCACAGAAATACAAAGGGTCATCCAAGAATACTATGAAGGACTATATGCCACCAAATTCAATAACCTAGAAGAAATGGACAAGTTCTTAGAAACATATAGCCTTCCTAGGCTGAACCATGAAGAACTGGAAAATCTAAACAGACCGATCACCAGTAATGAAATTGAATCAGTCATCCAAAACCTTCACAAAAGCAAAAGTCCTGGACCAGATCGCTTCACTAGTGAATTCTACACCTTCAAAGAGGATCTAATACCAATCCTGCTCAAACTGTTCCAAACAATTGAAGAAGAGACAGTACTCCCTAACTCATTTTATGAGGCCAACATTACCCTGATACCAAAACCTGGTAAGGACAACACAAAAGAAGAAAACTACAGACCAATATCTCTGATGAATACAGATGCAAAAATCCTAAACAAAATTCTAGCAAATCAAATACAACCATGCATTAAAAAGATTATTCATCACGAATGATGAATAATCTTTTTAATGCATGGTTGTATTTGATTTGCTAATTTAGTGGTTACCAGCAGGTAAGGGGGTTGGGGGGTGGGAGATGAGGGTAAGGGGGATCAAATATATGGTGATGGAAGGGGAACTGACTCTGGATGGTGAACACACAGTGTAATTTATGGATGATGTGATACAGAATTGCACACCTGAAATCTATGTAATTTTACTAACAATTGTCACCCCAATAAATTTAAAAAAAAAATAAAAAAAAAATGATTATTCATCACGAGCAAGTGGGGTTCATCCCCGGGGCACAAGGATGGTTCAACATCCTCAAATCCATCAATGTGATACATCACAATAAACAAAATAAAGGACAAAAATCATATGATTATATCAATTGATGCAGAAAAAGCATTTGACTAGATACAACATCCATTTATGATTAAAACACTTAATAAAATAGATATAGAATGAAAATACCTTAACGTAATAAAGGCCATATATGAAAACCCTCAGCTAATCTCATAATTAATGGTGAAAAACTGAAGCCTTTTGCTCTACGTTCAGGAACACGACAGCGCTGTCCCCTCTCATGTCTGCTTTTTAACATAGTGTTGGAAGTCCTTGCCATAGCAATCAGGCAAGAGAAAGAAATAAAAGGCATCCAAATAGAGAATGAAGAAGTTAAATTGTCACTCTTTGCAAATGACATGATGCTATATATAGAAAACCCTAAAGACTCCACCAAAAAGCTATTAGAAACAATCAACGAATACAGTATAATTGCCGGCTAGAAAATCAACGTAGAAAAGTCCATTGCATTCTTATATCCTAAAAGAAAAAGAAATACAAAAAACAATTCCTTTTGCAATTGCAGCACAAAGAATAAAATACCTAGGAATAAACTTAACCATGGATGTGAAAGACCTATGTGCTGAAAGCTATAAGACATTTTTCAAAGAAATTGAAGAAGACACAAAGAAATGGAAAGACATTCCGTGCTCGTGGATTGGAAGAATCAATATAGTTAAAATGGCCATGTTCCCCAAAGTAATATATAGATTTAATGCAATCCCCAGCAAAATCCCAATGGCATTTTTCAGAAAATTGAACAAAAATCATCAGATTTGTTTGGAACCACAGAAGACCCCGAATAGGCAAAGCAATCTTAAGAAAAAAGAACAATAGTGGAGGTATCACACTCCCTGACTTTAGCTTGTATTACAGGGCTACAATAATCAAAACAGCATGGTATTGGCAGAAAAACAGACACATAGACCAATGGAATAGAATTGAGAACCCAGAAGTAAAACCACATAAATATGGACAGATAATTTTTGACGAAAAAGCAAAAAACATACAATGGAAAAAAGACTGCCTCTTCAATAATTGGTGCTGGGAGAATTGGATAGCCACGTGCAAAGGGATGAAACTGGCCTGCTATCTGCCACCATGTACCAAAATTAATTCAAAATGGATCAAAGACTTAAGCATAAGACTTGACACAATAAACTGCATAGAAGAAAACATAGGTACTAAACTTATGGACCTTGGGTTGAAAGAGCATTTTATGAATTTGACTCCAAAGGCAAGGGAAGTAAAAGCTAAAATAAATGAATGGGACTATATGAAACTTAAAAGCTTCTGCACAGCAAAAGAAACCATCGACAAAATAACAAGGCAACCAACTGAATGGGAGAAGATTTTTGCGAACAGTGCCTCTGATAAGGGGCTGATATCCAAAATATACAAGGAACTCATGAAACTCAACAACAAAGAAACAAACAACCCAATTGATAAATGGGCAGACGACCTGAAGAGACATTTCGCCAAAGAGGAAATACAAATGGAAAATAGACATATGAAAAAATGCTCAACATCACTAATCATCAGAGAAATGCAAATAAAAACCACAATGAGATATCACGTCACCCCAGTCAGAATGGCTATCATCAAGACAAATAGTAAGAAGTGTTGGAAAGGCTGTGGAGAAAAAGGAACTCTCATACACTGTTGGTGGGAATTCAGACTTACATAACGGTGCAGCCGTTATGGAAGGCAGTGTGGAAGTTCCTCAAAAAATTACGAATAGAATTACCGTATGACCCAGCAATCCCTCTCCTGGGTATCTACCCAAAAAATCTGAAAACATTTATCCATAAAGACATGTGTGCTCATATGTTCATTGCAGCTTTATTTACGGTGCCAAGACATGGAAACAACCAAAATGTCCTTCGATAGATGAATGGATAAAGAAGTTGTGGTATATATACACAATGGAATACTGTTTGGCGGTAAGAAAAGATGATATTGGAACATTTGTGACAACATGGATGAATCTTGAGAGTATAATGCTAAGCAAAACAACAGACAGAAAAAACAGAGAACCATATTATTTCACTGACATGTGGTATATAAACCAAAAACAACAAAAGAACATGGGAAACAATTGAGAAACGAAAACTCATAGACACAGACAATAGTTTATTGGTTACCAGAGGGTAAGGGGGGTGGGGGGTGGGAGATGTAGGTAAGGGGGATCAAATATATGGTGATGGAAGGAGAACTGTCTCTGGGTGGTGAACACACATGGGATTTATAGATGATGTAATACAGAATTGTACACCTGAAATCTATGTAATTTTACTAACAATTGTCACCCCAATAAATTAAAAAAAATAAATTAATAAAATAAAATATGAAAAAAAAAGATAGCATTGCCTTGTGCTGTTGATATCCTGAGCAAGTGAAGTGAAAAACTTTTTATTTCCACTTGCTGTTTATTTTATTCCTCTCTTCCTAGGAGTCAGGTATGAGCCAAGGGAGCTGGATGGAGGACAATCTGAGTAATATGTATCACTGTGCTATGTTCAAAGAAAACCTTACCCTTTGACTTGTACTCATCGGATTAAACCACATCTGTGGATCTTTATTCTCTCTTCACTTTTGAAGAAATCTTTCTCAGAAAGCTTCTTTACCACTTGTGCAAGTACCACCTTACTGGGTTCCCTCATATATTATTCAGAAATACATTGGATATTAACACTAGACCAGACTGATGTGTTGCATCTTATTTATACCATGTCACAGGATATGAAAATGAAAAAGCATACAAACCAACAATTTTGTGTCTATGTGCCACCTCTTTAGTAAAATTAATTAGAATTAATAGCTTTAGGGAAAATGTTTATAGTGTATATTACTTTATTATTATTATATTTTTTAATGATGAAAACATTTTACTCAGTATTACGACTTCATATGTGACATTTTATTTAATTTTCTTTCTTTTGTTTTATCAGAGTATTACAAATTATTTGTTTGTTTTAAATTAAAGTTTATTGGGGTGATAATTGTTACTAAAGTTACATAGATTTCAGTTGTACAATTCTGTAATACATTATCCATATTGCACATTGTGCAATCACCACCCAGAGTCATTTCTGTTCTATCACCATATATTAGACCCTGTTTACACTCTTCTAGAGCCCCCCTACCCCCTTGCCCTCTGGTAAACCCAACTATTGTCTATGTCTATCAGTTTTTGTTCCTTCATTTGGTCGTCTTGTTTTTTTGTTGTTTTCAGTTTATATACCACATATCAGTGAAATCATATGGTTCTCTACTTCTTCTGTCTAACTTATTTCGCTTAGCATTATAATCTCAAGATCCATCCATGTTGCCGCAAATGGCATTATTTCATCTTTTCTTACAGTCGAATAGTATTCCACTGTGTATATATACCACAATATCTTTATCCATTCATCAATCGAAGGACATTTAGGTTGTTTCCATGTCTTGGTTACTGTAAATAAAGCTGCAATGAACATTGCAGCACACATATCTTTATGGATAAATGTTTTCAGATTTTTTGGGTAGATACCCAGGAGAAGGATTGCTGGGTCATATGGTAATTCTATTCTTAATTTTTTGAGGAATCTCCACACTGCCTTTCATAGTAGCTGCACCAGTCTGCATTCCCACCAACAGTGTGTGAGGGTTCCTTTTTCTGCAGAGCCTCTTCAACACTTGTTACTGTTTGTCTTGTTGATGATAGCCATTCTAACTGGGGTGAGGTGATATCTCATTGTGGTTTTTATTTGCGTTTCTCTGATGATTAGTGATGTTGAACATTTTTTCATATGTCTATTTGCCATTTGTATGTCCTCTTTGGAGAAATGTCTCTTCAGGTCGTCTGTCCATTTTTCAACTGGGTTGTTTGTTTTTTTATTATTGAGTTCTATGAGTTTCTTGTATATTTTGGATATTAGCTCTTTATTGGAGGCGCTACTTGTGAAACTCTTCTCCCATTCAGTTGGTTGCTTCTTTATTTTATCGATGGTTTCTTTTGCTGTGCAGAAGCTTTTAAGTTTGATATATGCCCATTCATTTATTTTAGCTTTTACTTCCTTTGCCTTTGGAGTTGAATTCATAAAATGCTCTTTGAACCCAAGGTCCATAAGTTTAGTACCTATGTTTTCTTCTATGCAATTTATTGTTTCAGGTCTTATGCTTAAGTCTTTGATTCATTTTGAATTAATTTTGGTACATGGTGACAGATAGCAGTCCAGTTTCATTCTTTTGCATTTCGCTTTCCAATTCTCCCAGCAGAGAGGTTTAATGAAGAGGTTGTCTTTTCTCCATTGTATGTGTTTTGCTTCTTTGTCAAAAATTGTCTGTCCATATATCGTGGGTTTATTTCTGGGTTCTCAATTCTATTCTATTGGTCTGTGTGTCTGTTTTTTCTGCCTATACCATGCTGTTTTGATTATTGTAGCCCTGTAGTACAAGCTAAAGTCAGGGAGTGTGATACCTCGAGCATTGTTCTTTTTTCTTAAGATTGCTTTGGCTATTCGGGGCCTTTTGTGGTTCCAAATAAATCTGATGATTTTTTTGTTCTATTTCTTTGACAAATGACATTGGGGTTTTGATGGGGATTGCATTAAATCTGTATATTGCTTTGAGTAATATGGCCTTTTTAGCTATGCTGATTCTTCTAATCCTTCACCACGGACGTGTTTCCATTTCTTTGTGTCTTCTTCAATTTCTTTTAAAAATGTCTTATAGTTTTCAGCATATAGGTCTTTCACATCCTTGGTTAAGATTATTCCTGGGTATTTTATTTTATTTTGTTTTCATTTGTTGCAATAGCAAAAGCAATTTTTTAATTGTTTTTCTGATATTTTATTGTTAGTATATAGGAATGTAATGGATTTTTATACTTTGATTTTGTAGCCAGCAATTTTATTGTATTCATTTATTGTTTCCAATAGCTTTTGGGTGGAGTCTTTAGGGTTTACTATATACAGCATCAGGTCATCTGCAAAGAGTGACAATTTAACTTCTTCATTCCCAATTTTAATGCTTTTTATTTCTTTCTCTTGCCTTATTGCTCTGGTGAGGAGTTTCAACATTATGTTAAAAGGCAAAGGTGATAGGGGACAACTCTGTCATGTTCCTGAATGTAGAGGAAAGGGCTTCAGTTTTTCACTGTTAATTACGATATTAGCTGAGGGTTTGTAATACATGGCCTTTATTATGTTAAGGTATTTTCCTTGTATACCTATTTCATTAAGTGTTTTAATCATAAATGGATGTGGTATCCTATCAAACGCTTTTTCTGCATCTATTGGTATAATCACATGATTTTTGTCCTTTATTTTCTTTATGTGGTGTATCACATTGATCGAATTGCATGTGTTGAACCATCCTTGAGCCCCTGGGAGGAACCCATCTTGGTCATGATGTATAATCTTTTTAATGCATTGTTACATTCAATATGCTAGAATTTTGTTTAGGATTTTTGCATCTGTATTCATCAGAGATATTGGTCTGTCATTTTTTGTTTGTTTGTTATCCTTACTAGGTTTTGGTATGAGGGTAATATTGGTCTCATAAAATGAGTTGAAGAGTATTGCGTCTTCTTCAATTTTTTGGAAGTGTTTGAGTAGACTAGTATGATATCCTCTGTGAATGTTTGATGAATTCACTAGTGAATTCTGATCCTAGACTTTTGCCTTTGGGAGGTTTTGGGTGACTGATTCAATTTCTTTACTGGCGATTGGTCTATTTAGATTTTTTAATTTTTCATGGTTCAGCCTAGGAAGGCTATGTGTTTCTAAGAACTTGTCCATTTCTATTAAGTTATTGAATTTGGTGGCATATAGTCCTTCATAGTATTCTTGGGTGATCCTTTGTATTTCTGTGGCATCCGTGATAACTTACCCTCTTTCATTTCTGATTTTGTTATTTGTGTCTTTTCTATTTTTATCTTAGTGAGTCTAGGCAAGTATTTGTCAATATAATTAATTTTTTCTGAGAACCAGGTATTTGTCACATTAAGTTTTTCTATTGTCTTTTGTTCTCTATTTCATTTAGTTCTGCTCTGATTTTATTATTTCCTTCCTTCTGGTGTTTTGGGTTTCATTTGTTCTTCTTTTTCTAGTTCTTTAAGGTATAATGTTAAGTTGTCCTCTGGGATTTTTGTTGTTTGTGGAGATAGGCCTGTAATTTCCCTCTTATTACTGATTTTGCTGCATCTCAATGGTTTTGATAAGATGTATTTTCATTCTAATTTGTTTCGATGTATCTTTTGATCTGTCTTATTTCTTCTTCAACCCAGTGATTCTTTAATAACATGTTGCTTAATCTCCACACATTTGTGGTTTTTCCTTCTTTCTTTTTGCAGTTGATATCCAATTCCAAAGCCTTGTGGTCAGAGAATATGATTAGTATGATTTCAATCTTCTTTAATTTGCTGAGGCTTGTTTTATGTTCCAACATACTGTCTATCCTCGAGAATGTTCCATGTATGCTAAAAAAGAACGTAATTTTTTTGTGGTCCAAGATAGCATGCTCTATAAATGTCAATTATGTCTATTTGGTCTAATGTGTTTTAAGGCTGATATTTCTTCTTTTTTTAATGTTATTTTCTGTTTGTATGAGGTGTCCATAGCAGTCAATGACATATTTAGATACCCTACTATAACTGCGTCTTGGTCATTTTCTTCCTTTAGTTCTGTTAGTAGTTGCTTTGTATATTTGGTGCTTCCTGTTGGGGGCATATATACTGATTAGTGTTATGTATTCTTGTTTTATTTTTCCCTTTATCATTATGAAATATACATCTTTGTCTCTTGTTACCCTTTTTATCCTGAAGTCTGTTTTTTTCTGATTTAAGTATGGCTACACCTGCTTTTCTCTGGATACCATTTTCTTGGAGTATTGATTTCCACCCTTTCACTTTGCGTCTTTGCAGCTGAGATGCATCTATTGGAGGAAGCATATGGTTGGGTTTTATTTTTTGATCCAATCTGCTACTCTGTGACTTTTTATTGATGAGTTTAGTGCATTTACATTTATGGTGATTAATTGATATATGAGCATTTCCTATAGCCATTTTATCATTTGTGTTCTGGGAGAACGATTTCTCCATTGTTTCTTTGCCTTTTTGGTTGCCGTCTGTTTATTTTAGTGTTGTGGTACAAGTCTGACAATTGCGTTCAAGAACTCATCCTAGAAAAATACCACATACCTCATTGCTCAATATCACTGTGGTCACCTTTGAAGTACCCCCCTTGGGAAGTTATGCACCAATGCTAGTGCCCACTACACCCTTCAAAGCAATTTTGAAACTCTTCTTCTGGACTGACCATCAGAACTATCATTGTATTACCCTTATCATCAAAATGTCTTCCTTTCAATATTTTGTTTATGTTCGGATAAAGAAAGAAGTCATTGGGGGCCAGATAAGGTGAGTTGTGAGGGTGTTACAATACAGTTATTTCTATATTGGCTAAAAACTCCCCCACAATCAGTGCTGTGTGAGCTTGTGCATAGTCATGATGCAAGAGCCATGAATTGTTGACGAAAAGTTCAGGTCGTCTAACTTTTTCACGCAGCCTTTTTAGAGCTTACAAATAGTAAATTGGTTAACTGTCCAGGTGGTACAAATTCACAATGAATAATCCCTCTGATGTCAAAAAAGCTTAGCAACATCCTTTTGACCCTTGATTTGGACTGATGGAAATTTTTTGATTGTGGATTATTCACTGACATCCATTATGCACTTTGACATTTTGTTTCAGGGTCACATTAGTACACACATGTTTCATCACTAGTGATAATACACCCCAAAACATATCTTGCCTCTCTAAAAGGTCTTGGCAAACTTCGACTCTCCTTTGCTTTTGTTCAGCAGTGAGCTCCTTCAGGACCATTTTGCACACACCTTTCTCATGTCAACATTTTCAGTTAAGATTTTCCTAATTGTTTATTGATATTTACTTAGTATGCTACGCTTCTGACTGTGAGCTGATGATTTTGACACACTATTTGATGAATTTTCGCAATGGGTTTTGTCAGTTTTGATTGTTACTGGCCATTCTGATCTCTCTTCATCAGTGATGTGTTCTCTCTCCTCAGAAAAACGTTTAATCCATTTGTACACTGCCATTTTCTTTATGGCATTATTCCCATAAAGTTGGACTAACATGGCCCTGATTTCACTTCCACTCTTGCCAAGTTTAATGAAAAATTTAATGTTTGTTCATTGCTGTAATTCAAGCTCAGACATTCTTGCGATGGCACACAAAAACACGCAACAATAATAATGAAAGACACTCAGCAAGACACTGCCACACTTGACACAAACTCAGCTGTGAGACACTGATGTATCAAGGTTATCAAACCTTGCTGAGCTGTTTGTACAGTACTGCCAATGTAACCGCATGGTGGCAAGTTTGTGAACTTAATTGCCGGAACTTCTACTAATTTTTTCCCTCTGTTTTTTCTTTTTTTGTGTTATATGTCTCACTTCTGGATTTTTTTTTTTTTTTTACAGTGGTCACTGTTAAGTTTATGTAAAAGAAAGTTTCATATATAAAATATATAAAATAGTCTTTTTCTTCAGCATGGTTTTTATCTCCATTCTTCTTTACAGAGTCAGACCTTTATGCCCTCCCATTTTATGTTTTAATTGCCACAAGTTACCCCTACTTATGCTGTGAGTTGATTTCTGAGTTGAAGTAGCAAGTTGTCTTTTGCTTCTCTTTTTACTTTTTTTATATAAATGTTTTTATCTTCTTTACCCTTTACGCTATGTTTAAGAGTATAGTGTTCTATTTTTTGTAGGGGTAGCCATTTTCTGTTTCTGTCTGTCTGTTAGTAATCTTGCTCATGGTTTTGTATTTTTTTGATTTTTTTGTTTCAGGTCAAATAACCTCCTTCAGCATTTCCTGTAATATAGGTCATGTGTTAAAAAATTCTTCTCTCTGACTGGAAAGGTCTTTGTTCCTCTTTCATATCTAAAGATAGGTTTGCTGGATATATTATACATGGCTGATAATTTCTCTCTTTCAATAGATTGAATATTTGATTCCACTCCCTCCTGGCTTGTAGAGTTTCTGCTGAAAAATATGCAAATAATCTGAAGGGCTTTCCCTTATATGTTACTGCTTTTCTTTCCCCAGCTACCTTGAGAATTCTTTCTTTGTCATCCGTTTTTGTCACCTTCAATATAATGTGCATTGGAGCAGGCCTATTGGGATTGAGGTAATTAGATGTTCTGTTTGCTTCTTGCATTTGAGGATCCAGTTCTTTCCATTGGTTTGGGAAGTTCTTTTTCAATATTTGGTTGAATATATTCTCTGTTCCCTTCTCCCTCTTTTCTCCTTCTGGTGTATCCATTATTCTTATGTTGCTCTTTCTAATGGAGTGAGAAATTTCTTATAGTTGTTTCATTTCTTTTAACTCTCAAGTCTTTCTTTTCTTCCATTTGTGTCATTTCCAGATTTCTATCTTTGACACCACTAATCCTTTCCTTCATCTGTTCAGCTCTACTAACTAAGCTGGCTATTTCATTCTTCATTTCTTTTATTGAGTTATTCATCTACAGAATTTCTATTTGGTTCTTTTTAAAAATTTTAATCTCTTTGATAAAATATTCATTTTGTCCATTGATTTTGTTTCTGCATTCATTGAACTGCCTGTCTTTGTTTTCTTGCATCTTGTTGAGTTTTTTAAGAACTGCAATTTTTAATTCTCTGTCATTTAAGTCACACATTTCCATATCTTCAAGCTCATTTTCAGGAGAATTTTCATGTTCTTTCTGTGCTGTCTTGTTACCTTGATTATTCATGGCAATTAATGAATTATCATTTCTATTTCTGGGAATCTATAAGAATGGTTTCTGCAACAGGTTGATATAAAGAAGTCTGTCTTTTGCTTACCTATAGGTGTTGCTGGAATGTTTTGTTCTTTCTTCTGGTGCAGTCTGTATTTTCTCTCATGCCAAAGTGTTTTTTTCCTCTTGCGCTGTGCTGGTTCCTCACATGATGGGGGTTTCCTGGAAGGTGGGCTTCCTTGCTGTGAGCAGGTCACTTGTGTCTCAGGGCACTGCCCCCATGGGAGGATGTAATAGGCAATAGAGTTCTGAGCTTCTGAAACGCCTATGCTGCCTCTACAGCCTGTTGCAGAGCTCAGAGTTGTCAGCAGCTCTGTTTGCCTCTGCAGGTATCCACCCAAGAAGGTGAAGGTGTGGTGGTCTCTGAGAGGCAGTTGGTGTGTTTTTGTGGCTCTGAGCAACGGTGACTTCCAGCCCATAGTTGTCTCCTTCACCATCAGCACCTATAGCTCCTTTACCATCTCCAGAATTATCTGTGGCTGCAGAACTATCTCTCCAGTTCTGAGGACTGTAGATATTTTGTTCTTTAATCTGTCACTGCTACAGGTACTTCTGGAAACCACTCTAACACTGAGAATCAGGGAGGGGCAACCTCTTGGAGGGTGAGGGGGATTTGGCCAGGTTCCGTGTACTTGTTTTCTGTCTGGCAGTGTGGGCTAAAGCATCATTGTCACCTTTTTGTATTCGGTCTTTGCTATGAAATCTTTACCCTAAATGCTAGACTCAGCCATATTATATGGTGATCGTTAAGGCAGGGAACTGGGCCACAAGGAGTGCACATGCAGCTTGAATTCTTCCCTCTCCTGAGACTGCAGTGAGCTCCAGACTGTGTCCTGCTGACTGTAGCCCAAGTCTCTGCACTTTCCCATTGCCTCTTGTTTTGATCACCTGATTTTTCCATCTGCAGATGATTCAATATACAGATCTCTTAGGCATGCTTATGTGTTGCTTAGGTTATCCTTTGTTGAATTATAGTTGCTTGATTTTTAGTGACTTCCAAGGGAGTTTTCAAGAAGCTCCCCTCACGCTGCCGTGATGTTTCCAGATACACAGAATCTTAAAAGACTATCAAGAAGAACTATATGACAAGAAATTAACCTAGAAAAAAATGGATAAATTTCTGGAAACTCAAAACCTACCAAGATTTCATCAGGAAAATGTAGAAAATCTGATAAAACCATAATGAGTAAAGAGATTGAATCAGTAATAAAAAAAACTCCCAACAGAGAAAACCTGTGAACCAAATTGCTTCACTGCAAATTCTACCAGATAGTTAAAGAAGGAGTGATGTCATAAAAATGGCGGCATGAGGCAGCCTCTTGATATCTACCTTGGAATTTACAACAAATTGAACAACTATAACTCCACAAAGGACTCTCTGCACAGCAGACAGGCAAGACTACGAGGCACACTACAGAAATAACTGAAAGGTGGACAAAGTGCATGAGCGAGCGGGGGAGGAGGGAATGGAGAAGTGCAGAGATGGGTTATCGCGGGTGCAGGACGCAGACCTATCTCAGTGCTACGAGGTCGCTGCATCCTGGAACTACTGCAGCTGAGGGAGAGGGAAGAACTCGGACTGCTTGAGCTCTGTTTATGGCCCACAGGGGTGAGGGGACAGCATATAACATGAGTGAACCCAATGCTCATGGCAGAGACCTTGGAGCAAAGACTGATGGCAAAAGCAGTGGTTTAAGCCCTCACTGCCGAGCAGAGAACAGAAGTCTTAGGCACTGAGACTAGGCACCACTCCAGAACCTCCCTGAGGTTGCCCTGCCCCCACCTGCCCAGTGCTAGAAGCAGAACAGTAGCAGTGTCAGACCCAAACAACAGAATATTTGCAGTTCTGAGAACTGTGGTCCACAGACACAGATTTGCAGCCCAACTAGTTCCGGCAAAGGGGAGGGAGCTGTGGAAGGAGGACTGGCTGTGGTGGTCATCGTTGCCATTGCCCTGGGCCACCTCTCACAACTCACCCTACCCCTGTCCCCACCTATCTGGGTGGAATCCTGCAGTAGTAAACAGAGCTACTAAAACATAAGGGCTCTGAATATGGTGCAGGACTAGTTTAGAACTTCAAAAGCTCTTCGCATCCCCACAGGGATGTGGTGCCCTATGACCCAGGCGAACTGTTAACTGAGGAGAAGCCCGCCTTCCAGGGAATACCCCATTTAGTGAGAGCTGGAGTATTATAGAGAAAACGTAACACTAAAGTGTGAGATGAATAAAAGTCTGCGGTAAGAGAGAAAATAAAACATTATACCAACACATACTAGAAAACAAAAAAAAGACCTCTTTCTATCAACCTGTTGCAGAAACCACTCCTGTAGATGTCTAGGAAGAGAAATAATAAATCATTAATTGCCATGAATAACCAAGACAACAAGACAGCTCAGATAAAAAATGAAAAGTCTCCAAAAAATGAAATTAAAGGTATGGAAATATGTGACTTACAAGACAAGTCAAGATTGCAGCTGTGAAAAAACTCAATGAGATGCAAGAAAACACAGAAAGGCTGTTTAATGACCTCAGAAAGACAATCAAAGAAAAAAATGAACATTTTACCCCAGTGATTGAAATTTTAAAAAGGACCAAATAGAATTTCTGGAGATTAAGAACTCAATAGAAGAAATGAAGAATTAAATAGCCAGCTTAGGTAGTAGAGTTGATCAGATGGAGGAAAGAATAAGTAACATCGAAGATAGAAACCTGGAAATGACACGGATGGAAGAACAAAGAGGTTTGAGACTTAAAAGAAATGAAAGAACTCTACAAGAACTTTCTGACTGTATCAGAAAGAGCAATATAAGAATAATGGGGAGTGACGTCATAGGAATGGCGGCAGCAGGACGCACTTTCTGAGTTCTCCTCTGGATCTTATTACATACGGGACCTATAACCCATCAAAGAACTCTTTGCTCATCACACAGAACAGCTAAGAGACTCGTGGATTACTTGAAGCTAAGGATTACTTGAAGGTGCGCTAATTGGGCAAGCCGGGGAAGGAAGGAAGGGAGCGGAGTGAAAACTCGCGGCCCGCGGCGGCATCCCGGCCCGCGGTGGCAGTGGCGGCAGCGGGGGGGAAATCCCAGCCCCCAGCGGAGTCTCAGCCAGCTGCCGCGAAAACCGCGGTGGCACCCGCAGTTCTGGGCACGCATGGGATCCCAGAGTGGAGCGGAGAGCACAGAGATCAGGAGGTGGGCTCTTTCCCTGCGTCCCACGGCTGATTTCTCCCACCAGGAGGGCAGCTAGTGGGCCCTGGGGAGGACAAAGAACACAGACTCCATACCTGGGCCCCTCCCCCACCCTGCTCTTCCAATCCTACCCCCGCCCTTCCAGAGACTTGAACTGGCCCCTGAACTGAGGAGTAGTGTCAGATTACAGAGGAGCCGTAGTAGCGCTCAGGCTCTGGGAAGCCTGACAGGCAGCCCTGACCCAGGGAGGAGACTGGGAAGAGTGTGATTTTGGCTGGGCTAGGAGAGAAGAGACTCCTCCACCCCCAGCCACCACCTTTTCTGGCCTGCGGGAAAAGTGTGACGCGCAGCTGGGCTGGGAGAGAGAAGACCCCTCCATCCCCAGCCCCCACCCTTTCTGGCCTGCCTAGGACGGGGCAAGTGCAACTGCCGAGACACTCCCAGGGATCAGCAATAAGCAGCAGACACAGCTCTGGGCTTTCAGCAGCTCAGAAATCTCCTGTCCGCACCCCCCCATACACACACACACTGAAGAAGTGCCCTAAGACTCAGGAGTAGTGGACACGGGGCTGGTGGGGCTACTCTCAGTGTGCATGTGTGCAGGCAAGGGCAGAAACTGCACTGACTTTGTAAAAACTATCATCCAGACCCCTCAGGCCCACGCATTTAATTCTATAGTCCCAAAGTCACTCTGGGCACCAGGTGACTGGCTCTTCCTGCGCAATAAGCAGGGGGCTCTTTGGTGCAGCAGAGGACAACCTGGACATTACTTGGTGGGCTTAAGTCAAGACTGTCACTGCTTTTTGTTTTGCTTTGTTTTGTTTTGCTTTGTCTTTATATCTTTGATATCTTTGCCTGTGTCGAGTGGGGGTTATCGGGTGTTTTTACATGTGAATGTATTTGATTTTTTTCTTTGTTGTTGTTGTTGCTGTTGTGCTTGGTGATTTGCTTTGTTCTGAAACTGCCCTATCAGGGCCCAGCTTAAGAGGCACAAGATTCAAAATATCCAAAGGTCAACTCCAGACCAAACCAGAGTACTACTGGGTTTGACCTACAAGTCACACACCCAGAGGGAATTCTCTGCAGGCACTAGAGCCCATAGAGGCCAAACCCCATTTAAGTGGTCAACCCTCACGCAGCGGAACGCCCTGCGGTGGGCAGAGCCAAGTCTCACAATGAGTCAGCCTAGGAGTTAACCCCACCTACTCACAAGCAAAAAGCAATTAAAGATCTTCTTGAACAGGACAATATACACAACACAAGAGTCACCTTTGGAGTACACACAGAGGAGAAGAACAAAGTAGTGCAAGTCAAATATAAAGGACACATACTACATAAGATAACCTAGCAAAAACTAAGAACTCTAGGGGATCTACCTAATACATCGAAGCAAACACAGAGAGTCAGCCAGAATGGGGAAACAAAGATACACGTCCCAAATAAAAGAACAGAAGAAACCTCCACAACTGGAACCAAATGAAGCAGACGTAACCAGCCTTTCAGAGACAGAGTTCAGAACACTGGTAATAAGAATGTTTAAGGAGCTTAGAGAAGACATAAAGAAGGATGTAGAAATCATAACAAACGAGCTTAGAGAAAACATAAAGAAGGATGTAGAAATCATAACGAAAAACCAGTTAGAACTAAAGAACACAATTACCGAAATTAAGCACTCACTTGAAGGAATTACCAGCAGGCTAGATGAAGCAGAGGATCGAATCAGTGACTTAGAAGACAAGGTAGCAGAGATCACCCAAACGGAACAACAGAAATGAAAAAGAATAAAAAACAATGAGGATGGCTTAAGAGACCTCTGGGATAACATCAAGTGCAACAACATGCGCATCATAGGAATACCAGAAGGTGAACAGAGGAAGCAAGGGATTGAGAACATATTTGAAGTAATAATGTCTGAAAACTTCCCCAACCTGATGAAGGAAACCAACATACAAGCCCAGGAAGTGCAGAGAGTTCCAACCAGGATAAACCCAAACAGGTCCAAACCAAGACACATTATAGTTAAAATGGCAAAGCTTAAAGACAAAGAGAGAATCCTAAAAGCAGCAAGAGAAAGACAGAGGGTTACATACAAGGGAACTCCCATAAGACTATCAAATGACTTTTCTACAGAAACATTGAAGGCCAGGAGGGAGTGGCAGGAGATACTCAAAGTGATGGAAAACAAAGGCCTACAACCTAGATTGCTTTATCCAGCAAGGCTATCATTTAAAGTTGATGGAGAGATAAAAAGCTTTCCAGAAAAAAATAAGCTAAAGGAATTTATTACCACCAAGCCAGCATTGCAAGAAATACTAAAAGGACTTCTGTAAATAAAAGAAAGATCAAAACAACCTAACTACAAATTTAAAAATGGCAATAACTATGTACCTATCAATAATCACTTTAAATGTAAGCGGATTAAATGTTCCAATCAAGAGACATAGGGTGAAAACCAGGAATCCTAACAGTTTGGGAGACAATGAGGAAAAACTGAGGGTTGCTAGATGGGCGGGAGGGGTGGGGAGTGGGGGGGAGGGTGAGGGGATTGGAGGGCAATCGGTGACCATAGGATGGCCACGGGCTTGAAAATTAATCTGGGGAACGTAATTTGGTGGTTACCAGAAGGTAAAGGGGTTGGGGGGTGGGGGATGGGGGTGAGGGGGATCAAATGTATGGTGATGGAAGGGGAGCTGACTCTGGGTGGTGAACACACAGTGAGATTTATGGATGATGTGATACAGAATTGCACACCTGAAATCTATGTAATTTTACTAACAATTGTCACCCCAATAAATTAAAAATAAATTAATTAAAAAAAAAAAAGAAAAAAGAGACATAGGGTGGCTGACTGGATAAGAAAGCAAGACCCTTGTGTATGCTGTATACAAGAGACTCACCTCAGAACAAAAGACACACACAGGCTGAAAGTGAAGGGTTGGAGTAAGATATTTCATGCAAATGGAAATGAGAAAAACGCTGGAGTTGCAATACTTATATCTGACAAAGTAGACTTTAAAATGAAGAACATACTAAAAGATAAAGATGGGCACTATATAATAATAAAGGGATCGATCCAACAAGAGGACATAACCCTAGTAAACATCTATGCACCCAACATAGGAGCACCTAAATATATAAAACAGGTACTGACTGACAGAAAGACAGAGATCAACAGTAACACTATCATAGTAGGGGACTTCAACACACCTCTGACAACAAGGGACAGGTCTTCCAGGCAGAAAATCAACATGGAAACAACAGCCTTAAGTGATACATTGGACCACTTGGATTTAATTGATATTTTCAGAACATTTCACCCCAATGCTGCAAAATACACCTTTTTCTCAAGCACACATGGAACATTTTCCAAGATAGACAATATGTTAGGCCACAAAACAAGTCTTGATAAATTTAAGAAAATTGAAATCATACCAATTGCCTTCTCTGATCACAATGCTATGAAATTAGAAATAAACTACAGGAAAAAAACTGGAAGACACACCAATTCATGGAGGCTGAATAACTTCTTACTAAATAATGAATGGGTCAAGCAGGAGATCAAGGAAGAAATCAAAAGATATCTCGAGACAAATAAAAATGAAAACACGACGACCCAAAATCTATGGGATGCCGCAAAAGCAGTCCTGAGAGGGAAATTCATAGCTTTGCAGGCCTACCTAAAGAAACAAGAAATATCACTAATCAACAGTTTATCTTCACACTTAAGGGATTTGGAAGAAGAACAGCAAAATAAGCCCAAAGGGAGCACAAGGAAGGAGATAATAAAGATCAGAGCAGAAATAAATGAAATAGAAACCAGAAAAACAATACAAAAGATCAATGAATCCAAGAGTTGGTTCTTAGAGAAGATAAACAAAATCGACAAACCTTTAGCCAGACTCACTAAAAAAAAAGAGAGAGAGGGCCCAAATTAATAAAATCAGAAATGAAAGAGGAGAAGTGACAACGGACACCGCAGAAATACAATAAGTTTTAAGAAGTTACTATGAGCAACTATATGCCAACAAATTTGACAATCTGGAAGAAATGGACAATTTTCTAGAGGCGTACAACCTTCCAAGGCTAACTCAAGAAGAAACAGAAAACCTGAATAGACTGATTACCACCACGGAAATTGAATCAGTAATCAACAATCTCCCAACAAACAAAAGCCCTGGACCAGATGGCTTTACAGGTGAATTTTACAAAACTTTCGAAAAAGAATTATCACCTATTCTCCTCAAGCTCTTCCAAAAAATCCAGAATGAGGGAAGACTCCCAAACACTTTTTACGAAGCCACTATCACCCTGATCCCAAAATCAGACAAAGACACCCCCAAAAAAAGAAAACTACAGGCCGATATCTTTAATGAACATAGATGCAAAAATCCTCAACAAAATATTAGCAAACAGAATTCAGCAATACATTAAAAAGATCATTCACCATGATCAAGTGGGATTCATCCCTGGTATGCAGGGGTGGTTCAACATCCGCAAATCAATTAATGTGATACACCACATTAACAAAATGAAAAATAAAAATCACATGATCATATCAATAGATGCAGAAAAAGCATTTGATAAAATCCAACAGCCATTTATGATAAAAACCCTTAAGAAAGTGAGAATAGAGGGATCTTATCTCAACATAATAAAGTCCATATATGACAAACCCACAGCTAACATCATACTCAATGGGGAAAAGCTAAAACCATTCCCCCTAAGATCAGGAACAAGGCAAGGTTGCCCGCTATCTCCGCTTCTATTCAACATAGTTCTGGAAGTTCTTGCCACAGCAATCAGACAAGAAAAAGAAATAAAAGGCATCCAGATTGGTAAGGAGGAAGTAAAGTTATCATTGTATGCAGACGATATGATACTATATATAGAGAACCCTAAAGACTCCACCAAGAAGCTATTAGAGCTGATAGATGAATTTAGTAAAGTAGCAGGATACAAAATTAATATTCAGAAATCAGTTGCATTTGTATATACCAATAATAAAACATCAGAAGGAGAAATTAAAAAAACAATCCCATTTACAATTGCTCCAAAGACTATAAAATACCTGGGAATAAATTTAACCAAAGAAGTAAAAGATCTATACTCAGAAAATTATAAGACACTGAAGAAAGGAATGAAGGAAGATATAAATAGATGGAAACACATATCATGTTCATGGATAGGAAGAATTAATATAGTTAAAATGTCCATACTGCCTAAGGCAATATACATATTCAATGCAATTCCTATCAAACTGCCAACGTCGTTTTTCACAGAAATAGAACATATAATCCTAAAATTTATATGGGACCATAAAAGACCCCGAATAGCAAAGGCAATCTTGAGAAATAAGAACAAAGTGGGAGGTATAACAATACCTGACTTCAAATTATACTACAAGGCTACAGTAATCAAAACAGCATGGTACTGGCATAAAAACAGACACATAGATCAATGGAACAGAATAGAGAGTCCAGAAATAAATCCACGCCTATATGGCCTTTTAATCTACGACAATGGAAGCAAGAATGTACGATGGAGTAATGACAGTCTATTCAATAAATGGTGCTGGGAAACCTGGACAGACACATGCAAAAAAATGAAGTTGGACCACCTCCTTACACCATATACAAAAATAAATTCAAAATGGCTTAAAGACTTAAATATAAGATCTGAAACCATAAAATACCTAGAAGAAAATATAGGAAGAAACTTCTCAGACATTACCCGGAGTAAGATTTTTACTGATATATACCCTCGCTCGAGGGAACTAAGAGAAAAAATAAACATATGGGATTATATCAAACTAAAAAGTTTTTTCACAGCAAAGGAAACCATCAATAAAACAAGAAGGGGTCCTACTGAATGGGAAAAGATATTTGCCAATGATATATCTGATAAGGGATTAATATCACAAATCTATGGAAAACTCACTCAACTCAACTCCAAAAAAAAAAAAACAAACGATCCAATTAAAAAATGGGCAGAGGACTTGAAGAGACATTTTTCTAAAAAGGACATACAGATGGCAAACAGACATATGAAGAAATGCTCAACCTCACTAACCATCAGAGAAATGCAAATAAAAACCACAATGAGATACCACCTCACCCCAGTCAAAATGGCTATCATCAATAAATCAACAAACAACAAGTGCTGGCGCGGATGTGGAGAAAAGGGAACGCTTGTGCACTGTTGGTGGGATTGCAGACTGGTGCAGCCGCTATGGAAAACAGTATGGAGGTATCTCAAAAATCTGAAAATGGAACTACCTTATGATCCAGTAATTCCACTCCTAGGTATCTATCCGGAGAAATCCAAAACTTCAATTCAAAAATCTTTATGCACTCCTATGTTTATTGCAGCACTATACACAATAGCTAAGACATGGAAACAACCAAAATGCCCATCGGTAGATGACTGGATTAAGAAACTGTGGTACATTTATACAATGGAGTATTATGCAGCCATAAAGAAGAAAAAAATCTTACCATTTGCAACAACATGGATGGATCTAGAGAACATTATGTTAAGTGAAATAAGACAGACAGAGAAAGATAAGTACCATATGATCTCACTTATTTGCAGATTCTAAAGAAAAGAATAAGTGAATGAACTAATCAGAAACAGTTTGGGAGACAATGAGGAAAAACTGAGGGTTGCTAGATGGGCGGGAGGGGTGGGGGGTGGGGGGGAGGGTGAGGGGATTGGAGGGCAATCGGTGACCATAGGATGGCCACGGGCTTGAAAATTAATCTGGGGAACGTAATTTGGTGGTTACCAGAAGGTAAAGGGGTTGGGGGGGGGGGGATGGGGGTGAGAGGGATCAAATGTATGGTAATGGAAGGGGAGCTGACTCTGGGTGGTGAACACACAATGTGATTTATGGATGATGTGATACAGAATTGCACACCTGAAATCTATGTAATTTTACTAACAATTGTCACCCCAATAAATTAAAAATAAATTAAAAAAAAATAAATAAAAGATTCCAAAGCAAACTTTGAATAACAAATACTTCCTGGTAGTGCAAAGAATAAAGCATTCAGAGGCAGGGAAGCCTACTTTATTAAAAAAAAAAAAAAAAAAAAAAAAAAACAGTCGAGGAGACTTTCCCAAACTTGTGGAAAAACTGGATCCTCATCCAAGAAGGAAATAGAGCACCTAATTACCTCAACCCTAACAGGCCTTCTCCGTGGCACATTGTATTGAAGCTGTCAAAAATCAATGACAAAGAAAGAATCCTCAAGCAGCCAAGAAAAAGAAGACGGTAGAAAACCCATTAGATTATCATCAGCTTTTTAGCAGAAACTCTACAAGCCAGGAGGGAATGGAACCAAATATTCAAACTATTGAAAGAGAGAAATTATGAGCCAAGAATTATATACCCAGCAAAAGTATCCTTTAGATATGAAGGAGGAATAAAGATCATTCCAGACAACAGAGGCTGAGGGAATTTTCTCACACACGACCTGCACTACAAGAAATACTAAAGGAGGCTATTCGACCACCATCAACAGGGACAATTTGTGGCAACCGAAACATAAAAAGGGGAGACTGAAGTCCTGAATGGGAGTATGGGAATGGAGAAAGTAAGCGTGCTGAAGAAAATGGAATACTCTAAATATCAAACATTCTTTTAAATAAACTTAATGGTAACCACTCAAAAAAAAAAATCCAGAATTGAAATACGTATTGTAATAAAAGAAGAACCAGAGGGAAAAATCATAGAATACCACCACACAGAAATAATAGACAACAACAAAAAAGCAAAGAAAAAATTGAGACACAGTCTTATGAGAAACTGAATATAGAATGATAGGAAATCCTCACATATAAATAATCACCCTAAATGTAAATGGACTGAACTCACCAATAAGAAGGGACAGAGTAGTGGATTGGATCAAAAAATTAAACCCAACCACATGCTGTTTCCAAAGACACATCTCAGCGACAAGGACAAACAGAGACTCAAACTGAAAGGGTGGAAATTGACACTCTAAGTAAATGGTATCAAGAGAAAATCAGGTGTAGCTATACTGATATCAGATGAAACAGATTTCAGGGTGAAAAAGGTAACAAGAGACAAAGACGGACAATGATAAAGGGGACAATACAACAAGAACACATAGCAGTCAGTAATATTTATGCCCCCAACCAGGGAGCACTGAAATATACCAAGCAACTACTAGCAGAACTAAAGGGAGAAATTGACCAAAACTCAATTATACTAGGGGACCTAAGTACATCATTGACAGCTATGGATGGATCATCCAAACAGAAAATAAATAAAGTAATAGCAGCCCTAAATGACACATTATATGAAATGGACATAATTGATATTTATAGAGCACTTCATCCTAGAACATAAGACTATACATTTTTTTTCCAGTGTGCATGGAACATTCTCAATGATAGATCATATATTGGGACATAAAACTAGCCTCAGCAAATCTAAGAAGATTGAAATCATACCAAGCATATTCTCTGATCACAAGGCTTTGAAATTGGATGTCAACTGCAAAAAGAAAGAAGGAAAAAACACAAATATGTGAAGATTAAACAACATACTTTTAAAGAACAACTGGGTCAAAGAAGAAATTAGAGGAGAGATCAAAAGATACATAGAAACAAATGACAATGAAAATACATCCTACCAAAATTTTTGGGATGCAATGAAAGCAGTTTTAAGGGGGAAATTTATATCATTACAGGCCTATCTCAAGAAACAAGAAAAATTCCAAATAAATAACCTCATGTTACACCTTAAAGAACTAGAAAAAGAAGAACAAATGAAACCCAGGGTCAGCAGAAGAAAGGAAATAACAAAAATCAGAGCAGAACTAAATGAAATAGAGAACAAAAGGAAAATAGAAAAAATTAATGTGACAAAGAGTTGGTTCTTTGAAAAAATTAACAAAATTTACAAACCCTTGGCTAGATTCACTAAGATAAAAAGAGAGAAGACACTAATTAACAAAATCAGAAATGAAAGAGGGGAAGTTATCACGGACAACACAGAAATACAAAGGATCATCCAAGAATACTATGAAGGACTATATGCCACCAAATTCAATAACCTAGAAGAAATGGACAAGTTCTTAGAAACATATAGCCTTCCTAGGCTGAACCACGAAGAACTGGAAATTTTAAACAGACCGATCACCAGTAACGAAATTGAATCAGTCATCCAAAACCTTCCCAAAAGCAAAAGTCCTGGACGAGATGGCTTCACTAGTGAATTCTTCCAAACCTTCAAATAGGCTCTAATACCAATCCTGCTCAAACTCTTCCAAAAATTGAAGAAGAGGCCATACTTCATAACTCATTTTATGAGGCCAACATTACCCTGATACCAAAACCTGCTAAGGACAACACAAAGAAAGAAAACTACAGACCAATATCTCTGATGAATACAGATGCAAAAATCCTAAACAAAATTCTAGCAAATCGAATACAATGCATTAAAAAGATCATTCATCACGACCAAGTGGGGTTCATCCCTGGGGCACAAGGATGGTTCAACATCCACAAATCCATCAATGTGATACATCATATAAACAAAATAAAAGACAAAAATCATATGATTACATCAATTGATGCAGAAAAAGCATTTGACAAGATACAACATCCATTTATGATTAAAACACTTAATAAAATAGGTATAGAAGGAAAAGACCTTAACATAATAAAGACCATATGTGACAAACCCTCACGTAATCTCATAATTAATGGTGAAAAACTGAAGCTCTTACCTCTATGTTCAGGAACACGACTGGGCTGTCCTCTATCACCTCTGCTTTTCAACATAGTGTTGGAAGTCCTTGCCAGAGCAATCAAGCAAGAGAAAGAAATAAAAGGCATCCAAATGGGGAATGAAGAAGTTAAATTGTCACTCTTTGAAGATGACATGATACTATATATAGAAAACCCTAAAGACTCCACCAAAAAGCTATTAGAAACAATCAACGAATACAGTAAAGTTGCTGGCTACAAAATCAACGTACAAAAGTCCATTGCATTTCTATATACAAACAATTAAATCTCAGAAAGAGAAATGCAAAAAAAAATTTCTTTTGCAGTTGCAGCACAAAGAATAAAATACCTAGGAATAATATTAACCAAGGATGTGAAAGACCTATATGCTGAAAATTATGACATTTTTGAAAGAAATTGAAGAAGACACAAAGAAATGGAACGACAGTCCATGCTCATGGATTGGAAGAATCAACATAGTTAAAATGACCATATTAACCAAAGCAATATCCAGATTTAATGCAATACTCATCAAAATCCCAATGGCATTTTTTGAAGAAATAGATCAAAAAATCATCAGATTTGTTTGGAACCACAAAAGACCCCGAATAACCAAAGTAATCTTAAGAAAAAAGAACAATACTGGAGGTATCAGACTCCCTGATTTTAGCTTGTACTACAGGGCTACAATAATCAAAACAGCATGGTATTAGCAGAAAAACAGACACACAGACCAATGGAATAGAATTGAGAAACCAGAAATAAAACCACATAAATGTGGACAGATAATTTTTGATGAAAAAGCAAAAAATATACAATGGAGGAAAGACAGCCTCTTCAATAAATGGTGCTGGGAGAATTGGATAGCCACGTGCAAAAGAATGAACCTGGACTGCTATCTGCCACCATGTACCAAAATTAATTCAAAATGGATCAAAGACTTAAGCATAAGACCTGACACAATAAACTGCATAGAAGAAAATATAGGTACTAAACTTATGGACCTTGGGTTCAAAGAGCATTTTATGAATTTGACTCCAAAGACAAGGGAAGTAAAAGCTAAAATAAACGACTGGGACTGTATGAAACTTAGAAGCTTCTGCACAGCAAAAGAAACCATTGACAAAATAAAGAGGCAACAAACTGAATGGGAGAAGATTTTTGCAAATAGTGCCTCCGATAAGGGGCTAATATCCAAAATATACGAAGAACTTATAGAACTCAATAACAAAAAAACAAACAACCCAATTGAAAAATGGGCAGAGGACCCGAAGAGACATTTCTCCAAAGAGGACATACAAATGGCAAATAGACATGTGAAAAAATGCTCAACATCACTAATTATCAGAGAAATGCAAATAAAAACCACCATGAGATATCACCTTACCCCAGTCATAATGGCTATCATCTACAAGACAAATAATAACAACTGTTTGAGAGGCTGAGGAGTAAAAGGAACCCTCATACACTGTTGGTGGGAATGCAGACTGGTGCAGCTATTATGGTAGGCAGTGTGAGGTTCCTCAAAAAATTACGAATAGAATTACCATATGACCCAGCAATCCCTCTCCTGGGTATCTACCCAAAAAATCTGAAAACATTTATACATAAAGACACGTGTGCTCAAATGTTCACTGTAGCTTTATTTACGGTGGCCAAGACATGGAAACAACCAAAATGTCCTTCGATAGATGAATGGATAAAGAAGTAGTGGTATATATACACAATGGAATGCTATTCGGCAGTAAGAAAAGATGAAATAGGACCATTTGTGACAACATGGATGGATCTTGAGATTATAATGCTAAGCGAAATAGGTCAGATAGAAAAAGCAGAGAACCATATGATTTCACTGATATGTGGTATATAAACCAAAAACAACAAAAGAACAAGACAAACAAATGAGAAACAAAAACTCATAGACACAGACAATAGTTTAGTGGTTACCAGAGGATAAGGGGGTTTGGGGGGTGGGAGATGAGGGTAATCGGGATCAAATATATGGTGATGGAAGGAGAACTGACTCTGGGTGGTGAACACACAATGGGATTTATAGATGATGTAATACAGAATTGTACACCTGAAATCTATGGAATTTTGGTAAGAATTGTCACCCCAATAAATTAAAAAAATAAAATATTGCTGACAAATATAAGAAGACGTAATGGACAGTTATACAGGATTTATGAATTAGAAGTCTGAAAATTGTTATGATGTCAATTCTTCCAAAATTGATCTAAAAGTTCAATGTAACACAATCAAAATCTGAGAAGTTTTTGGAGAAAAGGAAATGCAAAATACCTAGAGGAGCCAAAACAACTTTAAAAACAGAACAGTAGCATTGGAGGACTTACACTGCCTGACTTCAAAACTTATTATACAGCTGTAGTAATCAAGATATAATACTGGAGTGAAGACATAATACTGGAGTGAAGATAGACATATTGGCCAATTAAATGAAACAAAAAATTCACAAAACCACCTACATATAGAGGGATAATTGATTTTTGACCAAGGTACAAAGGCAATTCAGTGGAGACAGGATCATTTTTTTAATGAATGGTCCTGGATAAATTGACTATCCATATGCAGAAAAATTAATTTTATCTCTGTCTCTTACCATGTTCAAAGTGAACTGAAAAGGATTATAGACCTAAATGCAGAAGTTGCAAAAAAAAGTATACATATTTTAAAAAAGGAAAACTATATTAAAATTGTAATACTCAATATATACCAATAACAAAAGATGAATACAAGTCATGTGTATACATTTTTTTGGTATGAACCCCGAAACATTAACACTTATACAAGAATACATAAGAGAAAGTCCTTGTGACCTTGGATTATGCAAGGATTTCTTATATATAACATCAAAAACATGATTCATGAAAGGAAAAAATTTGATATTTTGACTTCATTTAAATTCAGACTGTCTGTTGTCTGAAAGACATTGTAAGAGAATGAAAAGAGAGGTCATTGAGTAGGATAAATATTTGTGAATCACATATTTAATAAAGAGCTTGAGTCCACAATATATAAAAAATTCTCAATGCTCAATAATGAGAAAACAAACAACCCAATAAAAATGGGCAAAAATTTGAATGGGCACTTCTCTGGAGAGGATATTATGGATAACACCCTCATGTAAAGATGTTTATCATCATTAGTCCTTAGGAAAATGGAATTTTAAACCACAATGAGATACCACTATAATACCCACAAGAATGGCTAAAGTGAAAAAGACCAACCATACCAAGGAGTGGTGATGATGTAGAGAAACTGGAACCTTCATACACTGTGGGTGGGATGTAAAATGGTACGACCATTTTGGTAAATATTTTGACAGTTTCTTAAAAACTTAAAGACATATTCACCATATGACCTATCCATTTCACGCCTAGGTATTTACCAAAGAGAAATAAAAACATACGTTTACAAAGATTCTGTACAAATGTTTGTAACAATTTTGTTTTCTATAACCTCCATTTATTTCTTCTCTAATGCTCCTCTTTATGTAGATCTGCATTTCTGACATATATCACTTTCCTTCTTTCCTTCTTTTAATATTTCTTGCAAGGAAGGTCTATTGGCAACAAATTCTCTCAAATTTTGTTTGTCTCAGAAAGTCTATTTCTCCTTCAATTTTGAAGGAAAATTTCAGTGGATACAGAATATAGTTTGTTTCCCACCCCGACCCCTCTGAACACTAAATATTTTACTCCATTCTCTTCTTGCTTGGATGATTTCTGAAGAGAAGTCTGACAAAAGGCAAAGTGCTTTTTAACTCTGGCTTCTGTCAATATTTTGTCTTTGTTTTTTTGCAGTTTGAATATAATGACTGGGTGTATATTTGGTATTTATTTTGCCTGGTGGTCTCTGGATCTATGACTAATTTGGAGAAATTCTCAGTCATCATTGCTTCAAATATTTCTTCTACTCATTTCTCTCTTTTTCTTCTGATGTTCCCACTACACATATGTTACACCTTTTATCATTGTCCCACTGCTTTAAATATATATATATATACATATATATATATATATTTCTCTTTGCATTTCAGTTTTGGAAGTTTCTATTGATATTTCTTCAAGTTTATTGATTCTTTCCTTGGCCATGACCAGTCTATTGATGAACTCATGAAAAGCATTCTTTATTTCTCTTATAGTGTTTTTGATTTTTAGCATTTCCTTTTGATTATTTCTTAGAGTTTCAATCTCTCTGCTTATATTGCCCATCTGTTGTTGCATGTTGTCTACTGGGAGTCTTCTGCTCATTGATATCTGTGCTGGTAAGTTGTGATTCTTTGCATCTTCCTGTCTGTCTCTCCAATTTTGGAGGCAGTGGTTTGCTCTGTGACCTCAATGATCTAATGGAGCTAAGAAGAGTTGCTGATTTTCAGTTTGGTCAGCTTTTTTCTTGTTGTGACTGCTAACTAGAAGTATAGCTTTATTTTCGATAGCCAAAAATTTGAGACAGTTGAAGATGTCATCAATCAGTGAAGGGATAAATAAATTGTACTATATTAATACTTTGGAATAATACTCATTGATAAAAAGGAATGAACTATTGATACATACAAGACTTTGGAGGAATCTTGAAATAATTATTCTGGGTAAAAAGTCAGACAAAAACACATACACAGAATATATTCCATTATATAAAAGTCTAGAAATTTCAATCTAGTAGCCAGAGTATGTGAAGTACAAATTAGAAGTAAGTAAACAGATGTATGTTATAGCATATAGGTATATGGATAATGTGTTAGATGGCAATGTGGAGAAAAAGCAGAGTAATGAAACTTCTCTGGAGTGGTCTCATTGTTAAGTAAGGGTAACTAGCTTACACCACAGAAGCCCTCAGTGCTGGACTGCAGTTTGAGCCAATACTGGCTCCACCGTACAATACTTGTGCCTGAAGGTTTTAGAATTTGACCTGTAGCAATTTAGGTTTTATCATTTTAGTGTCTGTTTAAGCTCTTAGCACTTACAGACAAGAATTAATCAGTTAATGCAGAACAAGCCAGTGGTTTTTGCTATACACAGGACCAATCCCAGAAGAGGAATGGCTGTCACAGGGCCTTTTGCAGTAATTTCGGCAATTTGGGCATAGGTTTACAAGCTAAATAGCAATATTGGGCATAAACATTTTCTGGTGGTGAAGAAACAACTGTTTTTATTTTTAAAAACACTCTCCAAAGTTGCCATGGTAAGAATTAAGTGTTAACACCAAGTTACATTTCTTTTTTCTTGAAAATGTAGGTTTTTAATTTTTGTCCTGTGAGACTGGACGTCCAATCAGCAGGTGTGCAGTTGCCTGTGAGTGATACACACATGAGTTTTGCCTCTTTTTTGGTCTTGCTTATTACTTTTTTCTAGTTCTATGATGAGAATTTTTAGGAAAAAATGGAAAATAAGCAATTAAGAACAGGGTAGTCTATTTTTAGTTGACAGATCTGAAGCAGATATAGTAAATCTTGCTGCTGAGAGATGCTCAGTTTCCTTTGAACTTGTGTCAGGGAAGCAACAGCATTATTATGCAACATCACTGCACCATTGGTCTTAGAGTTTTTCATTGCCCTTGGCTGAGGGGAAAACACATGAAATTGGGAATGATGATTAGCTGTGTAATTTGGGAGGCATCACAACTTTTTGGGGCCTCAGTTTAACCTTCTGTAAAACTGAGGCTTTCAGACTCTGTCTCAAAGTCTCTTTCAGTTTCTAACTTTGGTGAATTATTCTTCCTTGCTTTAGAAGCCTGGTTTCTATGCTTCAAATACACAAGTTAGGTAGCTTAGTTGAAAAGCCGAGAACATGGAGAAGGGCTGGTGAAGGTCAGAGAGATTGATCCAGCCAAGGTCAGAGGCTGGTAAAGACGCTATTAACTCCACATCTGAGAAAGTCAAATTCTCAAATTTTATTTAAACACAGATGATGTTTCTGGAGAAAGCATTAAACAAAGTGATATCTGTGTAAATGAGAACTGTGAGTTAACCTAACTCTGGACAGGGGTCCAGATGGGATCCCCTGGTGTTAGCTGTGTTTCCTTCTGTAACAGGCATCTTCCTGCCTACAATTGGCCACGTCATGTTTATGTGCCTTCAAAGACTATTGCCTGGTGGAGTTTCCCTTCACTTTATTCCAACTTTCATCACATAGAAAGTGACATGTCCCAGTAGATTTACCTAACTTATTTCAAATGATCCAACATGATTTGATCATATTAGGGAATTTAAGGGAATTTAAACAAATTCGCTAATATAGTACAAACAAACCCAAAACAATAATTTCTACCTTCCTCAAAGGTTAAGGGGTTGTGAGCAGTGGAAAAAGGGAAATTTTTTATATGAGAATTAGTTGGCTTTTACAAGTGACTCTGGTGGGATAGCCCAGGCCAAAACACCAAAAGACAGTTGCAAAGAGGGGAAGTTATGAGGGCTGATTAACGGATACATTTAGGGATACTGATCCACACATCTGATTGAATTTATCTTGTAACTTGTTAGCCTAAGTTTGTGTGAGAAGATACACACCACATAACCACACTACAAAGGGTGATAAGCTATTTGGTAGTCATTTTATTTTTAATTTATGAAAACAGATTGATTTTCAGCTTGAAGTAATTTCTGACATTTTATAAACTCATCAAATGCCAGCATGGGAAAGTATGCACCATTTCCTGTTTGCTGAATGGCCTTTGGCTCTCTGCCCTGTATTTCAGGGTTAAACATGGGGTTGTCTCTGCCAGAGACATCATGGGGCCTTGTGTATAGGAGTGCAAGAGAGAGCCCTTTGCCTCCCTAGCTAAGACCTTGCTCAGCAATTACCACTGGGGCTGGGTCATGGGAGCCCTTTTTGGTGCAGCTTCCCAGAGCTGTAAGTCACCAGGCAAGCACCTATATCAACAGGATTCTTGTGGGGACAGAGCCCCAAAAAGCAGTTTCCAGGCTCTCGGCCTCACATAGAAAGGTGCTGGCTCAGGTAGTAAATGGCCGTCGACTGTGATCAAATGGCCATCAGCTGTGGCTAGTTGGCCGTCAGCTGTAACCAGTGAGCCATTGGGCACTAATATAACTGCTGTGGCTATGCTAGCAGAAAAAAAGGGGGAGCTAGCAAGAAGATGGTGGCTGAGTCTGCAAGCGGCACAGTGAGGGTTGAGAATTGTGTTGCTCCTGGTTCCTGTGTCTCCAACCCAGCCGCCAGTGAGAGTATAGTGGTATGACTCCCCTACCTATGGCTCCGTGGGTGTTCCTTTTTGGCCTCACCATGTCCTGCGTTCTTATGTGGGGAGTGGGAGCTGAGACCCTGCAGGCCGCCCTGCGTGACACTTGGTGTAGTCGGCAGGATCCCCCGCAGGCTGCCCCGCATGACACATGGCGCGGCGAACAGGATACCCTGCACTACACATGGCGCAGCGAGCAGGGTATGGTGCTGGCCAAAGCTCTCCGAAGGACGGTGGAGCAGTTTGTGTGTATGAACACTCAGTCTCAGGAAGACCAGGAGGAGCAGCTGCCGGAGAGCTGGACCCCGTGGAGGGGTGGAAAGACATGGACGGTTCTCCAACCAGTATAGGCCGGAGAAACCAAAGGTTGTTGCGGCCCTGTGAGCTGGGAAGTGCTTGCTGAGACACCCCGGATGCAGGACTTCTAGTCCCAGGAGGAAACACTTGCTGAGTCTTCCTTGGGAGATGAGGGTGAGGTCAAAGTCGTCCCTCACCCCCAGGACAGCCCTGGAGAATGACTATGGACTATGGGGAATTGCCTTCCATCACTAATTTAATGGACAGCTTGACTGTTTGGGAACATACCACCATGTAGTGGAACTGGCGGATGTTTGCTTTTGTGTCTTGACCAGCCACCACTGAGAATATGTAAGCACCTTGACTGTGAGCCGCTGTTCCAGCACGGTACCTGGAGAGGCCCAGAGAGAGTGGCAGTGCCCTGAGAGCCCTGGCTGTGTCCAGGAAGTCTGGCTGAGCCCAGAGAGAGTGGCAGTGCCCTGAGAGCCCTGGATGAGTCCAGGAAGTCTGGCTGTGCCCAGAGAGAGTGGCAGTGCCCTGAGAGTCCTGGCTGAGTCCAGGAAGTCTGGCTGTGCCCAGAGAGAGTGGCAGTGCCCTGAGAGCCCTGGCTGAGTCCAGGAAGTCTGGTTGTGTCCAGAGAGAGTGGCAGTGCCCTGAGAGGCCCTCGCTATGCCCGGGGAGACTAGTGGTACCCTAAGAAGTCCAGGAAGTCTAGCTGTGCCCAGAAGTACTGGTGGTGCCCTGAGAAACCCTGGCTGTGCCCAGAAAGCCTGGCTGTGTCCAGGATATTGCATTCACCTCCAGGCTCCTCGCACAGGGCCCTTCGTGGGAGACGCTTGTCGCATAGATTGTGAGGCGAGACCCTGTAGGGGTGGAGTGTGGGGACAGAGCCCCAAAAAGCAGTTTCCAGGCTCTCGGCCTAACATAGAAAGGTGCTGGCTCAGGTAGTAAATGGCCGTCGACTGTGATCAAATGGCCATCAGCTGTGGCTAGTTGGCCATCAGCTGTAACCAGTCAGCCATTAGCCATGAATATAACTGCCGTGGCTAGGCTAGCAGAAAAAAGGGGGAGCTAGCAAGAAGATGGTGGCTGAGTCTGCAAGCGGCACAGTGAGGGTTGAGAATTGTGTTGCTCCTGTTTCCTGTGTCTCCAACCCAGCCGCCAGCGAGAGTATAGAGATATGACTCCCCTACTTATGGCTCCGTGGGTGTTCCTTTGTGGCCTCACCATGTTCTGCGTTCTTATGTGGGGAGTGGGAGCTGAGACCCTGCAGGCCGCCCTGCGTGACAATGCCTTTCTATGCTGACTGGTGGAAATGCAAAGACATATGGTGCCAAGATTGTACAAGCATACCTGAGTATTGAATGTGTTTGGGTACACATGTTAAATACGTAACCTTAGAGGATCAATTGCTAAAATTGCATCAGAGTGATGTCATAGGAATGGCGGCCGCGAGGTGTTCTTCTTGAGTTCTCCTCCAGAATTTACCACAAATTGAACATCTATAATGCATCAAAGGAATCGCTGCTCATCACATAGAATAGTTAAGAGACTGATACGAGGATTACTTGAAGGTGGGCAAATTGGGCAAGCAGGGGAAGAGGGAAGGAAGTGGAGTGGAGACGCAGCCCACATCCCTGGCTGCGGAGACACAGGGGGTCCCAGGACAGAACAGAGACCATAAGAGCCAGGAGTTGGGCTCTTTCCCTGTGTCCCACAGCTGATCTATCCTGCTGAGAGAGCAGCATATCCAGCATTTGAGGCAGTAACCTCAGCTGAGACCTCCAGCTGGGCCCTAGGTTGGACAAAGGACAGAAACACCATACCTGGGGCCCTCCCCCCACTCTCCCAATCCTACTCCCATCCTTCCAGAGACTCAAGCTGGTCCCTGAACTGAGGAGTGTGTCAGATTACAGAGGAGCAGTAGCGCTCAGGATCTGGGAAGAGCCGGCCTTCAGCTCTGACCCAGGGAAGAGGCTGGGAAGACTGTGAAACTGCTGGCTGGGAGGGAGAAGACTCCTCCATCCCCAGCCCCGTCTTTTCTGGCCTGCCTAGGGCAGGGCAATTACAACTGTGGAGACACTCCCAGGGGTCAGTAGCAGGCGGCAGACGCAGCTCTGGGCTCTCAACAGCTCAGAAATCTCCCGCCCTCACACACACACACACACACACACACACACACACACACACACACACGAAAGAAGTGCCCTAAGACTCAGGCGACTGGGCACAGGGCTGATTGTGTTACTTTCAGTGCGCATATGTGCAGGGAAGAGCAGAAACTGCACTGACTTTGTAAAAACTACCATCCAGACCCCATTGCCCCACGCATCTAGAACTGCAGTCCCAGGGTCACTCTGGGCACCAGGTGACCGGCTCTGCATGCACGAAATGCAGAGGACTCTTTGGTACAGCAGAGGACAACCTTGAGATTACTTGGTGGGCTTAAGCCAAGACTGGCGCTACTTTTTTTGTTTTGTTTTGTTTTTGTATTTTTGATATTTTTGCCTGTGTTGAATGTGGGTTATCGGTTGTTTTTACATGCGAGTGTATTTAGTTTTTTCTTTGTTGTTATTGTTGTTGTGCTTGGTGAGTTGCTTTGTTCTGAAATTGCCCTACACCAGGGCCCAGCTCAAGAGGCACAAGTTTCAACACACCCAGAGGCCAACTCCAGACCAAACCAGAATATTACTGGGTTTGACCTACAAGTGACACACCCAGAGGGAATTCCCTACAGGCACAAGAGCCCATAGGGGCCAAGCCTCATTTGAGCGGTCAACCCTCACACAGCAGGACGTCCACTGTGGGCAGAGCCAAGTCTCACAACCAGTCAGCCTCGGAGTCAATCCCACCTACTGACAAGCCAAAACCAATTAAAAATCAACTTTAACAGGACAATATACACAACATATGAGTCACCTTTGGAGCACACGGACAGGAGAATAATGAAGTGGTGCAAGTCAAATATAAAGGACACATACTACATAAGATAACCCAATTGCTAAAATTGATGAAAATGCCTTAAATCCTTGGATGTCCACTCACATGGCAACTATTTCTCACCTTTGGTATTAATATTGGCTTGTATATTCCCTAGAGTAGAGTCCCCAGGAGATTCTATAAGTTTGTCTACAAATGCACTTACCTTTTTGAAAATTACCTTGTGTAATATCTTCATTACCTAAATGGGTGCCAATTCTCAAGTAAGTTCTGTTTTCACGGGAAAGAACAGGGTTTCAGTCTCACTTCCCAAAGCAATTTTTCACATCAACTACATCCAAAAGTAAAGACATAAGGAAACAGAATATGGTCAGCTACCTTTTTTCATTTAGTTACTTAGGGTTTTCTGAGTCAACAAAGTCAGCCTGCCTCATTGGTTCACTTGGATTTCCAAATGATTCTTCCTCTTTTGGCTTTATGCTCCTGTAACCGGCTCATTCCTGAACTCTGAGTGGGGGCAGGCTGTGGAAAACAGGTTCTTCTTTCCTCTCAGTTGACAAGGGGGGCTAGAACATTTGCAATTTTATTGATTACAGTTCTGGTCCTCGTGATTGATACATGACACTTTCTTAACATTTTGACATCCTTTTTTATTTTTACCAAGAGTACTTTTTAATCAAGTGAGTTAGTTGTTTGACTCATTCTCAAAGAGCAAAAATTCAGGAACTTGTTTCCTCAACACTGTGCCCAAGCACAGGTGGTAGTAGAGGTCAGGTTATCATGGTTCATGGTAAATTATTTTAATTCCTTTGCTGCCTATGAGGAAATGTGCTTGTTTAACTTTTGCAAAGTTACTGTTGGGAAACAGAGTGACTCATTCTGGGAACTAAGAAACTTACAAGGCTGGATGCTCTAAAAGTGCTATAGCAATCCTGTCTCAGGCCCAAGCTCTTTAGGAGTTCCTGCCGATCTTATAAGTCCTTCAAGCCCTCTGCATCAACATGGGAGGTGTGGGGACAGAGCCAGGAGTGCAGTTTCCAGGCTCTCGGCCTCACATGGAAAGGTGCTGACTCAGGTAGTAAATGGCCATCAACTGTGATTGGATGGTCATCAGCTGTGGCTAGTTGGCCGTCAGCTGTAACCAGTGAGCCGTTGCTCACTAGTATAACTGCTGCGGCTGCGCTGGGGAGTGGAGTTGAGGAGAGTCAAGTTGGTCGGTTGGCAGAAAAGCGGACAGCAGGTCGCACGTTGTGTGAATCCAGCCTCCAGTGAGAGTATAGTGGTATGGCTCCCCTTCCTATAGCTCCGTGGGTGTTCCTTTTTGGCCTAGCCACATCCTGCGTTCTTATGTGGGGAGTGGGAGCAGAGACCCCACCAGACTCCTTGCATGACAAATGGCGCAGTGAGTTGAAACCCTGCATTACAGGAGGTCACCAACCATTGGACCTGGGGACAGAGCTAATCTGCAGTGGTTCAGATGTGCTTTGTAGCAACCCACTCAGGGAGGAGACACCTGCTGTGGTGAGGGGACACAGGCCATCCTAGCAGGGATAGACTGCAGCTAGAGGAAACCAGGCACCACAGATATGGGGCAGTGAGACAGGTAGACAGAGGGGCAAAGAAGATTGCTGGCCATAATCCAGCAGTGGTGACACACTGATCTTGGTGAGATAGGAGCTGTTCATCTACATTGGCCTTCTTAGTCCTACCTGTGGATTCAGAGAGTGGCTGTCCTCTCACACATACTGGAGAAGCTGCATGTGTAGAGGTCAAGGGTTTGGATATGAACCCTGGCTCTAATACAGAGGAACATACAACTTTGGGCAGGTAATTTTACTTCTGTTTCATCATCTGTAAAAGAGAGATAATGAAGGATGCTACAAGGAATAAATGAGAAAACAAAAGCGCAGCACTCAGCTATTGGCTGCTGATACTTAACAACCCATATGAATAATAGTTATTTTGCCTGATGTGGGAGTCAGCATGAAGAATCTAACAGTGATCTGCTGAAACCAAGGAAAATAATAATGGAATAGCTTTTCACAGAGCATAAAAACTGCTGAACAATTTCTATTAAGCTAATAATTGCTCACACCTGCAAAAGCATCATCATTAATAGGGTTTACCTTGACCATCAATGTGTTACAAAGCAGCAACTGCTTGGAATGAGAGAACACCAGTGATTCACCAATTTGCCTTTTCAATGGTTGTGGCAAGATGAGCTTCAAATGTCTGACTCAGGAAGATGAGGGATTGAAAAGATACCTGGGGGAATTTGGGTCTCCATATGTGGTTACTTTCCTCACCACAATTATGTCTGTCCCTCCTTCCCTGGGTGCTCATTCCCTCTGCATGAAGAGGTGGTGGCCATTCTCCAACTCCTTTAAATCAGGGCTGACCTATGACTACTTTGACTACTTTTGAAGGGGAGCTATACCAGTTCTGGGCCTGGCCTATAAAGTTGGCAGTTTCTTCTTTCTTTCTCTCTGAACACTCTGTGGGGGAAGCTGGCAGTCATGGATGCTAAGAGAACCACACTCTGAGGAAGCCTAAGCTAGCCACACAAAGATGATTGTTATGTGGGGTCTCCAGTCCCGCTTCCTGCACAAGAATGCAGGATATGGTGAGGCCAAAAAGTAACTCCAACAGAGCCACAGATACGGCAGTCACACCACTATATTCTCCCTGGTGGCTGGGTTGGAGATACAGGAAGCAGGCTCCACAATCGCCGTTCGCTTGTCTGCCAACCAACCGCACCCTAGCGTAGCTATGGCAGTTATATCAGTGGTTAATGGCTAACCGGTAACAGCTGATGGCCAACTAGTCACAGGTGATGGCTGCTACTACCCGAACCAGCACCTTTCCACGTGAGGCTGAGAGCCTGGAAACTGTTCTCTGGGACTCTGTCCCCACAATGATCATGCCATCAGTCCCCAGCTGTTCCACTGTCTCAACATGGTGTGAGGGAGCTATCTGGAACATGCTGGCTTCCATAGACAAATAGAGAGGAACTGAAGCCTAGCTTCAGGGTGAAGTTTAGGCTGTCGACTGGCTCTAGCTAATTAGGCTACACTCACCAAGGCTCCCGAGGGAGGCAAGCCATCTTAGGTGTCCTGCTTTACTTACCCACTCACAAAACTGTGAGTGTGTGAAATGGCTGTTTCATGCCTCAAAGATAGGGGACAATAGACATTTGGAAAACCATGTGGGTGCTTCCTGCCCTGCTAAGTCTTCTGCTTGCCCATATGAGAAGCATCCCCAGTGCTGTGGCCTTGGAAGACAGGCTGGTGTGGTTCAGCCCTCAGCACTTTGGCCTCTTTGGGAGCTCTGGGTCTGCACTCCACCTGGCTTCATGGAAAAGTGGTGAGACCATCATCAGCAGGAGTATGGCTGTGACTGAAGGCAGGTGGTTTTACTAGGACAGGACAGTTTCTGTCCATTGTAGAGGTTCCCCACCCCCTCCTGAATATTTTCAACATGCACAAAGCGGACCTTGAAAGCATCCAACTTTCATCTTCTTTGGTCTTACTCTCCTTCCTGGTCCTTCATCTTGGTTGTGTGTGGTAGACTCCATGATGGGCCTACACCAGCATATTAACTAATGGGCACAGGAAATAGCCAATCACAAGACCAATAACTGAAGAAGTCAGGGTGGCCACAAGCCACATATTTGAACTTATCATCTTCTGAACAACTCATAATTCACAATTTTTCTTTATTTACTGTTTGCTTATTTAGCCTGCTTTTGTGAGTGAGAAATATCGATAATAAAGAATAGAGTGAAGAAATAAAATGAAGTCACTATAGTTAAGCTAATAAATTACTAAAATCAAGTAGGTTGAGGCATGAGGAAACGATTTTATCCTTGTTTTAACTAACCTGGGAACTTAAAATGTTCAATCTTGTTTCAATGCCTGGATGTATATCAGACCCCCAAGTAACCCTCTGAGTACACCGTGAAGGACTCATGTATCCAGACCTTCTGACATCCATCTGACATCCATTATCCAGATCACTGGATGTTACCCCACCTCCTGGTGTCCATCCTCCCGACCACCTGGCATCCATCATTCAGTCTGCCTGACATCTGACTGAAAACTGTCTCAGAACAATCCACAGGTTAAGAATGCAAAATTGATTCTTCTCAAAAATGTACGTTTTACTATAAGAACTCTTAGTTTTTCTTTCTTCTTCAGAACTCTGTGTTACTGGGTTTCAAGTCCTGATACTCTTGAAGAAATCTTTATCATTTCTTTCTCTTTTTTTTGCAGTTTTATTTTTCTTATTACTTTTTAAATTAAAGTTTATTCGGGTGATAATTGTCAGTAAAGTTACATAGATTTTAGGTTTATAATTCTGTAATACATCACCTATATCTCACATTGTGTGTTCACCACCCAGAGTCAGTTCTCTTTCTATCATCATATATTAGACCCCATTTGCCCTCTTCTAGAGCCCCCTCCACCCTTACCCTCTGGTAACCCCTAAACATTTGTCTATGTCTATGAGTTTTTGTTCTTTCATTTGTTTGAATTGTTCTTTTGTGGTTTTCAGTTTTATATACCACATATCAGTGGAATCATATGGTTCTCTACTTTTTCTGTCTGACTTATTTCGCTTAGCATTATAATTTCAACATCCATCCATGTTACCACAAATGGTACAAGTTCATCTTTCTTTACCACCGAAGGGTATTCCATTGTGTATATACACCACAACTTCTTAATCCATTCATCTATCGAAGGACATTTTGGTTGTTTCCATATCTTGGCCACCGTAAACAAAGCTGCAGTGAACGTTGGAGAACACATATCTTTAATGGATAAATGTTTTCAGATTTTTTGGGTAGATACCCAGGAGAGGGATTGCTGGGTTGTATGGTAATTCTATTCGTAATTTTTTCAGGAACCTCCACACTACCTTCCATAGTTGCTGCACCAATCTGCATTCCCACCAACAGTGTATGATGATTCCTTTTTCTCCACAGCCTCTCCAACACTTGTTACTATTTGTCTTGTTGATGATAGCCATTCTGACTGGGGTGAGGTGATATCTCATTGTGGTTTTTATTTGCATTTCTCTGATGATTAGTGATGTTGAGCATTTTTTCATATGTCTATTTGCCATTTGTATGTCCTCTTTGGAGAAATGTCTCTTTAGGTCCTCTGCACATTTTTCAATTGGGTTGTTTTGTTTGTTTTTTTGTTTTTGAGTTGTATAAGTTCCTTGTATATTTTGGATATTAGCCCCTTATCGGAGGCACTGTTTGCAAAACTCTTCTCCTATTCAGTTGGTTGCCTCTTTATTTTGTCAATGGTTTCTTTTGCTGTGCAGAAACTTTTTAGTTTGATATACTCCCATTCATTTATTTTAGCTTTTACTTTCCTTGCCTTTGGAGTCAAATTCATAAGATGCTCTTTGAACCCAAGGTCCATAAATTTAGTACCTATGTTTTCTTCTATGCAGTTTATTGTTCCAAGTCTTATCCGTAGGTCTTTGATTCATTTTGAATTAATTTTGGTACATGGTGACAGCGTCCAGTTTCATTCTTTTGCATGTGGTTTTCCAATTCTCCCAGCACCATTTATTGAAGAGCGTGTTTTTTCTCCATTGTAAGGTTTTGGTTTCTTTGTCGAAAATTATCTGTTCATATTTATGTGGGTTTATTTATGGGTTTTCAATTCTGTTCCATTGGTTAGTGTGTCTGTTTTTTTGCCAATGCTATGCTGTTTTGATTATTGTTTCCTTGTAGCTCAAGCTACAGTCAGGGAGTGTGATAACTCCAGTATGGTTTTTTCTCTAAGGATGGCTTTCACTACTCAGGGTCTTTTGTGGTTCCATACAACTCTGATGATTTTTTTGTTCTATTTCTTTAAAAAATGCCATTGGGATTTTTTTTTAAATTTATTTTTAATTTATTGGGGTGACAATTGTTAGTAGAATTACATAGATTTCAGTTGTGCAATTCTGTATCACATCATCCATAAATCACACTGTGTGTTCACCACCCAGAGTCAGCTCCCCTTCCATCACCATACATTTGATCCCCCTCACCCTCATCCCCCACCCCCCAACCCCCTTACGCTCTGGTAACCACCAAATTACGTTCCCCAGATTAATTTTCAAACCCCGTGGCCATCCTGTGGTCACCGACTGCCCTCCAATCCCCTCACCCTCCCACCCACCCCCCACCCCTCCCGCCCATCTAGCAACCCTCAGTTTTTCCTCATTGTCTCCCAAACTGTTTCTGATTAGTTCATTCACTTATTCTTTTCTTTAGAATCCGCAAATAAGTGAGATCATATGGTACTTATCTTTCTCTGTCTGACTTATTTCACTTAACATAATGTTCTCTAGATCCATCCATGTTGTTGCAAGTCGTAAGATTTCTTTCTTCTTTATGGCTGCATAATACTCCATTGTATAAATGTACCACAGTTTCTTTTTTTATTTTTAATTTATTTTTAATTTATTGGGGTGACAATTGTTAGTAAAATTACATAGATTTCAGGTGTGCAATTCTGTATCACATCATCCGTAAATCACACTGTGTGTTCACCACCCAGAGTCAGCTCCCCTTCCATCACCATACATTTGATCTCCCTCACCCTCATCCCCCACCCCCCAACCCCTTTACCTTCTGGTAACCACCAAATTACGTTCCCCAGATTAATTTTCAAGCCCGTGGCCATCCTATGGTCACCGATTGCCCTCCAATCCCCTCACCCTCCCCCCCACCCCCACCCCTCCCGCCCATCTAGCAACCCTCAGTTTTTCCTCATTGTCTCCCAAACTGTTTCTGATTAGTTCATTCACTTATTCTTTTCTTTAGAATCCGCAAATAAGTGAGATCGTATGGTACTTATCTTTCTCTGTCTGACTTATTTCACTTAACATAATGTTCTCTAGATCCATCCATGTTGTTGCAAATGGTAAGATTTCTTTCTTCTTTATGGCTGCATAATACTCCATTGTATAAATGTACCACAGTTTCTTAATCCAGTCATCTACCGATGGGCATTTTGGTTGTTTCCATGTCTTAGCTATTGTGTATAGTGCTGCAATAAACATAGGAGTGCATAAAGATTTTTGAATTGAAGTTTTGGATTTCTCCGGATAGATACCTAGGAGTGGAATTACTGGATCATAAGGTAGTTCCATTTTCAGATTTTTGAGATACCTCCATACTGTTTTCCATAGCGGCTGCACCAGTCTGCAATCCCACCAACAGTGCACAAGCGTTCCCTTTTCTCCACATCCGCGCCAGCACTTGTTGTTTGTTGATTTATTGATGATAGCCATTTTGACTGGGGTGAGGTGGTATCTCATTGTGGTTTTTATTTGCATTTCTCTGATGGTTAGTGAGGTTGAGCATTTCTTCATATGTCTGTTTGCCATCTGTATGTCCTTTTTAGAAAAATGTCTCTTCAAGTCCTCTGCCCATTTTTTAATTGGATCGTTTGTTTTTTTGGAGTTGAGTTGAGTGAGTTTTCCATAGATTTGTGATATTAATCCCTTATCAGATATATCATTGGCAAATATCTTTTCCCATTCAGTAGGACCCCTTCTTGTTTTATTGATGGTTTCCTTTGCTGTGAAAAAACTTTTTAGTTTGATATAATCCCATATGTTTATTTTTTCTCTTAGTTCCCTCGAGCGAGGGTATATATCAGTAAAAATCTTACTCCGGGTAATATTTGAGAAGTTTCTTCCTATATTTAGTTCTAGGTATTTTATGGTTTCAGATCTTATATTTAAGTCTTTAAGCCATTTTGAATTTATTTTTGTATATGGTGTAAGGAGGTGGTCCAACTTCATTTTTTTGCATGTGTCTGTCCAGGTTTCCCAGCACCATTTATTGAATATACTGTCATTACTCCATCGTACATTCTTGCTTCCATTGTCGTAGATTAAATGGCCATATAGGCGTGGATTTATTTCTGGACTCTCTATTCTGTTCCATTGATCTATGTGTCTGTTTTTATGCCAGTACCATGCTGTTTTAATTACTGTAGCTTTGTAGTATAATTTGAAGTCAGGTATTGGTATACCTCCCACTTTGTTCTTATTTCTCAAGATTGCCTTTGCTATTCGGGGTCTTTTATGGTCCCATATAAATTTTAGGATTATATGTTCTATTTCTGTGAAAAACGACGTTAGCAGTTTGATAGGAATTGCATTGAATATGTATATTGCCTTAGGCAGTATGGACATTTTAACTATATTAATTCTTCCTATCCATGAACATGATATGTGTTTCCATCTATTTATATCTTCCTTCATTCCTTTCTTCAGTGTCTTATAATTTTCTGAGTATAGATCTTTTACTTCTTTGGTTAAATTTATTCCCAGGTATTTTATAGTCTTTGGAGCGATTGTAAATGGGATTGTTTTTTTAATTTCTCCTTCTGATGTTTTATTATTGGTATATACAAATGCAACTGATTTCTGAATATTAATTTTGTATCCTGCTACTTTACTAAATTCATCTATCAGCTCTAATAGCTTCTTGGTGGAGTCTTTAGGGTTCTCTATATATAGTATCATATCGTCTGCATACAATGATAACTTTACTTCCTCCTTACCAATCTGGATGCCTTTTATTTCTTTTTCTTGTCTGATTGCTGTGGCAAGAACTTCCAGCACTATGTGGAATAGAAGCGGAGATAGTGGGCAACCTTGCCTTGTTCCTGATCTTAGGGGGAATGGTTTTAGCTTTTCCCCATTGAGTATGATGTTAGCTGTGGGTTTGTCATATATGGACTTTATTATGTTGAGATAAGATCCCTCTATTCCCACTTTCTTAAGGGTTTTTATCATAAATGGCTGTTGGATTTTATCAAATGCTTTTTCTGCATCTATTGATATGATCATGTGATTTTTATTTTTCATTTTGTTAATGTGGTGTATCACATTAATAGATTTGCGGATGTTGAACCACCCCTGCATACCAGGGATGAATCCCACTTGATCATGGTGAATGATCTTTTTAATGTATTGCTGAATTCTGTTTGCTAATATTTTGTTGAGGATTTTTGCATCTATGTTCATTAAAGATATCGGCCTGTAGTTTTCTTTTTTTGTGGGTGTCTTTGTCTGATTTTGGGATCAGGGTGATAGTGGCTTCGTAAAAAGTGTTTGGGAGTCTTCCCTCATTCTGGATTTTTTGGAAGAGCTTGAGGAGAATTGGTGATAATTCTTTTTTGAACGCTTTGTAAAATTCACCTGTAAAGCCATCTGGTCCAGGGCTTTTGTTTGTTGGGAGACTGTTTATTACTGATTCAATTTCCGTGGTGGTAATCAGTCTATTCAGGTTTTCTGTTTCTTCTTGAGTTAGCCTTGGAAGGTTGTACGCCTCTAGAAAATTGTCCATTTCTTCCAGATTGTCAAATTTGTTGGCATATAGTTGCTCATAGTAACTTCTTAAAACTCTTTGTATTTGTGCAGTGTCCGTTGTCACTTCTCCTCTTTCATTTCTGATTTTATTAATTTGGGTCCTCTCTCTCTTTTTTTTAATGAGTCTGGCTAAAGGTTTGTCGATTTTGTTTATCTTCTCTAAGAACCAACTCTTGGATTCATTGATCTTTTGTATTGTTTTTCTGGTTTCTATTTCATTTATTTCTGCTCTGATCTTTATTATCTCCTTCCTTGTGTTCCCTTTGGGCTTATTTTGCTGTTCTTTTTCCAAATCCCTTAAATGTGAAGATAAACTGTTGATTAGTGATGTTTCTTGTTTCTTTAGGTAGGCCTGCAAAGCTATGAATTTCCCTCTTAGGACTGCTTTCGCGGCATCCCATAGATTTTGGGTCGTCGTGTTTTCATTTTCGTTTATCTCGAGATATCTTTTGATTTCTTCCTTGATCTCCTGCTTGACCCATTCATTATTTAGTAAGAAGTTATTCAGCCTCCATGAATTGGTGTGTCTTCCAGTTTTTTTCCTGTAGTTCATTTCTAATTTCATAGCATTGTGATCAGAGAAGACAATTGGTATGATTTCAATTTTCTTAAATTTATCAAGACTTGTTTTGTGGCCTAACATATGATCTATCTTGGAAAATGTTCCATGTGCGCTTGAGAAAAAGGTGTATTTTGCAGCATTGGCGTGAAATGTTCTGAAAATATCGATTAAATCCAAGTGGTCCAATGTATCATTTAAGGCTGTTGTTTCCATATTGATTTTCTGTCTGGAAGACCTGTCCCTTGTTGTCAGAGGTGTGTTGAAGTCCTCGACTATAATAGTGTTACTGTTGATCTCTGCCTTTATGTCAGTCAGTACCTGTTTTATATATTTAGGTGCTCCTATGTTGGGTGCATAGATGTTTACTAGGGTTATGTCCTCTTGTCGGATCGATCCCTTTGTTATTATATAGTGCCCATCTTTATCTTTTAGTATGTTCTTCATTTTAAAGTCTATTTTGTCAGATATAAGTATTGCAACTCCAGCTTTTTTCTCGTTTCCATATGCATGAAATATCTTACTCCAACCCTTCACTTTCAGCCTGTGTGTGTCTTTTGTTCTGAGGTGAGTCTCTTGTATACAACATATACAAGGGTCTTGCTGTCTTATCCAGTCAGCCACCCTATGTCTCTTGATTGGAGCATTTAATCCATTTACATTTAAAGTGATTATTGATAGGTACATAGATATTGCCATTTTTAAATTTGTAGTTAGATTGTTTTCATCTTTCTTTTATTTACAGAAGTTCTTTTAGTATTTCTTGCAATGCTGGCTTGGTGGCGATAAATTCCTTTAGCTTATTTTTTTCTGGAAAGCTCTTTATCTCTCCATCAACTTTAAATAATAGCCTTGCTGGATAAAGCAATCTAGGTTGTAGGCCTTTGTTTTCCATCACTTTGAGTATCTCCTGCCACTCCCTCCTGGCCTTCAATGTTTCTGTAGAAAAATCATTTGAAAGTCTTATGGGAGTTCCCTTGTATGTAACCCTCCGTCTTTCTCTTGCTGCTTTTAGGATTCTCTCTTTGTCTTTAAGCTTTGCCATTTTAACTATAATGTGTCTTGGTGTGGACCTGTTTGGGTTAATCCTGGTTGGAACTCTCTGCACTTCCTGGACTTGTATGTTGGTTTCCTTCATCAGGTTGGGGAAGTTTTCAGACATTATTACTTCAAATATGTTCTCAAACCCTTGCTTGCTCTCTTCACCTTCTGGTATTCCTATGATGCGCATGTTGTTGCGCTTGATGTTATCCCAGAGGTCTCTTAGGCCATCCTCATTGTTTTTTATTCTTTTTCATTTCTGTTGTTCCGTTTGGGTGATCTCTGCTACCTTGTCTTCTAAGTCACTGATTCAATCCTCTGCTTCATCTAGCCTGCTGGTAATTCCTTCAAGTGAGTGCTTAATTTCGGTAATTGTGTTCTTTAGTTCTAACTGGTTTTTCGTTATGATTTCTACATCCTTCTTTATGTCTTCTCTAAGCTCCTTAAACATTCTTATTACCAGTGTTCTGAACTCTGTCTCTGAGAGGTTGGTTACGTCTGCTTCATTTGGTTCCAGTTGTGGAGGCTTCTTCTGTTCTTTTATTTGGGACGTGTATCTTTGTTTCCCCATTCTGGCTGACTGTGTTTATTTTGATATATTAGGTAGATCCCCTAGAGTTCTTAGTTCTTGCCAGGTTATCTTATGTAGTATGTGTTTTTTATATTTGACTCGCACCACGTTGTCCTCCTCTGCGTGTGCTCCAAAGGTGAGTCTTGTGTTGTGCACACTGTCCCGTTCAAGAAGATCTTTAATTGCTTCCCGCTAGTGAGCAGGTGGGGTCAACTCCTGGGCTAACCCGCCGTGAGACTTGGCTCTGCCCCCCGCAGGGCGCTCTGCTGCGTGAGGGTTGACCACCCCAATGTGATTTGGCCTCTATGGGCTTCAGAGCCTGCAGAGAACCCCCTCTAGGTGTGTGACCTGCAGGTCAAACCCGGCTGCACTCCGATTTGGTCTGGAGTTGGCTCCCGGATATGCCAAGTCCCGTGCCACCCAAGCTGGGCCCCGGCAGGGAAGTCCCAGAACAAGGCAAATCACCAAGCACAGCAGCAACGACAACAGCAAAGAAAAAAAAATCAAGTACATTCACATGCAAAAAAAAAACAAACAAAAAAAAAACAGCCGATAACCCCCGCTCCACACAGGCAAAGATATCAAAGATACAAGACAAAGCAAAACAAAACCAAGCAAAGCAAAACAAAGCAAAACAAAAAGCAGCGACCGTCTCGGCCTGAGACCACCAAGCAATGACCAGGTTGTCCTCTGCTGTACCAAAGAGCCCCCTGCTTATTGCACAGGCAGAGCCGGTCACCTGGTGCCCAGAGAGACTTTGGGACTGCAGACTTAAATGCGTGGGCCTGAGGGGTCTGGATGATAGTCTCCATAAAGTCAGTGCAGCTTCTGCCCTTGTCCGCACGTATGCACACCGAGAGTAGGACCACCAGCCCTTTGTCCAGAACTCCAGAGTCCTAGGGCACTTCTTCAGTGTGTGTGTATGGGTGCGGGCGGGAGATTTCTGATCTGCTGACCGTGCCTCACAAGCTGGGCCCTGGCAGGGCAGTTTCAGAACAAAGCAAATCACCAAGCACAACAGCAACAACAACAACAAAGAAAAATATCAAATACGTTCACATGCAAAACCACCTGATAACCCCCACTCGACAGAGGCAAAGATATCAAAGATATAAAGACAAAGCAAAACACAACAAAACAAAGCAATACAAAAAGCAGCGACAGTCTCGGCCTAAGCCCACCAAGCAATGTCCAGGTTGTTCTCTGCTGTACCAAAGAGCCCCCTGCTTATTGCGCAGGCAGAGCCGGTCACCTGGTGCCCAGAGAGACTTTGGGACTGCAGACTTAAATGCGTGGGCCTGAGGGGTCTGGATGATAGTTTTTACAATGTCAGTGCAGTTTCTGCCCTTGCCTGCACATATGCACACTGAGAGTGGCACCACCAGATACGTGACCAGTACTCTTGAGTCTTAAGGCACCTCTTCATTGTGTGTGTGTGAGTGCGGGCGGGAGATTTCTGATCTGCTGAAAGCCCAGAGCTGCGCCTGCCTCACTGCTGATCTCCGGGTGTGTCTCTGCAGCTGCACCCACCCCACCCTAGGCAAGCCAGGAAGGGTGGGGGCTGGAGATGGAGGGGTCTTCACTCTCCCAGCACAGCCGCGCGTCGCCCTCTTCCCGCAGGCCAGAAAAGGTGGTGGCTGGGGGTGGAGGCGTCTCTTCTCTCGTAGCGCAGCCAAAATCACGCACACTTCCCAGTCTGCCTGGGTCAGGGCTGCCCGTCAGGCTTCCCAAAGCCTGAGCGTTAGAGACCACTCCTCGGTTCAGGGGCCGGTTTAAGTCTCTGGAAGGGCGGAGTAAGATTGGAAGAGCGGGGCGGGGGAGGGGCCCAGGTATGGAGTCTGTGCTCCTTGTTCACAGTAGGGCGTCCTGGCTGGTTTCCCAGTGGGAGAAATCAGCCGTGGGACGCAGGGAAAGAGCCCACCTCCTGGTCCCCGCGCTCTCCGCTCCGCCCTGGAATCCCGTGCGTGCCCGGCACAGCAGTTTTCGGTTTTCGCCCCTGCCAGCTGAGGCTCCGTTGGGGGCTGGGCTCTCCCGCCGCTGCCGGCCGGGCGTTTTCGCGCCGCTCCTCTTTTTCCTTCCCCTGCTCGCCCAATTAGCGCACCTTCAAGTATTTCTTAGCTTCAAGTAATCCACGAATCTCCCCGCTATTCTGTGTGATGAGCGAAAATTTCTTTGATGGGTTATAGGTCCCGTTTGCAACAAGATCCGGAGGAGAACTCAGAAAGTGCGCCCTGCTGCCGCCATTCCTATGACGTCCCGAGCGCCATTGGGATTTTGATGGGGATTGCATTAAATCTGTATATTGCTTGGGTAATATGGCCATTTTAACTATGTTGATTCTTCCAATCCATGAGCATGGAATGTCTTTCCATTTCTTTGTGTCTTTTTCAATTTCTTTTAAAAATGTCTTATAGTTTTCAGCATATAGGTCTTTCACATTTTTGGTTAAGTTTGTTCCTCAGTTTTTGTTATTTTTTGTTGCAATACCAAAAGCAAATTTTTAAATTTGTTTTTCTGAGTTTTTATTGTTAGTATATAGGAATGCAATGGACTTTCACACATTAATTTTGTATCCGGCAAGTGTACTTTTCCGTTTATTGTTTCTAATAGCTTTTTTGTTGGAATCTTTAGGGTTTTCTATGTATAGCATCATAGCATCTGCAAAGAGTGGCAAAGTAACATCTTCATTCCCAATTTGGATGCCATTTATTTCTTTCTCTTGCCTGATTGCTCTGGCGAGGACTTACAACACTATGTTGAAAAACAGAGGTGATAGGGGACAGGCCTGTCATGTTCCTGAATGTAGAGCAAAGGACTTCAGTTTTTCACCATTAACTATGATATTAGCTGAGGGGTTGTCATATGGCCTTTATTTTGTTAAGGTATTTTCTTCTATACCTATTTTAGTAAGTGTTTTTATTATAAATAGATGTTGTATCTTGTCAAATACTTTTTCTGAAACTATTCATAAAATAATATGATTTTTGTACTTTATTTTGTTTATATGATGTATCACATTGATGGATTTGCATATGTTGAACTATCCTTGTGCCCCTTGGATGAACCCCACTTGGTTGTGAGGAACATTATTTTTAATGAATTGTTGCATTCGATTTGCTAGAATTTTGTTTAGGATTTTTGTATCTGTGTTCATCAGAAATATTGGTCTGTAGCTTTCTTTTCTTATCTGGTGTTATCCTTATCTGGTTTTGGTATTGGGGTAATGTTGGCCTCATAATATGAGTTAGGGAGTATTGTCTCTTCTTCAATTTTTTAGAAAAGTTTGAGTAGGACAGGTATTAGATCCTTTTTGAATGTTTGGTAGAATTCACTAGTGAAGCCACCTGATCCCAGAGTATTGCTTTTGAGAATATTTCAGATGACTGATTCAATTTCTTTACTGGTGATTGGTCTATTTAGATTTTCCAATTCTTCATGATTCAGCCTAGGAAGGCTATATGTTTCTAAGAACTTGTCCATTTCTTTTAGGTTATTGAATTTGGTGGCATATAGTCCTTCATAGTATTCTTGGATGATCCTGTGTATTTCTGCAGCATCCGTGATAACTTCCCCTCTTTCATTTCTGATTTTGTTCATTAGTGTCTTTTCTCTTTATATCTTAGTGAGTTTAGACAAGGGTATGTCATTTTATTAATCTTTTCAAAGAACCAACTCTTTGTCACATTGATTTTTTTATTGTCTTTTTGTTCTCTATTTCATTTAGCTCTGCTCTGATTTTTATTATTTCCTTTCTTTCTGCTGACCATGGGTTTCATTTGTTCTTCTTCTTCTAGTTCTTTAAGGTGTAATGTGAGGTTATTTATCTGGGATTTTTCTTGTTTCTTGAGATAGGCCTGTAATGTTATAAATTTCCCTCTTAAAACTGCTTTTGTTGCATCCCAATAATTTTGGTAGGATGTATTTTCATTCTCATTTGTTTCTATGTATCTTTTGATCGTTCCTCTTATTTCTTCTTTGACCTGGTCGTTCTTTAAAATTACATTGTTCATTCTCCATATATTTGTCGTTTTTCCTGCTTTCATTTTGCAGTTGATATCCAATTTCAAAGTGTTGTGATCAGAAAATATGCTTGGTATGATTTGAATCTTCTTAAATTTGCTGAAGCTAGTTTTATGTCCCAATATATGGTCTATCCTTGAGAATGTTCCATGTGCACTAGAAAAAAATATATAGTCTTATGTTCTAGGATGAAGTGCTCTATAAATATCAATTATGTCCAGTTCATATAATGTATCACTTAAGGCTGCTATTTCTTTATTTTCTGTTTGGATGATCTATGCATAGCTGTCAATGATCTATTTAGGTCCCCTAGTATAATTGTGTTTTGGTCAATTTCTCCCTTTAGTTCTGTTAGTAGTTGCTTGGTATATTTTGGTGCTCCCTGGTTGAGGGCATAAATATTGATGACTTATGTCTTCTTGTTGTATAATCCCCTTGATCATTATGGAATGTCCATCTTTATCTCTTGTCACATTTTTGATCCTGAGGTCTGTTTCATCTGATATCATTATGGCTACACCTGATTTTCTCTGGGTACCATTTGCTTGGAGTGTCAATTTCCACCCTTTCACTTTGAGTCTATGCTTGTCCTTGTAGCTGAGATGTGTCTCTTGGAGGCAGCATATGGTTGGGTTTAGTTTTTTGATCCAATCTGCTACTCTGTTCCTTTTTATTGGTGAGTTCAGTCCATTTACATTTAAGGTGATTATTGATATGAGAAGATTTCCTGTCATTCTATCTTTAGTTTTCTGGTAAGGCTGTGTCTCCATTGTTTTGTTGTCTTTTTGTTGTTGTCTATTATTTCTGTGTTGTGGTATTTTATGATTTTTCCCACTTTTTCTTCTTTTATTATGTTATATATTTCAGTTCTTGATTTCTTTTGAGTGGTTACCGTTAAGTTTATGTAAAAGAAAGTTTGATTTTTAGAGCATTCTATTTCTTCAGCATGCTAACTTTGTCCATTCCCATATTCTGGTTCAGGGTTTAGTCTCACCCCTTTTATGTTTTGTTGTCACAATTATCCCCATTTATGCTGGTTGAATGAGCCTCCTTCAGTATTTCTTGTAGTGCAGTTTGTGTGTTAGAAAATTCCCTCAGCTTCTGTATGTCTGGAAAGCTCTTCATTTCTCCTTCATATCTAAAGGATATCTTTGGTGGATATATTATGCCTGGCTCATAATTTCTCTGTTTCAATAGTTTGAATAATTGATTCCACTATCTCTTGGCTTGTCGAGTTTCTGCTGAGAAATGTGATGATAACCTTTCCATTCTAGGTTACTGTCTTCTTTTCCCTGGCTGCCTTGAGGATTCTTTCTTTGTTGTTAATTTTTGACAGGTTCAATACAATGTGCTTTGGAGAAGGCCTGTTGCGGTTGAGGTAATTAGGTTTTCTATTTGCTTTTTGGATTGGAGGATCCAGTTTTTTCTATATGTTTGGGAAGTTCTCATTGACTATTTGTTTTTAATATACTCTCTGTTCCCTTCTCTCTTTCTTCTCCTTTTGGTATGCCCATTATTCTTATAATGCTCTTTAGGATAGAGTCAGAAAGTTCTTGTGGAGTTCTGTCATTTCAGTAAGTCTCAAATGTCTTTCTTCCTCTAGCCACACCATTTGCAGATATCTATCTTTGATTCTTTCCTCCATCTGGTCAATTCTACTACCTTAGCTGGCTATTTCATTCTTCATTTCTTTTATTGAGTCCTTAATCTTCAGAAATTATTTGGTTCTTTTTTAAAAGTTCAATCTCTTTGATAAAATGTTCATTTTGTTCTTCGGTTGTGTTTCTGAGTCATTAAACTTCTTGTCTGTGTTTTCTTGCATCTCGTTGAGTTTTTTCAGAACTGCAATCTTGAATTGTCTGTCATTTAAGTCACATATTTCCATACTTTTAAGTTCACTTTCTGGAGACTTTTCATTTTCTACCTGAGCTGTCTTGTTACCTTGGTTATTCATGGCAATTAATGATAGATTATTTCTCTTCTTAGGCATCTACAGGAGAGGGTTGTGCAGCAGGTTGATAGAAAGAGTTTTCTCTTTTGTTTTCCAGTAGGTGTTGGTAGAATGGTTTATTTTCTCTCCGACTGCAGCCTTTGATTCTTTCTCACACTGTAGTGTTATATTTTCACTTCACTATTCCAGCCTGTCACACAATGGGGGGATTCTGTGGAAGGAGGGCCTCTCCTCTGTGTACAGTTCGCCTGGGTCATGGGGTGCTGCCTCCTTTGGGGGATGTGGAGAACTTCTGAAGTTTCAAAGCTCTTCCTGCATCAGATTCAGAACCCCTGTGTTTCAGCACTCCGTTTACTCCTGCAGGGTTCCTCCCAGATAGGTGGGGACAGGGGCAGAGTGGGTTGTGGGAGGTTGCCCAGAGCAATGGTGGTGATCACCAGCACTGCCAATCCTGCCTCCACTGGTCTCTCCCCTTTGTGGAACTAATTGGGCTGTGAGTTCTTGTTTGTGGACCACTGTTTGTGGACCACTGAAAATATTCTGTTCTTTTGATCTGACACTGCTACTGTTCTGCTTCTAGCACTGGGCACGTCTGGATGGGTGAGCTCTGGGAGGACAGGAAGGGTGTGGCTAGGCTCAGTGCCTAAGGCTTCTGTTCTCTGCTTGGCAATGAGGGCTTATACCACCTTTTTCAGTGTTTTTCCCTCTTTCTTTGCTGTGAGGTCTCTGCTGTGAGCATTGGGTTCATCCATGCTATATGCTGTCCCTTCAACCCAGTGGGCCATAAGCGGAGCCCTAGCAGTTCAAATTCTTTCTTCTCCCACAGCTGCAGTAGTTCCAGAATGCAGCAAGCTTGGAGCACCAAGCTAGGTCTTCATACTCCGCCTGTGCTCCTCTGTCGCTGCACTTCTCCTTTCACTTCCCCTCCACTCATGCAATTTGCCCACCTTTATATGATTTCAGTAGTGCACCTCTTAGTCTTGCCTGTCTGCTGTGCTGGGAGTCCTTTGTGGAGTTATAGTTGTTCATTTTGTTGTAAATTCTAGGAGCGATTTCAAGAGGCTCACCTTACACTGCCATTTTTATGACATCAGCTGCTTTATCATTTATTTCTAGTCAAAGTCTTTAGACTCTTTGAGTTTGTTTGGCAATGACATATACTTAGGATAAGTTATTTCAATATACTGGCTAAGAAATACATGCACATATACAAAATGCACACTTACCTGTCCACATGTATGCAAAGCTTCCCCATATGCATGTGTGCACACACATCTGTGTGGCCATGAAGGCATCATGTGAATACACTTCAGGTTGGACCTAAAGGATTAGCTGCATTACCTTGATGCCAGGGGTTTTGTTGGCAGGCACAGTGGTGCCACAGCTCTCTGAAACCTCCTCAGTGTGGCCTGATTCAAACACCCACTATCATTATCCAGGGCCTCTGGATGTCAAAGTCTAAAGTCTAGTTGGTCATATGTGCCAAAGCATGCAGTGTTTCTAGTGACAAGGATAAGTGTGCATTAAGCACTGGGTGAGTTAAGTCAGTTGGTTTCATATTTGACTCAGCCTGGGTCTTTAGGAGCAGACATTCAGAGCAAACTTCACTGGTAACTGGGTCCCCTTGGAATGAATGAGGAAGAATATTCACAAGCAGAAAGACCACGTGAGAGAGATTGCTGGTCTCCTATCATAGTTACAGAATCCTATAGACCAATGCTGAATGCAGATTGTGAAATTTTAACTTGAACACTTAACATATAATTGAGCTTTTAGGACTCATACAGGTTTCAGGGTCTGGTTAATGAGTTATCAAACAGGTCATGTTTTCTCAATCAATTGGAATGACATTAGACTGAAGCAAGAGAAATTCAACCAATCATGCTGACATACATCTCTGTTTTTTTTTTTTCCTTCTCTCAGAATGTCCAGAGAGAGGCAGTCTGGGGCTGGTGTAGATGCTAAGAGTCCTTTGCTCATTTGAGCTTTCTGCTCTCTCCTCATTAGTTTGTGGTTTTTGGTTTTTTGTTTTCAAAGATGCTGGCTCCATCTCCAGACATCACTTTTGTATTCTAGGCAGGAAGAAAGAGCAAGAGAAAGAATTGAAAGATGTCTATCTGTTGAGTCTTCCCTTTTATTAAGAAAACAATGGCTTTATTAGATTTGCCACTGAGTAGAATTCTATTTCATCTCATTGACTAGGTCATGGCTGTCCTAGTCACAAAATTTATTTCAGTTGGTAAAGAAGGATATAAAGGATATTTGAGATGGATTCCAGCAAGGCTACATGCCACTTTCTTGTTTAAATGAGGAAGCTAATTTAAAAGGTGGCTATTTATATTGTTTAATATATAAATTATATAAATTATATTTATATAGTTATAAATATAACAACTATATGTATATTTTTTATATATAGCATATAATTTATTTTTTCTGTGAGGATTTTATGTTATGTGCTAGTGACTGAAAAGCTTTGCCAGACCTTCATCCAGGGGAGTGATGATTGGAGTCCAGGTCTTGTCCTGGTCTTGTCCATAATGAACAAGAAGTACATGGTATGTTAGTGTTTGCAGAGACATATATGAGGTATGTCCCCAGTCTACAGAGAAATTGAGGTGGGCCATGGCTATCTAAAACTGGGGAATTATTTATGAGGCTCTAAAAAAAATACAAAATACAATAAATAATAAATTAATAAAGTAATTTGTTTTTTCTCTTAGCACGATATAAAGATGAATATTATACAGTTTAAAATTATAATCTTACATAACCTTCCAATTTGCCAAGTGATACTGTGTTAATATCTCTATTTTATGGCTATGAAAACTGAGATTTGGTACATTTGAATGACCTCTTGTCACTTTTAGTCACATAGTGACCAGACAAGATTTTGAACCCAGGTTTTTGGACTCTAAATTCAGGCCCCACATCTATCACAGCTGCCTTCCATTTTAATTTAATAGATTCTTGCTCTTGTTTAATCCTTTCGGATTGAGAACCTAGAGCAGTTTATTTTATTTGTTGAGAGAGAAAATTGCAAAATGAATGACATTCATTAACTTTTCACAATTTGTCATGAGGAGGAGAGACAAAAAAAAGGTTGATCCCTTCCCTGTGTAACTGTAGCTGTCAGGCTTTTCTAATATCATCTTAACCTAGAGCTGTGCTATTATCATGGGAGCCCCTTGTCCTCTCAGGTGACAGGGTCTTCTCTGCTGGACTCTATGATAGGTTGGGAGCCAGGACCTGCCTATATCTGAGCACCCCTCAGGAGCTGCTCTCCTCAATCCTCCTGCTGCCTTTGTCTTTACATGCTTCATTCCTTTTGAAAAAATATTCATTATTTTTAAAGTGATACTTGTTTATTATAAAAATTATATATTTTATGTGTATTACGTATTTTTGTATATATCTAGAGAGAAGTTCAAATAAAAAAACAAAGTTAGGCAAGATCTCATTATTTAGAAATAATCACTCTGTTAATTTGTTGGTTGAACATTATTTTAGAATACTCCTGTGTATATATAAAAATATGAAAATATAGGTAGATATTAATTATTTTGCATAAGTAGGGTTATATTTTATATGTGGTCTTGTTACCTAATTTTTCCATGCCAATAAACTAACTCTATATCATTATTTTTTAATGGTTGGAGAATTCCTTTGTATATGTGTATTATAAATTACTTAATCAGTCTTTTGTTAATGGACATGTATATTGTGTCCAATTAAAAAAAGGAAAGAAAGAAAAACCAAGAGAAGAGAGAAAAAAAGGAAAGACAAGATAATGATGGGTGAGCCAGGGCTGTGACCTGGGCCATTCCCAGCCCAGTGGGTGGCAGGCGGCATGCCAGTGGTCTCAATATGGAAGATACTGGCACAAAGCTAAAAATGCTGAGCGTTTTATCTTGCAATTGTTATATGCAGTGCTTTGGGCTCCAGGTGAGCCTGATAAGATCAGGGTGGAGAGTATCGAGGGAGTACTAGACATCTGGAACCCATTTCCATGATTCACAAGGCAGGTTTATCTCCTGTCTATATCCAGAAACCCATGAAGGGATAACTGCTCCCTTGTGCAATTCTTCCCTGCCTAGAACACTCTTTTTGTGAGAATATGCAATATCTGTAAAGTACGTTTGGGGACAGAGCCAAGAGAGCAGTTTCCAGGCTCTCAGCCTCACGTGGAAAGGTGTTGGCTCGGTTATTAGATGGCCATTAGCTGTAATCCGATGGCCATCTGTTGTGGCTGGTTGGCCATCAGCTGTTACCAGTTAGCCATTAGCCACTAATGTAACTGTTGTGGCTACGTTGGCAGGTTGGTTGGTTGACAGAGAAGCAGGTGGCGGATTACGGATGACACAGTTAGCAAGCAAGGTTAACAAGTGTGGATTGAGGCTAGCAAGTGGGGTTGGATCATTGGCAGAGAAGTGAATTGTGAATTGCAGATCCTGTTGATCCTACTTCCTGTGTCTCCAACCCAGCTGCCAGCAAGAATATAGTGGTATGACTCCCCTATCTATGGCTCCATTGGTGTTCTTGTTTGGCCTCACCATATTCTATGTCCACCTGCCAAAAGCGGGAGCGGAGCTGAGACACTGCATGACACATGACACAGCAAGCTGGGTTCTCCCAGTCAGGTAATGGAGTCATCTGCCCCTGGACAGGAGGACATATGGCTCCCACACAGCGTGTGCTACCCAGTGGCCACTGTTCTCATGAGCTGGACCCCCGTGGAGGGGTGGGAAGATGTGGATGGTTCTCCAACCAGCATAGAAAAAGCCGTGCAGCTGGCAGTGAGCTGGAGTCCTATGGAGGGGTGGGAGGATGTGGACAGTTCTTCAACCAGCATAGAAAAAGCTCTGCAGCTGCTGGAGAGCTGGACCCTTGTGAAGGGGTGGGAAGATGTGGATAGTTCTCCAGTCAGCACAGGCTGAAGAAAGTGAAGGTTGTTGCAGCTGTGTGGGCTGGGAAGTGCTGGCTGAGGCAGCCCAGATGTGGGACTTGTAGTCCTAGGAGGAAACGCTTGTTGAGTCCTCGGTGGAGGATGTGGGTGAGGTCAAGGTCGTCACTTGACCAGGTTGGGGAGGACTTGGAGCCTTTGCCCTGCAGAGAGGACACATATTATGAGGCCAACGCACTGCCCTGGCGAATGACTGGACTGTGGGGAGTTGCCTGCCATCTCTGATTTGATGGACCGCTTGACTCTTTGCTTGGGAATGTACCACCATGTAGTGGAACTGGCGGATGTTTGCTTCCTGTGTCTTGCCCAGCTGCCAGCAAGACTGTGGTGCAGGAAGATCCCTTGTTGGGGTGCAAGCAGATGTTTGCTTCTTATGTCTCACCTGGCTGCCAGAGAGACTGTGGTACAGAAAAACCCCTTGTTGGGGTGTAGGAGGATGTTTGCTTCTTGTGTCTCGACCAACTGCTGTCGAGAATATGTAAGCACCTTGGCTGTGAGCCACTATTGTTCAAGCACGGTACCCTGAGAAACTCTGGCTGTGCCCAGGAAGTCTGGCTGTGCCCAGAATGATTGGTGGTACCCTGAGAACCCTGGCTGTGTCCAGGAAACCTGCCGGTACCCAGAATGTGCCTAGGATATTGCCTCCACCTTCAGATTCCTCGCATAGGGCCCCTCGCGGAAGACACTTGTCACATAGATTGTGAGACGAGACCCTGGAGGGGTGGAGAGTGGGGACAGAGCCAGGAGAGCAGTTTCCAGGCTCTCGGCCTCATGTGGAAAGGTGCTGGCTCGGTTATTAGATGGCCATCAGCTGTAATCCTGTGGGCATCTGCTGTGGCTGGTTGGCCATCAGCTGTTACCGGTTAGCTGTTAACCACTAATATAACTGCCATGGCTTCGCCTTCAGGTTGGTTTGTTGGCAGAGAAGTGGATAGCGGATTGCGGATGACACGGTTAGCAAGCAAGGTTAGCAAGTGTGGATTGCGGCCAGCAGGTGGGCTTGGTTGGTTGGCAGAGAAGTGGATTGTGGATTGTGGATCGTATTAATCCTGCTTCCTTTGTCTCCATCTCAGTCGCCAGCGATAATATAGTGGTATGACTCCCCTATATATGGCTCCGTTGGTATTTCTTTTTGGCCTCACCATATTCTGCATTCTTGTGTGGGGAGCGGGAGCTGAGATACTGCATTACAGTAGGGCTAGTGCAGGAAAAGATTGGAAGCCTTAATCACCCTATCTTTGTGTTTATCGAGTCCCCACAGTGTTCAAGTGAGGCATTACCTATCCTGTCTCCTATGGGGTCAGTCTGAGTGGATAAGGCCCAGGCAGGCTGGTTACAAAACCTCTATACTTCACAGCCTGGGTTTCCTCACCTGCTAAGCCATGCTACCCATTGTTCAGGACTAGTTTTCCTTATACCGTGTTTCCCTGAAAATAAGTCCTAGCCAGACCATCAGCTCTAATGTGTCTTTTGGAGCAAAAATTAATATAAGACCCAGTATTATATTATATACTTGGTTTTATAGTAAAATAAGACCCGGTCTTATATTAATGTTTGCTCCGAAAGATGCATTAGAGCTGATGGTACGGCTAGGTCTTATTTTCTGGGAAACATGGTACTTGATCCTGGCTTGCTTGGGAGTAGATCCCACCAGATCCTGGTTTGTCCTGTGGCTGGTCTTTTATGCCAACGGCATGGATCCACCTTGCTCACTTGTAAACTGGGACAGCAAATTGTGATTCACAAATGAAAGAGGGCAGAACAGCTGTTACCAGTAACAATAACGACATGATTGCTGAGACAAACATTTTCATGATGATGCATGGGAATACTAAATCCAAACCACATTGTTTAGCTTTCACTCCAGTAAAGGGGAATGCCACATACCCTAAAGTAAATGGAAGAGATCATAGTTTAGAAAATATGACATAGTTGAAAACTTAAAGCTGTATCACATAGTAACATCATTTAGAAGAAAACAATGGATACAAGGAATATACATCCATGGCAGTTTATTAATTTGGTATTTTCCCTTGTCTGAAAATGGAGCTCAGTGGCTGTGAGTCAGTAGTGCCTCAGGCAGGCAGTTCAAGGAAGATGGGAATACTTTAACAGTCACTGTTGGGAAAGGAACACATGTTGACAGACTTGAGTTATGCATCAGACCATAAGAACCATTTTCATGTGTCTGCTTCCGTTCAATATTTGTTTCAGACTGACATCAAATGCTACACATGGAGTTGTGTGACCCTGATGTTTACATGCTCTGGTTCCCTGTTTTTCTTGTGGATTGAAAAATTACTAGGAGTCTGTAAACATGGTGCGTTGGGCTTTGATCTCACAGAGGCCAGAGCAGGCTCTGGGGTCATCTGACAACTAGAAAGAGTGGAGTGGAAGTGCAAAGCAAAGATGCTGCTTTCCCCCTGCCCTAGCAGCACAGCATGGTGCTAATGGTGGAGTTAATGAATCTAAAAATTCAAGGCCCTGCCTTGCTGGGGTTGGTTAAAGATGGTGGGAGTGGTGTTCTTGGTATAGAGAAGAAGCCAGGTTGCTGTCAGCAAGCATTTCTATGTAAGTATTTCTGGTAAATTAAAGAGCTTTCAGAAGAAAGGGTCTGAATTTCCAGAGGTCAGTTAATTTGTTGCGATTTCTTTTTTCATTCTGGTGAAATTTCAATGTAATTTTATATTTATGTAATTGCGTAGTCTTTTTCTTAAAGAAAGGCCCCAACATGGATAATATTCTGTCTCCATAGAACCTGGAGGCCTAGCACTAGATTTTTGGCTAGTGTCATACTTAAAATGCACATATTCAGGTGAGCTAGTCCCAGACAGCCCTTAACCTCTGCACTGTGCTGTCACCTACTCTGTTGCAGAGCAAGTTATCTAGGAGTGTGTCGGCATATTGTAGATAGCAGCCAATATTTGCAGCATAAGAAGATGAACTCCCAGAACTCTCTTCCTAAGACTTGCAAGGTGCTTTCTGTTCCAGTGAAGTATTAGCTTAAGAAAAGAAAGCTGAAGATGAAGAGGTGGAGTGTCCATGGGTGCTTCCTGCAGAGCATGTCTGTGTCCTGGCACTCAGGCTGTGGGGCAGCTGCTGCTGTGAGCACCATGGCTGTTGGGATGGGAGGACACAGCTAATCATGGGCTTCCCATGTGGAAAACCTTTTGGCACCAAGGAGGAGGGAAGACTGATATAGGGCAAAGGGAAGTGAGTTCTCACTAGCTGTCAGAATTTGAAGAACCTGAGATATCATCTAGTTCAGTCTCTCATTTTACAGATCAGAAAACAGATCTGGAAAGATCTACGACCAGCCCTAGGCAGGAGCATGCCTCGGGGGATTAGTAGAGGCTCTGTAGCAGGGACAGATGCTGGGCAATGCCAGTCAACATGGCCTGTTCCTTCAAGGACACTGCACTATGAAAGCAACATGCCACTTGTGGATTTAAGAATTTTACCTGGAATGCAGAGGGCATAATAACTGTTCCACTGTGACTATAGAAACCCCAAGTTGTGCAGGTGTGTATTGTAACAGACTTTCCTGTGGTTGTCAGATGGTGAGTGGATGTTCTGAGAGAGAAGGTAATACAGGCCACGTGTGTGGGCACAGCTGCCTCAGGTCTTCACCTGTTTCTGCTATCTGAGCACCTGGAAGGACCAAGTAGTAACTCCTGTCCTTCCTTCCTCTGTGTCTGGTGCTGGCTACTGGCAGATAAAGGGGAGGAAAAGGAGCAGGGACTCAGTGCTGCCAGCATTTGGCCTGGGAAGGCACTGGCAAGACCCTTTCAAAGAGACCAGGATCTGGCTCCTCAGGTGCCTCACATTTTCCCCACTTTTGCCATCAGTAATTTAAGAAACCCTGCATTCTGGTTCTCTAGTGGGGCCAAACAACAGGCAACACAGCTCTCCCAGAAAGAGGATACCTATGCTTTTACTTTAGTTCATAATCCTTGATCCCTGTTCAAAGGTTTAGCTAGCCAGAAAAACCTGGCAGGGGAGTAGCTGATCTGCTGACAGTGGCTCTGTGAAATCCTCCCTTCAGGCCAGCACTACCAGCCTATTAAACTCCTTGATCAGATGGCTCCACAAGGCAGTGCATCCTTGCTCCTCAGGCACCTGGTTTACAGGCCTCATCTGAAGAAGTACCATTCCATGGTTCAGTGAGGAATAAGAAGCCATTCTAGATGTGAACTATTCTAGATGTGATCTACCCTAAGTGATGCCTCAAGGAATGAAGCTGATAGGCAGAGTGCTTGTCTGAGGATGGGGCCTGTCCAAGCATGTGGTGGCTCCGATTTAAGGTGTCCACGACTCTGGGAGCTGGAGGAAGATGCATGGAGCCAAAGGCAGAGTAGACATGTTTTATTCACTAGCTTTTTTGGCACAGCCAGCCTCATCCCTGGGCACAGCCAGCCTTGTTTCTGGGCACAGCACAGCCTTGTATAATGGCCGGGCCTTTTTTATACCATGCTGAGATAATAGTGGCTCACAGCCAAGGTGCTTACATAAGAGTATACAAAACAGTGACATCTTCAGGATGGACGGCATGTGTGCAACATTCCATCTCACGTGACTGGTGGGCCACCGAGTTCAGTGCCTCTGGATGGCTGGGGAGGGAGCCTGCCTGATTCTATTTTCCCTATACTCCACCCCTTCAGGGTTCCTCACCGACCTGTTTGTCTGTTCAGGCTCAGAGGAGAGTTGAGCCCACCATTCCTTCGGGGATCTCCTGTCAGGCGTTGAATGCCATCAATCTATTCAGCTACGGCAGACAGCACCTGGCTTATTGTCACTTGCGGTGGCCACCTGGCCATGACCTCTAGCGTTGCTTGCAAATCATGGGTCCAACCAGCCCCCCATGGGGCTATCAGGCCCAATCAACAACAGTGGAGGCTTTTGACCCACATTGTATATCCACCCTGGCAGCCCATCACTGCACTTCTTGCCCTGTGAAATGAGTGCCTCTGTCACTCTCAATGACTTTGGGCTACCCGTAGAGGGCACACAGCCGTGTAACAGCAGCTACCATATACCGCTGATCCATGGCCAAGCAAACAATAACCCTGTAGCAGTGTCCACTGTTGTGAATGTGTAAATAGCATTCTGGGCTTTGGGCATGGGTCCCATATAATCCACCTGCCAGCGAGTGATGGGTACCCTCCCTCTAGTGAGCTGCTGTGTCTCCCAGTGGAGCTTCGACCATTGGGGCTGTCCTGAGCACAGACATCACAGTTGTGGCAGGCATCTGCCACCTCAGAGGTATTTCAGAGGCCATCCCCAGTGTCTGCTCACCTGCCATGTGGTTCTGCTTCCAGTGTGCTTCAACTTTCTATGCAGCCAATGGGCCACATCAGTGGCCCAGTCCTGCTTTAACCCGTGCCAGGACATCTGCTTCATCATTGCCTAGGGACGTTTAGGGAGAATGGCCCGTGACATGCATTAGGGTCACCTCCTTTCCCTGCTCTAGGTCCCAGAGGTCTTTCCACATGGCCTGATCACACAGTGGACGGTGTCCTACTAGCCAGCCATGTGGGGAGCCATAACGGTAGGCCACGGAATACCACCCAGCTGTCTGTACAAATAACCAGGGGCCCAGGCTCATGGCTAATTATCATCTATACAGCCCATAGCTCAGCGCACTGTCTGCTCTGACCCATCTCAGTATCAAACCAAATGGTGTCTGTTTTGGGCTGAACACCAATAGCCGTCCAAATAGCAGTGGCTCCCTGGCTAGAACCATCAATATACCAGGCATCTTCAGACACTGGGGACTATGCCCCTCCATAGGGCAAAGGCTCCAAGCCCTCCCCAGTGGTTAGAGTACTTGCCCCGTACACAGTGCTCAGGGCGTAGCAGACTTCCGCCCCCTTCCACAGTTGGTACCAAAACCCCACTGGCAACCAGAGATGCTTCTGCCATTGCCAGAGGCTCCAACCGTACCCCTCTTGGGTTATGTGAACATCTAGTTCAAACGGGCTACCAGGGTCTACCATTTATAGAGCCTGTGCCTGCTGCACTGCCCGTTTTGTAGCAATAAAAGGCTTGTTCTATAGCCTCTGTCCAATCCCATGGGGTGCCCTTCTTCACCATGGAATATAAGGGCTTTGCCATCTGTACTAAATGGGGTATAAATACTCATCAATACCCCAGCAGGCCAGCCACATGACTTCGGGTGGCAGAAGAGAGGGAGCTGCTTGCTCTAAGTCTGAAAGAGAATCAGATGTTAGTAAGATATCAACATAGCTACAAGCCCATTGCAAACAGTGGGGCTGTGCCAGATCCACCACATAGTGGTGTGTTCCCAGGCAAATAGTCAGGCAGTCCATCAAATCATGGATTGAAGGCACTACAGTGTGCAAAGGTGGCATCACCTTGTTCAATACCCTATAATCCACAGTCATTCACCAGGTCCCATCCAGCTTATTTACAGGCTATCCCAGGGAAGTAAAGGGGCTGTGCATTGGCCTCGCAATGTATGACTTTCTCCAGTTTTACTATCGGACATTGTGTCCTAACTTCCCCCACCGCCAGCCTGCAACATTTCCCAGGGTAGCCATGGCAGTGGTAACTTCGTGGATCTGCCGGCCCATATAGGGCGCAAGGATGGCAACCAATGTTCCAAAGGCATTTGCGGGGGCAGTATCCAAAACCAGATCTCTCATGTTGGTCATAAAATACTCATCATCTGGCCCCCGTGTATTAGGGTTGAACATAGGATGTCTCATGCCCATCTCTCGGATGATTTGGACAAGTTCAATGTATGATTGCTGTTTACTAACAGTCTCTGGCAGCTCACCTGCATCTTTCCACACCATGCGCACTGCAGTGGTGAGCCACTCCATTCAGGTGTGGTGGCCCTGGCCTTGGGCAATCCTGCAGCCGTTCTGCAACTGCTGTCGCAGTTGGATGTACCATCACAGAGACTAGTTTTCCATTTTGCCAGCTAAGCAGAGGATACTGTCTGCTCCCACAAACGCAGCAACCAAGCTGGGAGCCGCTCTCTGGGGCTTTGTCAGCAGTGCCTCCCCAATTCCCATAACTCAGTGGGAGTGTAGGGGGTATAGGTTGTGAACTCAGTCACCACTGGATTGCCAGCAGCAACACCCCCAGGACCCAAAGGTTGTTCATGTTTTACCTTCTGCTGCATCTCAGCCGAACATGGGGGTGGGGGACAATATCAACCTTACCCGCCTTTTCCACTGGGGACTCAGGAGCAGCCTCTGCCTCAGAGCCTCTACCATGGAGGTCCTCCTTGAGCTGGTGAACCTGAGCCTCCAGTGCTTCCTCCTGGGACTGCAAGTTCTGCACTTGGGCTGCTTCAGCAAGTGCTTCTTCCTTGTTGCAGCCCAGCATGGTGAGGGACACCCAGCCCACATAGCCAGCAGTGTCTTTCGCTTTCTCTGGCAGCTGTTCATTTAAAACCTGCAAGGCTTTTCATATTCTGACTGTAGAACCATCCACATCTTCCCACCCCTCCAAGGGGGCCCAGCTCATGAGAACAGAGACTACTGGGACCACACACTCTGTGGTGGCTACATATTCTCCAGTCCAGGGGCAGAAGACTCCTTTACCTGACTGGGACCCTCCTCGCTGCTCCAAGTGTCTGAGCGTGTGGTGGCCCCGGTGTAAGATGTCCGAGATTCTGGGAGCTGGAAGAAGATGCATGGAGCCAAAGGCAGAGTAGACATGCTTTATTGTAGCTTTCTGGGCACAGCCAGCCACATTTCTGGGCACAGCACAGCCTCATATAATGGCCGGGCCTTTTTTATACTGTGCAGAGATTATAGTGGCTCACAGCCTAGGTGCTTACATAAGAGTATACACAAACCAGCAACATTCAGGATGGACGGCACCTGCACAACATTCTAGCTCATGTGACCGGGATCACGATCTAGATCACGAGTCAGTGCTGCGGGATGGCCGGGGAGGGAGCCTGACTGACTCTATCTTCCCTACAGGGCCTCCAAAGGATGTAGTGTCATCCTCACACACCTGGAGATGCTTTCAGAACCCAGCAGGGACTGCTCATGCAAGGGCATTTATCTGGACACTGTGGCACTGGAGCTGTGACACTTTGTGGGTTTTAGCTCATGAATTACAAGAACACTGACTGAACTCAAGCCTGGCCACACAGAAGAATCACTGGGATGTGTTAAAATGAGGCTGCTGGGCTCCACCCACAGAAGGTCTAATTTAGTAAGTTTGGGTAGATCCTGGAAATCAGTAGTCTTAATGCTGCTACCAACTGGATCATTGCCTAAGAGTAGATCCCTGCCTCTGACTGAATCATTGCCTCTGACTGGATCACTGCCTCTAACTAGATCTCTTTCTTTGACTGGATGACTGCCTCTGACTGGATCACTATCTCAGACTGGATCACTGCTTCAGACTACGTCTCTGCTTCAGACTAAAGCCCTGCCTCATATTAGATCGCTGCTTCAGACTAGCTCACTATCATAGACTAGGTCAATGTTTCTTGACTTTGGCACCACATTGGACTCACTCAGGGAGCGTCACCAGCCCCACTCTACCAGACTGGGAAGAAAAAAGTGAAAGGTCAGTACACTGTGTCTTCCTCATTAGAAATGAAGTATACTGTGTTTCAGGTGGAACAGCAATATTCTGTATTAACAGCATCCCATTTTTACGTGTGTCACACCGTTATGCTGCATAAGGACTTTGAACTTTGAAAAATCAACAGCAGAAAAGTGTTTGTATTAGAGCTTCATCAAATCATTGGGTTCTTCCAAAAGTCATCATACAAATATTCAAAACCAAAGTTAAGGTCTGAAACAAATCTAGCAGTTGTCTCCAATAACATGACTAGAAATGTAAAGTGCTAGGAGCCTTCTCAGTAGAGCACCCTGAAGGACAGGCTTCACATTGTTGAACCCTACTTTGGGCACCAGTTTTAAGGTACTTGGTCTGCAAAAAGTAGAACACACACTTCTGTCACTTTGGGAAATGGTTTAGTGATTCATTTAGAAAAAAATAAAAGTTTGAGTTACATTTTGCGTCCCAAACATATTTTAAATAATATACTACTCTACCATAAGAAAAGATGAAATAGTGCCATAGTGCCATTTGTGACAACATGGATGGATCTTGAGATTATTATGCTAAGCAAAATAAGTCAGACAGAAAAAGTCGAGAACCATATGATTTCACTGATATGTGGGATATAAAACTGAAAGCAATATGTTTTTTAAAAGACAAAAGAAACATTTCCCCTTTAAATAAAAATGATGTTCACTGCAGGTCCTTACCATTCTCTGAGAATGACTCATGTACTGAATGAATTTTCTTAAGTTTGAAAAAAAAAAATAAAAGCAAGTATTTTGGACACCCCCCTCCAACATTCCCTTAATCAGCTCCCAGCATGTGGACTTTAATTTCTCAAGCTAATGTATTTTTCTAACTGAAAAAAGGAAGCTGATTACCACACTTAATGTGACAGGTACGTGTAGATTGATGCTGCCCTATCTTACATACAAGTGTCTTGGGACTTCTTGTCTATGTTGACCACATATCAGGGCTGCCCTTGTGAAGCAATTCTAAAATGAAATCCATGACTTAAGAAATTTGTCCCTCCAGAAGTAAATAAAGAGCAAATGAGCAATTTCAGCTTCTGAAAAATCACAGTGTAGCCTTCAGGCTAAGTGTGGCATAGAGGCAGGGAGGCCTCTGGTCTGCCTCACAGTTGCCTGGTAAAGTGACAGGCAGGAGGGAAGCAGGCAACATCAAAGGACCCTGGTCAGAGCTCCACTGCCACTTGAAACCGCTCTGTGATGTGAAGTTTTACAAGTCTGCATTTTTATCAGCTGCAGGCTAACATCTTCCTTCCCTCTGTATGTTGTCTTCCTTTCTGACTTGCCAGATTTTTCTCACACTTCAAATCCACCCCAAGTGATTCTCTGCTGGCTAGAGGTCAGAGCTAGACTGATCAAGTCCCGTGGCTAAATCGAAGCTATAAATTCCTAGAACATGGGGGAGTTCCTGAAGGGGAATTAAATGACAGGCTTCCTTTACCCTCTTCTTGGGGACTCTGGCCTGCACTCCCTCCCCTAATCTCACTGCATGCCCCAGAAAAGACCTGGCTCACACCTGCAGTCTCAGAGGTCTACCAGCAACAGCAGACCTGAGCCCTTCCTGCCACTGCCTGAAATGGCTGACTTTGCAGTGAAAAAAAAGAAAAAAAAATTCCTCCCAAATCATGGAAAATCACCCTGGCTCATTACTAGGAGGGGATGGAATAATTCAGAGGTTATCATTTAGGGGGATAAAAAAATAATGCTCTGGTGTTTCTCAAATGGAGATGGAGGACCAGCTTTTATCCCCCTGCAATTTTCAATGTATCACAGACCTATGTTTTTTATAAATTATGATAAAGTAAATTACTAAAAATAAAATAAAAACAAAAATATAAAAGTACAAATTTAATCGATTACTTTTATATTCAACAAACAGTGCCTTGGCCATGGTTTGATTCAGTATGGACCGGCTGTGTGCAGGCACAGACCAGGTGTCTACATCTCCTACCCTGTCTAGCCCTACCCACCCATAAAGACCTGTTATTGTCAGCCCTATTTTATGGCCAGGATACTGAAACTCAAAATCCCAGAAGCTTGCTGAAGAGGCAAGGCTGGCAACGACTTACACCCACAACTCCAGTTTTCTTTCTTTTTTCTACTGACCATACTATCTATCTATCTATCTATCTATCTATCTATCTATCTATCTATCTATCTATCTATCTATCTATTTATTTTTAATTAAAATTTATTGCGGTGACAATGGTCAGTAAAATTACATAGGTTTCAAGTGTACAATTCTATAATACATCATCTGTATATCACATTGTGTGCTCATCACCTAGAGTCAGTTCTTTCATCACCGTACATTTGACCCCCTTTACCCTCTTCTACCATCCTCCTGGCCCCAGAACCCTCTGGTAACCACTAAACTATTGTCTGTGTCTATGAGTTTTTGCTTCTCTGTTTGTTTTTCTTGTTCCTTTGTTGCTTTCTGTTTCATATCCCATGTACCATGTTTCCCCCAAAATGAGACCTAGCCGGACAATCAGCTCTAATATGTCTTTTGGAGCAAAAATTAATATAAGACCTGGTCTTATTTTACTATGATATAAGGACAGGTCTTATATAATATAATGTAAGACCGGGTCTTATATTAATTTTTGCTCCAAAAGACGCATTAGAGCTGATTGTCCGGCTAGGTCTTATTTTCGGGGAAAGAGGGTATGATTGACGTCATATGGTTCTTGAATTTTTCTGTCTGACTTATTTTGCTTAGCATAATTATCTTTTTTTTTTTTAATTTATTGGGGTGACAATTGTTACCAAAATTACATAGATTTCAGGTGTACAATTCTGTATTACATCATCTATAAATCCCATTGTGTGTTCACCACCCAGAGTCAGTTCTCCTTCCATCACCATAAATTTGATCCCGATTACCCTCATTCATCTCCCACCCCCCTACCTCCTTACCCTCTGGTAACCACTAAACTATTGTCTGTGTCTATGAGTTTTTGTTTCTCATTTGTTTGTCTTGTTCTTTTGTTGTTTTTGGTTTATATACCACATATCAGTGAAATCATATGGTTCTCTGCTTTTTCTGTCTGATTTATTTCGCTTAACATCATACTCTCAAGATCCATCCATGTTGTTACAAATGTTCCTATATCATCTTTTCTTACCGCCGAATAGTATTGTGTATATATACCACAACTTCTTTATCCATTCATCTATCGAAGGACATTTTGGTTGTTTTCATGTCTTGGCCACCATAAACAAAGCTGCAATGAACATTGGAGCACATGTGTCTCTATGTATAAATGTTTTCAGATTTTTTGGGTAGATACCCAGGAGAGGGATGGCTGGGTCATATGGTAATTCTATTCGTAATTTTTTGAGGAACCTCCACACTGCCTTCCATAATGGCTGCACCAGTCTGCATTCCCACCAACAGTGTATGAGGGTTCCTTTTTCTCCACAGCCTCTCCAACACTTATTACTATTTGTCTTGTTGATGATAGCCATTCTGACTGGGGTGAGGTGATATCTCATTGTGGTTTTTATTTGCATTTCTCTGATGATTAGTGATGTTGAGCATTTTTTCATATGTCTATTTGCCATTTGTATGTCTTCTTTGGAGAAATGTGTTTTCAGGTCATCTGCCCATTTTTCAATTGGGTTGTTTGTTTTTTGTTGTTGAGTTTCATGAGTTCCTTGTATATTTTGGATATTAGCCCCTTATCGGAGGCACTGTTTGCAAAAATCTTCTCCCATTCAGTTGGTTGCCTCTTTATTTTGTCGATGGTTTCTTTTGCTGTGCAGAAGCTTTTAAGTTTCATATAGTCCGATTTGTTTATTTTAGCTTTTACTTCCCTTACCTTTGGAGTCAAATTCATAAAATGCTCTTTGTACCCAAGGTCCTTAAGTTTAGTACCTATGTTTTCTTCTATGCAGTTTATTGTGTCAGGTCTTATGCTTAAGTCTTTGATCCATTTTGAATTAATTTTGGTACATGGTGATAGATAGCAGTCCAGTTTCATTCTTTTGCATGTGGCTATCCACTTCTCCCAGCACCACTTATTGAAGAGGCTGTCTTTCCTCCATTGTATGTTTTTAGCTTCTTTGTCAAAAATTATCTGTTCATATTTATGTGGTTTTATTTCTGGGTTCTCAATTCTATTCCATTGGTCTATGTGTCTGTTTTTCTGCCAATACCATGCTGTTTTGATTATTGTAGTCCTGTAGTACAAGCTAAAGTCAGGGAGTGTGATATCTCCAGTATTGTTCTTTTTTCTTAGCATAATTATCTTAAAGTCCATCCATGTTGTCGCAAATTTCACTATTTCAGCTTTTCTTATGGCAGAGTAGTATTCTATTGTGTATATATGCCACCTCTTCTTTATCCAGTCATCTATCGAAGGACCTTTGGTTGTTTCCATGTCTTGGCCACTGTAAACAATGCTGCAATGAACAGTGGAATACATATATATTATAATGGATAAATGTTTTCAGGTTTTCTCAGTAGATTCCCAGAAGAGGGATTGTTGGCTCATATGGTAATTCTATTCTTAATTTTCTGAGGAACCTCCATAATATTTTCCACAGCAGCTATACCAATTTACATTCCCACCAATAGTGTATGAGGGTTCCTTTTTCTCCACAGCCTCTATGACACTTATTATTATTTGTCTTATTGATGATAGCCATCCTAACTGGTGTGAGGTGATATCTTATTGTGGTTTTGATTTGCGTTTCCCTAATAGCTAGTGAAATTGAGCATTTTTTTATGTCTGTTGGCCATTCGTATGTCTTCCTGGAAGAAGTGTCTTTTTAGGTCTATTGCCTATTTTTTAATTATATTGTTTGCTGTTTTGTTGTTGAGTTGTACAGGTTATTTTGTTTCAAAGGAGGAATCAATTTCATTTTTTTAATTGAAATTTATTGGGGTAACAATGGTTAACAAAACTACATAGGTTTCAAGTGTACAATTCCATAATACATCGTCACCAGCCAAAGTCAGTTCTCCTTCCATCACATTATATTGGCCTCTCTTTACACTCTTCTACCATTCCCTTTCCCCACTTACCAAGTTCTTTAAATATTTTGGATTATCCCCTTATAGGAGGCATTGTTTGCAAGTGTCTTCTCCCATTTGTTTGGTTGACTCTTTGTTATGTTGATGGTGTCTTCTGCTGTGCAGAAGCTTTTTACTTTGATGTAGTCTCATTCATCATTCATTTATTGTGGCTTTTACTTCCCTTGCCTTTGAGGTGAAATTCATAAAATCGTCTTTGAACCCAGGTCCATAAGTTTAGTACCTATGCTTTCTTTTATGCAGTTTATTGTTTCAGGTCTTATGTTTAGGTCTTTCATCCATTTTGAGTTAATTTTGGTACACGGTGACAGATAGCAGTCTAGTTTCATTCTTTTGCACGTGGCTTTCTAATTCTCCCAGCACCATTTATTGAAGAGGCTGTCTTTTCTCCATGGTATGCTTTTGGCTTCTTTGTTGAAAATTATCTGCCCATATTTATGTAGGTTTATTTCTGGGTTTTCAATTTTATTCCATTGGTCTCTGTGTCTATTTTTCTGCCAATACCATACTGATTTGATTATTGTTGTATTGTAGTACAAGCTAAAGTCAGGGAGTATGATACCTCCATCCTTGGTCTGTGTTCTTAGGATTGCTTTGGCTATTTGGGGTCTTTTGTGATTCTATACAAATCTGATGATTTTTTTGTTCTATTTCTTTAAAATATGCCATTGGGATTTTGATGGGGATTGAATTAAATCTATATATTGTTTTGGGTAACATGGCAATTTTAACTATGTTGAATCTTTCAATCCATGAACGCAGAATGTCTTTCCATTTCTTTGTATCTTCTTCAATTTCTTTTAAAAAAGTTTTATGCTTTTCCCTGTATTGGTTTTTCACATCCTTTGTGAAATTTATTCCTCGGTATTTTATTCCTTTTTGTTGCAATTGCAGATGAAATTGTGTTTTTCATTTCTTTTTCTGAGATTTCATTGTTAGTACATAGGAATGCAATGGATTTTTTTAAATATCTGAATTATAATTTTTATTGGGGTATAGTTTACATACAGGGAATTTCACTCTTTTGGGTGTACAGCTGTTTGAATTTTGATAAATGAGTAATATGTTCAAAAAATACAAAGAACAATATACAATGGTTTCTGTATATTGATTTTGTAGCTGACAACTTTTACTGTATTTGTTTATTTTTTCTAATAGCTTTTTAGTAGAGTCTTTAAAGCTATCTTTATAAAGAATCATGTCATCTGAAAAAAGACACAATTTAACTTCTTCATTCCCAATTTGAATGTTTTTTATTTCTTTCTTTTGCCTGATTGCTCTCACTAGGACTTCCAATACTATGTTGAATAACAGTGATGAACACTGTCTTTTCCTGAACGTAGAGCAAAAGGCTTCAGTTTTCTCACCATTAATTATGGTATTAGCTGAGGATTTGTCATATATGGGCTTTATTATGTTAAGATGTTTTCTTTCTATATCAATTTTATTAAGTGTTTTAATCATAAATCAATGTTGTATCTTGTCAAATGCTTTTTCTGCTTCTATTGATATAATCATATGACTTTTATCTTTATTTTGTTTATGTGGTGAATCATATTGATTGATATGCATATGTTGAACCATCCTTTTGCTCCTAGGATAAACCCTACTTGATCCTGATGTATAATCTTTTTAATGCACAATTGTACTCAATTTTCTAGAATTTTGTTTAACATTTTTGCATCTGTAATAATCAGACAGATTGGTCTGTAGTTTTCTTTTTTGTGTGTGTTATTCTTATCAGGTTTTAGTATAGGGTAATGTTGGCCTCATAAAATGAGTTAGGAAGTTTGCCTCTTCTTCAGTTTTTGGGGAGATTTTGAGGTCGACAGGTGTTAGATCCTCTTTGAATGTTTGGTAGAATTCACTAGTGAAGCCATCTGGTCCTGGACTTTCACTTTTGGGAAGGTTTTGGATGACTGATTCAATTTCCTTACTGTTGATCAGTCTATTTAGATATTCCTGTTATTTGTGATTCAGTCTAGACACTTCTATGTGTCTAGGAAATTGTCCTTTTCTTCTAGGTTATTGAATTTGGTGGCATATAGTCCTTCATAATATTCTTGGGTGATCCTTTGTATTTCTGTGGTATCTGTGGTAACTCTCCTTTTTCATTTCTTATTTTGTCTGTGTCTTTTCTTTTATCTTACTGAGTCTTGCCAAGGGTTTATCAACTTTATTAACCTTTTCAAAGAACCGGTTGTTTTATTAATTTTTATATTGTCTTTGTGTTCTCTATTTCATTTACTTCTGCTCTGATTTTTATTATTTCCATCCTTCTGCTGACATTGGGCTTCATTTGTTCTTCTTTTTCTAGGTATTTAAAAAGTAATGTTAGGTTGTTTATCTGGGATTTGTTACTTTGTTTGTTGAGAGACGCCTGTAATAATAGAAATTTCCTTCTTATTACTGCTTCATTGCATCCCAATAATTTTCACAGAATGTATTTTCATTCTCATTTGTTTCTATATATCTTTTTTTTTTTAATTAGTTTCAGGTGCACAAGACAAAGTAATACTTAGACGTTTATCATTTATATCCCTCACACTGTGGACCCCCCTCCCTCCATCCACTCTCTCTCTGACATCGTGCTGAGCCATCCCATTTCCACTGTCTCCACTCCCAATGCTGTACTCCCCCTCTTGTAAGTGTATACATACATATACATACATACATACATACATACATATATATATATATATATATAATTATATATATATAATATTATAGTTGGCATTCATTATTGTTCAGCTTCAGGTGTATAGTGCAGTGATCAGGCATCTACATCTTCCCTGAGGTGGTCTCCCAAATGGGACACACGTCCATCGGATACCCTACAAAATCTTTACAACATTATTGATTACGTTCCCCAGATTAATTTTCAAAACCCCGTGGCCATCTTGTGGTTACTGACTGTTTTCTAATCCCCTCACCTTCCCCCTTACCCCCACCCCCCTGCCCATGTAGCAACCCTCAGTTTTTCCTCTTTGTCTCCAAAACTGTTTCTAATTAGTTCATTCACTTATTCTTTTCTTTAGATTCCGCATATAAGTGAGATCATATGGTACTTATTTTTCTCTGTCTGACTTATTTCACTTAACATAATGTTCTCTAGGTCCATCCATGTTGTTGCAAATGGTAAGATTTCTTTCTTCTTTATGGCTGCGTAATTCTCCATTGTATTACGCAGTTTCTTAATCCAGTCATCTACCGATGGGCATTTCGGTTGTTTCCACATCTTGGCTATTGTGTATAGTGCTGCAATAAACATAGGAGTGCATAAAGATTTTTTTTTTTTAATTTATTGGGGTGACAATTGTTAGTAAAATTACATAGATTTCAGGTGTACAATTCTGTATCACATCATCTATAAATTACATTGTGTGTTCACCACCCAGAGTCAGTTCTCCTTCCATCACCATATATTTGATCCCCCTTACCCTCATCTCCCACCCCCCAACCCCCTTACCCTCTGGTAACCACTAAATTACGTTCCCTAGATTAATTTTCAAAACCCCGTGGCCATCTTGTGGTTACTGATTGTTTTCTAATCCCCTCACTTTCCCCCTTACCCCCACCCACCCCGCCCATCTAGCAACCCTCAGTTTTTCCTCTTTGTCTCCAAAACTGTTTCTGATTAGTTCATTCACTTATTCTTTTCTTTAGATTCCACATATAAGTGAGATCATATGGTACTTATCTTTCTCTGTCTGACTTATTTCACTTAACATAATGTTCTCTAGGTCCATCCATGTTGTTGCAAATGGTAAGATTTCTTTCTTCTTTATGGCTGCATAATACTCCATTGTCTAAATGTACCACAGTTTCTTAATCCAGTCATCTACTGATGGGCATTTCGGTTGTTTCCATGTCTTAGCTATTGTGTATAGTGCTGCAATAAACATAGGAGTGCATAAAGATTTTTGAATTGGAGTTTTGGATTTCTCCGGATAGATACCTAGGAGTGGAATTACTGGATCATAGGGTAGTTCCATTTTCAGATTTTTGAGATGGCTCCATACTGATTTCCATAGTGGCTACACCAATTTGCAATCCCATCAGCAGTGCACAAGGGATCACTTTCGCCAGCAAACTTACTGTTTGTTGATTTGTTGATGATACATATTCTGACTGGAGTGAGATGGTATCTCATTGTGGTTGTTATTTGCATTTCTCTAATGATTAGTGAGGTTGAGCATTTTTTCATATGTCTGTTTGCCATCTGTATGTCCTCTTAGGACATAGATGTTAATTCTTTTAAAAAAATATTTGGTAAAATTCACCTATGAAGCCATCTTGTCCAGGACTTTTATTTGTTGGGACCTTGTTGATTACTGATTCAATTTCATTGGTAGTAATCAGTCTCTTCAGATTTTCTATTTCTTCTTGATTCAGTCTTGGAAGATTGTAGAAATTTATCCATTTCTTTATTCTACATTGTCTAGTTTGTTGGCATATAGTTGCTCATAGTATTTTCTTAAAATTTTTTGTATTTCTGTGATATCTGTTGTCAATTCTACTCTTTTATTTCTGGTTTTATTAATTTGGGTTCTCTCTCTCTTTTTTTTGGTGAGTCTGGCTAAACGTTTGTCGATTTTGTTTATCTTTTTAAAAAACCAGCTCTTGTTTATCTTTTTAAAAAACCAGCTCTGATCTTTTGTATTGTTTTTTGGTCTCTGTTTCATTTATTTCTACCCTGATCTTTATTATTTCCTTCCTTATTTTGTTGTTCTTTTTCAATTTCCATTAGGTGTAAAGTAGACTGTTGACTTTAGATTTTTCTTGTTTCTTTAGGTAGCCTGCATTGCTATGAATTTCCCTCTTAGGATTGCTTTTGTTGCATCCAATAGATTTTGGGTAATTGTGTTTTCATTTTCATTTGTTTTGAGGTATCTTTTGATTTCTTCATTGATATCATTGTTGACCCACTCATTATTTGGTAACATATTATTCAGCCCTCACGTATTTATGTGTGTTCCAGATTTCTTAATATAATTGATTTCTAGTTTCATAGCACTGTGGTCAGAGAAGATGGCTGATTTCCATCTTCTTAAATTTATTGAGATTTATTTTGTGGCCTAGCATGTGGTCTATCTTGGAAAATGTTCTATGTGTGCTGGAGAAGAATGTATATTCTGCAGCTTTGTGGTGAAATGCTCTAAAAATATCGATTAAATCCAACTGGTTTAATGTGTCATTTAAGGCCACTGCTTCTGTGTTGATTTTTCTCTCTGGAGGATCTGCCCATTGGTGTCAACAGTGTGTTGAAGTCCCTGCTATGACAGTGTTACTGTTGATCTCTGTCTTTATGTCAGTCAATATTTGTTCTATATATTTAGATGTTCCTATGTTGGGTGTATAAATATTTACTGTGCTGATGTCCTCCTGTTGGATAAATCTCTTTATTATTATGTAGTGCCCTTCTTTGTCTTTTATTATAGTGTTCATTTTAAAGTCTATTTTGTCTGATATAAGTATTGCTACCTCCGATTTTTTCTCATTTCCACTTGCATGACATATCTTTTTCCATCCCTTTACGTACTTTCAGTCAGTATGTGTCTTTTGATCTGAGGTGAGTTTCCTGTAAAAAGCATATGCCTGGGTCTTGTTTTCTTATCCACCCAGGCACCCTATGTCTTTTGATTGAAGCATTTAGTCCATTCACATTTAAAGTGATTATTGATAGGTATATATTTATTTCCATTTTGTTATTCGTATTTTTAGTCTTCCTTTGTTAGTTTGTTTTCAATTTTCTTCTGCTTAAAGAAGCCCTTTTTACATTTCCCGCAATGTTGGCTTTCTGGTAATGAATTGTGATAGCTTATTCTTTTCTGGGAAGCTCTTTATCTCTCCTTCAATTTTAAGTGATAGCCTTGGTACAGCAATCTTGGTTATAGGTCTTTGTTTTTCATCACTTTGAATATTTCCTGCCACTCCCTTCTGGCCTGCAAAGTTTCTGTAGAAAAGTCTGCTGATGGTCTTGTGGGAGTTCCCTTGTATGTAATCCACTGTCTTTCTCTTGGTGCTTTTAGGGTTCTCTCTTTGTCTTTAACCTTTGCCATTTTAACTATAATGTGTCTTTATTTATTTATTTCAACCTTTTTTTTTTTTCAAATTAAAGTTTATGGTGGTGACACTATGATGTGTGTTGGTGTGGGTCTGTTTGGATTCCTCTTGTTTGGGATTCTCTGCACTTCCTGGGTTTGTATGTAATTTTCTCTCACCAGGTTAGGGAAGTTTTCAGTCATTATTTCTTCAAATAGGTTCCATTTTTTTCTGGAAAAAATGCATCACATTTTTATTTATATTTTCGTAATTAAAGTTTATTGGGGCAAATAGGTTCTTGATCCCTTGCTCCCTCTCTTGTCCTTCTAGTTTTCCTAATGCGAGTGTTGTTTTGCTTGATATTGTCTCACAGGTCTTTTAAAATATTTTCATTGTTTTATATTCTTTTTTCTTTTTGTTGTTCTGATTAGATAATTTCTGCTATCTTGTCTTCTAAATCACTGATTCAATCTTCTGCTTCATCTAATCTGCTGGTGTGTGTTCTTCATTTCAGTTATTGTATTCTTTAATTCTGACTGGTTATTTTTTATGATTTGTGTATCCTCCTTTATGTTTGCTCTCTTTGTTGAGATTTTCACTAAGTTCCCTAAACATTCTTATAGTAATTTTTCTAAACTCTGTTTCTGATATGTTGGTTGCCTCTCTTTCATTTAATTCCATTTCTGGATGTTTCTTCTGATCTTTTATTTGGGTCATGTTTATTTGTTTACTCATTCTGGCTGTCACTCTTTGTTTGCTTTAATGTGTTAGGTAGATCACCTATGTCTCTCAGTCTTTGCTGGGTGGTCTCATGTAGTATGTGTCTTTTATATTCGAATTGCACAATCTCCGTATTATTCTGTGCGTGTGTTCCAGAGGTGTCCTTTGTGTTGTGTGTATTCTCCTATTGAAGTTAAGCTTTAATTGCTTTTGGTTTGTCAGTGAGTAGGATTGACTCTCAGGCTGACTATCTGTGAGACTTGGCCATCCCACAGTGTATGACCTTTCTGTGTGAAGTTTGACCCTTCAGAGGAGGCTTGGCCCCTGCAGGCTCTTGTGCCTGTAGAGAATTTCCTTTGGTTGTGACACTTGTAGGTCCAACCTTGTAGTGCTCTGTTTTGGTCTGAAGCTGGCCACTGGGTGTATTGTTTCTGGTGTCTCTTGGGTGGGGCTCCTGCTCAGGGCAGTTTTAGCCCTGTCTGTTACTGGCCCATGGCTACCTGGTAGGTGCCTCAAAGTTTTATGTGGTTGACTGCTGCCTGTGCTGGGCCTGGAGATATATGGTGGTAGCCTCTCTGTGAATCGAAGCTGGCTGCCACCAATATTTGGGCCCATAATGCCCAAATGTTGAAAGAGGATCCTTAGGAGCCTGTTTCTGGCTGGTTTACTTGGTGTTGATGGTGCATTCAGTGATGCAGCACCAGCTGGGCAGGATGAAGTTCAAGTGAGGCATGGACTGGTGGTTTTTACATTAATGCAGATTCATATCTTACACCAATATCTTGCCTGTGACCCACTTGTACAGCACCCCAAGGGCAGTGCAGCCAGCCTCCACCTCAGGCTCGCAAAATCTCGAGAGCTGCTCCCGAGTAGCTGCAGTGTCAGTTTGGTGTCACTGATCGCCACGAAGATCTCTCCAGGGCTCTGCAGACTGTCTGCTGCTGTAAAAATCCTTTTCTGCAGTTTGTGGGGGTGGGACCAGTCACGCTGATGCCCAGAGTGCCCCTGGAAATGTAGCTATAGGTAGGCAAGGTGGTTACAGGGGGCTAAAGGCTGTGGTCAGTGGTTTCTACAAATTCAGTGTAGTCTCACCTCCTGGACCAGTGCTGTGCTCACACCCACCTTGCAAAACAAAACAAATCAAAACCAGCCATCATCAACAAAAAACAAATACACCCACAAAAAAACCCCCCAAAAACACCAACAAACAACAAAGAGACAAGAGATAAATATACAGAAAACAAAAACAACAGAATAAAACAAAAAACAGTATAAAAAACAAAAACAAAACAAACAAGAGAAACAACAAAAACCAAAGCAGAAGAAAGAAAAAAGGAAAAAGGAACAAAAAGGTGAAAAAAGAAAGAAAAAGGGAAATAATAAAGGGGGAAGAAAAAAGAAAAGGAATAAAAGAAAAAAAAACAGAAAAAATTTAAAAACTTCCACCCGCTTTAGTCTGCAGTCAGCTTGTGGGACATAGCCAGTTGAATCAGTACCAGCTGAGCAGAGGGCAAGGACCCAGTGCAGCAAGTGCTGGCCTCCCTGTCAGGCTTATAGGCTCCTGAGAGCTGCCCACAATTATCTGCGGTGGGCTCTGGTGCCGTTCTCACCATCAAAAATCTCCACAGGTTACTGTAGGCTGTCCGCGGTTGCAAAAAACCTCCATGGCTTGTGGAGGTGGGTCTGGACACAGGTGCCCGGGGTATTCCTGGCAACCAAGCTCTATGTGGATGGGGCAGGCCCCCAGGGAACCACAAGGTGTGTGGTCAGTGGCCCCCACAAAGTCAGAGCAGCGTGTGCTCCGGCACCGGCAACCATGCCACACAAACACACTAAGAATGCCTTGCCCAGATCGTGCCAGCACAGCTTCCGGTCCAAAGTCCTCAGGCAAACAGTCTCTGCCTGTCTCAATCAGCAGCCTGTGGAGCAGGGACAGTGGGTCTACAGTCAGGCATTTTCCAGGCAACACTGAACAAACTGTATGGAGAGTGGTACCCAAGGCATCAAGCATGCACGCACATCCACGCTAATTCCACAGACCAATGCGGTCCCAAACCTGACTCTTTGTGGCAGGGTTTAATCCTGAAAAAATGGTACCCTCCTGTAATCCACTCATGTGCAAGCTCTGCACAGGGGGAACAATTGCCCCAGAACCTCCAGCTCCCCTGCCAAAGGCACTCAGTTCAGGTCTTCCTGGCAGGCTTCTTGGACCCCCAAGGTACTACTCCCTCTGCCAGAGACCTGGTGAATACTCTCCATTGAGCAAGTCCACAGGAGGGCAACTGGGCCTCTAGCTGCTTTCTGTTCCACCAGCTCCAGCAGAGAGAGTCCTCGCTGATTTCAACTACCAGCTATTGTGGGACTTTCCTTCCCTGCACAGGATCCCTGGGCTGGGGAACTAGGGCATGGGGCTGGAGGGCCCCTCCCTCAACAGAAGAGGCCTCTGCCACTGAGGTGTCCCTTGTGACATTGGCTCTCTCTCTGTGGGCCTGGAGTCAACCTGCCTCACATCTCTGTCCCTCCTTCCAGTCTGGACATGGCCTCTTCTTAAAGCCTTAGCTTTAGTGGGTCTTTCAGCTAGTGTTCAGATGAATCCCGAGGTTGACTGTTGTATAATTTGTTTGTAATTTTGGTGTGATCCTGAGAGGCAGTTGGTACACCACCCTCCTATTCTGCCATCTTAGCTCCTCCTCTCTATCTCTATTTTTATGTTTCCTATCTAGTTGTTGAAGTTCTCCATGAGATCATTGAGTATCCTCATAAGCAGTGTTTGGAGCTCGGTCTGGTAGATTTCTCGTCTCCATTTTGTTTACCCTGTTTCTCTGAAAATAAGACCTAGCCGGACAATCAGCTTTAATACGTCTTTTGGAGCAAAAATTAATGTAAGACCTAGTTATATTATATTATATTATATTATATTATATTATATTATATTATATTATATTATATATTATGCTATATTATGTTTAAGGCCCGGTCTTATAGTAAAATAAAACTGGGTCTTATATTAAGTTTTTGCTCCAAAAGATGCACTAGAACTGATTGTCCAGCTGGCTAGGTCTTATTTCCCGGAAACCCGGTAGTTTTTTTTCTGGAGCTTTGTTCCATTCTTTTATTTGGGAAATCTTTCTTTGTCTCCCCATTTTGGGAGCCTCCCTGTGTTTTTTTCTACATAGGGCTGTTATGCCTCCCAGCTTCATGTAGTAGCTATCCTGTGGGACCCATAGATGTGGTCTCCCTGGTCACCAGAGCCAGGTGCTCCAGGTGTTCCCCTTGTGCGGGTTGTGTATGCCCTCCTGTTGCAGTGGAGACTTGATTGCTGTTTGCACATCAGTGGGAGAGATTGACCCTCAGTGTGATTTGTTTTGAGGACTGGCTGTGACAAGAGTGGAGGAGTTGTGATGCAGAGGCTGACCTTGCAGAACAGGGTGTGCTTTAGTGGGGCTCTTGTGCCTGCCCAGTCTGCACTTTGAGTGTGTCATCTTTGGAGATGACTAGGTAATGCTCTGGCCCACTCTGAAGCTGGCGACTGGGTATGCCAGCCCCAGGACCTCCTGGGAGGGGACCTGCTGTAGGCTAAGTTCAGCCAGTGTCTGTGCTCTGCCTGGGGCCACCTGGCATGAGCCAGAAAGCAATCCAGACATGGCCACCACCCATGCTGTGCTTAGAGGTGCCTTGAGAGGCCAAGCCATGGATGTAGGCCAGCTGTCACTTATGCTGGGATTAGGGCTGCTCAGCTAGAGTTATGGGACATGCTGAATCCAGATGCTGTTCCATTTTGATGGAGACTCAGATAAGGCATTTGCCTGCATCTGTATGCAGGGAGAGAGAGGGCACAACAAAGAAAAAATGGCTTCCACTGGCTTCTCCTTCTGGGAGAAAGCTGCCCCTCCAGCCCTGACCCTGAAGCTAGACAATTCATTTTTCTCTCCATATATCCCTGGCACCTTTTGAGCTGTTGCCCCAGTGCTGGAGTTCAGAGCAAATGGGTCCATCAATGAGTAAGACTGTGCATGATCCCTTTAAGAAGAGTGTCTTTGAGTGCAGCTGCTCTCCATCTTATTCAGCCACAATCTCTGATTGTTTTCATGGCCAGAATTTATGGGAACTTGTCTCCCCAGAACTGAAAACCATAGGCTAGGGAGGGGCTGGGACACATTGCTTTTCAGGGTGGAGCCTCTGCAGCTGAGCTATCTTTCCTGATTCTTAGTGATTACACACGGGTGTGGGACCAGCCCATTCCATGTCTCTGATCAGTCTCAATGTAGCTTCGTAGTTGTAGGGCTTTAGTTCAGCTAGACTTCAGGTGATTCTCAGTAATGGATGTTCTGTGGTTTAGTTGTAAATGATGTAATCCTGAAAAGAGGTGAGCACAGTATTTACCTACTCTGTTATCTTGACCAGAAAATTGAGCTTGGGAGTTTTCTCTCCTCTTGAACTTTTTGTAATAGTTTTAGAAGGATAGGTGTTAGTTTTTTGTATGTTTGGTAAAATTCACTTATGAAGCCATCTGGTCCAGGACTTTTGTTTGTTTGGAGTTTTTTGATTAGATTTGATTTTGTTAGTAGCAATCAGTCAATTCAGATTTTCTTTTTCTTTTTGATTCAGACTTGGAGGATCAGATATTTCTAGGAATTTAACCATTTCTTCCAGATTGTCCAATTTGTTGGTATGTAATTACTCATAATATTTTGTCATAATCCTTTGTATTTCTGTGGTGTCAGTTGTCAATTCTCTTTTTTTCATTTCTGATTTTATTTATTTGGGTCCTTTCCGTTATTTTCTTGAAGAGTCTGTTTAAAGATTTGTCAATTTTGTTTATCTTTTCAAAGAACCAGCTCTTGGTTTCATTGACCTTTTGTATTGTTTTTTTAGACTCTATTTTGTTTATTTCTGTACTAATCTTTACTATTTCCTTTCTTCTACTCATTTTGGACTTTGTTTGTCTTCTTTTTCTAGTTCCTTTATGTGTAAGGTTGGATTATTTATTTGAGATTTTTCATGTTTTACAAGGTAGGCATGTATTGCTATGAATTTCTCTCTTAGGACTGCTTTTGCTGTGTCCCATAGATTTGTGTTTTCAATTTCATTTGTCTCCAGGTGTCTTTCGATTTCTTCCTTGATCTTGTTTTTGACCCATTCCTTTGTTAGTAGCATGTTATTTAGCTTCCATGTGTTTGTGTGTTTTTCAGTTTTTTTCCCTGTAATTGATTTTCAGTTTCATACCATTTTGTTCAGAGAAGAAACTTGATATAATATCAGTGTTCTTAAATTTATTGAGACTTGTTTTGTGGCCTAATACATAGTCTATCCTGGAAAATGTTCTATGTGCACTCGAAAAGAGTGTATATTCTGCTGCTTTGGGGTGAAATGCTCTAAAAGTATCAATTAAATCCATGTAGTCTAGTGTGTCATTTAAGGCTACTGTTTCCTTGTTGACTTTCTGTCTGGAATATCAGTCCATTGGTGTCAATGGGGTGTTAAACTCCTCTATTATGTATGTATTACTGTCGCTCTTGTATTGGCATAGAATTAACCCCTGGTCGTTCACAAAACATGAAAGCATTCATGAGACTCTACAAGTGGGAGAACAAGAAAAGGTTTATTGAAAGTTAGGCAGAGAAAGAGTTCTGTTTGGAAGAGAAATACTGGCAAAGGGACTTTTGCCATGTCAGAGCGTGATAGGCACAGCTGCACCACTAAGAAGGAGTGCTGGGGTTGTATATTTTTCCATGCAGGATGTGGGGTGCTTCTCAGCTCGCAAGGGGGCTGCCATCACAATGATCTTCTCCTGGGAACTGTCCTGTTCCCATTTATGATGGATGTCAGCTTGAAGGGGGTTACTGTTGTCATTGGGAATTGTTCTGTTCTCATCTATGATGGGTGTTTTTTAGTTTGCAAGGGGTTGCTCTTGCGATTGGGAACTGTTCTGCTCCCACCTATGATGGTTGTAAGGTGCTTGTCAGCTTGCAGGTGCAGTACTAGCCAGGGGATTCAGAGCCAAGTAGTTAATTTTTAAGCTCATTCCTCCTAGCTCACAGATCACTCCTGTTAACTCTTTGCTAGTCCCATCCTGCCAGCTCAAAAGCCCACTCCAAATAACTCTTTATTTTTATTGTGTGTTCTCTCCCTTTATGTCAGCCAATATTTGCTTCATAGATTTATGTGCTCCTCTGTTGGGTGCATAAAGGTTTCCAAGGGTTATATCCTCTTGTAGGATTTGATAAATGTGAACTGGCATCTTAAGATGCTTAACCATAGAGATGGGAGGACTATGGGTGGAGCTGGGCCCCTTGTTAACTCTCTAGTCCTGACTTCCTGTTAAAACTTTGTGGTAACTTCTGGAGGAGGGATGCTAATAAATATAAAAGCCATCTTGGAATTGGGGCTTTTCTTCTTCACGTGGGTGGCTAGTTGGGGTGTGGATCGGAAGTGTGCATTCGCACACTCCTGGGGTGACCTTGTTTCTTTTTCTTTTCCTGAATAAACCATTGTTTTGGTGGATTTTCTGGAGAGTTATTTTTTGTCAGTCAACAGATTGATTCCTTTATTATTATAAAATGTCCTTCTTTATCTCTTATTATAGCTTTCGTGTTAAACTTGATTTTTGTCCAAGTATTTCTACCCCAGCTTTTTTGTTTGTTTGTTTCAGTTTGCATTAAATATCTTTTTCCACTCTTTTACTTTCAGTCTGTGTATTTTGATCTGTGTGTGTCTTTTGGTCTCTTGTAGACAGCATATGTGTGTATGGGTCTTGTTTTCTTATCCATTCACCTACCCAATGTCTTTTGATTGAAGCATTTAATCTATTTACATTTAAAATGATTATTCACAGATACATAGTTATTGCCATTTTATTTTTCATATTTATGTTCCCCCTTCTTCTTAGAGAAGTCCCTTTAAAATTTCTTGTAAACACTGGTTTGATGGTGATGAACTCCTTTAGTGTTTTGCTATCTGGGAAACTTTATCTCTACTTCAATTTTAAATGATAGCCTTGTTGAGTAGAGAGTCTTGGTTGTACATCCATGCTTTTCATCACTTTGAATATTTCTTGCCATACCTTTCTTGACTGTAAAGTTTTTGTTGAGAAATCAGCTGACAGTCTTATTGGAGTTCCCTTGTAAGTGACTAGTTGCCTTTCTCTTGCTGCTTTTATGATTTTTCTCTTTGTCTTTAACCATTGCCATTTTAATTATAATATGTCTTGGTGTGGGCCTGTTTGGATTCATCTTCTTTGGAATTTTGTGCTTCTTAGACTTGTATGTATGCTCCCTTTGCAAGGTTAGAAAAATTTTCAGTCATTATTTCTTCACATAGGTTTTCAACCCCTTGCTTTCTCTCTTCTTCTTTTGGTACCACCCTATAATGTGAATGTTGTTACACTTGATGTTGTCCCAAAAGTCTCTTGAACTATCCTAATTCTTTTTTTAATTTTTTTTTCTTTCTGCTTTTCTGATAGGGTGTTAACTGCTACTTTGTCATCCAAATCGCTAATTCAGTCCTTTACTTTATTTAGTCTTCTGATGATTTCAGTTATTGTATTCTTTATTCAGACTGGTTCTTTTTTATGGTTTCTATGTCTTTTTTTATGCTTGCTACCTCTTTGTTGAAATTCTCATTGAGTTCATCTATTTTTTCCCCTAAGTTAATTAAACATCCTTAAACCATTGTTTTAAACATTATCTAGTAGTTTGCTTGCCTCCATTTAGTTCAGATTTTTTTTTTTTTTGGAGGTTTTTCCTGTTCTTTCATTTGAGACATATTTACTTCTTCACTTTGGCAGCCTCTCTGTGGTAGTTTCTATCTATTAGGCAGATCTGCTGCATCTTCTAGTCTTGGCCAGGGGCCTTATATTTTAGGTTTCCTATGGGACCCAGTGGTACAGTCTCCCTGGTCACTTATGCCAGGTGCTCCAGGAGTGTCCCTTTTGTGGGTTTTGTGTGCCCTCCTATTATAGTTGAGACTTGATTGCTGTTGCACGTTTATTAGGTGGACCCTCAGGCTGACTGACTGTGAGGTTTGGCCACATCCATAGCTTATGAGCTGCTGTTTTGGGCTTTACCCAATGAAGCAGGATTTGCTTCTATGGGGCTCTGGTGCCTTTTGAGACTGCCCTTTTGGTGTGCTGCCTGTGGGGATAATTGGGTGTTGCTCTGCTGTGATATGATGCCTGCCTCCAAATATTTTGGTTCTGGGGCCTCTTGGGAGGGGTTCTGGTGCAGGCCCAGATCAGCCACTGCTTGTGACCAGCTGGGGACTATCTGGTAGGAGCTACAAAGTGATCCCCAGTTGGTCACTCCCTGTTCTGGACCTGGAGGCACATGGGAAAGGCCATGCTGTAAACCAGGCCTGGGGTAGCTCTGCAAAAAAACACCCGGCACCCCAAAGCTTGCTGCCACCTGCTAGCTCCTATAAAGTTCAGCTGCTGTAAAGCTTCATGCGATACATGAGTTGGATGAAGTGGGGTCTTAGGAAGTCACCAGGGTGAGATAAGTAATGTTCACCAGGTTAATGTAGATTCTGGTTTGGTGTAAGTGCTGAGTCTGGAGCTACTCAGCAAAAATATCAGAGTACCTGAGGCTAGCTGCTGCCTGCCTTAGGCCCATAGATCCCAGGGACTTGTCTAAGAAAGCATGCAACGTGGGCAGAACTCTGCTGGCTGAGATTGTGCCTCTGTCATTGAGCGAGTTGGATGTGACAGGGTCCAGGGGAGTCACCAGGGTGGAGAGTTGACCAGGCCAATGCAGATTCAGATTTAACTTTGTGGAGGAGGGCTCAACCCAGAAAAGATGGTGCCCACCTGCTGGCTGCATGGGAGGAAGATTCTACATGGGGGGAATGGAGACTATTCCTTTAGTCCTTGTCTCGAAGCCACACAACTCTGTCTCTTCTTGTAAGTCTCTGACACCCCCCGAGTTGCCATCCCTCTGCTAGAGCTCAGGGTGAGTGGCTGTGAGTGAGTATGTGTGTGGGCCCTTTGAAAAGGATGTCTGGGTTTCCTGCAGTCTTTTGCCTTATGCAGATGATTGGAATTCCCACTAATTTTCACAGCCAGATGTTGTGGGAGCTCCCTTCCTTGGCTGTGGTACTTTGGGCTAGGGAGTCCAGAGTGGGGCTGGGGTCCCTTGCTCTTCCAAGGGGGACCTCTGTGGCTGAGATATTTTTCCCAATTCTCAACCACCATACACAGGTGCACAGGCCTGTGCATTTCATGGCTCTGCTCCTCTTACCAGTCTCAGTGTGTCTACTTCTTAGTATCCTTACTTATATAACTTCTGTTCAGCTAGACTTCAGATGGTTCTCCAGGTTGATTGTTCTCTAATTTAATTGTAATTTTAATGTGGTCATAGGAGGCGGCAAGAACAGCATTTGTCTAGTCTGTCATCTTTCATCATCCTTCATCCTTTCTAAAAAATGGGGTTCATTCTGCAAATTCCATGATCAGAAGTTTAAAACTCTTTCCACTGCCTGATTGAAAAATGGGTTAGAACAGCTTCAGTGACCAGGGAGTTCAGAGCACAAATGCAGGTAGTGAAACAAACAAACAAAAAAACATTCAAGCAAGCAAACAAACAGTCTATGTCCTTGGCCCTGTAGTAGATAAAATTTTTAAAGTTTCAGGACTGGCCCTATACAAACTGTGAATGAAGTGATGATGTCCTTGTGCCTCCATCTTCCCTTTTCTGTGCCTTCCCTCCCTAGACTTTCTCCTATTTCTCAATCAATCAACATTTACCTGTTTAATACATCTTTGCTGTGATTAACCTGCATTTTTAGGATTGTGACTTGATAAATTTATTCATATCAAGTTAAATAAATTTTATCATTTTCACTTTATGCAGGTAAAGGCATGAAAGTCATCTAACTTCATTTCCAAGATAATTATATCACTAGTTTTTGAGCACTTTCTTTTCTTCAGAACTCAATACTAGGTTACAGAGATGAATAAGACTACTGCTGTATGGTGTTTTGCTCTGCTCTGTTGATATTGTTAACACTATAAGTTGTTGTCTCTGAGATATTCATGACATCATTATGACACATGTGGGGTACATTCTTTATTTTTAAATTCCATAATGTTAAAATGTGCCATATTTCCTGGAGAGCATGCTCAGTAGATTTTATTGCTAAGATCTTATTAAGTTGTGTGCTAAGTGAGCAGAACATTTAAACTTCCTTCAAAAGAAGCTTTCAAAAAAGGTGCTTCAGTGAGGAATGGGAGATTATATGAATATATTCTCATGGCCTCACCAAACATTTGAACCTCTGGGGGAAAAAAGACTTGTTTAAATTTTCATCCTTTTTCTTTTGTCTGGGGGAATCAAGACTGAAGGTGAAATCATGAAATTAGTTGTTCGTTTTGCTCTGTTAATCTTGCTAAGCCTATAAGATGTTATCTTTGACACAGTTATAGTATCACCATGGTACCCATGAGGTATGTCCTTCATTTTTACACTCCAAAGCATTCAAATGTGTCATATGTCTTATAGAAATATATTCTTTTTAGTTAGGTATCTTTGAACATGATAATTATTTACACTTGCCTTTTCTGTTGTGGCAACAAAAATTATTCTCTGTGTTTTTCAGCTTAGTATAGTTTAGAATTTTCTTGCTGAAGAATGTAGAGAGCTAGTTTCCTTCCTTTCTTGCACCAGCTTCAAGATTCTAGGCTGTAAGTATTAGTTTCATTAATATTCACAAATCCCCATTTCCACATTGTTTTCTTTTTTATTACAGTTTAGAAGCTCCATCCATCCATCCACCCAACATCTACTCATTGGTCCTGGATCTTCTGCAGGTTCTAGAAATCCCAATATAAATATGGTAGTCTATCACCTTTCTGTGTCCTCTGGTCATCATGTTATAGATAAGAAGGGCTTTATGACATGATCTGATTAAAAAGATGCTCATGGGCCAAGAAACATTGTGAGACTTAAAAGTGGAATTGGTTACTATTTTGGGGGAGGTTTTATTGAGGCCTTATCATGTTGAGGGTGAAAGGAGTACACATAATGAGGATAAAATGAATATACATAAAGATAAAGTGATTATGATAACTTATTGCCTGTTATAAATGCCTAGCCCTATGGCTTGAATATTGGGTTCCTAATAAATACTTTATCAGTTTATGGATTATCTTATAAAGCTTATTGGTGAAAAGTCTTCATATGAAATGATAAATGTGAGTAGAGTTTAGATTCAAGTTAAAATGACTCAGTGGACACTTATACTTTTAACGTTAGTAATATGATACTACTTTGTCACTTTTTAGGGCTTGGTAAAGAAAAGAACTCCTCTTATAAATGACAGAATACTGTTACTACAAATGAGTTCTGAATGAATTGGTGCTTCTTATTTCCTTTCTGCTCCAAGTACACAGTGTTTTCTTGGAAGAAAGATCCTATATTCCAGAAACGTTGTATCATCATAGTCCTCCTCTAGGTCCTAAGAAATACTCTGTGGCCACAATTTGCTGAGAATAATTCCAAACTCTGGGAAGAAGATGTTATTTCTCTTATAAAACAGAGACTAACTTCCAGAGCTAATTATTTCTTCTGTCAAAAGAAGCAATAACAAAGGGTCATCTAACTCTTTCATTTAAACTGGTATAACTAGCTCACCCACTTTCTTGCTCTTATTTCTTGCATTGCTACAGAGAAGGTCTGTGGATCTCAGTACAACATCCTTTTGAAAGCATGGCAAAAAATTCTTGTTTTCTCCCCAGGAGGAGTAGGAATACAAGTAAAGTGGAGTTGATGCCATAGTTTGGTGTTTACATAGAAATCTCATTTATAAAATTGGGACTTCTTTTCTGCACAGGATATCTACAGGAATAATGATGATTGGGTGTTACTTGCTATTGACCTTGGTAGATATTTTACAACATGGGGTTATGATAATCTCAGGAATTTCCCTGACAACATTCGTCCCTGCATCATTTTCCACCTTACCATTAAAAACACCACTAGAGGCACTGAAGTGCCTTTGATCGTAATCTTTCCATGACTGAGTTGCCAATTAAAAAAGTGCCTGCTCTGTGCCTTGGCTCTATTGGGAAGGTGTTCTTGCCTGATGAATACCCCAAAGAAATTCATGCTCTACCCACAACCTCCTCCATTCTACCATCTATGGAAAATGACCATTCTTTCTTAGTTTTAATCCCAGACTTCTGGGTTGAAGGCAGGGACTTCAAATAAAAGAGAATAAGTAAACAGCAAATGGGTAGACACCTGGGAAGGCAGACAAAAAGGGCAAGAGGCAGTGTCTTCTGTTACTCTGCATGCTGCAAAGGGTTATATCATCTTGATAATGTCCTAAAGGCTCATAGCAGTCATTACTGGTAAATAAAATGCATTCCAGACTTTATGCTCCTGGAGTAACATAATCTGAAAAGTCTCTTAGCATACTGAAACTGAAGAACCAATGCTGTGATTAGCATTGATCTTTAGCTATAGATTCCACATGTGCTTTCTTACTCTTAGATTTCTTTACATCATCCAGTCACTCATACATTCCTCTGGAGACCAAACATTCATGGGGTGTTCACTCTGTGCCTTGCAGTGCACTGGGCTCTCGAGAGGCAAAGGTGGAGACAGAGGAAGGTGGGGGTGTGAACCAATGGTTACCATGTGATGATATGTGATGGCCACAGGAATATTAGTGTGAAGAGTTCTTGGACCCTCATAGGCCTGCTGGATGCACAGCATTGGAGTAGTGTTTATACAGTGAGAGTCAGGATTTCCAGAGATACAATTGGAGTCTCAATTTCAATCTCACAGCAGCTTCAGGTTTATGCTTCAGAAGATCAGCTCAGGGCACTTTGGCATCTCTGCTGCTCTTGAGTGCAAACAGGCCTTTGCATATGCTATCTATTCTCACTTTGCCTATTAGCCTTTAGGGGAATTCAAACTATAGAGACTGCAGGGCAAATCATTGCGTCTCATATATTTATTGAGGTAGAATCTGGGGGACATGGTGACTGGGGGAGGATTGGTTCTTTAAAGGGATTGTGTAAGGGAGATGTCTGGGACACATTGGGAACTCGGGGGTGGGAATCAGCATTCAGAACTCATTTAATCTATACCTTTTATTATTTAGATAAATTGGAGACTCCAAGAAAGTTAAAGGCTCATTTGCCAGTTCTTAATGTTCCTGATTTCTAGCTTATTAGCCCACAGTGACCAAGCACTGTTTTCTGGACTGGTGGTTACTCCTTTCACTCAGTACCCTAGATTTTCCCACATCCAACTCTGCTGAATACATTAAAAGGCCATGTAGGAAAGCACAGTACAGTGTAGCATAGTATAATATAATATAGTACAATGTAGTATAGTACAGCATAGCAAAGTATAATATAGTATAGTATAATATAGTACAATATAATATAGCACAGTACAGTATAGCACAATACAGTATAGTACAGTATAATATAGCACAATGTAGTACAGGAAGTATAGTATAGTATAATACAGTATAGTATGGTGCACTACACTATAACATAGCACAGTGTACACTATAGTATACAGTATAGTATATGGTATAGTCCAATATACTACAGTAGAGTAGAGTATAATATAGCACAATGTAGTATAGCATAGCATAGTACAGTATAATATTATACAATATAATATAGTACAGTATAGCATAGTACAGTACAGTATAGTATAGTAAAATGTAGCATAATACAATATAGTATAGTACAGTATGCTATAGTACAGTACATGTAGTGCACTATAGCATAGTACAGTATAAGATATGATATAGTGCAGTATAGTACAGTATGGTGTAGTACTTGTATATTATAGTACAGTATACAACACAGTATAGCATACAGTATAATAGACTATAGCACAGCATAGTACAGTATGGTACAGTATAGTATATTATACTGTGTTTTTCCCAAAATAAGACTGGGTCTTATGTTAATTTTTGCTCCAAAAGATACATTAGGGCTTATGTTCAGGGGATGTCATCCTGAAAAATCATGTTAGGGCTTATTTTCTAGTTAGGTCTTATTTTTGGGGAAACACGGTAGTATAGTAAGAGTAATATAGTATAATGTAGTTCAGTGAAGCACAATACCATACAGTATAGTGCACTACAGTGTAAAATTCAATATAGTCTAGTACAGTATAGTACTTGCAGTGCAGTGTAGTACAGTATAGTCTAATATACAGTATAGTAAGTAGATTATAGTATAGGGTACCACAGTAAAGTATAGGGTATACAGTGTAGTAGAATGCAGTACAGTATAGCACAGTACAGTAGTGTAGTACAGTATAGTACACAGCATAATGAGTATAATGCAGTACAATGTAGTACAGTACACTAGAGCACAGTACAGCACAGTATGGTGAAGTTAGTGCAGTACAGTAGTATTGTACAGCCTCATGTTTTTTTCACAGCTATGTGGTTTGGCATGCTTTTAACGTACTGCCATCTGTTTAACCAGATCCATCCCTTCTGATGGACTTGTAGGTTGTTTCTGGTCTTTTGTTTGTATAAACAATGCTGCTACGAACAGCACTGTATGTATATGTCTTTGCACATGTGTGTGATTATTTGCTTATCATCCCTATTTTCTGAATGAGAATTAGGACCTGAAACCTTTTCCATTCTAAGTGCCATGTGATGGTGTGCAGTTGGCTGGGATCCTGGAGCTGTAGAGTATACCCAAGTGGATCTGTGGTACCACTTGATGTCCAAAGTCATATAGCTAGTCAGGCTTCAGCTGGTGGACCTCAGCCACTTCCTCTGTGGGCCAAGGGTGAGGCTTAGGGCCCATGTTTTGCCAGCAGGGGAGGCCTCCCCTGGACTGCTATTGGAGGTGACCTGGTGTACAGTTCAGCACAGATTTGCAATATCAGCAACTCTTCATCAATCTGGTGAGACCAAAGCCAACTCTCAAAACAAACATTTCCTGCGTGAACAATATGTTTGTTATGTTTTCCTCATTTGTTTATGATAGCTGTGTCAGGCACACTGATTTACATAAACACAGCCAATCTTGGGATGTTGCACTCTCAACAAAAGTAGCTGAGTACAAACAGCATTCCTCAGTTTTAATTCACATTTTCTAAACTTAGCAGATGTTGACAAAATGAGCCAACATGAAAATGCAACAAAGGAGAATGTTTCAAGGGGGTTTTGATTAAAATGCATTCCAGATTGACAAAATGTTACAATATTAATGGAATAGATTATTTAAACATTGTATTTGTCTCCTACAGAATCATAAAGCAAGCTAGACTCAAACTTGCAGCTTCCAGACCATAAATGTACAAGATGACTGTAAATGCATCTGTAATTGAGCCAGTTCTATTGTTTTTGTTCCTCCATCACTTATTTAGTTGTTTGTTTTTGCACATGCTGCCCTGCTGCCATGTTGTAGCCTCAATCCCGGACATTGTGTTGGAAATGTGTATCTCTGCCAGAGGATTCATTTTATCCTTCCTGGGAACCATGTTGCCCATAGGATAGTGTTCCCAGGTCCCAGTGCTGGGATATAGTCTTGCCCCAATGGGCCAAATGACTAATTTGGAAACTCTCTCTAATGTGATTCTGGGAATCAGGTGTTATGTAGTCCTTATTTGAATGCAAATAAGGAGGCAACAGTAGACAAGGATTTGATCAACTCCCTATACTTTATATTGGCTACCAGGGAATAACTTTCAAAGTCCACTGGCAGAATCCTGCCATTCAGTCATTTAAAATCAGACTAGAATGAGAAGTAGGGTTAAAGCCTTCCGTGATAAGGGATGACATAATCAACTTTGAATGTTAACAGTAAGCCTTTGTTTACTATGGGTCATAGAAAGAAATAAAATGGAATATTGCATCTTTGCCTTTAAATGAACACTTGGATTCAAAGAATTGAAATTAGCTGTGGATGCCATGTGGCCCAGAGTGATTGTAAGCTGGTGCCCCTGGTGGGCAGGAGACCCACTCAGTGCAGTTGAGGCCCATCCTGAGCTACCTCAGCATCCCTGGGATTCTTTCGTTGAAGAGCTATGTGTGACTGGAGCAGAACCTCAGTGTGAGCACAGTAAGCAGGAATTCAGCCAGTCTTCAGTGAGTTCAGGGTAGGAGTTCTAGAATTCGGGAAAGGCCTCTGCTCCCTGGAGTTGCTGCCTTTGTATCCTATGTGCAGACATGGCTGCCGCTTTGGGTCTTTATGTACAAATTTGAAATGGGAATATTAGCATTTATTATTGAGTTGCTTTTAAAAATGAAACTCTATACAGCTCTTAAAACAGAGCTTATCACATAATAAATAAGTGGTAGGTATTATTATTGTTGCTGCATTTGTTTTTAGCTCATCAGCTCCATTTTCCACAAAGGTCATTTACATCAGTTTTTGTGTGGATCAGCAGAATCAGGACATTAGAATCAGTACCAGCATATGTCTGAAGTCTTTCCAGCTGACAGAAGGAGTGGGGCTCAGTTTAGAGGCAGAGACCATCATCTAGATGTGGAAACTTTGACATAAGGCGAAAGGCAAAGGAAACAGAATTAATTACTTCTTTGATTAATGATTCATTAACAAGGAGGCATGGAACAGGACAGTATTTCTTTGTGGTGGTATAATAATATGTTAATTCTATAGAATTTGGTATTTGATGTAATGGCAATATTCAGGTCCATTTTGTATGTGGAGGTCACAAAAATTTTGGAGGCATCTCCAAACTCAAGCCAAACATTGCCTTTTTCAGTCAGACTTTATATGAATTCTAAACTGAGGAGCCCATTTTACTGCAGAGAGGAAACAATATGGTATAGAATGTCCAAATAAGTAACTTGTTAATTAGTTTTCAGAATGTTTACAAAGGATGAACACTTTCCAGCTTCAGGAAAGAATAGATAGGAAGCAGTAAACATGGCTAAAATTATTTTTTTCTGTATTCACATTAGGCTTTGGGTACCAATGAATTCTCGTTAGATTTTTAAAAATTAAACATTTTATTTTGAGATAATTTTATGTACACATGTAGTTGTAAAAAATAATATAGAGAGATCTCATGTAAACTTTATCCAGTTTCCCCCAATGGTAACATCTTGAAAATTATAGAACAATATTACCACTAGGATATTACCGTTGATACAAATTACAGAACGTCTCCATAACTGCAAAGATCCCTCCATTTTCCATTTCATAGACACACCTACAACCTTCCCCTGTACATCCACCTGAAAGTGGGCAACCACTAATCTGTTCTTGATTTTGCCATTTCAAAAATGTTATATAAATGGAATCATATAGTGTAACATTATTTTCACTCAGAATTATTCTCTGGAGATTCATACAGGTTGTTATGGATATCAATAGCCAATTCATTTTTATTGCTGAGTATTATTCCATGGTATGAATGTACCACAGTTCATTTAAACATTCATCCAATGAAGGGCATCTGAGTTATTTTCAGTTTTTGGCCATTATAAATAAGGTGGTACATTCCATGTACATATTTTTATGTAAACATAAATACTTATTACTCTAGAATAAATGCCAAGGAAAGCAACTGCTAAGTCATATGTCATTGCATGTCTAGTTTTCTATTGTAAAATTGTTTTCCAGACTGATTATCATTTTATATTCTCACCAGAAATGTGTAAATGCTCCAGTTTCTTGGCATCCTTGCCAGCATTTAAGGTTATGACATTTTGAAAAAATCAGCCATTCTGATAGGTGGTATCTTAATTTGCATTTTCCAACTGGCTGATAATGCTGAACATTTTTGTTCATGTGCTTATTTTCCATCTGTATATTTTCTTCAGTGAAGAGACTCTATTTCTTTTGCCAATGTTCTAATGGACTTTTTCTTTTTTACTGCTAAGTTTTGAGCATTCTTTAATATTTTCTCTATTATTTATCTTGCAAATATTTTCTCCCAGGCTACAGCTTGTCTTTTCATTGTCTTAACAGTGTCTTTCATAGACAAGTTTTTAATTTTGATGAAGTCCAATTTATCATTTTTTTTCTTTTATTGATTATGCTTTTGATATCAAATTTTAGAACTCTGTGCTGAGTACTAGATCATGAACTTTATGTTATGTTTTTCTTAAAAGTTTTATGGTTTTACATTTTAAATTTAAAATTTTAAATTTAAGTCCATGTCTTATTTTGAGTTAATTTTTGTATAAGGTGTGAGACTTAGGTCTAGGCTTTTTTTTTCCCCCCATTGATGTCCATTTTCTCCAGCACCATTTATTGATAAGCTATCTTTATGCCATTAAATTGCTTTTGCAACTTTGTCAGAAATCAGTTGGACATATTTGTGTGGGTTCTCTTCTGGGTTCTCTCTATTTTGCCCCATTGATTTATGTGTCTATCTCTTCACCAATACCACACAGCCTTGAATACTGTAGTTATATATCTTGAAATTGAGTACTCATTCCTCCAAACTTATTATTTTTAAAAATGGTAGCTATTCTATTTTTTTGTATTTTCATATACATTTTTGAATGAATTTGTTTATATCTATACATTATTTTGCTGAGATAGGAATTGTGTTAAACATATATATCAAATTGAGGAAGAATTAGTATCTCTAATATTTGAATTTTTCAATCCATCAATAGCATATATTTCTTTGTTAATTTAACTTATCTTTAATCAACATTTTTAGATTTCTGTCATAAAAGTCCTGTATATATTTTATTACATTTACACCTAAACATGCCTGTCATCTGACCGTCCATCCTCAAAGGCTCTGCTAACTTTGGACCTCATCCCTTTGTGGTGTCCCTGGGTTGTGGCTTTGTATTTTCTTTGTTGACTGATTGTAAATACTATTGTATTTTTTTATTTAAAAGTCCTTGTGCTTATTAGTAATATAGAGAAATACAATTGATTTCTCCCTGTTTGTTTTGTATTTGGTGACATTGCTGAACTCACTTATTAGTTCTAAGGGTTTGTTTTTTTTTCCTTCTTTTCCTCAGATTCTTTGGGGTTTGCTATGTAGACCACTAGGCCATTTCCCAATAGGGACAATTTTATTTTTTCTTCTCTAATCTGTATGCCTTTTATTTCCTTTCTTTGCCTTTTTGTAATTGCGAGAATATCCAACACTATGTTAAATAGGAATATTAGAGACGTCATCAAAATGGCGGCGTGAGGTGAGCCTCTGTAAAGCTCCCCTGGAATTTACAACTAATCAAACAACAATAACTCCACAAAGAACTCCCTGCACAGCAGACAGGCAAGACAAACAGACCCACTACTGAATTCACCTAAAGGTGGGCGAATCGCGCCAGCAGGGGAGGAGAGAAGGGAGAAGTGCGGAGACGGAGACGCGGGGGCACAGGATGCAGACCTAGCTCAGTGCTCCGAGCTCGCTGCATCCCGGAACTACCGCAGCTGTGGGAGAGGGAAGAACTCGGACTGCTAGGGCTCTGCTTATGGCCCACAGGGCTGAGGGGGCAGCATATAACACAGCTGAACCCAACGATCACGGCAGAGACCTCGGAGAAAAGACTGAGGGAAGAAGGCTGAAAACGGTGGTTTAAGCCCTCAAGGCCGAGCAGAGAATGGAAGCCTTAGGCACGGAGACTAGCCGCCCCCTCTCTGCCCTCCCAGAGTTCGTCCCACCTCCAACTGCCCAGTGCTAGAAGCAGAACAGTAGCAGTGTCAGATCAAAACAACAGAACATAAGCTGTTCTGAGAACTATGGACCACAGACACAGATTCACAGCTCAACTAGTTCCAGCAAAGGGAAGGGAGCTATGGAAACAGGACTGGCTATGGTGATGGTCGCCGCCATTGCTCTGGGCCACGTCTCACAACTCACCCTGTCCCTGGCCCCAACTATCTGGGCAGATCTCTGCAAGAGTAAACAGAACTGCTGAAACATACAGGCTCTGAATCTGGTGCAGAAAGAGCTTTGGAACTTCAAAAGCTCTCTGCATACTCACAGGGACACTGCACCCTGTGACCCAGGCGAACTATTAACAGAGGAGAAACCCGTCTCCCAGGGAATCCTCCCATTGTGTGAGAAGCTGGAATAGTGCAGAGAAAACATAGCACTACCGTGTGAGAAAAAAAAAAAAGGCTGCAGTCGTAGAGAAAATAAAACATTCTACCAACAAGTACTGGAAAACAAAAGAAAGACCTCTTCCTATCAACCTGTTGCAGAGGCCACTCTTGTAGATGTCTAGGAAGAGAAATAATAAATCAGTAATTGCCATGAATAACCAAGGCAACAAGATAGCTCAGACAGAAAGTGAAAAGTCTCCAGAAAAGGAACTTAAAGATATGGAAATATGTGACTTAAATGACAGAGAATTCAAGATTGCAGTTCTGAAAAAACGCAACGAGATGCAAGAAAACACAGAAAGGCAGTTTAATGAACTCAGAAACACAATCAAAGAACAACATGAGCATTTTACGAAAGAGATTGAAATTTTAAAAAATAACCAAATATAATTTCTGGAGATTAAGAACTCAATAGAAGAAATTAAGAATGAAATAGCCATCTTAGGTAGTAGAGTTGACCAGATGGAGGAAAGAATCAGTGATATCAAAGACAGAAACCTGGAAATGACATGGATGGAAGAAGAAAGAGACTTGAGACTTAAAGGAAATGAAAGAACTCTACAAGAATTTTCTGACTCCGTCAGATAGAGCAATATAAGAATAATGGGCATACCAGAAGGAGAAGAAAGAGAGAAGGGAACAGAGAGTATATTCAAACAAATAGTCGATGAGAACTTTCTAAACTTGTGGAAACAATAAGATCCTCCAATCCAAGAGGCAAATAGAACACCTAAATATGTAAACCCCAACAGGCCTTCTCCAAGGCACATTGTATTGAAGCTGTCAAAAATTAATGACAAAGAAACAATCCTCAAGGCAGCCAGGAAAAGAAGACGGTAACCTACAAAGGAAAGCACATTAGATTATTGTCAGATTTTTCAGCAGAAAATCTACAAGCCAGGAGGGAGTGGAACCAAATATTCAAACTATTGAAAGAGAGAAATTATGAGCCAATAATAATATACCCAGCAAAGATATCCTTTAGATATGACGGAGTAATAAAGACCTTTCCAGACATACAAAAGCTGAGGGAATTTTCTAGTACACGAACTGCCCTACAAGAAATACTAAAGGAGGCTATTGGACCACCATCAACAGGGACAATTTGTGGCAACCAAAATATAAAAAGGGAGAGAGTAAAGGCCTGAACCGGAATATGGGAATGGAGAAAGTAAGCTTGGTGAAGAAAATGGAATACTCTAAATATCAAACTTTGTTTTACATAAACTTAAGGGTAACCACTCAAAAAAAAATCCAGAACTGAAATATATACTGTAATAAAAGAAGAAACAGAGGAAAACATCATAGAATACCACCACACAGAAATAGTAGGCAACAACAAAAAGGCAAAGAAACTATGGAGACACAATCTTACAAGAAAATTAAAGATAGAATGATAGGAAATCCTGACATATCAATAATCACCCTAAATGTAAATGGACTGAAGTCACCAATAAAAAGGCACAGAGTAGCAGATTGGATCAAAAAACTAAACATAACAATATGCTGTCTCCAAGAGACACATCTCAGCTACAAGGACAAGCATAGACTCAAAGTGAAAGGGTGGAAATTGACACTCCAAGCAAATGGTATCCAGAGAAAATCTGGTTTACCCATACTGATATCAGATGAAACAGACTTCAGGGTGAAAAAGGTAACAAGAGACAAAGATGGACATTTCATAATGGTAAAAGGGACTATACAACAAGAAGACATAACAGTCATCCATATTTATGCCACAATCAGGGAGGACTGAAATATACCAATCAACTACTCACAGAACTAATGAGAAAAATTGACAAAAACAGAAATATACTAGGGGACCTAAATATATCACTGACAGCTATGGATAGATCATCCAAACAGAAAATAAATAATGAAATAGCAGCCCTAAATGACGCATTAGATGAAATGGATATAATTGACATTTATAGAGCACTTCGTTCTAAAACATCAGACTACACATTTTTTTTCTAGTGTACCTGGAACATTCTCAAGGATAGACTATATATTGGGACATAAAAGTAGCCTCAGCAAATCTAAGAAGATTGAAATCATACCAAGCATATTCTCTGATCAAAAGATTTTGAAATTGGATATCACTGCAAAAAGAAAGCAGGAAAAACCACAAATACACGGTGACAAAACAACATACTTTTTTTTTTTTTAATTTATTGGGGTGACAATTGTTAGTAAAATTACATAGATTTCAGGTGTGCAATTCTGTATCACATCATCCATAAATCACACTGTGTGTTCACCACCCAGAGTCAGCTCCCCTTCCATCACCATACATTTGATCCCCCTCACCCTCATCCCCCACCCCCCAACCCCCTTACCCTCTGGTAACCACCAAATTACGTTCCCCAGATTAATTTTCAAACCCATGGCCATCCTGTGGTCACCAACTGCCCTCCAATCCCCTCACCCTCTCCCCCACCCCCCACCCCTCCCGCCCATCTAGCAACCCTCAGTTTTTCCTCTTTGTCTCCAAAACTGTTTCTGATTAGTTCATTCACTTATTCTTTTCTTTAGAATCTGCAAATAAGTGAGATCATATGGTACTTATCTTTCTCTGTCTGACTTATTTCGCTTAACATAATGTTCTCTAGGTCCATCCATGAAAACAACATACTTTTAAAGAACGACCTTGTCAAAGAGGAAATTAGACGAGAGATCAAAAGATACATAAAAATAAATGACAATGAAAATACACTTACCAAACTTTTTGGGATGCAGCGAAAGCAGTTTTAAGAGGGAAACTTATATCATTACAGGCCTATCTCAATAAACAGAAAAAATCACAAATATATAACCTCATGTTACACCTTAAAGAACTAGAAAAAGGAGAACAAATGAAACCTAAGGTCAGCAGAAGAAAGGAAATAACAAAAATCAGAGCAGAACGAAGTGAAATAGAGAACAAAAAGACAATAGTAAAAATTAATGTGACAAAGAGCTGGTTCTGTGAAAAGATTAAGAAAATTGACAAACCCTTGGCTAGACTCACTAAGATAAAAAGAGAGAAGACACTAAAAAGCAAAATCAGAAATGAAAAAGATGAAGTTATCACAGATGTCACAGAAATACAAAGGATCATCCAAGAATACTATGAAGGACTATATGCCAACAAATTCAATAACCTAGAAGAAATGGACAACTTCTTAGAAACATATAGCCTTCCAATGCTGAACCATGAAGAACTAGAAAATCTAAACAGACCGATCACCAGTAAAGAAATTGAATCAGTCATCCAAAACCTTCCCAAAGCAAAAGTCTGGGACCAGATGGCTTCACTAGTGAATTCTACCAAACCTTGAAAGAGGAGCTAATACCAATCCTGCTCAAACTCTTCCAAAAAATTGAAGAGGAGACAGTACTCCCTAACTCATTTTATGAGGCCAACATTACCCTGATACCAAAACCTGGCAGGGACAACACAAAAAAAGAGAACTACAGACCAATATCTCTGACGAGTACAGATGCAAAAATCCTAAACAAAATTCTAGCAAATCGAATACAACAATGCATTAAAAAGATTATTCAACACGACGAAGTGGGGTTCATCCCAGGGGCACAAGGATCGTTCAATGTATGCAAATCCATCAATGTGTTACATCACATAAAAAAACTACAGGGCAAAAATCATATGATTATATCAATTGATGCAGAAAAAGCATTTGACAAGACACAACATCCATTTATGATTAAAACACTTAATAAAATAGGTATAGAAGGAAAATACCTTAACATAATATAGGCCATATATGACAAACCTTACCTAATTTCATAATTAACGGTGAAAATCTGAAACCCTTTGCTCTACATTCAGGAACACAACAGGGCTGTCCCTATCACCTCTGCTTTTCGACATTGTGTTTAATTCCTCGCCAGAGCAATCAGGCAAGAGAAAGAAATAAAAGGCATCCAAATTGGGAATGAAGAAGTTAAATTGTCACTCTTTGCAGATGACATGATGCTTTATATAGAAAACCCTAAAGACTCCACCAAAAAGCTATTAGAAACAATCAACGAATACCGTAATGTAACCAGCTACAAAATCAACGTACAAAAGTCCATTGCATTCCTATGTACTAACAATGAAATCTCAGAAAAGAAATGAAAAGAAAACAATTCCTTTTGCAATTGCAGAAATTAAGAATAAAATACTTAGGAATAAATTTAACCAAGGATGTGAAAGACCTATATGCTGAAAACTATAAGACATTTTTAAAAGAAATTGAAGAACACACAAAGAAATGGAAAGACATTATGTGTTGATTGGAAGAATCAATATAGTTACAATGGCCATATTACCCAAAGCAATATACAGATTTAATGCAATCCCCAGCAAAATCCCAATGGCATTTTTTAAAGAAATAGAACAAAAAAATCATCAGATTTGTTTGGAATCACAAAAGACCCCAAATAGCCAAAGCAATCTTAAGAAAAAAGAACAATGCTGGCGGTATCACACTCCCTTACTTTAGCTTGTACTACAGGGCTACAATAATCAAAACAGCATGGTATTGGCAGGAAAACAGACACATAGACCAATAGAATAGAATTGAGAACACAGAAATAAACCCCCATAAATATGGACAGATAATTTTTGACAAAGAAGCCAAAAACATGCAAGGGAGAAAAGACCCCCTCTTCAATAAATGGTGCTGGCAGAATTGGAGAGCCATGTGCAAAAGAATGAAACTGGACTGCTATCTGTCACCATGTACCAAAATTAATTCAAAATGGATCAAAGACTTAAGCATAAGACCTGACACAATAAACTGCATAGAAGAAAACATAGGTACTAAACTCATGGATCTTGGGTTCAAAGAACATTTTATGAATTTGACCCCAAAGGCAAGGGAAGCTAAAATAAATGAATGGGACTATATGAAACTTAAAATCTTCTGCACAGCAAAAGATACCATCGACAAAATAAAGAGGCAACCAACTGAATGGGAGAAGATTTTTGTAAATAGTGCCTCTGATAAGGGGCTAATATCCAAAATATACAAGGAACTCATGCAAGTGAACAACAAAAAAACAAACAACCCAATTGTAAAATGGGCAGACGACGTGAAGAGACATTTCTCCAAAGAGGACATACAAATGGCAAATAGACATATGAAAAAATGCTCAACAACACTAATCATCAGAGAAATGCAAATAAAAACCACAATGAGATATCACCTCACCCCAGTTAGAATAGCTGTCATATACAAGAGAAATAGTAAGAAGTGTTGGAGAGGCTCTGGAGAAAAAAGAACCCTCATACACTGTTGGTGGGAATGCAGACTGGTGCAGCCGTTATGGAAGGCAGTGTGAAGGTTCTTCAAAATGTTAAAAATAGAATTACCATATAACCCAGCAATTCCACTCCAAAAAATTGAAAACATTTATGCATAAAAACAAGTGTGCTCCAATGTTCATTGCAGCTTTATTTACGGTGGGCAAGACCTGGAAACAACCAAAATGTCCTTTGATAGATGAATTGATAAAGAAGTTGTGGTATATATACACAATGGAATACTATTCGGCAGTAAGAAAAGATGAAATGGGACCATTTTTGACAACATGGATTGATCTTGAGAATATAATGCTAAGCAAAATAAGTCAGACAGAAAAAGCAGAGAACTAATAATTTCACTGATATATGGTATATGAACCAAAAACAACAAAAGAACAAGACAAACAAATGAGAACAAAAAACTCATAGACACAGACAATAGTTTGGTGTTTACCAGAGGGTAATGGGGGAGGGTGGTGGTAGATGAGGGTAAAGGAGATCAAATATATAGTGATGGAAGGAGAACTGACTCTGGGTGGTGAACACACAATGGGATTTATAGATGATGTAATACAGAATTGTACACCTGAAATCTATGTAACTTTACTAACAATTGTCACCCCAATAAACTTTAGTTAAAAAAAAAAATTTTAGTTAAAAAAAAAGATGGAGGGAGATTCCCTTACCAAAAAAAAAACAAACAAAAAAAACACACAAAAAAAACAAAAAAAACCCCAAAAAAACCCACAAAAAAACAAATAAAATAAAATAAAAAGAGAGGACTCAAGTACATAAAAGCGAAGGGGGACAAGTGGCACCACAGAAATACAAAGGATTATGAGAAAATATCACATACATTTATATGTCAACAAATTGGGCAATCTGGGAGAAATGGTTAAATCCCTGAAAGCATACAATCTTCCAAGGCTGAATAAGAAGAAACAGAAAATCTGAACCAATGGATTATTACTAATGAAATTGAGTCAGTAATCAAAAAATCCCCGAAACATTAATTCCAGGACCAGATGTCTTTACATGTGAATTGTATTTATCATTCAAAGACGAATTAACATTTATCCTTCTCAAAGTATTCCAAAAAATTTAAGAGGAGGGAAAGTTCCTACACTCATTTTAAGGGGCCACTATTACCCTGATTACAAAATCAGACAAGGACATTACAAAAAAAAAAATTATATGCCAATATCCCTGATGAACATATATGCAAAAATCCTCCACAAAATGTTGGGAAACCCAATTCAGCAATACATTTTTAAAAAATCAGAGAAACTACCAAATGGCACAGTAGGTAAGTGCTGTGTTTACATTTTCTCTCAACCACATCAAAATTACAACTAATCTACAAAACAACATTATTGAGAATAGCCTAAAATCAAGCTGAACTGAAGCCTTTCAACTAAGGAGATGCAGAAGAAGCCACCTCCAGACTGGTAGGAGGGACAGACACGTGGAACAGGCTGATACCACATACATATGTGACCATTAAAGATCAGGAAGGCTATTTCAGCTGTTGGGGTCCCTCCCATTCCCCAGAGGAGCGAGAGATCCCCGCCCCACCCCAGCCACACTCCAGTGCTGGGGAGACAAGTCCCCATAAATTTTGGTTGTGAAAACCAGCAGAGATTGTGACTGAATGAGACTGAGTACAGCTGCATTCACAGGAGCTCCTCTTAAAGGTGTGTGGACTTACCAACCAACAGAAGCACTCATTCTGAGCTCCAGTGCTGGGCCAGCAGCTGGAAAGGCAGCAGGGACAAATGTTGGGGAATTGAGTTGTCTGGCTTGGGACAGGGGCTGGAGAGGTGGCGTTCTTCTGGATGGGGAAGCTGGTGAGGACCATTATATCTTTTTTTTTTTTAATTTATTTTTAATTTATTGGGGTGACAATTGTTAGTAAAATTACATAGATTTCAGGTGTGCAATTCTGTATCACATCATCCATAAATCACACTGTGTGGACCATTATATCTTTGCTGAGCCCTCGCTTGCATGTGGATGCAGATAGCCACCATATCTGAGTCTTTGCCATTCGTTCACCACTCCCTGGGGTTTACAGACCTGGCCTGCCCAACTTTTGGGCACACCCAGGCCTCTTTCAGTCACTTTTTTGTGCAGAGTGCCTGCCTTGGCTTAAGCTGCAGACTTTCCTAAGGTCTCTCAAAGGTTTACAGAAGCCAGACAAGCAGAATCTGCCTTGAGCATGTCCTGTACCTCTGCCTGAGCAGCCCTAAGCTGGCACTAGTGGCAGCTGTCCTTGATTCATTGTTTGTCCTCTCAAGGCACTTCCAAGCACAGAATGGGCAGCAGCCTTCTGAGGATTTATTTGTGGCTCCTGCTGGGTGGCTCCAGGTGGGGCACAGGCTGTGGCTGAACTTGACCAACGGCAGATCCCCTCCAATGTGGTCCTGCAGCTGGCACCCCCAGTGGCCAGCTTCAAAATGAGCTGGAGCATCACCCAGCTACCTCCAAGTACCTCACACCCACAGAATGGATTGGGCAGGCACCAGAGTCCTGATGAGACAGATCCTGCTCAGCAGGATCAGCCCCCACTCAACAACTCTTCCATTGTAGTCAAGCCCAATCCCACAACAAGTGAGCCCAAGGGTCAGTCCCTCCTACTGATGTACAACTGTCAACCAAGGCTTAACTACAAGAGGAGGACACACACAACCCACACAAGGGACATACCTGGAGTGTGTGGCTCATGTGACCAGAAAGATTGCACCACTGAACCCCACAGCACACTTTCTACATAAGGCCACTCTACTAAGACAGGAAGACCTAGCAGCCCTACCTAATACAAACACATGGGGGCAGCCAAAATGGGGAGACAAAGAAACATGTCCCAAATAAAAGAACAGAACAAAGCCCCAGAAAAAGAACTAAGTGAAATGGAGATAAGCAATCTATCAGACACAGAGTTCCAAACACTGGTTATAAGAATGCTCAGTGATATCAGGGAGAACTTTGTCAGAGAGATAGGAGGCATAAAAATGGAGATGGAAACCATGAAAAAGAACCAGTCAGTAATAAAGGATACAATAATGGAAATGAAGACTATATTACAGGGAACCAATGGTAGATTAGATGAAGCAGAGGGTCCAACAAGTGATGTAGGAGATAAGGTAGAAGAAAATACCCAACCAGAATAGCAAAAAGAAAAAAGAATCCAAAAGATTGAGGAGAGTTTAAGGGGCCTCTGGGACAACATGAAGCATACCAACATTCACATTATAGGGATACCAGAAGGAGAAGAGAGATAACAAGGAATTGAAAACCTATTTGAAGAAATAATGATTGAAACTTCCCTAAACTGGTGAAGGACATACAAGCCTTACAAGCCCAGGTAGCACAGAGAGGCCCAAACAAGATGAACTCAAAGAGGCCAACATCAAGACACATCATAATTAAAATGCCAAAGGTTAAAGATAAAGAGAGAATCTTAAAAGCAGCAAGAGGAAAGCAGTTAGTTACCTACAAGGGACTCCCCATAAGACTGGCAGCTGATTTCTCAACAGAAACTTTGCAGGCTAGAAGGGAATGGCAGGAAATATTTCAAGTGATAAAGAAGAACAACATACAATCAAGATTGCTCTACCCAACAGGGCTGTCATTTAGAATTTAAGGACAGATTAGGAGTTTCCCAGACAAGAAAAAGCTGAAGTAGTTCACCACCAAACCAGTATTACAAGGAATTTTATAGGGACTTATTTAAGATGGGTGGGGGGTTAAGGTGGGGTGAAAGGAGAAGGGATTAAGAAGAAATTTGTTGTTACACAGTAGTCATGGGGATGTGGTATAGTATAAGGAATAGTTAATATTATGGTAATAACTAGGTATGGTACCAGATAGGTACTAGATCTACCAGAGTGATAGAAGGGAATGGGTTTGGTGGCAGGGTGAAAAAGGTGAAGTAATTAAGAAATACAAATTAGTAGTTAATCCAGGTTGTAAAGATTATGTAAGGTGCCAGATGGTCCCTGGACTTATCATGGGATCACTTCATAGACTGTGTATATGCCTGACCAATGCACTATACACCTAGAGCTGAAGTGGAATAATATTGAATGTCAACTATAACTAAATATATAGGAATATATAGTCACAGGATGTGGAGTACAACATAGGGAAGATAATAAATGGTATTGTAACAGTTACATAAAATGTCTAGGGGTAGTAGCTTGGGGGTTAGGTTATCACTTTATGAGGGGTTTAAATGTCTAACAATTATGTTGCTTTTACATCTGAGACTAATAAAAAAAATGAATTTAAAAAAAATGAAAAAAAAATCATTCACCATGGTCAAATGGGATTTATTCCTGAGGTTCAAGTTTGGTTGAATATCTGCAAATCAATTAATGTGATATGCCACATAAGCAAAACGAAGATAAAAATTATATGATCATATGAAATATCAATAGATGCAGACAAAATGTTTGGCAAAATCCATCATCCATTTATGATAAAAACGCTCAGCAACGTGGGAATACAGGGTACATAACTCAACATAAAAAAGCCATATATGCTAACCCACAGCAAAAATAATACTCAAAGGGGAAAAGTTAAAAGTTTACTCCTTAAGATCAGGAAAAAGACAAGGATGTCCACTTTCACCACTTTTATTCAACAGAGTATTGGAAGTCCTAGCCACAGCATTCAGACAAAAAAAAAAAAAAAAAAAAAAAACGTAAAAAGAAAAACAAAAGAAATAAAAGGCATCCAAATTCGAAAGGAAGAAGTAACACTGTCATTATATGCAGATGTCATGGTACTGTATATAGTGAACCCTAAAGATTCTACCAAAAACTATGAGAACTGATAAATGAATTCAGTAAAATCGCAAGAAACAAAATTAATATTACAAAATTAGTTGCATTTTTATAAATCAATGACCAACTAACAGAAAGAGAAAATAAAAAAATCCATTTACAACTGCATAGAAAAATAAAACACGTAGGAATAAATTTAACCAAAAAATGTACATATTGAATTTTATCAACTCCTTTTCCTTCATTGATTGATACAATCATGTGATTTTTCTTTTTCTAATTTTAGGTGTTTCAATTACAGTTGATATTCAATATTGTATTAGTTTCTGGTGTACAGCATAATGGTTAGACATTTATATAGCTTATGAAGTGATCCCCTCAATAAGTCTAGTACCCACTTGGTATCATACATAGTTATTACAATACTATTGACTATATTTCCTGTGCTGTATTTTACATGCTCACGTCTATTTTGTAACTGCCAATTTTTACTCTTTAAACTCTTCAGCTTTTTTCCAACTCCCCAACCCCTCTTTTATCTGGCAACCATCAGTTTGTTCTTTGTATGTATGAATCTGTTTCTGTTGATTCTTATTTTGCTTTTTGGATTCCACATATAAGTGAAATCATATGGTATTTGTCTTTGTCTGTCTTATTTCACTTAACAGAATACCCTCTAGGTTCATTCATGTTATTGCAAAGGGTAAGATTTCATTTTTTATGGCTTAGTAATATTTCATTGTACATATGTACCACATCTTCTTTATCCAGTTGTCCATTGATGGACATTTAGCTTGCTTCCATATCTTGGCTATTGTAAATAATGTTGCAATGAACACAGGGATGAATATATCGTTTTGAATTATGAGGTCTGACAATTAAGTTTGCAAACTTATTGCAACAATGTTGGTAACATTTTTTGATATCAGAGGGATTATTCATTATGACTTTGTACCAACTGAACAAACAGTAAACCAAGTTTACTATTTGGAAGTGCTGAAAAGGCTGCGTGGAAAAGTTAGATGACCTGAATTTTTTGCCAACAATTCATGGCTCTTGCATCACGACAGTGCACCAGTTCACACAGCACTGTCTGTGAGGGAGTTTTTAACCAGTAAATAAATAACTGTAATGGAACACCCACCCTACTCACCTGATCTGGCCCTGAATGGCCTTTTTCTTTACCCGAAGATAATGGAAATATTGAAAGGAAGATATTTTTATCATATTCAGGGCCTCAAAGGTAATTCAACGACAGCTCTGATGGCCATTCCAGAAAAAAAGTCCCAAAATTGCTTTGAAGGGTGGACTAGGCACTGGCATGTCTTCTCAAGGGGAATATTTCAAAGGTGACCATAGTGATATTCAGCAATGAGGTATGGGACACTTTTTCTAGAATGAGTTCATGAACTAAATTGTCTGACCTTGTATTTTTCTGAATTTCTTTGGATAAATACCCAGAAGGAGAACTGCAGGTTAATAAGGTTGTATTATTTTTAAGTTTTTTTTTTTTTAAGAAATCCTCAAACCGTTTTCCATAGTGGCTGCACCAAATGGCATCCCACCAACAGTGCACGAAGGTTTCCTTTTCTCCCCATCCCTGCCAACACTTGTTTGTTGACTTATTGATGATGACAATTCTGATAGGTGTGAGAACTTCAACAGAGAGATAGTAATGCAACCAATTTTGGAATATTAATTTTGGTCGGTTCAAAATTTTTTATTTTTTAAATTTTTATATTTTATTTTATTTTTTTATTAGTTTCAGGTGCACAAGACAAAGTAATACTTAGACGTTTATCATTTATATCCCTCACACTGTGTGAATCCCCCTCCCCCCATCCACTATCCCTCTGACATCGCACCGAGCCATTACATTTCCGCTGTCTCTATTCCTAATGCTGTACTCCGCTTCTTGTAAGTATATACATACATATATATACACACATATATATAAAATTATAGTTGGCATTCATTATTATTCAGCTTCAGGTATACAGTGCAGTGATCAGGCATCTACATCATCCCTGAGGTGGTCTCCCAAATGGGACACGTGTCCATCGGACACCCTACAAAATCTTTACAACATTATTGATTACGTTCCCCAAATTAATTTTCAAGACCCCGTGGCCATCTTGTGGTTACCGACTGTATTCTAATCCCTTCATCTTCCCCCTTATCCCCACCCCCCCGCCCATCTAGCAACCCTCAGTTTTTCCTCTATGTCTCCAAAACTGTTTCTGATTAGTTCATTCACTTATTCTTTTCTTTAGATTCCGCATATAAGTGAGATCATATGGTATTTGTCTTTCTCTGTCTGACTTATTTCACTTAACATAATGTTCTCTAGGTCCATCCATGTTGTTGCAAATGGTAAGATTTTTTCTTCTTTATGGCTGCATGATACTCCACTGTATAAATGTACCACAGTTTCTTAATCCAGTCATCTACCGATGGGCATTTCGGTTGTTTCCATGTCTTGGCTATTGTGTATAGTGCTGCAGTAAACATAGGAGTGCATAAAGATTTTTGAATTGGAGTTTTGGATTTCTCCGGATAGATACCTAGGAGTGGAATTGCTGGATCATAAGGTAGTTCCATTTTCAGATTTTTGAGATACCTCCACACTGTTTTCCATAGTGGCTGCACCAATCTGCAATCCCACCAACAGTGCACAAACGTTCCCTTTTCTCCACATCCACGCCAGCACTTGTTGTTTGTTGATTTGTTGATGATAGCCAATTTGACCAGGGTGAAGTGGTATCCCATTGTGGTTTTTATTTGCATTTCTCTGATGGTTAGTGAGGTTGAGCATTTCTTCATATGTCTGTTTGCCATCTGTATGTCCCTTTTAGAAAAATGTCTCTTCATGTCCTCTGCCCATTTTTTAATTGGGTCGTTTGTTTTTTTGGAGTTGAGTTGAGTGAGTTTTTTTTATAGATTTGTGATATTAATCCCTTATCAGATATATCATTGGCAAATATCTTTTCCCATTCAGTAGGATCCCTTTTTGTTTTATTGATGGTTTCCTTTGCTGTGAAAAAACTTTTTAGTTTGATGTAATCCCACATGTTTATTTTTCCTCTTACTTCCCTCGCGGGAGGTGATATATCAGTAAAAATCTTACTCCGAGTAATGTCTGTGAAGGTTCTTCCTATATTTTCTTCTAGGTATTTTATGGTTTCAGATCTTACATTTAAGTCTTTAAGCCATTTTGAATTTATTTTTGTACATGGTGTAAGGAGGTGGTCCAGCTTCATTTTTTTGCATGTGTCTGTCCAGGTTTCCCAGTGCCGTTTATTGAATAGATGTCTTTACCCCACCGTACATTGTTGCTTCCGTTGCCGTAGATTAAATGGCCATATAGGCATGGATTTATTTCTGGACTCTCTATTCTGTTCCATTGATCTATGTGTCTGTTTTTATGCCAGTACCATGCTGTTTTGATTACTGTAGCCTTGTAGTATAATTTGATGTCAGGTATTGTTATACCTCCCACTTTGTTCTTATTTCTCAAGATTGCTGAGGCTATCTGGGGTCTTTTATGGTCCCATATAAATTTTAGGATTATATGTTCTATTTCTGTGAAAAACGTCATTGGTAGTTTGACAGGAATTGCATTGAATATGTATATTGCCTTAGGCAGTATGGACATTTTAACTATATTAATTCTTCCTATCCATGAACATGGTATGTGTTTTCTTTTATTTGTATCTTCCTTTATTTCTTTCTTCAATGTCTTATAATTTTCTGAGTACAGATCTTTTACTTCTTTGGTTAAATTTATTCCCAGGTATTTTATAGTCTTTGGAGCAATTGTAAATGGGATTGCTTTGTTAATTTCTCCTTCTGGTGGTTTATTGTTGGTATATACAAATGCAACTGATTTCTGAATATTAATTTTGTATCCTGCTACTTTACTAAATTCACCTATCAGCTCTAATAGTTTCTTGGTGGAGTCTTTAGGGTTCTCTATATACAGTATCATATCATCTGCATATAATGACAATTTTACTTCCTCCTTACCAATTTGGATGCCTTTTATTTTTTTTGCTTGTCTGATTGCTGTGGCTAGAACTTCCAGCACTATGTTGAATAGAAGTGGAGAAAGTGGGCAACCTTGCCTTGTTCCTGATCTTAGGGGGAATGGTTTTAGTTTTTCCCCGTTGAGTATGATGTTAGCTGGGGGTTTGTCATATATGGCCTTTATTATGTTGAGATATGATCCCTCTATTCCGACTTTCTTAAGGGTTTTTATCACAAATGGCTGCTGGATTTTATCAAATGCTTTTTCTGCATCTATTGATATGATCATGTGATTTTTATTTTTCAATTTGTTAATGTGGTGTATCACATTAATTGATTTGCGGATGTTGAACCACCCTTGCATACCAGGGATGAATCCCACTTGATCATGGTGCATGATCTTTTTAATGTATTGCTGAATTCTGTTCGCTAAAATTTTGTTGAGGATTTTTGCATCTATGTTCATTAGCGATATCGGCCTGTAGTTTTCTTTCTTTGTGGTGTCTCTGTCTGATTTTGGGATCAGGGTGATAGTGGCTTCGTAAAAAGTGTTTGGGAGTCTTCCCTCCTTCTGGATTTTTTGGAAGAGCTTAAGGAGAATAGGTGATAATTCTTTTTTGAACGTTTTGTAAAATTCACCTGTAAAGCCATCTGGTCCAGGGCTTTTGTTTGTTGGGAGATTGTTGATTACTGATTCAATTTCCCTGGTGGTAATCAGTCTATTCAGGTTTTCTGTTTCTTGTTGAGTTAGCCTTGGAAGGTTGTACTCCTCTTGAAAATTTTCCATTTCTTCCAGATTGTCAAATTTGTTGGCATATAGTTGCTCATAGTAATTTCTTAAATTTTTTTGTATTTCTTCAGTGTCTGTTGTCACTTCTCCTCTTTCATTTCTGATTTTATTAATTTGGGTCCTCTCTCTCTTTTTTTAAATGAGTCTGGCTAAAGGTTTGTCAATTTTGTTTATCTTCCCTAAGAACCAACTCTTGGATTCATTGATCTTTTGTATTGTTTTTCTGGTTTCTATTTCGTTTATTTCCTCTGTGATCTTTATTATCTCCTTCCTTGTGCTCCCTTTGGACTTATTTTGCTGTTCTTTTTCCAGATTCCTTAAGTGTGAAAATAAACTGTTGATTAGTGATGTTTCTTGTTTCTTTAGGTAGGCCTGCAATGCTATGAATTTCCCTCTTAGGACTGCTTTCGCGGCATCCCATAGATTTTGGGTCGTCGTGTTTTCATTTTCGTTTGTCTCGAGATATCTTGATTTCTTCCTTGATCTCCTGCTTGACCCATTTATTATTTAGTAACATGTTATTCAGCCTCCATGAATTGGTGTGTCTTCCGTTTTTTTTTCCTGTAGTTCATTTCTAATTTCATAGCACTGTGGTCAGAGAAGACAACTGGTATGATTTCAATTTTCTTAAATTTATCAAGACTTGTTTTGTGGCTTGACATATGGTCTATCTTGGAAAATGTTCCATGTGTGCTTGAGAAGAACGTGTATATTGAAGCATTGGGGTGAAATACTCTGTAAATATTGATTAAATCCAAGTGGTCCAATGTATCATTTAAGGCTGTTGTTTCCATATTGATTTTCTGTCTGGAAGACCTGTCCCTTGTTGTCAGAGGTGTGTTGAAGTCCCCTACTATGATAGTGTTACTGTTGATCTCTGTCTTTATGTCAGTCAATATCTGTTTTATATATTTAGGTGCTCCTATGTTGGGTGCATAGATGTTTACAAGGGTTGCGTCCTCTTGTCAGATCGATCTCTTTATTATATAGTGCCCATCTTTGTCTTTTAATATGTTTTTCATTTTAAAGTCTATTTTATCAGATATGAGTTTTGCAACTCCAGCTTTTTTCTCCTTTCCATTTGCATGAAATATCTTACTGAAACCTTCTCTTTCAGCCTGTGTGTGTCTTTTGTTCTGAGGTGAGTCTCTTGTATACAGCATATACAAGGGTCTTGCTTTCTTATCCACTCAGCCACCCTATGTCTCTTGATTGGAGCATTTAATCTGTTTACATTTAAAGTGATTATTGATAGATACATAGTTTTTGCCATTTTTAAATTTGTAGTTAGATTGTTTTCATCTTTCTTTTATTTACAGAAGTTCTTTTAGTATTTCTTGCAATGCTGGCTTGGTGGTAATAAATTCCTTTAGCTTATTCTTTTCTGAGAAGCTCTTTATCTCTTCATCAACTTTAAATGATAGCCTTGGTGGATAAAGCAATCTAGGTTGTATGCCTTTGTTTTCCATCACTTTGATTATCTCCTGCCACTCCCTCCTGGCCTTCAATGGTTCTGTAGAAAAGTCATTTGATAGTCTTATGTGGGTTCCCTTGTATGTGACTCTCTGTCTTTCTCTTGCTGCTTTTAGGATTCTTTCTTTGTCTTCAAGCTTTGCCATTTTAACTATAATGTGTCTTGGCGTGGACCTGTTTGGGTTTATCCTGGTTGGAATTCTCTGCACCTCCTGCACTTGTATGTTGGTTTCCTTCATCAGGTTAGGGAAGTTTTTGGACATTATTACTTCAAATATGTTCTCAATCCCTTGCTTCCTCTCTTCACCTTCTGGTATACCTATGATGCACATGTTGTTGCACTTGATGTTATCCCAGAAGTCTCTTAAACCATCTTCATTGTTTTTTATTCTTTTTTCTTTCTTTTGTTCTGTTTGGGTGATCACTGTTAACTTGTCTTCTAAGTCACTGATTCAATCCTCTGTTTCATCTAACCTGCTGTTAATTTCTTCCAGTGAGTTCTTAATTTCAGTAATTGTGTTCTTTAGTTCTAACTGGTTGTTCGTTATGATTTCTACATCCCTCTTTATGTCGTCTCTAAATTCCTTAAACATTCTTATCATCAGTGTTCTGAACTCTGTCTCTGATAGGTTGGTTATCTCTGTTTCATTTGGTTCCATGTCTAGAGGTTTCTTCTGTTCTTTTATTTGGGACATGTTTCTTTGTTTCCGCATTCTGGCTGACTCTCTGTGTTTGCTTTGATGTATTAGGTAGATCCCCTAGAATTCTTAGTTCTTATTGTTTTATCTTATGTAGTATGTGTCCTTTATATTTGACTTGCTCTACTTCGTTCTTCTCCTCTGCGTGTGCTCCAAAGGTGACTCTTGTGTTGTGTATATTGTCCTGTTCAAGAAGATCTTTAATTGCTTTTCGCTTGTGAGTAGGTTGGGTTAACTCCTAGGCTGACTAGTTGTGAGACTTGGCTCTGCCCACCGTAAGGTGTTCTGCTGCGTGAGGGTTGACCGCTTAAATGTGGTTTGGCCTCTATGGGCTCTTGTGCCTGTAGAGAATTCTCTCTGGGTGTGTGACTTGTAGGTCACACCCGGTAGTACTCTGGTTTGGTCTGGAGTTGGCCTCTGGATATGTTGAATCTTGTGCCTCTTAAGCTAGGCCCTGGTAGGGCAATTTCAGAACAAAGCAAATCATCAAAGAAAAAATCAAATACTTTCACATATAAAACCAAGCAACAACCCCCACTCAACACCGGCAAAGATATCAAAGATATAAAGACAAAACAAAACAAAAAGCAGCGCCAGTCTTGGTTTAAGCCCACCAAGTAATCTCCAGGTTGTCCTCTGCTATACCAAAGAGTACCTTGCGTATTGTGCAGGGAGAGCCAGTCACCTGGTGCCCAGAGTGATGTTGGGACTGCAGATTCAGATGCGTGGGGCTGAGTGGTCTGGATGTTAGTTTTTACAAAGGCAGTGCAGTTTCTGCCTTTGCCTGCACATATGCACACTGAGAGTAGCACCACCAGCCCTGTGTCCAGTTCTCCTGAGTCTTAGGACACTTCTTCTGTGTGTGTGTGTGTGTGTGTGTCTGTGTGCGTGTGTGTGTGTGTGTGTGTGTGTGTGGCGGGCAGGAGATTTCTGAGCTGCTGAAAGCCGGGAGCTGTGTCTGCCGCTTACTACTGATCATTGGGAATGCCTCTGCAGTTGTATTTGCCCCCCCCCAGGCAGGCCAGAAAGGATGGGGGCTGGGGATGGAGGGGCCTTGTCTCTCCCAGCCCAGCCATGTCATACTCTTCTCACAGGCCAGAAAAGGTGGTGGCTGGGGGTAGAGGAGTCTCTTCTCTCCTAGCCCAGCAAAAATCACACTCTTCCCAGCCTCTTCCCTGGGTCAGAGCTGCCTGCCAGTCTTCCCAGAGCCTGAGCACTATGGCTCCTCTGTAATCTGACACTACTCCTTAGTTCATGGGCCAGTTTAACTTTCTGGAAGGGTGGGGACAGGATTGCAAGAGTGGGGGGGAGGGACCCAGGTATGGAGTTTGTGTCCTTTTGTGGCCTAGGGCCCAACTGGATGTCCCACCTGAGGTTAATCCCTCAAATGCTGGATATGCTGCCCCGTCGGCAGGAGAGATCAGCTGTGAGACGCAGGGAAAGAGACCACCTCCTGGCTTCTGTGCTCTCTATTCCGTCCTGGGATCTCCTGCATCTCTGCAGCTGTGTATGCTGGCCATGTTTCCACCACCGTAGATGCGGGTCGCATCTCCACAACCGAAGGCGCATGACGGGTCCCCACAGCCACAGGTGCGGACCACGTTTCCACCGCCACAGAGTCAGACCACATCCCTGCAGCCGCAGATGAGGGCCGCGTCTCCCCTCCGCTCCCTTCCCTCTTCCCCTGCTCACCCAATTTGCCTGCCTGCAAGTAATCCTTGCACGAGTCACTTACCTGTTCTGCGTGATGAGCAGAGAGTCCTTTGATGGGTTATATGTCTCGTTTGTGATAAGATCCGGAGGAGAACTCAAAAAGTGCGCCCTGCTGCGCCATTCCTATGACGTCACTCTCGGTTCAGAATTTTTGTTTCTTCTTGAGTCATCTTAAAAGATTGAATGTTTCTAGAAATTTATTCATTTCTTCCAGATTGTCCAATTTGTTGGCATATAATTGTAATAGTATTATCTTCTATTCCTCTGTATTTTTGTGGTATTTGTTGTCACCTACTTCTCCCCTTTCATTTCTGATTTTATTTATTTGGGACTTCTCTCTTTTTTACTTGAAGAGTTTGGTTAAAGATTTATCAATTTTGCTTATCTTTTCAAAGAACCAGTTTTTGGTTTCATTGATCTTTTGTATTGTTCTTTTAGACTCTTTTTTGATTCTGATCTTTATTATTCCCTTCCTTACTCATTTTGGGCTTTGTGTTCTTTTTCCACTTCCTTTAAGTGTAAGAGTAGATTGTTTCCCTGAGATTTTTTGTGTTTCATGAGGTAGGCCTGTATTGCTATGAATTTCCCCCTAGGTACTGCTTTCACTGTTTCTCATAGATTTTGGGTAATTGTGTTTTTTCATTAATCTCAAGGTGTCTTTTGAGTTCTTCTTGATCTAGTTTTTGACCCATTCATTTTTCAGTAGCATGTTATTTAGCCTCCAGGTGTTTGTGTATTTTTAAATTTCTTTCTTGTAATTGATTTCTCGTTTCATAACATTGTGGTCAGAGAAGGCGCTTGATATGATTTCAATGTTTTTAAATTTATGAGACTTATATTGTGGCCTAACTTGTGGTCTATTTTTCAAAATGTTCCCTGTGCTCTTGAACAGAATGTATACTCTGCTGCTCTAAAAATCTAAAGTAAATACATCTAGTCTAATGTGTCATTTTAAGGCTACTGTTTTCATGTTCATTTTTTGTTCGGAAGGTCTATCCATTGTTGTCAATGGGGTATTACAGTCCTCTAATATGACTGTATTATTATCTATCTCTCCCTTTATGTCATTCAATATATGCTTTATATACAGAAGGTGTCAAAAAATGTATACACATTTTAAGAAATTAAAAAACTGTATTAAAATTGTAATACTCAATATATACCAATAACAAAAGATGAATACAAGTCATGTGTATATGTTTTTTTGGCATCCCTAGTATTTAGGTCCTCCTGTGTTTAGTTGCATACTTGTTTACAAGGATTGTATCCTCTTGTTGGATTAATCCCTTTTTCATTATAAAACGTCCTTCTTTATCTTTAATTATAGTCTTTGTGTTAAAGTCGATTTTATCTGACATATGAAGGTTCTGACAATTAAGTTCACAAACTCATCCTAGGACTAATGCTACATACCTCATTGCTGAATATCACTATGGTCACCTTCGAAGTATTCCCCTTGGGAAACTAGGAGCCGATGCCAGCACCTATTCTACCCTTCAAAGCAATTATGGAACTCTTTTTCTGGAATGGCCATCAGAGCTGTTGTTGGATTAACCTTGATGTCCTGAATGTCATTAAAATCTTTCAATAGATTTATCTTTGGGTAAAGAAAGAAATCATTGGGGGCCAGATAAGGTGAGCAGGGAGGGTGTTCCAATACAGTAATTTGTTTACTGGCTAAAAACTCCCTTACAGACTGCTGTGTGAGCTTGTGCATTGTCGTAGTGCAAGAGCCATGAATTGTTGACAAAAAGTTCAGGTTGTCTAACTTTTGCACGCAAACTTTTGAGCACTTCCAAATAGTAAACTTGATTAACTTTGTCCAGTTGTTACAAATTCAGAATGAATAATCCTTATGATATCAAAAAAGCTTAGCAACATTGTTGCAACAAGTTGGTGAACTTAACTGTCATGCTTCATAATTATTGCTACCCCAGCTTTTCTTTTTGTATGAGTTTACATGAAGAATCTTTTTCCATCCCTTTACTTTCAGTCTGTGTGTGTCTTTTGATCTGGTTGCGTCTTTTGGTCTCTTGTAGACATATATGTATGGGTCTTGTTTTCTTACCTATTCAGCTACCCTGTGTCTTTTGATTGGAGCATTTAATGCATTTACATTTAAAGTGATTATTGACATAGTTATTGCCATTTTATTATTCACGTTTATGTTTTTTTCCCCCTTCTTCTTAAAGAAGTCCCTTTAACATTTTTTGTAATACTCTTTTGGTGGTGATGAACTCTTTTAGCCTTTTCTTGTCTGTGAAGCTCTTTATCGCTACTCAATTTTAAATGATAGCCTTGCTGGGTAATGTTGTCTTGGTTGTAGGTCCTTGATTTTTATTAATTTGAAAACTTCACGCCAATTTCTTCTTGCTTGCCAAGTTTTGGTTGAGAAATCACTTAATAATCTTATGGGAACTCCCTTGATGGTAACAAACTTTCTTTCTTTCGTTGCTCTTAAGATTCTCTGTTTGTCTTTAACCTTTGGCACTTTAATAATGATGTATCTAAGTGTGGTCTTCTTTGGGTTCATCTTTTTTGGGACTTTCTGTGCTCCCTGGACTTGCATGTCTATTTTCTTCACCAAGTTAGAAAAGTTTTCATTCATTACTTCTTCAAATAGGTTCTGAATCCCTTGCTTTTTATCTACTTTTTGTGGTATCCTATGATGTGAATGTTGTTATGCCTTGAAGTTGTCCCAGAGGTCCTTTAAACAGTCCTCATGTTTTAACATTCTTTTATCTTTTTGTTGTTCCCACTGGTTGTGTCTACCTTGTCTTCCAGATCACTGATTTGATCCTCTACTTCATCAAATCTGCTGTTAATTTTCTCTCATATATTCTTCATTTCAGTTACTTTATTCTTTATTTCTGACAGGCTCTTTTTAAGATTTCTATGTCATTTTTTGTGCTTTCTATCTCTTTGTTCATGTTTTCACTAAGTTCCTTGAGCATCCTTATAACCAGTGTTTTAAACTCTGCATTTGATTAATTGTTTGTCTCCATATTGTTTTGTTCTTTTTCTCGAGTTTTCTCCTGTTCTTTCATTTGGGTCATGTTTCTTTGTCTTCTTATGTTGGCTACCTCTCTGTGTTTATTTTTATGTATTGGGTGTATCTGCTATGTTTGACATTCTTGGAAGGGTGGCCTTATGTAGTAAGTGTCTTTTGGGGCCCAGTGGCACAGTCTCCCTGGTCACCTGACCCTGATGCTCCAGGAGTATCTCTTGTGTGGGTTGTGTGTACACTCCTGTCTTAGTTGAGTCTTGATTGCTGTTGGCACATTACTGGTTGGTATTGACCCTCAGCCTGACCGGCTGTGATGATAGGCCATAACAACAGCATATGAGCTGCTGTGTGGGGGCTGGTCACATGGAGCTGCATTTACGCCAGCAGGCTCTGGTGCCTTCTAAGAGGCACCTTTGGGTGTGCCACCTGTGGAGCTAATTGGGTGGCACTCTGATGTGGTCTGAAGCCAGCCACTGGGTGTGGTGTTTCCAGGGCCTCTTGGGAGGGGCTCTGGTGCAAGCCAACCCAAGGTCAGCTTCTGCCTGTGATCACCCTGGGGCTATCTGGTTGTAACTACAATGGAATCTGGGGTTGTTAGCAGTCTTTGCCTGGTCTATAGGCATGTGGGAAAGCCCATGCCGCAAACTGAGGCCGGCTGTTACCAGTACTGGTCCTGGGTACACTTAGCCATAGGCACAGAGGACCCCAAGGCTGGCCACTACTTGCTGGGTGTTGGTAAAACTCACTGAAAGAGTCTAGGGTGATATGCATAGGGTGAGGTGGGGTCTCAGGAAGTCACTAGAATCTGGTGAGTGTTGTTTACCTGGTTACTGCAGATTCAGATTTGGCACTGATGCTGAGCCTGTGGTCACTGAATAATAGGCATACTGCACACCGTGGCCAGCCACCACCTCTCTGGTGCCTGTGGATCTTTGAGAGTTTTCAAGAAAAACTGCAGTTATGGCCAAGGCTAACTGCCTGCCACTAAAATTGCCTCTTGTAGTTGGCAGACCAAGGTAGGCTATCTACTGCTGAAAGCTTCTGAGAATTTCTTTTTCTTTCTTTCTTTCTTTTCTTTTCTTTTTTTCTGCTGAGACTCTATTCTTTCATAGTTTCAAGTGTGTTTGTATTTGCTCATTGCAGTATTTTCATGTTGGCTTCTTTAAAATCTACATCAGATAATTCTAACTGTGTCACTCAGTGTTGGTATCTATTGAATATCTTATATTTTTTCACTTAGTTTGAGATCCTCCTGTTTCTTGGTATGATCAGTGATTCTAGATTGAAACATGAACATTTAGTATTATGTTATGAGACTTTCAGTTTTCATTTGCTTTCTCCAACACTGCCCTATTGTGGAGCAGGAGGGTGCTGTCTCATGATTATCAAGTGGTGGTGAAGTCCTGGTTCCCCACTCAGTCTCCCTTGACACCCTTCATTGTGATCTCTTCATTGCTCTGGGTATGGAAGTTAGGAGTTCCAACTCACCAGTTGGCCTCCATGGATATGTCCCTGGCTGCAAGGGCTAGAACTACATTTAATGTGGCCTGCACTGACACCATGGCAGGGAGTAGCCCCATTACTTCTGAGCCATGGTGAAAGTCTGACTCTACTCTAGGTCTCTGTGACAACATCCCAGCAGGCAGAGGGAAGGGCATCCTGTCACTTCCAGGTGGTACTGGAAGTCCAGGCTCTCCAGGTAGTTCCACTGACAGCAACCTCTGAGGCAGAGGGGCAGGATTATGAGGTACCTCCTTATAGCCTTGAGAGGGTGGGAGTCTAGGCTCCAGAGTTAGCCTTTGCTGGCAAGTTATGAGTAAGGGGCCGTGGTTTTTCCTATGGTGATTGGCTGAAGTACAGCAGTTATTTTCTAAAAGTCTTCTGTCTCTCTTCCTTGTCATTTGTCTACAGAGAGTAAGCTTCTGTTGGGAAGGGCCTCCTATCACTTTTTTTGGTCTGTGCGTGTTCGTATTTCCAGGTTGCTGACTTCTTCACCTCCAAGTCTGTAATATATGAGGTAAAAAAAATACCCAAGAAACTCAACATCATGTCATTCCACAGGTCCTGAGGTTTCTAGCTAGTTTGGCTTTTTTCCCCCTCCACTTTCAGTATTTTATATATAATGTCAAGTGTTCTTAGTTGTACTAAGTAGGAGGAGTAAAGTATGCCTACTCCATCTTCCTAGAAGGAGAAGTCCAATAATCAACTTTTAAATGCCTTTGCAAATAATATAAACAGCAAATGCAGAGAAGAAAGTCTGGGACTTTTTATGCAAATGAATCAATATGATCCAAAAATACTCATCTCCGGAGAGGACTTTGAATTTCTTTCTCATTGCTTACAGTGCTGTGGGTGCTGATGTTCTCTTGATGTAGGTGTCACTTAATTTCCAGAAATTTAATTCATGTTGGGTTATTCTGGACCCTTATATTAAATTTTCTAGGAAAGCCAAGGTATACAAGTGTAAATTTGCTTAGCAGCAATCACTGAAAAGTGAATATAAATGCTGCTGCAAACGATGGGGTGGGGAGCTCAGATTATCAAGGCTCCAGGAAGGGTAGGGTCTGAGTTTTGAACACAGATTTCATAGTTCACATCATTAAGCAGTGATGGATTTAAGTGACTGTTGCTGGACAAGACACATTAATAGATTTCCTGTAGGATTTTATAATGAACAATTAATTTTAGCCTGTTCAAAGGAGAAAGGAGTTCTTGCTGGCTTACCAGTTCATTTTTCAGGGAATCACTATAGTGACAAATACTGTTATAAAGTATACAGAGGAAAGCAATTAATAAGTGCCCACTGATGATGAAGTGTTGCTAGGTTTCCTGTGAAATGTAGAAGTGGTGTGAAGACTATGCCATCTACTGACATCTCTTGTAATTAGTGCTTAATGTGCTTTTGAACCCAACTTTTCCATTTGTGTGTTGTTTATAAGTAGGGGTATAAATGGAAACTATTTATTTTTGGATCTAAACCCTAGACACATTTAGTTCAGAATTCATAAGAGAAAGACTAAGAAATTATTAAAGTAACTTTAGAAATTTAGATTACTTTAGAAGTCACTGATCCATATGACATAATACTCTACTTCAAATTACAAGCTTCTGTAAAGCAGTAGTTGATTTCCATCACCCCCTCCACTTTACCAGTGAAAAAATTATACTTGGCAAATAAATATCCTGAATGCCACAGTCCAAGCTACTAGTTGAACTTATTTATGACATGGAATAGGGTTTTCTGGAACTACAGATTACTCTGGTTAGACCTGGACCAATATCTTGCCCAGAGTAGGGGTTAACAAATGTTTATTGAGTGAGTTGGCTATGTACCATGTCCCTAAACCAAAACGAAGGTTAGAGTCTATTTTAATATGGCCCTAGAAATTGGGTTGGCCTTCAGATGAGTAAAGACATTTATTTAAGTTTAAGTTTTTATGTCTACTTTGACAATAAGAGCCGAAGTTTGGAAATGACCTTGAATTGGTATGGGACATTACAGCTTGGTCTTAGACGAACATTATACTATTAATAAATGCTCAACATCACTAATCATTAGAGAAATGCAAATAAAAACCACTATGAGATACCACCTGGCCCCAGTCAGAATGGCTATCATCAATAAATCAACAAACCACAAGGGCTGGTGAGGATATGGAGAAAAGGGAACTCTCATACACTGTTGGTGGAATTGCAGATTGGTGCAGCCACTATGGAAAACAGTATGGAGGTACCTCAAATAATTGAAAATGGAACTATTTTATGACCCAGCATTTCCACTCCTCGGTATCTATCCAAAGAAATCCAAAACATTAATTTGAAAAAATATATGCACCTCTATGTTTATTGCAATACTATTCACAATAGCCAAGATATGGAAACAACTAAAATGCTCATCAATAGACAATTGGATAAAGAAACTGTGGTACATTTATACAGTGGAGTATTACTCATCCATAAAGAAGAATGAAATCTTACCACTTGCAACGACATGGATGGACCTAGAGAATATTATGTTAAGTGAAATAAGTCAGACAGAGAAAGACAAATACCATATGATCTCACTTATATGTAGAATCTAAAGAACAGAATAAATGAATAAACAAAACAGAAATACGCTCAGAGACACAGGGGAAAAGAAACCTGATGGTTGCTAGATGGGAGAGGGGTGGGGATGGGGGAGAAGGTAAAGGGATTAGAAAGCACAAATTAGTAGTCACAATATTGCCATGGGGATATGAAATACAGTTTGGGGAATATAATCAATAATGTTGTAAAGATTTTGTAGGGTGCCAGATGGGCACTGGACTTATTAGAGAGAACACTTCATAGAATGTGTAGATGCCTGACCACTGTGCTATACAACTGAAGCTGAAGTTGAATAACATTGAATGTCAATTATAATTTTATATATATATATTCCCCTCCCCCATGGGGTGTGGACTGTAGCATAGGAATATAGTCAATGGAATTGTAACAGCTATATTAGATGTCAGAAGGGTAGTAGATTGGGAGGTTATCACTTTGTGAGTGGTGTAAATGTCTAATTATTACATTGTTTTGTATACCTGAAACTAAAATAATAATAATAATAATAATCATCATCATCAAAGAAATCAAAATGGAATAGAGATGAGGGAAAAAAACTGAAGAATAGTTCTAGATTAAAGAAGATTAAAAAATCATGACAACTATATGCAGTGTGTAATCCTGGATTAAAAATAATTTTTTTCCATTTCAAATTTTTGCTCTAAAGAAAATTAGTGGGATGAATGGTGAAATTTGGATAGGTCTACATAGGTTAGGTAAAAGTATTGTGTCAGTGTTAATTTGTTCATCTTGATAATTGTGCTGTGGTTAAAGTCCTTGTTTTTAGGAAATATACACTTAAGTTTCAAGGCTAAAGGGGCATCTTGGCTGCAGTATATTCTCACACATTTCAGATGTAAAAATATATGTAAAAAGCAGTTGTGCAAGGTATCTGAAGTTCCAAGAAAATGTACTTACCGCTTTTTTTATCCCTCAAATTAGTTTGTTATATTAATAAAAAATTAATGTAAAAAATAATTCAGTATATTTATAATTAGTGTTCCTCTCTCAACTTCTAGATGTCTGTCATTATGGTGGCACAATAAGGCATGCTTTAAGTAATAGTTTGGTATCTTCTTCTATAACAGGGCTTTATTGTTTAGGTTACATTATGTTAATGGAGATAAATGGGCCCTTTTCTATATCAGTTAGAATTGGATTCAGTTTCATACAAGAGGGTCACCCAACCTCAGTGAATTTACCACACAGAGCTTTGTGTTTGTGAACAGTGTTACAAGGCTACTCCCGTCTATAAAAGAGCCCTGGGACAATGAGTGTTTTTAAATGGGTATGTTTCTGCCCCCTATAAAATTGGGACTAAGTTGATAAAAAAGAAAAGAGAATGATATTCTGTTGATAACCTGCATTTTATGCCAAACTACTGAAGTGTGTATTTATATTCATTCATTCACACTGGGCTGGAAAGTCTCCTAGTATTAATTTCTTACTGCTTATTAGCATGAAGACACAATGACACACTTAAGTTTTTTTGTTTTATTTATTTGTTCTGTGCAGGGATATTGTGGGATATCTGTGAAGTTTCTTTTCTGTTCAAATGAGTTAACCAAGATGGAAATATTTGTTTAAACAGTTATGTCAACCTCAGACTGAAAAAAAGGTCATAGTATATATAACCTTAGAGAAACAGGAAATACTAAATGAAATAATGCTCACAGCAGATAAGAAGTAAACCTACCTACGAGAAGACAGGAAACATCAGTAACCATATTCTACTATTATATAGCCATTCAAGTCTGGCCACACAATTCTAGGCTAGAGTGATCATGAATTTGTGCCCCTTTACAACCCCTTATTGTGGAAACATTTGAAAATAAGCTATCCCAAACTATTTACCAGAACATTCTCAAAGGCTGGTGTTTCTACTCACAAAAGCAATTTTTTAAGCCCTTAATGTTTTCTTGTTTTTCTATATTCTCACCCCATTCTCACTCCTTCCATTTAGCTTATTTTGCTTCTTTCCATTGTTTCTGATCTCATTTGGACTATCCTACTGTGTAAACATTTAAACCCAAAGGAACAAGATATAGAGAATGTAGTTTCATACCCCATCTCAGATATCTCTGTAAAAGTTTTTTTGGTACAATCCACCTCCAATCCCATGTTCTTCCATAATGAAAAAAAATTGCTGTGTTCACCAACTATTTCTCCTCCATTTCCAACTACTATATCTTCTGTATGAAATGAGATGGCTTACGAGATCTACCACAGTTAAAACCATTAACAATTAATGAACTAAAAACATTTGTTGAAGCTGGCTATTTTAGAAATATACATAATCTCCTCTTTATAAGTCACGTGAAGACAAGGTTGTACTTTCATAGATTTTAGATTTGTATATTAGATGGGAATCTATCATTTTAAATTGCTATGATGGACAATAATAATTACTAATATTTATTGAACTCTTAAAATCTGCCAGTTTAAAGCTTTACATGTGATTATCAGTTAGGTTTTGTTTGCCAGTTAACAAACCTTATTGGCTTAAATCAAGGACCATTTATTATTGCTCAGGAATCTGTGGGTGAATGCTCTGTGGGTGAGTTATTGCTCAGGAAAAAGCTTGGCTGATCTTGGGTTGGCTTCCACATGTATCTGAGGCCAAGTGGTGGATTGACCTCAGGCTAGCTGGTCCAAGAGGGCTTCAGATATCTAGTAGTTGGCTGATAGCTGTGGTTGTATGATAACAGGGACATTTGTCTCTCATCATCTAGCAGACTAGCCTTAGTATGTTCACATGGCAGCAACAGGGTTTCTAGAGCGAAGGTGAGAGAGTGTGTGACCTCTTGAAGTCCAACTCAGAAGTAGCACGATGCTACTTCCACTACCTTCTATTAGCCAAAGTCACAGTGCCAACCCAAATTTAAGTAATAGACTCCACCTCTTAATGGGAGGGTCTGTAAAATCACATTTCAAAAGGGGAGATACAGAGAAGGATGGAGAATTGCGGCCATTTTTGCAATTTACCTTGTATGTGTTAACTCTTAATCCAACAATCCTGTGAGGCAACACTACTCTTTTTCTCATTTTATACGTGAAGAAACAGAGGCTTAGAGGGGATAAGTACACTTGTTCCAAATCATACTGTTCAAAAATGGAAAAACTAGAAGTCAAACTCAGCATTCTTGTTCTAGAACCTGTTCTCTTAGCTATTTCCTCACGATTTTAAACTAGATATCAAGATCAACTCAGGTTGGTTTGACCATCACAAAGAGAAATTCTGGGTAGCAATAGAGAAATCTAGCAAGTGTCAACACTTAATCACTTAAAAGGGTTTTGAAGAAAGAAGGTAAACTGTTCATGGCTCATTTAGATAGCTACAGATTACATAGGCTCATGACTGTGCCATTTCCCTTCACACCTTTTTCAGAAGTAGCAACAAACATTTATGAACATGGCTGTGTTCTGAGATGCAAAATACCTATTTAACCTCCCAAGGGTCTTGGATGTCTGTCTCTGTGGTTTTACCCAACAAATATACTCCCAGATTGTTCTACACATTGGTGGTCTGATCACAGTGAAGCCTGTGGATATAGATGGGATTCAAGAAGTTAATTCTCAATTGCAGCCAGGCGAAGACCCTGAGAATGGAGAAGAGCCTCTGAGGAAAAGGTGATGTGAGAGGATGGTTATGTCATTGGAGGCAACTCATTTGCTATCAGATATATCCAGTTATGGTTTGTGAAGCTCCTGGGCTACTGCCTTGCTTTGCAAAAATCACCAACCCCAGGGTTTTGATACTTAGAGAAATATGAGGACACAAAATTTGCTAGTAGATTAAAAAAAAAAAAACACAAGTAAAAAGATGGATCTGTTTTCAGAATGAATACAAAGCCAGTGTAATTGAGCCAGTAATGTGTAGCAGAGTGGAAGGAAGTGCACAGAATCCCAACTCTGCGTTGGTCCTGAAGAGTTATAGAAAATGTCCCTAAACTCCTCCTCTTTGCCTCCAGGCCTGGTACCCCAGAAGGAGGATAGACTTACGATATTTGGAAGTAGGTGAAGAGAGAGTGATGAGTTATCAGCAGGCTTGGAGAACATTATTTGTGCTCTACTGGTGAAGAAGTTTGAGAGACAAGAGCAGCAATCATGCAAAAGAGCTTCAAACTTGTGTTGTCCTGTCTGGGCTGAGCTGTGTAATCCCGCACATCCTTGAAAGAATAGATACTTCTTAGAATAATATTGCAATCATCTTTCCAGGACAATGACTAGTGGAGAGCCAAAATCCTTCAGTGTGAGTCTCTGTGACACGGTGAGATTGAGAGCATCCTGGTCAATGACCACAAGTTGCTGATGGGCAATTATGCAAACACTTTCTTTCTATACTCAGTAGATGGAAAAACCTGAAGATTTCAAATGCATCTCCTGGAAAGTATAATTGAAATGCTAATGGGCCAATTCAGCAACACTGAGAAGAATGCAGACAGTGCCTACAAATATAAAGTGACCGTATGAGATGACTATAAATCTACCCTTAGAAGTGGACAGAGATGCCTCTGTGCTCTGCAGCCTCACCAAAGGTATGTTATCTACCTCATCCTGAAATAGCTTTTGAGTGAGTGACTCTTTCATACTTCTTTTGGCTCAAATGAAAACCTCTTTCCAGTTATGTCCTTTGTAAAACAAACACCCTGAGAATTGTACCAGGGAAGCAAATGATCCAGAAAGGCAACAGTTGACTGATGGTTGAATTTAAGGACAAGACCCATTCACAAAACATGAAGAAATGAAGGTAGACACTGCCAAGTCAGATTCTCAGACATTAGGTCAGGATCATGGAGGAAGAAGGTTTTGGTATGTGAAGCATGAGCAGACCATGGGAATGAAATAATTTCAGAATGGCAGGGGACACTCTGCTCTGCACACTTTCCTATCCAAAAGGCTCAGAACTGCCTAATTATCATAGTGCTTTTTCCTCTTTCTTCCCAAGCAGTATCTGTAAGAGCAAGCCATTCTCTAATTTACTAGAATCTAAGTAATTATCCCTGAATACTTGTAATTCTTTGAAATATTGGGATCAGAAGGGTTAGTATTATTCTATTTTCATCTTGCAACTCTCATTTTTTCAATGTTCAAACACTCTCACTTAGAGAAGTAATAGAAATAGATGAAGTGCCAGATGACCAGGCCAGCTCCTCCTACTCTCCACACAGAGCTCCCATTGACTAAAATGGTATTATAAATCAGGGCCACTGTAAACAGAACAGAGACAGCAGTACTATGCAACCCTAAGCTTTGGCTGAACTTCCAAAATAAAGCTACAAGATGAAAACAAAGGTTTTCCATGTAAAAGAAACTTATTTACCATAAATTTCATTGTAGAATCATATAACAAAGCGTATCACTGTTAAATGGGTGGAGTGCTGTGTATGTGAACACCAAAGGCTGTTCTCTGGAGGTGTTAGAAAGAAAAGCTCTGTAGCAACATGAGTTTGGGAAATGTTGAGTTAAACAGGTTAAATCACTTCTTTTACTGAATGATTTCTCAGAATATTCTTACTCTAATGTGCATCGTGAGTCTCCAGGAGGGGTATATAATATGTAGATCTTCTCAAATTCATGTAGTCAGAGGATTCCTGCTTCTTCCTTTTCCACAGAAGGTGGCTCAGTGTAATGGATAAGTATGTGGGCACTGGGGTCAGCTTGTCTGTGTAAATCCAGACCTATAAACTATGTGGCATTAGACAAGTTATTCAATCTCTCTAAGCCCCATTTTTCTCATCTATAAGAGGAGTATAATAATAGCACCTACCTAATAAATGTAAGGTTGTGGGAAATAAATTAGACAGCTCATATAAAGTATTACATTTATTTTACGGCCTCAATGATAGTTAAAATTTAACAATCTATCAATATAAAGTATCCTGCAGAATGAGTATTGCATAGTGTACACTTTTCATAATAGCAGTATAGTGGACATTGGGGCTGCTGCTTACCATTGGTCACATCCCCCTGGCTAAAATGATTGGTTTAGTTGGTCTAATGAGAAGGATGCTCAAGAACATCCCTGGATGGTTGGGGAGAGGATCTCGCTTTAACTCTGAGTGATTGGTGTGTGGGTGTGGGACATGAACTACTGTGGGCATTTTATTATAATGAGGTGAGTGAGCTGGGGGAGGAAGGATACACACAGAGGACAGAAAGACACAGGTGGTGTCTGCATCAGATCTCATTAGAACTGACCTTCCCCTGGACTTTCCAGTCAGGAGAACCTACCAATTTCTTGCAGCTTAAGTAAGTCTGAGTAAGGTTTTCTATTGCTGACTATCTAAGCCTCTCAGCTGACAGAGTTAGGAGTAGCTTAAGAGGCAGCATGGTGCACTGGAAACAGCTCTGGAGCACAAATATAACCTGGCTTTCTGGCAATGGGCTGCATGATCTCCATCTCTCATTTGCCTACTCTGACCTTAGTTTCCTCAAGGATAAAAGGGAGAAAACAAGTTCTACCAGAACTTCACAGTTAAAGCGAGGTATAATGTAGAGAAGTTGTATGAAAAAAACTTTGAAGATAAATGTTCTATAAACGCAGTGCAGAAATATTTATAGCAATAGTGAAAACTTGACCACTTCTTGATTTAAAGCTGTTACACTGTGGTGGTACCAGATTTTTGGCTAATACTAAAATAAGAACATAAAAGCCAGCTGTCAAAATATTATAATTGGTTTCTGACTAAACTTAAGGCTTTAAATTCTGTCATGCTATAAGTTTAAGGGCTTATCTGTGGATTTCTGCCATTCAATAATACTCTATTCCATTTAAAATTCTATGGTCTAAATATTTCAAAAGAAACACTGGAAAGTAATCATGTATGAACAAGGATCCTCACTTGTGGTAATTTGCCCCCCCCTTTTTTTCTGCTCCCCCCCCACTCTGGTTCAAGCCATTGTTTCTCAGTCTAGTTGTGTAGGACACAGCTCCCTGGCCCATGCTGGTATTATGAGCCTTGCGCTCCCCGCCGGCTGAGTCAGTAGGTTGCCGGTTGGCTGCTCACAGCAGCTCACAGCAGCTCACGGCAGTGCACGGCAGCACACAGCAGCTCATGCTGGCTGCCAGACACTCACGCTGGCTGCTGGCCACTCACGCTGGCCACCAGCTGCTCATGGCAGCACACAGCAGCTTACAGCAGCTCATGCCAACCTCCAGCTGCTCACGGCAGCCCAGCTCCAGGGAGAGCTGTTGTTCACAATCTTAGCTGTAGAGGGCGCAGCTCACTGACCAATGTGGGAATCGAACCAGCAATGTTGGCATTAGGAGCACCGCACTCCAACCACCTGAGCCACCAGGCTGGCCCACTTGTGGTAATCTTATTTTATTTTTTAAAATGTCCAAACTTTGTAAAATATTCGTCCTCATTTATAATTCTACCAAATGGATCAAGTATTATTTGATAAAAGGTAGTGAAGTTTTTACTTCTAGTTTTAGAGAGAAATAAATAGTTTTAACTAATAGCATGATAGAATGTTAAAACAAGGAAATCATCTACAAAAATCAGGAAGTAAGGAATTATGCAAAAACTTTAATAAACTTCAAACTTTAAATTATGAACAATGATAATATCTGGTCTTTATTGGGGAAGATAGTTCTCCACGTGTTTTTTTCACTTCTACAAGTCTTGCTGGGTATTATTCCAACAATGCAAGACCCTGACTGCTCTTTAATTGGGTCATTTCTCAGGTTGTGTTTGTAGTGAGTAACCTTGAGTAAAATTTGCTCCAAGACAAATTTTAGTAAGCTTGCTTACTACTTATTGTAACATAAGTGGACTCCGAATCTCAGTGTTCCTTGATATGACACAACCCCATTACATGTAAAACATGCATTGGGGCCCCTTCATGTCAGCTTGTGGGACTTGGGGACATGACTAATTGACATTCACATGCTGACACTCATGGTGCTTTCTGTGCCCTGAATAATAAAGTCGTAAGTCTCTGACCCAGGCATCTCATGTCTTCTGCTGGCATCCATGAAACAGAAACAGGCTAATTTACTAGTTGATAAGGAGGGTAAAAGCAGATCCCAGACTCTTCACAGGTCTTGACACTTTTGGCGATATTGTGTTTGGTGGATTTTCAGGAAAATTCCTTCTTAAGGATTTATTCCAATGACATGTACTCATACTATATTCTTTGTGAGCTCCTGGCATCTTAATCAACCAGCAGAGGGAGCCCATGCTAATTAATTAATTTAGGCTTGCTTTTTATGTGGTACACATGCTAAAGCCTCTCACAGATAAAATCCACTTACAATTATCCTGCTGCTGACAATACTTAGGAAAAATTGTTGCACATGAAACAGTAGCATCATTTACTTGAGCTTCAGGGCATAAAAGGTAAAAATATTATATTTCCCAAGGAGACCTCTCAGGAAGGAGAAAGTTAGGGAATATAAATTATCAAGCCAGAAGCAGTGGAAAATAGTATTTTTGCAATAAAGGATTGTCGTGCGGGGCAGCCTGCGGGGTCTCAGCTCCTGCTCCCCACATAAGAACGCAGGATTTGGCTAGGCCAAAAAGGAACACCCACGGAGCCATAGGTAGGGGAGTGATACCACTATAGTCTCATTGGAGGCTGGATTCACACGACGTGCGACCTGCTGTCCGCTTTTCAGCCTGCCAACCAACCGACTCCTCTCCCCAGTGCAGCCGCGGCAGTTATATCAGTGGCCAATTGGCTAACCGGCTACAGCTGACAGCCAACTAGCCACAGCCGAAGGCCATCTACTACCTGAGCCAGCATCCATCCATGTGAGGCTGAGAGCCTGGAAACTGCTCTCTGGGGCTTTGTCATCACAAGGATTATTTTTAAATTGATAGCACTTGATTTTGAGAGGAAAAGTCCTGAATAAAATATTTACCTTTGGAACCATAGAACTTTTTCTTTGTTGTTATTAATACATAGCATGATGTATGTTATTAAGAAATAATGAAAGGACGATTCCCGATCAAAATGGAGGTGTGAGGAGAGCCTCTGTAAATTTCCCCTGGAATTTACAACAACTGGAACAACTATAACACCACAAATGACTCCCTGCACAGCAGACAGGCAAGATGAAGAGGCCCACTACTGAATTCACCTAAAGGTGGGCGAATCACGCGACTGGGGGAGGAGGGAAGGGAGAAGTGTGGAGAAGGAGCTGCACGGGCGTAGAACGCAGACCTAGTTCGGTGCTCCGAACTAGCTGCATCTGGAACTACCGCAGCTGCAGAACAGGGAAGAACTAGGACTGCGAGGGCTCCGTTTATGGCCCACAGGGTTGAGGGGACAGCATATAACACAGTTGAACCCAATGCTCATGGCAGAGACCTCTGAGAAAAGAATTAGGGAAGAAGGCTGAAAACAGTGCTTTAAGCCCTCACTGCCACATAGAACGGAAGCCTTAGGCACTGAGACTAGCCGCCCCTTCCCTACTCTCCCGGAACTCGCGCCGCCCCCACCTGCCTGGTGCTAGAAGCAGAAGAGTAGCAGTATCAGATCAAAAGAACAGAATATTTGCTGTTCTGAGAACTGTGGACAGCAGACACAGATTTGCAGCCCAACTACTTCTGGCAAAGGGGAGGGAGCTGTGGAAGCAGGACCGGCTGTGGTGGTGCTCGCCGCCGTTGCTCTGGGCCACCTCTCACAACCCACCCGCCTCTGTCCCCACCTATCTGGGCGGATCCCTGTAGGAGTAAACAGAACTGCTGAAACACACGGGCTCTGAATCTGGTGCAGAAAAAACTTTCTAACTTCAAAAGCTCTCCGCATACCCACACGGCCACTGCACCCTGTGACCCAGGCGAACTATTAACAGAGGAGAAGCCCATCTCCCAGAGAATACCCCATTGTGAGAGAAGCTGGAATAGTGCAGAGAAAACGTAGCACTACCGTGTGACACAGAAAAAAAGACTGCAGTCAGAGAGAAAATAAAATTCTACCAACAAGTACTGGAAAACAAAAGAAAGACCTCTTCTATCAACCTGTTGCAGAACCCACTCCTGTAGATGTCTAGGAAGAGAAATAATAAATCAGTAATTGCCATGAATAATGAAGGCAACAAGATAGCTCTGAAAGAAAGTGAAAAGTCTCCAGAAAAGGAACTTAAAGATATGGAAATATGTGACTTAAATGACAGAAAATTCAAGATTGCAGTTCTGAAAAAACTCAACGAGATGCAAGAAAACACAGAAAGGCAGTCTAATGAGCTCAGAAGCATAATTAAAGAAAAACATGAGCATCTTACGAAAGAGATTGAAATTCTGAAAAAGAACCAAATAGAATTTCTGGAGATTAAGAACTCAATAGAAGAAATTAAGAATGAAATAACCAGTTTAGGTAGTAGAGTTGACCAGATGGAGGAAAAAATCAGTGACATCAAAGATAGAAACCTGGAAATGACACAGATGGAAGAAGAAAGAAACTTGAGAGTTAAAAGAAATGAAAGAACTCTACAAGAACTTTCTGACTCTATCAGAAAGAGCAATATAAGAATAATGGACATACCAGAAGGAGAAGAAAGAGAGAAGGGAACAGAGAATATATTCAAACAAATTGTTGACGAGACCTTCCCAAAATTGTGCACAGAACTGGATCCTCAAACCCAAGAAGCAAATAGAACACCTAATTACCTCAATCCCAACAGGCCTTCTCCAAGGCACATTTTACTGAAGCTGTCTGAAATCAATGACAGAGAAAGAATCCTCAAGGCAGCCAGGGAAAAGAAGACCGTAACCTACAAAGGAAAGTCCATTAGATTATTATCAGATTTTTCAGCAGAAACTCTACAAGCCAGGAGGAAATAGTCAAGCCAGGAACCAAATATTCAAACTATTTAAAGAGAGAAATTATGAAACAAGAATAATATATCCAGCAAAGATATCCTTTAGATATGAAGGAGGAATAAAGACCTTTCCAAACATACAGAAGCTGAGGGAATTTTCTAATACATGACCTGCACTACAAGAAATACTAAAAGACGCTATTTGACCACCATCAACATGGACAATTTATGGCAAACAAAACACAAAAAGCGGGAGAGTAAAGGCCTGACCCAGAATATAGAAATGGAGAAAGTAAGCGTGCTGAAGAAAATGGAATACTCTAAATATCAAACTTTCTTTTACATAAACTTAAGGGTAACCACTCAAAAAAAATCCAGAACTGAAATATATACTGTAATAAAAGAAGAAACAGAGGGAAACATCATAGAATACCACCATACATAAATAATAGACAACAACAAGAAGGCAAAGAAACAATGGAGAAACAGCCTTACCAGAAAACTAAAGATAGAATGACAGGAAATCCTCACATGTCAATAATCACCTTAAATGTAAATGGACTGAACTCACCAATAAAGAGGCACAGAGTAGCAGATTGGAACAAAAAACTAAACCCAACCATATGCTGTCTCCAAGAGACACATCTCAGCTACAAGGACAAGCGTAGACTCAAAGTGAAAGGGTAGATATTGACACTCCAAGCAAATGGTACACAGAGAAAATCAGGTGAAGCCATAATGATATCAGATGAAACAGACTTCAGGGTGAAAAAGGTAACAAGAGACAAAGATGGACATTTCATAATGGTAAAGGAAACTATACAACAAGAAGACATAACAGTCATCAATATTTATGTCCCCAATCGGGGATCACCAAAATATACCAAGCAACTACTAACAGAACTAAAGGGAGAAATTGACCAAAACACAATTATACTAGGGGACTTAAATATATCATTGACAGCTATGGATAGATCATCCAAACAGAAAATAAATAACGAAATAGCAGCCCTAAATGAAACATTAGATGAAAAGGACATAATTGACATATATAGAGCATTTCATCCTGAAACATCAGACTATACATTTTTTTCTAGTGTACATGGAACATCCTGAAGGATAGACCATACACAGGGACATAAAATCAGCCTAAGCAAATTTAAGAAGACTGAAATCATATCAAGCATATTCTCTGATCACAAGACATTGAAATTGGATATCAACTGCAAAAAGTAAGCAGGAAAAAACTCAAATACATGGAGATAAAACAACATACTTTTAAAGAAAGTCAAAGAAGAAATAGACGAGAGATCAAAAGATACATAGAAACAAATGACAATGAAATCACATCCTACCAAAATTTTTGGGATGCAGCACAAGCAGTTTTAAGAGGGAGATTTATATCATTACAGGCCTATCTCAAGAAACAAGAAAAATCCCAAATAAATAACCTCACGTTACACCTTACAGAACTAGAAAAAGAAGAAGAAACGAAACCCAAGGTCAGCGTAAGAAAGGAAATAACAAAAATCAAAGCAGAACTAAATGAAATAGAGAACAAAAAGACAAAGAGAAAATATTAGTATGACAAAGAGCTGCTTCTTTGGAAAGATTAACAAAACTGACAAACACTTGGCTAGACTCACTAAGATAAAAAGAGAGAAGACACTAATTAACAAAATCAGAAATGAAAGAGGGGAAGTTTTCACGGACACCACAGAAATACAAAGGATCATCCAAGAATACTATGAAGGGCTATGTGCCACCAAATTCAATAACCTAGAAGAAATGGACAAGTTCTTAGAAACATATAGCCTTCCTAGGCTGAACCATGAAGAACTGGAAAATCTAAACAGACCGATCACCAGTAATGAAATTGTGTCAGCCATCCAACACCTTCCCAAAAGCAAAATTCCAGGACCAGATGGCTTCACTAATGAATTCTACCAAACCTTCAAAGAGGATCTAATACCAATCCTGCTCAAACTCTTCCAAAAAATTGAAGAAGAGACAGTACTCCGCAACGCATTTTATGAGGCCAACATTACCCTGATACCAAAACCTGGTAAGGACAACACAAAAAAAGAAAACTACAGACCAATATCTCTGATCAATACAGATGCAAAAATCCTAAACAAAATTCTAGCAAATCGAATACAACAATGCATTAAAAAGATTAATCATCACGACCAAGTGGGTTTCATCCCCAGAGCACAAGGATGTTTCAACATCTGCAAATCCATCATTGCGATACATCATATAAACAAAATAAAGGACAAAAATCATATGATTATATCAATTAATGCAGAAAAAGTATTTGACAAGATACAACATCGATTTATGATTAAAACACTTAATAAAATAGGTATAGAAGGAAAATACCTTAACATAATAAAGGCCATATATGACAAGCCCTCAGCTAATCTCATAATTAATGGTGAAAAACTGAAACTGTTTGCTCTACATTCAGGAACACGACAGGGCTGTCCCCTATCACCTCTGCTTTTCAACATAGTTTTGGAAGTCCTTGCCAGAGCAATCAGGCAAGAGAAAGAAATAAAAGGCATCCAAATTGGGAATGAAGAAGTTAAATTGTCACGCTTTGCAGATGATATGATGCTGTATATAGAAACCCTAAAGACTCCACCAAAAAGCTATTGGAAACAATCAATGAATACCATAAAGTTGCCGGCTACAAAATCAATGTACAAAACTCCGTTGCATTCCTATATACTAGCAATGAAGTCTCAGAAAAAGAAATACAAAAAACCATTCCTTTTGCAATTGCAGCAAAAAGAATAAAATACCTAGGAATAAACATACCAAGGATGTGAAAGACCTATATGCTGAAAACTATAAGACATTTTTGAAAGAAATTGATGAGACACAAAGAAATGGAAAGACATTTCATGCTCATGCATTGGAAGAATCAACATAGTTAAAATGGCCATGTTACCCAAAGCAATATACAGATTTAATGCAATCCCCATCAGAATCCCAATGGCCTTTTTTAAAAAGTAGAACAAAAAATCATCAGATTTGTTTTGAACTACAAAAGACCCCAAATAGCCAAAGCAACCTTAAGAAAAAAGAACAATACTGGAGGTATCACACTCCCTGACTTTAGCTTGTACTACAGGGCTACAATAGTCAAAATAACATGGTATTGGCAGAAAACAGACACGTAGACCAACGGAATAGAATTGAGAACCCAGAAATAAAACCACATAAATATGGTCAGATAATTTTTTACAAAGAAGCCAAAAACATGCAATGGAGAAAAGACATCCTCTTCAATAAATGGTTCTGGAAGAATTGGATAGCCACGTGCAAAAGAATGAAACTGCACTGCTATTTGTTACTATGTACCAAAATTAATTCAAAATAGATCAAAGACTTAAGCATAAGATCTGAAACAATAAACTGCATAGAAGAAAACATAGGTACTAAACTTATGGACCTTGGGTTCAAAGAGCATTTTATGAATTTGACTCCAAAATCAAGAGAAGTAAAAGCTAAAATAAACTAATGGGACTATATGAAACTTAAAAGCTTCTGCACAGAAAAAGAAACAATCGACAAAATAAAGAGGCAACCAACTGAATGGGAGAAGATTTTTACAAACAGTGCCTATGATAAAGGGCTAACTTCTAAAATATAAAAGGATGAGAGACGTCATACGAATGGCGGCAGCAGGGTGCACTTTCTGAGTTCTCCTCCGGATCTTATTACAAACAAGACCTATAACCCATCAAAGAACTCTTTGCTCATCACACAGAACAGCTAAGAGACTCGTGGATTACTTGAAGCTAAGGATTACTTGAAGGTGCGCTAATTGGGCGAGCAGGGGAAGGAAGGAAGGGAGCGGAGTGAAAGCGCGGGCGGCGGCGGGAAATCCCAGCCCACAGCAGAGTCTCAGCCAGCGGCGGCGAAAACTGAAAACCGCGGTGGCACCCGCAGTTCCGGGAATGCACGGGATCCCAGGGCGGAACAGAGAGCACAGAGACCGGGAGGTGGGCTCTTTCCCTGCGTCCCACGGCTGATTTCTCCCGCCGGGAGGGTGGCCAGTGGGCCCTAGGGCGGACAAAGAACACAGACTCCATACCTGGGCCCCTCCCCCATCCCTCTCTTCCAATCCTACCCCGCCCTTCCAGAGACTTAAACTGGCCCCTGAACTGAGGAGTAGTGTCAGACTACAGAGGAGCCGTAGTAGTGCTCAGGCTCTGGGAAGCCTGACAGGCAGCCCTGACCCAGGGAGACTGGGAAGTGTGTGATTTTGGCTGGGCTAGGAGAGAAGAGACTCCTCCACCCCCAGCCACCACCTTTTCTGGCCTGCAGGAAGAGGGTGACGCGCGGCTGGGCTGGGAGAGAGAAGACACCTCCATCCCCAGCCCCCACCCTTTCTGGCCTGCCTAGGGCGGGGCAAGTGCAACTGCAGAGACCCACCCAGAGATCAGCACTAAGGCAGGAGCAGCTCTGGGATTTCAGCAGATCACAAATCTCCCGCCCGCACCCCCCCCCCACACACACACACTGAAGAAGTGCCCTAAGACTCAGGAGTAGTGGACACGGGGCTGGTGGTGCTACTCTCAGTGTGCATATGTGCAGGCAAGGGCAGAAACTGCATTGAATTTGTAAAAACTATCATCCAGACCCCTCAGGCCCACGCATTTAAGTCTGCAGTCCCAAAGTCACTCTGGGCACCAGGTGACCGGCTCTGCCTGTGCAATAAGAAGGGGGCTCTTTGGTACAGCAGAGGACAACTTGGACATTGCTTGGTGGGCTTAGGCCTAGACTGTCGCTGCTTTTTTTTTGCTTTGTTTTGTTTTATTTTGCTTTGTCTTTATATCTTTATATATCTTTGCCTGTGTCGAGTGGGGGTTATCGGGTGTTTTTGCATGTGAATGTATTTGATTTTTTTCTTTGTTGTTGTTGTTGCTGTTGTGCTTGGTGATTTGCTTTGTTCTGAAACTGCCCTGCCGTGGCCCAGCTTGAGAGGCACGGGATTCAGCATATCCAGGGGCCAACTCCAGACCAAACCGGAGTGCTGCCGGGTTTGACCTGCAGGTCACACACCCAGAGGGGGTTCTCTGCAGGCACTGGAGCCCATAGAGGCCAAACCACATTTGGGTGGTCAACCCTCACGCAGCAGAGCGCCCTGCAGGGGGCAGAGCCAAGTCTCTCAACGGGTCAGCCCAGGAGTTAACCCCATCTACTCACAAGCAAAAAACAATTAAAGATCTTGAACGGGACAGTGTACACAACACAAGAGTCACCATTGGAGGACACGCAGAGGAGGGCGACGTGGTGCGAGTCAAATATAAAGGACACATACTACATAAGATAACCTAGCAAGAACTAAGTACTCTAGGGGATCTACCTAACATATCAAAATAAACACAGAGAGTCAGCCAGAATGGGGAAACAAAGTTACACGTCCCAAATAAAAGAACAGAAGTAGCCTCCACAACTGGAACCAAATGAAGCAGACGTAACCAACCTTTCAGAGACAGAGTTCAGAACACTGGTGATAAGAATGTTTAAGGAGCTTAGAGAAGACACAAAGAAGGATGTAGAAATCATAACAAACGAGCTTAGAGAAGACATAAAGAAGGATGTAGAAATCATAATGAACAACCAGTTAGAACTAAAGAACACAATTACCGAAATTAAGAACTCACTTGAAGGAATTACCAGCAGGTTAGATGAAGCAGAGGATCGAATCAGCGACTTTGAAGACAAGGTAGCAGAGATCACCCAAACGGAACAACAGAAAGAAAAAAGAATAAAAAACAATGAGGATGGCTTAAGAGACCTCTGGGATAACATCAAGCGCAACAACATGCACATCATAGGAATACCAGAAGGTGAAGAGAGTAAGCAAGGGATTGAGAACATATTTGAAGTAATAATGTCTGAAAACTTCCCCAACCTGATGAAGGAAATCAACATACAAGCCCAGGAAGTGCAGAGAGTTCCAACCAGGATAAACCCAAACAGGTCCACACCAAGACACATTATAGTTAAAATGGCAAAGCTTAAAGACAAAGAGAGAATCCTAAAAGCAGCAAGAGAAAGACAGAGGGTTACATACAAGGGAACTCCCATAAGACTATCAAATGATTTTTCTACAGAAACATTGAAGGCCAGGAGGGAGTGGCAGGAGATACTCAAAGTGATGGAAAACAAAGGCCTACAACCTAGATTGCTTTATCCAGCAAGGCTATCATTTAAAGTTGATGGAGAGATAAAGAGCTTTCCAGAAAAAAATAAGCTAAAGGAATTTATTACCACCAAGCCAGCATTGCAAGAAATACTAAAAGGACTTCTGTAAATAGAAGAAAGATCAAAACAACCTAACTACAAATTTAAAAATAGCAATAACTATGTACCTATCAAGAATCACTTTAAATGTAAATGGATTAAATGCTCCAAATAAGAGACATAGGGTGGCTGACTGGATAAGAAAGCAAGACCCTTGTATATGCTGTATACAAGAGACTCACCTCAGAACAAAGGACACACACAGGCTGAAAGTGAAGGGTTGCAGTAAGATATTTCATGCAAATGGAAACGAGAAAAAAGCTGGAGTTGCAATACTTGTATCTGACAAAATAGACTTTAAAATGAAGAACATACTAAAAGATAAAAATGGGCACTATATAATAATAAAGGGATCGATCCGACAAGAGGACATAACCCTAGTCAACATCTATGCACCCAACATAGGAGCACCTAAATATATAAAACAGGTACTGACTGACAGAAAGACAGAGATCAACAGTAACACTATTATAGTAGGGGACTTCAACACAACTCTGACAACAAGGGACAGGTCTTCCAGACAGAAAATCAATATGTAAACAACAGCCTTAAATGATACATTGGACCACTTGGATTTAATCGATATTTTCAGAACATTTCACCCCAATGCTCCAAAATGCACGTTTTTCTCAAGCGCACATGGAACAAAGTCTACAAGAAATTTCTGACTCCATCAGTAAGAGCAATATAAGAATAATGGGCATACCAGAAGGAGTAGAAAGAGAGAAGGGAACAGAGAGTATATTCAAACAAATAGTTGATGAGAACTTCCCAAACTTGTGGAAAGAACTTGATCCTTGCATCCAAGAAGCAAATAAAACACCTAATTGCCTCAATCCCAATAGGCCTTCTCCAGGGCACATTGTATTGAAGCTGTCAAAAATTAACGACAGACAAAGAATCCTCAAGGCAGCCAGGGAAAAGTAGATGGTAACATACAAAGGAAAGCCCATTAGATTATCATCAGATTTTTCAGCAGAAACTCTACAAGCCAGGAGGGAGTGGAATCAGATATTCAAACTATTGAAAGAGAGAAATTGTGAGTCAAGAATAATATATTCAGTGAAGATATCCTTTAGATATGAAAGAGAAACAAAGACATTTCCAGACATACAGAAGCTGAGGGAATTTTCTTTTCTTTTTGTTTTTAATTAAAGTTTATTGGGGTGACAATTGTTAGTAAAGTTACATAGATTTCAGGTGTATGATTCTGTATTACATCATCTATAAATCCCATTGTGTGTTCACCAACCGGAGTCAGTTCTCCGTCCGTCACCATATATTTGTTCCCCTTTACGCTCATCTACTACCCCACTACCCCCTTACCCTCTGGTAACCACTAAACTATTGTCTGTGTCTATGAGTTCTTGTTTTTCATTTGTTTGTCTTGTTCTTTTGTTGTTTTTGGTTTATATACCACATATCAGTGAAATCATATGATTCTCTGCTTTTTCTGTCTGACTTATTTCACTTAGCATTATACTCTCAAGATCCATCCATGTTGTCAAAAATGGTCCTATTTCATCTTTTCTTACTGCCGAATAGTATTCCATTGTGTATATATACCACAGCTTCTTTATCCATTCATTTATCGAAGGACATTTTGGTTGTTTCCATATCTTGGCCACTATACATAAAGCTGCAATGAACATTGGAGCACACGTGTCTTTATGTATAAATGTTGAGGGAATATTCTAACACATAACCTGCACTACCAGAAATACTGAGAGGCTATTCAACTTGACACAAAAACAAAAGAACACAAAATGATGAGCAGTATTATGAACAGACAGACAGAGCAGGAAATGGCTATCCCTACTCCAAATAGGACACCAATAAACTTAAAGAAAACATACAAGGTAAAGAAGATTAAAAAAAAAAAAAACACTTAAAAAAAGAGAGAAATGATAACTTGTTACTGCAGTGCAGAAATCAACTCACAGCATAAAGAGGGATAATTTGTGACAACAAAAACATAAAAGGGCAGAGAGTGAAGGTCTGATATGGCAAAAGAGAAGGTAGAACGGATGTATGCTGAAAAAATGGAATACACTAAATATGAAACTTTCATTTATGCAAATTTTATGGTAACCACTCAAAAAAAAAATCCAGAACTGAAACATATAACATAAAAAAAGAAGAAAGAGAGGTAAAAATCATAGAATACCACCACACTGAAATAACAGACAGCAAGAAAAAGGCAAAGAAACAATGGAGACACAGTCTTACCAGAAAACCAAAGGTAGAAGAGAGGAAATTCATATATCAATAATCACCCTAAATGTGAATGGACTGAACTCACCTATAAAAAGACACAGAATAGGTGAATTTATCAAAAAACTTAACCCAGCTGCCTCCAAGAGGCACACCTCAGCTACAAGGACAAGCATAGACTCAAAGTGAAAGGATGGAAATTGACACTCCAAATGGTATTCAGAGAAAATCAGGTATAGCCATATTTACATCAGATGAAACAGACTTCAGTATAGAAAAGGTAACAAGAGACAAAGATGGACATTTCATAATGATAAAGGGGACTATACAACAAGAAGACACAACAGTCATCAATATTTATGCCTCAATCAGGTAGCACTGACTATACCAAGTAACAACTAACAGAACTAAAGGGAGATATTGACCAAAACCCAATTATAGTAGGGGACATAAGTACATCATTGACAGCTATGGATAGATCATCCAAACAGAAAATAAATAAAGAAACATCATCTGCAAATGACACATTTGATGAAATGGATGCAATTTACATTTATAGAACACTTTATCCTAGAACATCAGACTATACATTTTTTTCTAGTGTACATGGAACATTCTCAAGGTTAGAACATATATTTGAATATAAAACTAGTCTCAGCAAACTAAAAAAGATTGAAATAGTCTCAAATATATTCTCTGATCACAAGGCTTTGAAATTGGATATCAGCTGCAAAAAGAAAGCAGGAGAAACCACAAATATATGGAGATTAAACAACATACTTTTAAGGAATGACTGGGTCAAAGAAAAATAAGAGGAGAGATCAAAAGATACATAGACACAAATGAAAATGAAAATACATCCTACCAAAATTTCTGAGTTGCAGTGAAAGCAGTATTAAGAGGGAAATTTATATTATTACAGGCTTATCTCCAGAAAGAAGATAACTCCCAGATAAATAACCTTACATCACACCTTAAAGAACCCAAAGTCAGCAGAAGAAATGAATTAAAATAAAATCAAATCAGAACTAAATGAAATAGAGAACAACAGACAATAGAAAAAATTCATGAAACAAGAACTGGTTCTTTGAAAAGATTAATAAAATTGACAAACTGTTGGCTAGACTCACTAAGATAAAAAGGGAAAATAAATACACAAATAGACAAAATCAGAAATGAAAGAGGGGAAGTTATCATGGATGCCACAGAAATCCAAAGGATAGTCCAAGAATATTATGAAGGATTATATGCCACCAATTCAATAACCTAGAAGAAATGGACATGTTCTTAGAAACATAGCCTTTCTAGGCTGAATCACGAATAATTGGAAAGTATAAATAGACCGATCAACAGTTAGGAAATTGAATCAGCCATCTGACACCTCCCCAAAATGAAAGTCCAGGACGAGTTGGCTTCACTAGTGAATTCTACCAAATATTCAAAGAGGATCTAATACCTGTCCTACTCAAACTTTCAAAAAATTCAAGAAGAGACAATACTCCCTAACTCATTTTTTGAGGCCATCATTACCCTGATACCAAAACCTGGTAAGGATAACACAAACAAAGAAAATTACAGACAGGTATACCTAATGAATTCAGATGCAAAAATCCTAAACAAAATTCTAACAAATCGAATGCAACAATGCATTAAAAAGATTATTTATCATGACAAACTGAGATTCATTCCAGGGGCACAAGGATGGTTCAACATATGCAAATCCATCAATGTGATACATCACATAAACAAAATGACGGACAAAAATCATATGATTATATCAATAGATTCAGAAAAAGCATTTGAGAAGATACAACATCCATTTATGATCAAAACACCTAATAAAATGGGTATAGAAGGAAAATGCCTTAACATAATAAAGGCCTCATATGACAAACCCTTATGGTGAAAAACAAAAGCCCTTTGCTCTACGTTGAGAAACATGACAGGGCTGTCCACTATCACCTATGCTTTTCAACATAGTATTAGAAGTCCTTGCCAGATAATCAGGCAAGAGAAAGAAATAAAAGGCATCCAAATTGGGAATGAAGAAGTAAAATTGTCACTTTTTGCAGATGACATGATGCTATATATATAGAAAAATCTTTAAAAAATCCACCAAAAAGCTATTAGAAACAATACACAAATACAATAAAGTTGCCGGCTACAAAATCAATGTACAAAAGTCCATTGTATTCCTATGTACTAACCATGAAATCTCAAAAAAGAAACAAAACAAAACAAAACAAAAACAATTTCTTTTGCCATGCAACCAAAGAATAGAATACCTAAGAATAAACTTAAATAACGATGTGAAAGAACTATATACTGAAAACTATATGACATTTTTAAAAGAAAGTAAAGAAGACATAAAGAAATAGAAAGACATTCCACGTTCATGGATTGGAAGAATCAACATAGTTGAAATGGCAATATTACCCAAAGCAGTATACAGATTTAGTGCAATCCCCATCAAAATTTCAGTGGCATTTTTTTTAAAGAAATAGAACAAAAAATCATCAGATTTGTATGGAACCACAAAAGACCCTGAATAGCCAAAGCAATCCTAAGAAAAAAGAACATGGTGGAGGTATCACTCTCACTGACTTCAGCTTGTATTACAGGGCAACACTAATCAAAACAGTATGGTATTAGCAGAAAAACAGACATATAGACTAATGGAATAGAATTGAGTACACAGAAATAAACCCACATAAATATGGACAGATAAGTTTTGACCAATAAGCAAAAAACATACAATGGAGAAAAGACAGCCTCTTCAGTTAATGGTGCTGGGAGAATTGGAAAGCCACATGCAAAAGAATGAAACTAGACCGCTTACTGTCACCATGCATCAAAATTAATTCAAAATGGATCGAAGACCTAAATATAAGACCTAAAACAATAAACTGCATAGAAGAAAACAGAGGTACTAAATTATGGACTTTAGGTTCAAAGAGCATTTTATGAAGTTGACTCCAAAGGCAATGGAAGTAAAATAAATGAATAAGACTATATCAAACTAAAATAAAATAAATGAATAAAATAAATGAATAGGACTATATCAAACTAAAAAGCTTCTGCACAGCAAACGAAACCATCAACAAAATAAAGAAGAACAAAACACATGGGAGCTTTTTGCAAACAATGTCTCTGATAAGGGGCTAATATCCAAAATACATAAGGAACTCATACAACTCAGCAACAAAAAACCAAACAATGCAATTAAAAATTGGGCAGAGGACCTGAATAGACATTTCTCCAAAGAGGACATACAGATGACCAACAGACATGAAAAAAGCTCAACATCACTAATTATCAGAGAAATGCAAATAAAAACCACAATGAGATATCACTTCACACCAGTTAGAATGGCTTTCACAATATGACAAATAATAACAAGTGTTGGAGAGGCTGTGGAGAAAAAGGAACCCTCATATACTTTTGGTGAGATTGGTGCAGCTGCTATGGAATGCAGTGTAGAGGTTCCTCAAAAAATTAAGAATAGAATTACCATATAACCCAGCAATCCCTCTCTTGGGTATCTGCCCCAAAAATATGAAAACATTTATCCGTAAAGATTTATGTGCTCCTATGTTCAATGCAACTTTATTTATGGTGGCAAAGACGTGGAAACAATAAGGATCCTTCGATAGGTAATTGGATAAAGGAGATGTGGTATATATACACAATGGAAAACTATTCTGCCATTAAAAAATTGAAATGGCTCCTTTTGGGACAACATAGATGGAGTGGGGACAGAGCCAGGAGTGCAGTTTCCAGGCTCTCACCCTCACGTGGAAAGTTGCTCACTCAGGTAGTAAATGGCTATCAACTGTGATTGGATGGCCATCAGGTGTGGCTAGTTGGCCGTCAGCTGTAACCAGTGAGCCATTGGCCACTAATATAACTGCCATGGCTATGCTAGCAGAAAAATGGGGTCTAGCAAGGAGATGGTGGCTGAGCTAGCAAGAGCAGATTGCAGCTAGCCAGTGAGGTTGGTTGGCAGAGAGAAGTGGATGGGAGGTTGCAGATAGTGTGGCTCCTGCTTCCTGTGTCTCCAACCCAGCCACCAGCGAGAATGTAGTGGTATGACTCCCCTATCTATGGCTTCATGGGTGTTCCTTTTTGGCCTCACCATATCCTGCGTTCTTATGTGGGGAGCGGAACCAGAGACTCCCCATGGCACCCAGCATGACAGATGGATCTTGAGATTATAATGGTAAGTGAAATAAGTCAGACAGAAAAAGTCCAGAACCATATTATTTCACTGATACGTGGTATATAAAACTGAAAACAACAAAGGAACAAGACGAACAAATGAAGAAACAAAAACTCATAGAGAGATAATAGTTTAGTGGTTACCTTACGGTAAGCAGGGAGGGGGGTGGTAGGAGTGAAAGGGATCAACTATTTGACTCTGGGTAGTGAACACACAATGTGATGTGTACATGATGTATTACAGAATTGTACACCGAAACCTATGTAAATTTACTAACAATTGTCACCCCAATAAACTTTAAAAAAAGAAAATATAAGATAAAAACAAAACCAATTATGTCCTAATTTGAAAATTATTTAACATTTACTGTGCTGAAAAACAGTTCGTAAATAAAGTACATACATAAGTACACATGCAGGTTTGTGCATTTTGCTTTGACATCTTCACGTTTGTACTTTCACTCATCAGAATTTCTGGTGCACAAAGGCAATTGCAGAGTTGATATTTGCCTGAGATTAGGCCAATTTCCCTTAACAAGTTTCAGCATAAGTACTTGAGAATCTCCGAACCTTCTGTTTGTTTATAAAATAAAGCTTCTCTGGGTAGAAGTTAAAAAGAAATACATTTATTAAAATAAAGGAGAAACAATTAAGAATAATTTAAAATTGCATTTTAAAATTACCACATGTATGGAAAACAAATACAATATTATTCATGATAAGGATGGTGACAATAACAAATATTTAAATAGTGTCTGTTGTTACTTGAATTTTTCTCTCACACCTGAGAGTTATATAGATTGTATAGTGATGTTATTCAACCTCCAAATCTGACTTTTTACTTCTATCTCAAAGTGAAATGACTTGCAGGATTTAACAAAATGGCCTTTTTACCTGTGTATTTTTTCATTGTATTATCATCTCTATTTTTTTTCTCTTACTTATCATTATTATCATCTTGCTTAGAAATACTTTAGAGAACGTAAATGGTAGAAGAATAAGAGTAGTGAGGAAAATAAATGGTTGTTTTTCAAATATACTATGCTCTTGGAAATATACTATGTCTTTAAAATATACTATGCTCTTGGAAGGTTTGTAAGCAGAAGTAATGTAAGTCAAAGTTAATTTTTCCATACAAACAATGTTATGAGTAAAGGCTTATTTTCCTAAATAAGGACTTATTCCTTAATTTTAAAAGAATGCTTTAATTGCCAATTTAATCTGTAGACCTTTCTGAGGCACATGCAAATCAGTTAAGGAGGACAAATGAGAAGCTGGTTGCATTTTTTTTTTTTTTGATTTATAGCGCACTTTATTTTTTTATTTTTTATTTTCTTCTTTATTTTATTTTTTTAATTTATTGGGGTTACAATTGTTAGTAAAATTACATAGATTTCAGGTGTGCAATTCTGTATCACATCATCCATAAATCACACTGTGTGTTCACCACCCAGAGTCAGCTCCCCTTCCATCACCATACATTTGATCCCCCTCACCCTCATCCCCCACCCCCCAACCCCCTTACCCTCTGGTAACCACCAAATTACGTTCCCCAGATTAATTTTCAAACCCGTGGCCATCCTGTGGTCACCAACTGCCCTCCAATCCCCTCACCCTCCCCCCCCCCCCCCCACCCCTCCCGCCCATCCAGCAACCCTCAGTTTTTCCTCTTTGTCTCCAAAACTGTTTCTGATTAGTTCATTCACTTATTCTTTTCTTTAGAATCCGCAAATAAGTGAGATCATATGGTACTTATCTTTCTCTGTCTGACTTATTTCGCTTAACATAATGTTCTCTAGGTCCATCCATGTTGTTGCAAATGGTAAGATTTCTTTCTTCTTTATGGCTGCGTAATACTCCATTGTATAAATGTACCACAGTTTCTTAATCCAGTCATCTACCGATGGGCATTTTGGTTGTTTCCATGTCCTAGCTATTGTGTATAGTGCTGCAATAAACATAGGAGTGCATAAAGATTTTTGAATTGAAGTTTTGGGTTTCTCCGGATAGATACCTAGGAGTGGAATTACTGGATCATAGGGTAGTTCCTTGCAGGTAAGTCATTTCTGGGAGAGAGGCTGCTCTTAATTTCTGAACCGTAGGAAACCTTGGAATAAGGTTGATGGACCAGTCAAGGAGTGGGCAATATGGCCACCAATAAGAGTAATGAGGTGCCATGATCCCTGGGCTGTTCAGCAATGAGCAGAATTTGGACTGTATGAGTGGAAATTCCAGGGAAGCTCACATTTGTTTCATAAGGAGCACGCAGAGAGAGAATCAGGAAGCTTCGACGTGAAGGCCAAAGGGGCAGGGAGTCACCTCTCTCACCTCTCTCACAGATTGAGAATCATATCAAAAACTCTTGAGTGGTACAGTGAAGAGGAGAACAAAATATTCTGCAAACACATTAAGTAACTACCACGCTGACTGTGCTGTACTAGGTGTTCTTCCACTTCAGGTTAAAGAGGAATGTATAGCTGCTCTCCTGGATTTTCAACTCGGTGTACACAGCTCAAACCAACCCACTATGTGTACCTTGAGCTAACCAGTTCCTTTTGGGCATTCCTGGTGAGTGAGTTAATATTATTTGAGATTAATTTTTTTTTCTCTCTCTACTTCTTGCCTTAACAATTTCTGACAATTTATGCTCTTCCTATTTTTGTGACCCAAAAGTGTTTCTTTGAAAGTGTAAACTGAGTATCAGAAATTTGGCTTTTGTGTTTTATCCTTAGTTACTTTCCATGGAACACATACACAAAATGTTGTGACATTCAGAAAAAATGGAGATGAGAGCAAAATGAAATCATTTTAAGTCACATGACACAGTTAGGGACCAAGGGAACTTTCTCCCCCAGACAGTACCTCAAGTCTGGCTCTGGAAGCAGCTATACAGCTCACTGTGGCAAGTATGGATTTCAGCTTTGGCACTTTGAAGTCTGAATTGGGTTAGTACAGAGGCAGGAGGGCCAACTGGCTATCGTGATACATGCTACAGAGAGTCTCAGAAAGCCTCTCAGTATGGGCTTAACCACCACAACTATGCTGACCCATAAACAACATGTCAGGCACCACAGAGTCTATTCACGAGCTTGTGTTTTTGGAAGAAAGGTCCAGAGACTCTAAAAATGAGCAGCAAGACAGTGACATCATAATGGTATTTATTATTTCAAGTTAGACTGG